>NC_090319.1:277212475-277919592 GCF_040869045.1 Eurosta solidaginis | reverse complement strand
ACCCCGACGGGATCCCGGACGGATCCCGTAAACTATACAGAAATGATCCCGGAAGGGTCCCAAAATGATCCCGAAATAGTCCCGAAAAAGTCCCGAAATTACTCCGGCGTAATCCCGGACCGATCCCGAAAACCATCCAGAAATGATCCCGGAAGGGTCTCGATATGACCCTTACGGGATTACAAATAAGGTGAAGCTAATTATAAAACCATGTTAATAAGGCAGCAGGCGCATTGGAGCGAATAAAAAGTTAGATAGAAACATACAGGTAAAGCTAATAAAAGCGTGCTAATAAAAACAATTGATGGAGGGCGGATGGCGGGAGTAGAGGAGAGGACCACTGATCGTTCCTCCAAAATTGTCTAGATCTCGTTCTGTATGTACCAGATACCAAAAACTATTGATTTAGGAGAAAATTTAGATTGAGTTATAACAATTTATGGATTTTACACCAGAGGGGGAGATAAAGGGGGGCGGGCGGAGGGTGTCACTGCTTACTTTGTAAGCCCTCGACTTATTTGACCCCTTGAGTCTGTGATATTGGTGAAGGCCAGTATTTATTTATTTATTTATTATTTAAAGTCGACGACAAACTATGGTCGACTGCATAATATAAAAGATATATAAATATACAACTCAAAAGATAAAATTTAAGATATATCGAGATTTCAACAATGTTATATTACAAACAAAGAAATATTAATGAACATTACTATTTAATTTCAACATATAATAATAATGAGAAATATGAGTAGAAATAAAATCTTATGCCGAAATCTTATACTGGCGGAATGCATCAGATTCCGCTCAGCATGATATCGGAATGCAGTGGATTCCAATCTCCCTGTTGGAATGCAACAAGATTCCAATCAGCATGTCATGGGAATCCGGCAGCGCTAAGAGTAGTGTAATGAGGATACGCCATCACAAGGCATAAAAAAGTAACATGACCTGTGTTGTTGGAATGCACCGGATTCCAATCAGCTCGATGCCTGACCCATAAGATTATACTGTCGGAATGCATACGATTCCGGTCAGTGACTCATGAAAAAGCATGTTTTTTACGTTGTTGGAATGCACCAGATTCCAATCAACACAGTACTGTCTTGTTCCTTCTTAATTATACATGTTGATAAATGTTCCTCCATCCTTAAGCGAAATAGTTCCCGTTTTTTATCGAAGGAATAAAATGCCGGCAAATTAAATTAGCTTGTATCTCTTAAATTAGATAGGCAAGTATTGCATTACGTATAGTGGCAAAAGTACATTCAAGACTGATGCAGCTATACAAGTCATTGTAGTGCGCGCACCAGATAAGAAGAGGATTATTTTTACCAAAGTTTCGTCGACAAAGGGGTAAATAGAAAGGAACGTAGTGTCTGGATACTCTAGGGGGAACCGCAAAAAACAAGCGGCTGAGGAGGTCCGCGGAATCAATTTCTCCAATAATGAGCTTATGGATGAACAATACCCCCAGTAATATTCTCCGATTTTCCAGAGTGGGTAAGTTAATAAGAAGAAGTCTACTTCTGTATGGAGGAAGGTGGAGACTTGAGTCCCAATTAAGGCCGCGCAATGCAAATATCAAAAATTGCTTTTGAACTGACTCAAGACGCTTTATATGCTTTTGAGAAACAGGGGACCAAACGCATGAGCAATACTCGAGTATTGGACGAACCAGCGATGTGTACAGAACCTTAGTGAGGTACGGATCATCGAACTCTTTAGCCCATCTTTTAACAAATCCAAGTAAACCCAAAGCTTTGTTGGCTATAGATGAAATATGCATGTTAAAATTCAATTTCGGATCAAAAAGGACACCTAGATCATTTGCAATAGATATACGCTCCAAAGGCGTACCATCTATTACATAAGATTTCAATGCTGGCTTCACTCGGTGAAATGTCATATGCTTACATTTAGAGCAGTTTAAAGCTAGTAAATTTGTTGTGCACCAACATTGGAACGAGTCCAAGTCGGCCTGAAGAAGATCCAAGGAACTCAAATCGGTAGGACAGTAAGTGTAGCAAAGTTTTACATCATCCGCATACATTATAGTATGGGAATATAATATTGTCTGTGGCAAGTCATTAATGAAAAGGGCAAAGAGCAAAGGGCCTAGATGACTTCCCTGGGGTACGCCGGAGGAAACTCCGAACGATTCCGACAGATTGCACTTGAACAGGACTTTTTGGGTCCGGTTAGAAAGATAGCTTTTCAGCCACATTAATAGGTGAAACGGAAAGCCCAGTAAATCAAGCTTATGAATAAGCAACTCATGGTTGACGGTATCAAATGCTTTGCTGAAGTCCGTGTAGATGACATCCGTTTGCTTGTTCGCTAAAAATCCTTCCATAACTATAGAGGTGAATACAAGCAAATTTGTAGTGGTTGACCTTTGACGAATAAAACCGTGTTGGCATGCAGATAAAAGACTAGAACACTGATATTGCAGTTGACTGGTGACAATCTGTTCAAAGACTTTAGGAATGACTGAAAGTTTAGCAATACCCCTGTAGTTTTCAACTTTTGACCTACTACCTTTTTTATGCAGGGGTATAATAAAAGACTGTTTCCAAAGTGCCGGGAATGACGCAGATCCCAGAGATAGCTCAAATAATTTTAAAATAGGCTCATACATGTTTTCGGCGCAGTACCTAAGCACGCAACTAGGAACACCGTCCGGTCCCGGAGAAAAGGTGGGCTTCAAAGATTGAAGACTCTGAAGAACAATATTACCATCAATAGCAGGATTCCTAATGTAATTTGAGCTATCTAAGTGATA
This sequence comes from Eurosta solidaginis, assembly GCF_040869045.1. Lineage (NCBI taxonomy): Eukaryota > Metazoa > Arthropoda > Insecta > Diptera > Tephritidae > Eurosta > Eurosta solidaginis. Next base: position 277,916,807 of record NC_090319.1, on the reverse strand, counting down.
GGGATATTGACCGGAATGAAAACCACTGGATGAATACGTGGACTTAAAGAACTCAGAAAATAGTTCAGCAGCGTCGTCATCAGTGCAAGCTTTTTTACCTCCAAAGGTTAATGAGGAAGGATATACAGAAGTTTTCCGCTTTGAATTTATGAGACTGTAAAACTTTTTTGGATTTCCAAAAAATTGGGCTTTACAACAACTCAAGTAATTTTTATAACAAAGCTGATTAAGACGGTGAAATTTATAACGAGCTATTAGATATTTAGAGAGGTCTGCAGATGCTCCAGATTTCTTGAACCTCTTATAAAGCCTAGATTTAATGTTACTAAGTCTGATAAGTTGCCTTGAAAACCAAGGGGGCTTATTCGAACATAGGGTATAGCGAGTAGGAATGCAGGTATCAAAGAAGCCATCAAGCGTACTTTAAAATATAGAGATAGCCGAATCGACATCAGTGCAAGCATAGAGATCCGACCAATCATGGGAAGCCAACAGATCATTGAGCATAATGAAATTCGCTTTGTAGAAGCATCTAGATCGGGGACGAGACTGTACTTGAATCCTACGGGGTAGGCTGATATCAAGTGATATCTCTAGCGTAGGGTGAAGAGGGTCTTCTGGAAGGGATAAAGGTGGTATTCGCGTAAGGGCAGTACCCACCGAGCCATCCACAAATACTAAATCCAGCATTTTATTTCCACTATTTGGAACATTGTTAATCTGTAAAAGAGATGAGTCTAACAAGCAATTGAGAAACTCGTGTTGAGCAGTGGGAGTTAAAAAGTTTGAATCACTTATATTAACCCAACTAATTGTTGGCAAGTTAAAGTCACCAACAACAACAAGTCGATCGTTATATCACAACTGCGAATGCAAATCACAGATGGCCGAGCTATGACTAGCATAAACATCCATATCCGAACGAGGTGGTATATACGAACAGCAAACAATTACGCTATAGCTTCCGAATGAAAGCCTAACTGCTATGAATTCGATATGAGGGATATTGTCCAGCGAAATCAACTCAGACGATAGGTTAGATTCAACAGCAATAAGGACACCTCCCGATCTAGAGATGCGATCACGCCGATAAACAGCATATTTATTTGAAAAAACCTCAGAATTTTAATTATCAGGCTTTAGCCAGGTCTCCGTAAAAGCTACAACTTCTGCAGAAAAGTTGAAAGAATTAAGGAAGAATGGAACAAGTTTTACGTAAAGTTATAATGTGTAAAAATTATGAAAAATAATTTCTCGAAGGGGTCGTGGGACCCCCACCCCTCTTTCCATGTTCGAAAAAAATTTCGCTAGTAGACTACTGTCTGTGTCCCAAATTTCATCAAAATCCGTGTAGCCATTCTGGCGTGATTCAGTCGCAAAGACGAAAAAATATAATAATTAAATTATAACTGTTCCTAGGGGGCGGGGACCACGCCCGTTTGAAAAATATATAGCTAGTAGATCCTTCTAGACTATTGGCTATATGTGTGCAAAATTTCATCCAAATTGGTCCAGCCGTTCTTGCGTTATTGAGTCACAAAGACAAACGTCTGGACAAACATCCAAACATCCAAACATCTTAACATCCAAACATCTTAACATCCAAACTTTCCCATTTATAATATATATTAGATATTAGATACTAGCCTTTACCCGCGGCCCCGTCCGCAAGGAGAAATTTAAATATATGGGCTATTCGCGTTAGCCTGCTTATTATCTGTTTAAAATTTTGTTTTCCGTCTAATGCATTTTATTTTTGTAATTGAGTAAAAAAAAGAACTAAATGAGCTGATAACCTGATAGGATCCCAAATGATCCCGAAATTATCCAGAAAAAGCTATGAAATTACCCCCACGCTATCGCGGACGGATCCCGAAAACCATCCAGAAATGCCCCGAAAGGGTCTCCAAAAGTTCCCCGAATAGTCCCAAAAAAACCCGAAATGACAGCGACACAATTCTAGACGTATCCAGAGAACCACACAGAAATGATCCCTGAAGGTGTTCCAAAATGATCCCGAAAAGGTTCCGAAATGACCCTGACGGGCTCCCGGGCGGATCTCAAAAGCCATCCAGAAAATATCCAGGAAGGGTCCCTAAATTATCCCGACATACTCCAGAAAAAGTTCCGAAATGGCTCCCAGGGGATCCACGACGGATCGCGAAAACCATACAGAAATGATTCCGGAAGGATCCCAAAATGGTCCCGAAATAGTCCGGAAATGACCCAGATGGGATCCCGCACAGATCCAGAAATGATCCCGGAAGGGTGCAAAAACTATCCCGGAAAAGTAACAAAAAATCCGGAAATGGCTCCTACGGCATCCCGGACGGATCCAGAAATGATCTCGAAAGTTTCCCAAATGTTTCCAAAATGGTCCCGAAATGACCCTGATGGATCCGTCAAACCATCAAGAAATTATGCCGAAAGGGTCCCAAAATGATCCCGAAATTATACAGAAAAAGTCACGAAACGACCCCTACAGGATCCACAAATGATCCCGTATTAGCCCCGAAAAGGTCCCGAAATAACCCCGACGGGATCCCGGACAAATCCCGAAAACCATCCAGAAATGATGCCGGAAGAAATCCCAAATGATTCCGAAAAAGGCCCGCATTGATTCCGACGGGATCCCGAACGGATACCGAAAATCATCCAGAAGTGATGACAGAAAGGTCCTCAAATGATCACCTAATAGTCCCGAAATTACCCTTAAGGGGTCATGGACGGATCCCATAAACCATCCAGAAATGATCCCGATATAGTCCCGAAGAAGTCCCGAAATGACCCTGACGGGATCTCGAACGCACCCCTAAATGACCCCGACCGGATCCTGAAAGCCATCTCTAAATTATCCCGCAAAAGTCTCGAAATGACCCTGACTGGACCCCGAAAGGATCCCGAAAACTTTCCAGAAATGATGCCGGAAAGGTCCTCAAATGCAAACCTAATAGCCCCAAAATTACCCTGACGGCATCCCGGACAAATCCCGAAATCCATCCAGAAATGATCTTGGGAAGGTCCCAAAATGATCCCGAAATAGTCTCGGAAAAGTCCAGAAATTACCCTGACGGGTTCCCGGACGAATCCTGAAAGACATCCTTAAATGATCCCGAAAAAACCCCGAAATGACCCTAACGGGATCCCGAAAGGATTCCGAAAACTATCCAGAAATGATGCCGGAAAGGTTCTCAAATGACCGTGACGGGATCCCGAACGGATCCCGGCAACTATCCAGAAATGATGCCGAAAGGGTCCGCAAATGATCCCGTATTAGTCGAGAAAAGTCCCGAAATAACCCCGACGGGATCCCGGACGAATCCCAAAAACCATCCAGAAATGATGCCGGTAGGTATCCCAAATGATCCCGAAATAATCCCGGAACGACCTCGTCGGCATCCCGGACGGATACCGAAAATTATCCAGAAATGATGCCGGAAAGGTCCACAAATGAGCCCTAATATATCCGAAATTACCCTGATGGGATCGCGGGCGGATCCCGAAAACCATCCAGAAATGTTGCCGAAGGGGTTCCCAAATGATCCCGTATTAGTCGCGAAAAAGTCCCGAAATGACCCCGACGGCATCCCGGACGGATCCCGAAAACCATCCAGAAATGATGCCGGAAGAGCCCCAAATGATCCCGAAAAGGTCCCCAAATGACCCCGACGAGATCCCGGACGGATACCGAAAACCATCCAGAAATGATGCCGGTAGGTATCCCAAATGATCCCGAAATAGTCCCGAAATGACCCAGTCCGGATCCCGGACGGATCCCGAAAACTATTCACAAATGATGTCGAAAGGGTCCCCAAATGATTCCGCATTAGTCGAGAAAAAGTCCCGAAATGACCCCGACGGGATCCCGGACGGATCCCGAAAACTATCCAGAAATGATGCCGGAAGAGCCCCAAAATGATCCCGAAAAAGTCCCGAAATGACCCCGACGGGATCCCGGACGGATCCCGAAAACCATCCAGAAATGATGCCGGAAGAGCCCCCAAATGATCCCGAAAAAGTCCCCAAATGACCCCGACATACTCCAGAAAAAGTTCCGAAATGGCTCCGAGGGAATCAACGACGGATCGCCAAAACCATACAGAAATGATTCCGGAAGGATCCCAAAATGATCCCGAAATAGTCGGGAAATGACCCAGATGGGATCCCGCACAGATCCAGAAATGATCCCGGAAGGATCCCCAAATGATCCCAAAATGGTCCCGAAATGACCCTGATGGATCCGGCAAACCATCAAGAAATTATGCCGGAAGGGTCCCCAAATGATTCCGAAATAAAACAGAAAAAGTCACGAAACGACCCCTAGGGGATCCCCAAATGATCCCGTATTAGCCCCGAAATAGTCCCAAAATGACCCTGACGGGATCCCGAAAGGATTCCGAAAACAATCCAGAAATGATGCCGGAAAGGTCCTCAAATGATCCCCTAATAGTCCCGAAATGACCGTGACGGGATCCCGACAACTGTCCAGAAATTATGCCGAAAGGGTCCGCAAATGATCCCGTATTAGTCGAGAAAAAGTTCCGAAATGACCACGACGGGATCCCGGACGAATCCCAAAAACCATCCAGAAATAATGCCGGTAGGTATCCCAAATGATCCCGAAATAGTCCCGAAATGACCTCGTCGGCATCCCGGACGGATCCCGAAAATTATCCAGAAATGATGCCGGAAAGGTTACCAAATGATCCCCTAATAGTCCCGAAATTACCCTGATGGGATCCCGGACGGATCCCGAAAACCATCCAGAAATGATGCCGAAAGGGTTCCAAAATGATCCCGTATTAGTCGCGAAAAAGTCCCGAAATGACCCCGACGGGATCCCGGACGGATCCCGAAAACCATCCAGAAATGATGCCGGAAGAGCTCCAAAATGACCCCGAAAAAGTCCCCAAATGACCCCGACGAGATCCCGGACGGATCCCGAAAACCATCCAGAAATGATGCCTGAAGAGCCCCCAAATGATCCTGAAAAAGTCCCCAAATGACCCCGACGAGATCCCGGACGGATACCGCAAACCATCCAGAAATGATGCCGGAAGAGCCCCCAAATGATCCCGAAAAAGTCCCCAAATTACCCCGACGAAATCCCGGACGGATCCCGAAAACCATCCAGAAATGATGCCGAATGATCCCGTATTAGTCGCGAAAAAGTCCCGAAATGACCCCGACGGGATGCCGGACGAATCCCGAGGACCATCCAGAAAAGATGTCTAAAGGCACCCAAAATAGCCCCGAAAAAGTCCCGTAATGATCCCGGAAACCATCAAGAATTTATCTCTCGAAGATACGCAAATGATCCCGAAAGTACCCCGACGGGATCCCGGACGGATCCCGAAAACCATCCAGAAATGATGCCGGAAGGGTCCCCAAATGATCGCGAAATAGTCCCGAAATGATTCCGGAATAGTCCCGAAAATGTCCCAAAATAACCCCGACGGGATCCCGGACGGATCCCGAAAACTATACAGAAATGATCCCGGAAGGGTCCCGAAAACCATCCAGAAATGATGCCGAAAGGGTCCCCAAATGATCCCATCTTAGTCGAGAAAAAGTTCCGAAATTACCCCGACGGGATCCCGGACGGATCCCAAAAACCGTGCAGAAATGATGCCGGAAGGGTCCCCAAATGATCGCGAAATAGTCCCGAAATGATCACGGAATAGTCCCGAAAATGTCCCAAAATAACCCCGACGGGATCCCGGACGGATCCCGAAAACTATACAGAAATGATCCCGAAATAGTCCCGAAAAAGTCCCGAAATGACCCTGGCGGGATCCCGAAAACCGTCCAGAAATGATTCCGGAAGGGTCTCGATATGACCCTAACGGGATTACAAATAGGGTGAAGCTAATTATAAAACCATGTTAATAAGGCAGCAGGCGCATTGGAGCGAATAAAAAGTTACATAGAAACATACAGGTAAAGCTAATAAAAGCGTGCTAATAAAAACAATTGATGGAGGGTGGATGGCGGAAGTAGAGGAGAGGACCACTGATCGTTCCTCCAAAATTGTCTAGATCTCGATCTGTATGTACCAGATACCAAAAACTATTGATTTAGGAGAAAATTTATATTGAGTTATAACAATTTATAGATTTTACACCAGAGGGGGAGATAAAGGGGGGCGGGCGGAGGGTGTCACTACTTACTTTGTAAGCCCTCGACTTATTTGACCCCTTGAGTCTGTGATATTGGGGAAGGCCAGTATACGTAAAGTTATAATGTGTAAAAATTATTAAAAACATAATTTCTCGAAGGGGTCGTGGGACCCCCACCCCTCTTTCCATGTTCGAAAAAAATTTCGCTAGTAGACTACTGTCTGTGTCCCAAATTTCATCAAAATCCGTGTAGCCATTCTGGCGTGATTCAGTCGCAAAGACGAAAAAATATCATAATTAAATTATAACTGTTCCTAGGGGGCGGAGACCATGCCCCTTTTGAAATATATATAGCTTGTAGATCCTTCTAGACTATTGGCTATATGTGTGCAAAATTTCATCCAAATCGGTCCAGCCGTTCTTGCGTGATTGAGTCACAAAGACAAACGTCTGGACAAACATCCAAACATCCAAACTTTGCCATTTATAATATACTAGCCTTTACCCGCGGCCCCGTCCGCAAGGAGAAAATGAAATATGTGGGCTATTCACGTTAGCCTGCTTATAAAGTTATCTGTTTAAAATTTTTTTTCTGTCTAATGCATTTAATTTTTGTAATTGAGTAAAAAAAAGAACTTTATGAGCTGATAACCTGATAGGATCCCAAAATGATAACGAAATTATCCAGAAAAAGCCACGAAATGACCCCGACGCTATCGCGGACGGATCCCGAAAACCATTCAGAAACGCCCCGGAAGTGTTTCCAAAAGTTCCCGAAGTAGTCCCAAAAAAACCCGAAATGACAACGACACGATTCTAGACTTATCCAGATAACCACACAGAAATGATGCCTGAAGGGTACCAAATTGATCCCGAAATAGTCCCGAAAAAGTTCCGAAATTACCCTGACGGGCTCCCGGACGGATCTCAGAAACCATCCAGAAAATATCTAGGAAGGGTCCCTAAATTATCCCGACTAACTCCAGAAAAAGTTCCGAAATGGCTCCGAGGGGATCCACGATGGATCGCGAAAACAATACAGAAATGATTCCGGAAGGATTCCAAAATGATCCCGAAATAGTCCGGAATTGACCCAGATGGCATCCCGGACGGATCCAGAAATGATCTCGGAAGGATCCCCAAATGATCCCAAAATGGTTACGAAATGACCCTGATGGATCCGGCAAACCATCAAGAAATTATGCCGAAAGGGTCCCAAAATGATCCCAAAATAATACAGAAAAAGTCACGAAACGACCCCTAGAGGATCCCCAAATGAGCCCCGAAAAGGTCCCGAAATAACCCCGACGGGATCCCGGAAAAATCCCGAAAACCATCCAGAAATGATGCCGGAAGGAATCCCAAATGATTCCGTAAAAGTCCCGCATTGATTATGACGGGACCCCGAACGGATACCGAAAATCATCCAGAAGTGACGCCGGAAAGGTCCTCAAATGATCACCTAATAGTCCCGAAATGTCCCTTAAGGGGTCATGGACGGATCCCATAAACCATCCAGAAATGATCCCGATATATTCCCGAAGAAGTCCCGAAATGACCCTGACGGGATCTCGAACGCACCCCAACATGACCCTGACGGGATCCCGGACAGATCCCGAAATCCATCCAGAAATGATCTTGGGAGGGACCCCAAATGATCCCGAAAAAGTCCCGCAATGATTCCGAGGGGATCCTGATCGGATACCGATAACCATCCAGAAGTGATGCCGGAAAGTTCCTCAAATGATCACCTAATACCAAAATGACCCTGACGGCATCCCGGACTGATCCCAAAATCCATCCAGAAATGATCTTGGGAAGGTCCCAAAATTATCCCGAAATAGTCTCGGAAAAGTTCAGAAATTACCCTGACGGGTTCCCGGACGAATCCTGAAAGCCATCTCTAAATGATCCCGAAAAAGTCCCGAAATGACCCTGACTGGACCCCGAAAGGATCCCGAAAACTATCCAGAAATGATGCCGGAAATGTCCTCAAATGATCACCTAATAGTTCCGAAAAGACCCTGACGGGATCCCGAACGGATCCCTACAACTATCTAGAAATGATGCCGAAAGGGCCCGCAAATGATCCCGTATTAGTCGAGAAAAAGTCCCGAAATGAACCCGACGGGATGCCGGACGAATCCCAAAAACCAGCCAGAAATGTTGCCGGAAGGGACACCAAATGATCCCGAAAAAGTCCCGCAACAATTCCGACGGGATCCTGAGCGGATACCGAAAACCATCCAGAAGTGATGCCGAAAAGGTCCTCAAATGATCACCTAATAGTCCCAAAATGACCCTGACGGCATCCCGGACAGATCCCGAAATCCATCCAGAAATGATCTTGGGAGGGTCCCAAAATTATCCCGAAATAGTCTGGGAAAAGTCCAGAAATTACCCTGACGGATACCGGACGAATCCTGAAAACCAATCTTAAATGATGCCGAAAAAGTCCCGAAATGACCCTGATGGGACCCGGAAAGGATCCCGAAAACTAACCAGAAATGATGGTCGAAAGGTCCTCAAATGATCTCCCAATAGTTCCGAAAAGACCCTGACGGGATCCCGAACGGATCCCGACAACTATCCAGAAATGATACCGAAAGGGCCCGCAAATGATCCCGTATTAGTCGAGAAAAAGTCCCGAAATGACCCCGACGGGATGCCGGACGAATCCCAAAAACCATCCAGAAATGATTTTGGAAGGGACCCCAATGATCCCGAAAAAGTCCCGCAATTATTCCGACGGGAATCTGAACGGATACCGAAAACCATCCAGAAGTGATGCCGGAACGGTCCTCAAATGCTCACCTAATAGTCCCAAAATGACCCTGAGGGCATCCCGGACAAATCCCGAAATCCATCCAGAAATGATCTTGGGAAGGTCCCAAAATGATCCCGAAATAGTCTCGGAAAAGTCCAGAAATTACCCTGACGGGTTCCTGGACGAATCCTGAAAGTCATCCTTAAATGATCCCGAAAAAGCCCCGAAATGACCCTGACGGGATCCCGAAAGGATTCCAAAAACTATCCAGAAATGATGCCGGAAAGGTCCTCAAATGATCCCCTAATAGTTCCGAAATGACCGTGACGGGATCCCGAACGGATCCCGACAACTATCCAGAAATTATGCCGAAAGGGTCCGCAAATGATCCCGTATTAGTCGAGAAAAAGTCCCGAAATGACCCCGACGGGATCCCGGACGAATCCCAAAAACCATCCAGAAATGATGCCGGTAGGTATCCCAAATGATCCCGAAATAATCCCGAAATGACCTCGTCGGCATCCCGGACGGATACCGAAAATTATCCAGAAATGGTGCCGGAAAGGTCCACAAATGATCCCCTAATAGTCCCGAAATTACCCTGATGGGATCCCGGACGGATCCCGAAAACCATCCAGAAATGATGCCGGAAGAGCCCCCAAATGATCCCGAAAAATCCCCAAATGACCCCGACGATATCCCGGACGGATTCCGAAAACCATCCAGAAATGATGCCGGAAGGATCCCAAATGATCCCGAAATAGTCCGGAAATGACCCAGATGGGATCCCGGACGGATACCGAAAATTATCCAGAAATGATGCCGGAAAGGTCCACAAATAATCCCCTAATAGTCCCGAAATTACCCTGATGGGATCCCGGACGGATCCCGAAAACCATCCAGAAATGATGCCGGAAGAGCCCCCAAATGATCCCGAAAAATCCCCAAATGACCCCGACGATATCCCGGACGGATCCCGAAAACCATACAGAAATGATTCCGGAAGGATCCCAAAATGATCCCGAAATAGTCCGGAAATGACCCAGATGGGATCCCGCACAGATCCAGAAATGATCCCGGAAGGGTCCAAAAACTATCCCGGAAAAGTAACAAAAAATCCCGAAATGGCTCCTACGGCATCCCGGACGGATCCAGAAATGATCTCGGAAGGGTCCCCAAATGATCCCAAAATGGTCCCGAAATGACCCTGATGGATCCGGAAAACCATCAAGAAATTATGCCGGAAGGGTCCCCAAATGATCCCGAAATAAACAGAAAAAGTCACGAAACGACCCCTAGAGGATCCCCAAATGATCCCGTATTAGCCCCAAAAAAGTCCCAAAATGACCCTGACGGGATCCCGAAAGGATTCCGAAAACAATACAGAAATGATGCCGGAAAGGTCCTCAAATGATCCCCTAATAGTCCCGAAATGACCGTGACGGGATCCCGACAACTATCCAGAAATGATGCCGAAAGGGTCCGCAAATGATCCCGTATTAGTCGAAAAAAAGTCCCGAAAGGACCACGACGGGATCCCGGACAAATCCCAAAAACCATCCAGAAATGATGCCGGTAGGTATCCCAAATGATCCCGAAATAGTCCCGAAATGACCTCGTCGGCATCCCGGACGGATCCCGAAAATTATCCAGAAATGATGCCGGAAAGGTTCCCAAATGATCCCCTAATAGTCCCGAAATTACCCTAATGGGATCCCGGACGGATCCCGAAAACCATCCAGAAATGATGCCGAAAAGGTTCCCAAATGATCCCGTATTAGTCGCGAAAAAGTTCCGAAATGACCCCGACGGGATCCCGGACGGATCCCGAAAACCATCCAGAAATGATGCCGAAAGGGTTCCCAAATGATCCCGTATTAGTCGCGAAAAAGTACCGAAATGACCCCGACGGGATCCCGGACGGATCCCGAAAACCATCCAGAAATGATGCCGGATGAGCCCCAAAATGATCCCGAAAAAGTCTCCAAATGACCCCGACGATATCCCGGACGGATCCCGAAAATCATCCAGAAATGATGCCGGAAGAGCCCCCAAATGATCCCGAAAACCATCCAGAAATGATGCCGGAAGAGCCCCCAAATGATCCCGAAAAAGTCCCCATATGACCCCGACGAGATACCGCACGGATCCCGAAAACCATCCAGAAATGATGCCGGAAGGGTCCCCAAATGATCGCGAAATAGTCCCGAAATGATTCCGGAATAGTCCCGAAAATGTTCCAAAATAACCCCGACGGGATCCCGGACGGATACCGTAAACTATACAGAAATGATCCCGGAAGGGTCCCAAAATGATCCCGAAATAGTCCCGAAAAAGTCCCGAAATTACCCCTCCGTAATCCCGGACCGATCCCGAAAACCATCCAGAAATGATCCCGGAAGGGTCTCGATATGACCCTTACGGGATTACAAATAAGGTGAAGCTAATTATAAAACCATGTTAATAAGGCAGCAGGCGCATTGGAGCGAATAAAAAGTTAGATAGAAACATACAGGTAAAGCTAATAAAAGCGTGCTAATAAAAACAATTGATGGAGGGCGGATGGCGGGAGTAGAGGAGAGGACCACTGATCGTTCCTCCAAAATTGTCTAGATCTCGTTCTGTATGTACCAGATGCCAAAAACTATTGATTTAGGAGAAAATTTAGATTGAGTTATAACAATTTATGGATTTTACACCAGAGGGGGAGATAAAGGGGGCGGGCGGAGGATGTCACTGCTTACTTTGTAAGCCCTCGACTTATTTGACCCCTTGAGTCTGTGATATTGGTGAAGGCCAGTATACGTAAAGTTATAATGTGTAAAAATTATGAAAAATAATTTCACGAAGGGTCGTGGGACCCCAACCCCTCTTTCCATGTTCGAAAAAAATTTCGCTAGTAGACTACTGTCTGCGTCCCAAATTTCATCAAAATCCGTGTAGCCATTCTGGCGTGATTCAGTCGCAAAGACGAAAAAATATAATAATTACATTATAACTGTTCCTAGGGGGCGGGAACCACGCCCCTTTTGAAAAATATATAGCTAGTAGATCCTTCTAGACTATTGGCTATATGTGTGCAAAATTTCATCCAAATCGGTCCAGCCGTTCTTGCGTTATTGAGTCACAAAGACAAACGTCTGGACAAACATCCAAACATCCAAACATCCAAACATCCAAACATCTAAACATCCAAACATCCAAACATCCAAACATCTTAACATCCAAACTTTCCCATTTATAATATATATTAGACTAGCCTTTACCCGCGGCCCCGTCCGCAAGGAGAAAATGAAATATGTGGGCTATTCACGTTAGCCTGCTTATAAAATTATCTGTTTAAAATTTTTTTTCTGTCTAATGCATTTTATTTTTGTAATTGAGTAAAAAAAAGAACTTTATGAGCTGATAACCTGATAGGATCCCAAAATGATAACGGAATTATCCAGAAAAAGCCACGAAATGACCCCGACGCTATCGCGGACGGATCCCGAAAACCATCCAGAAACGCCCCGGAAGCGTTTCCAAAAGTTCCCGAAGTAGTCCCAAAAAAACCCGAAATGGCAACGACACGATTCTAGACTTATCCAGATAACCACACAGAAATAATGCCTGAAGGGTACCAAATTGATCCCGAAATAGTCCCGAAAAAGTTCCGAAATTACCCTGACGGGCTCCCGGACGAATCTCAGAAACCATCCAGAAAATATCCAGGAAGGGTCCCTAAATTATCCCGACTAACTCCAGAAAAAGTTCCGAAATGGCTCCGAGGGGATCCACGATGGATCGCGAAAACCATACAGAAATGATTCCGGAAGGATTCCAAAATGATCCCGAAATAGTCCGGAATTGACCCAGATGGCATCCCGGACGGATCCAGAAATGATCTCGGAAGGGTCCCCAAATGATCCCAAAATGGTCACGAAATGACCCTGATGGATCCGGCAAACCATCAAGAAATTATGCCGAAAGGGTCCCAAAATGATCCCAAAATAATACAGAAAAAGTCACGAAACGACCCCTAGAGGATCCCCAAATGAGCCCCGAAAAGGTCCCGAAATAACCCCGACGGGATCCCGGAAAAATCCCGAAAACCATCCAGAAATGATGCCGGAAGGAATCCCAAATGATTCCGTAAACGTCCCGCATTGATTCCGACGGGATCCCGAACGGATACCGAAAATCATCCAGAAGTGACGCCGGAAAGGTCCTCAAATGATCACCTAATAGTCCCGAAATGACCCTTAAGGGGTCATGGACGGATCCCATAAACCATCCAGAAATGATCCCGATATATTCCCGAAGAAGTCCCGAAATGACCCTGACGGGATCTCGAACGCACCCCTAAATGACCCTGACGGGATCCCGGACAGATCCCGAAATCCATCCAGAAATGATCTTGGGAGGGACCCCAAATGATCCCGAAAAAGTCCCGCAATGATTCCGAGGGGATCCTGATCGGATACCGATAACCATCCAGAAGTGATGCAGGAAAGGTCCTCAAATGATCACCTAATACCAAAATGACCCTGACGGCATCCAGGACTGATCCCAAAATCCATCCAGAAATGATCTTGGGAAGGTCCCAAAATTATCCCGAAATAGTCTCGGAAAAGTTCAGAAATTACCCTGACGGGTTCCCGGACGAATCCTGAAAGCCATCTCTAAATGATCCCGAAAAAGTCCCGAAATCACCCTGACTGGACCCCGAAAGGATCCCGAAAACTATCCAGAAATGATGCCGGAAATGTCCTCAAATGATCACCTAATAGTTCCGAAAAGACCCTGACGGGATCCCGAACGGATCCCGACAACTATCTAGAAATGATGCCGAAAGGGCCCGCAAATGATCCCGTATTAGTCGAGAAAAAGGCCCGAAATGAACCCGACGGGATGCCGGACGAATCCCAAAAACCAGCCAGAAATGATGCCGGAAGGGACACCAAATGATCCCGAAAAAGTCCCGCAATAATTCCGACGGGATCCTGAGCGGATACCGAAAACCATCCAGAAGTGATGCCGAAAAGGTCCTCAAATGATCACCTAATAGTCCCAAAATGACCCTGACGGCATCCCGGACAGATCCCGAAATCCATCCAGAAATGATCTTGGGAGGGTCCCAAAATTATCCCGAAATAGTCTGGGAAAAGGCCAGAAATTACCCTGACGGATACCGGACGAATCCTGAAAACCAATCTTAAATGAAATGATCTTGGGAGGGTCCCAAAATTATCCCGAAATAGTTTCGGAAAAGTCCAGAAATTACCCTGACGGGTTCCCGCACGAATCCTGAAATGATCCCGAAAAAGCTCCGAAATGACCCTGACGGGATCCCGAAAGGATTCCAAAAACTATCCAGAAATGATGCCGGAAAGGTCCTCAAATGATCCCCTAATAGTTCCGAAATGACCGTGACGGGATCCCGAACGGATCCCGACAACTATCCAGAAATTATGCCGAAAGGGTCCGCAAATGATCCCGTATTAGTCGAGAAAAAGTCCCGAAATGACCCCGACGGGATCCCGGACGAATCTCAAAAACCATCCAGAAATGATGCCGGTAGGTATCCCAAATGATCCCGAAATAATCCCGAAATGACCTCGTCGGCATCCCGGACGGATACCGAAAATTATCCAGAAATGATGCCGGAAAGGTCCACAAATGATCCCCTAATAGTCCCGAAATTACCCTGATGGGATCCCGGACGGATCCCGAAAACCATCCAGAAATGATGCCGGAAGAGCCCCCAAATGATCCCGAAAAAGTCCCCAAATGACCCCGACGATATCCCGGACGGATCCCGAAAACCATCCAGAAATGATGCCGGAAGAGCCCCCAAATGATCCCGAAAAAGTCCCCAAATGACCCCGACGAGATCCCGCACGGATACCGAAAACCATCCACAAATGATGCCGGAAGAGCCCCAAATGATCCCGAAAAAGTCCCCAAATGACCCCGACATACTCCAGAAAAGGTTCCGAAATGGCTCTGAGGGAATCAACGACAGATCGCGAAAACCATACAGAAATGATTCCGGAAGGATCCCAAAATGATCCCGAAATAGTCCGGAAATGACCCAGATGGGATCCCACACAGATCCAGAAATGATCCCGGAAGGGTCCAAAAACTATCCCGGAAAAGTAACAAAAAATCCCGAAATGGCTCCTACGGCATCCCGGACGGATCCAGAAATGATCTCGGAAGGGTCCCCAAATGATCCCAAAATGGTCCCGAAATGACCCTGATGGATCCGGCAAACTATCAAGAAATTATGCCGGAAGGGTCCCCAAATGATCCCGAAATAAAACAGAAAAAGTCACGAAACGACCCCTAGAGGATCCCCAAATGATCCCGTATTAGCCCCAAAAAAGTCCCAAAATGACCCTGACGGGATCCCGAAAGGATTCCGAAAACAATACAGAAATGATGCCGGAAAGGTCCTCAAATGATCCCCTAATAGTCCCGAAATGACCGTGACGGGATCACGACAACTATCCAGAAATGATGCCGAAAGGGTCCGCAAATGATCCCGTATTAGTCGAAAAAAAGTCCCGAAAGGACCACGACGGGATCCCGGACGAATCCCAAAAACCATCCAGAAATGATGCCGGTAGGTATCCCAAATGATCCCGAAATAGTCCCGAAATGACCTCGTCGGCATCCCGGACGGATCCCGAAAATTATCCAGAAATGATGCCGGAAAGGTTCCCAAATGATCCCCTAATAGTCCCGAAATTACCCTAATGGGATCCCGGACGGATCCCGAAAACCATCCAGAAATGATGCCGAAAGGGTTCCCAAATGATCCCGTATTAGTCGCGAAAAAGTCCCGAAATGACACCGACGGGATCCCGGACGGATCCCGAAAACCATCCAGAAATGATGCCGAAAGGGTTCCCAAATGATCCCGTATTAGTCGCGAAAAAGACCCGAAATGACCCCGACGGGATCCCGGACGGATCCCGAAAACCATACAGAAATGATGCCGGATGAGCCCCAAAATGATCCCGAAAAAGTCCCCAAATGACCCCGACGAGATCCCGGACAGATCCCGAAAACCATCCAGAAATGATGCCGGAAGAGCCCCCGAATGATCCCGAAAAAGTCTCCAAATGACCCCGACGATATCCCGGACGGATCGCGAAAACCATCCAGAAATGATGCCGGAAGAGCCCTCAAATGATCCCGAAAAAGTCCCCATATGACCCCGACGAGATCCCGCACGGATCCCGAAAACCATCCAGAAATGATGCCGGAAGGGTCCCCAAATGATCGCGAAATAGTCCCGAAAAAGTCCCGAAATTACCCCGGCGTAATCCCGGACCGATCCCGAAAACCTTCCAGAAATGATCCCGGAAGGGTCTCGATATGAAACATACAGGTAAAGCTAATAAAAGCGTGCTAATAAAAACAATTGACGGAGGGCGGATGGCGGGAGTAGAGGAGAGGACCCCTGATCGTTCTTCCAAAATTGTCTAGATCTCGTTCTGTATGTACCAGATACCAAAAACTATTGATTTAGGAGAAAATTTAGATTGAGTTATAACAATTTATGGATTTTACACCAGAGGGGGAGATAAAGGGGGCGGGCGGAGGGTGTCACTGCTTACTTTGTAAGCCCTCGACTTATTTGACCCCTTGAGTCTGTGATATTGGTGAAGGCCAGTATACGTAAAGTTATAATGTGTAAAAATTATGAAAAATAATTTCTCGAAGGGTCGTGGGACCCCCACCCCTCTTTCCATGTTCGAAAAAAATTTCGCTAGTAGACTACTGTCTGTGTCCCAAATTTCATCAAAATCCGTGTAGCCATTCTGGCGTGATTCAGTCGCAAAGACGAAAAAATATAATAATTAAATTATAACTGTTCCTAGGGGGCGGGGACCACGCCCCTTTTAAAAAATATATAGCTAGTAGATCCTTCTAGACTATTGGCTATATGTGTGCAAAATTTCATCCAAATCGGTCCAGCCGTTCTTGCGTTATTGAGTCACAAAGACAAACGTCTGGACAAACATCCAAACATCCAAACATCCAAACATCTAAACATCCAAACATCTTAACATCCAAACTTTCCCATTTATAATATATATTAGATATTATATTAGATATTAGATTAGACTAGATATTAGATATTAGATGTATGCACGGTTCATGGTTTATATAGATGTTAGTTTAAAAGATTGTGTCCTCTGGTTACTTTTAGGACAATTTCGGCATCATTCCGGGACCGTTTCCGAACTCCCGATTATTTAAGGAACTTTTTAGGGACTATTTCCAATTTTTCTAGGACTGTTTCGGGACCGTTTAGAGACTGTGGTCGAGATCCTCTTGGGGCTGTTTCGGATAAGTTTATGAATTGTTTACGTACTAATATCGTTGAGATTTTTTTGGGAACTAGCCTGCAGTCAAAAGCCAAAGTAGTCAGCAAACATTCTATTTCATTGACAAGAATTTTATGGGGTTATTATCCTAATCAGCTTTTGAATAGTTCATTGGCTATAACTTTGTGGTGTTACTCATACTAGTTAGTATTTGAATAATTTATTCGACTAGAATTTCGTCTGTCGTACTCGAGGAAATACGCGGGTGCTTTCTGTAGCCAATTTGCAATGCATACTTCACTTGACAATGCTAGATATCGTCCAAATCAACGGGCACATAAACACAAGCATAACGAGTCGACACTCACCGTTACCTCAACAGAGGTTAAAGAAGCCATTGAAAGGGCCAAGCCTTCCATATCAATAGTCCCATACGGAAAACGGTAATAGTCTAGTTGAGGGGTCGACTGCTAATAGGTTACCAAAAATATCGAGAGGAGTGTCAAACGACGCGTCTTGGCATCAGTATTAATAATCCGAACGCAGAAAAAACAAATTTCAACTCTTTCAAAAGATATTAACGAAAAACCGGAAAAAGACCAGCGGGTACCTCCGTAACCGGGAGTGGGATCCATAGTATTTTTGCGCAGAACACCTTTCTGCGTTGGCGGCCTTCGTCCGCGCTTATAAAAAATTAACCTGGGTGGGTCCAACACCGGTTTGGATACCAAAACTATACCCGCACAAAACACTTATGTTCACAATTTTTTTTGTGGGTACCCAACACAACAACAACCACATGAAAATTGCCAACTTCAATTGCAAATATCTCCGGACAGAGATAAAACTTTTTTTCCGCCTTCGGTTTATTGTTCTCGAGATTAATACGCGTCTTTTGACACCTCTCTCGATATTTTTTGACGCGTATTAGCAGTCGACTCCTCAACTAGACTTTTACCCGGAAAACCTATGCCAATGCCTAGACGCCTTGCCCATGAGGGCATCAGCAGCCTAACACATTTTTTCTACTTGTCGTTAGAAGCCTTTCTCATTCTCGGTTAAAAGCCTTTGCCAATCCAGAATAACAGAGAAAGACCGGAAAACCAGCCAGTATCTACGGATATTATTCCTTTAGTTAGTAACGAAAACGTTTAAAGTCGTTATGATTCCCTCAATTAAATATAATTCTTCGGTTATACAGCCACCAACATGACTTCCTTAAAGTGAATATCACTACCACCATTCTGGCCTCCATTAACGCTCATATAGGACGGTGCTAGTGCAGCTTGGCCTGTTTTGACACAGTCATCCACGACTGGTTCGTAGGCGGGTCAAATAGAAGAAACGACGTTCTGCACAATAAACGGAGACGCCCCCACTCGTATGGTAGGAAGCTGTCACAGTTCTCCAGATATATCAATCGTGAGCGCAGGACTCGTAAACTGCGTCAACTGGCAGCCGATGGTAACATTGGCATCCGACTTACTTATTTCGCCGACTTCATCGTCATCGAAAAACGCACTTTCATAAACTTTAAAAAAGGAAAGTGGGATGAATACAAATCCTTTACAGACAGCCGCTTTGCTGCCCTCCCTATCCCGACTTATGCTCGCCAAGGGGAGCGTGCTTTCCGCAAGGCCATTGAATCCGCCTCGGCTCGCTTTATTCCCGCCGGATGAATTCGCAAAATTCGGCCTCATTTTCCGGCGGAGGCCGCAAATTTGGCGAGAGAGAGTGATTTTATAAGACAGCTCGATCCCGCCGACCCCCAAATAAGGGATAAAAAACAACGCATCAGATTACTTGTGGATGAACAGAAGCGGACAAAATGGGAGGAGCATCTAAGTAGTTGTAACCTCTCTGCCGGTGTGAGTAAGCTTTGGTCCACCGTAAAGTCCCTATCGAATCCGTCCATGCCCAACGACAAAATTTCCATCGCTTTTGGCGATAAAGTGCTGTCGGATGCGAAAAAATGCGCGAGCGCTTTTTGCCGACAATATATTATGCATTCTACGGTTGGCAAAGTTAGATGGAGGGCCAACAGACACGCACATAAACATAAATTCAGCGCGTCCCCAATTACCATAACCGCCAAAGAGGTTGAGGATGACATCGTTCAAGCTAAACCACTTAAATCAGTGGGCCCAGACGGCATAGCCATGCCGATGCTTAAAAGCCTAGGGAAAGAGGGTCTCAAATATTTATCACATGTCTCCGACCTGTCCCTTTCCACCTTTGTCATTCCGGAAAAATGGAAAATGGCCAAGGTTGTCCCGCTACTAAAGCCTGGGAAACCAGCTAACATAGGAGAGTCATATCGTCCGATATCTCTCCTACGAAGCACTGCTACAACAACAACAACAACACTGGTTCGTTCCTTCTCCGTTAGATAGATAGATAATTTATTGAGGATTGCACTGCGACCATTGGTCAGCACCTCATCCCAGCCGACTTCCATGATGAACCCTAGCAGTTCTCTTGGCTTGAAGGATCTAATGTGGGAATATTCTGGTAATGCTGAGCACATAAACTTAGCCCTGCGTCGTAAGATTGAGTCACATTCCAGGAGGATATGGTCCGTCGTCTCCGCTGATTGATCACAAAATTGGCATGTGCTATTCTGTTACTTTTTGGTTTTTATATATGTGTACGTATTTTTATTAAAATTTATTCAAAAGTATAATGTATTGAAGTGATAAATTTTAAAGTCATAAATGTATATATATACGTACATACTATATATATATGAAATATAATGAATAAAATGAATTTGAGCTAATTTATCAATTTTCAAGTAATTTTTCTACCCGACTGGGACTAGTATATTAACTAGTAGGATGCTGATGCAAGCATCTACAACTGGTGTTACAATGATGCGTAGACTGAGTAGTATGTGGTATGTTGATCTTGAATACACTAACTAATAACACTAGTAATATTGATGTATATAATAACTAGTATGCCATCTGGTATAATGCTGGCGCAAAGGCTGACTGGTATGTTATTTGGTATGACCCTGATAGATATGCTGAGTAATATGGCATCTGGTACGATGTTGGTGTATATAATGACTAGTTTGTCAATTGGTATGATGCTGATCCAGAACAACGCCGTGTTAAAAATACCAGTTGCTAATATGGAAAAATTGCAGAACTCAATCTAGTTGGTATTTTTGGCAAACTAGTATTGTTCTAGAATGCAACTAGTTGGTTTGACTGCAGGGTGACTTCATATAGTTTATAGATTGTTTTCGAAAGTATTTCACTATTGTTTAGGGAATCATATCGGAAGAACTGCAAACGAATATTTTTTAACTATCGCTGGATCTGTTCGTATGTCAGGGGAGTATTGGATCATCCTTTTTAAGAATTCCACTATGTCTTTCCTTCTGTTTATCACCGTGTGCTTATCTCCGCGATTGCGAGTATTTCGCAGATTGTTGGGACTATTTAAAGATTATTTTCTGGAGGATCTCAGTACTTTTTTCAAGATCATATCTTGACATATCGTGCGGATTGGGATGCGGTTTTAGAGAAGTTTTACGAATATGTGAAAGATGAACAGACGTTTAAATCCACAACAAATTAACGCCTTATTAACACTTAACGAAAGATATTGATTATGTCAGCCCATTTAAGTTCGAGCTGTGTTGTTGCTCAGGATTTCTTGAGAAGTGAACAACTCTAGTCTTTTGGCAGTAAACAATAGAAACTTATAGCAGTTTAGAAACAGATAAAACTAACTAAGTGTACCGTTTGTATTTTCTGTATTTATTCATTAAAAAAACAGTCATTGTACAAATATCAATTTGATAACACAACTCAACTGTGCAAATATACATTTATATAAATAAACAATTATTAGGAAATTTTTGTTTTTAAAAAGTGTAGCAAAATGTTTATTCAAAGCAGCGTTCATTTCATTTCGCTGGTATATGCGTCAATATGAATCTGTTTGTTTAACTAATTAAAATTTTCCATTATAGTTATTAATTAAATAGGCTTATTAGGCTCCTATAACAGAAAATTTGTATGGGAAGGTCATTATAAACGCTGGGTCCAACTCTTGGACAAGATAACATCAAAAATGAAGAACAAGTTTTTTAATTAGAAAAAAATTGTTCTAATCGGTATCGCCTCGCCATACACTCCGAATATATTTCTGCCATGAAAATATCTTCAATGAAAACTCATCTGCCTTGCAGATGCCATTCAGAGTCGGCGTAAATGCTTGTATCTGTCTGGCCAAGTTTCTCGCGGACAGCTTTAAAATAAGGGACTTATTATTAAATGAATTTTCGTAGATCGTTAGTATTTTATATAACACGTGGTGCGACACACAACGTACTCTGTTATTGTCACTAGTATTTACTTCACTTTATTTATTTAAGTGTTTCGATGTACGCAATAGCATAACTTATAATCTGTATCTGACTTTTTTGGAAAAAATAAATATGTACTACTAATTCTATTACTACTACTACTACATTGATCACTTGGGTATAAAGAGCGCCCACAAAATTAATCTCGGTGTTCTTTATACTTAAAAAGTGATGCAAAAGTTCTTAAACTAAAATGAATTCACGAAATCTTTTCGCGATCCTCTTTGTCGTTCAACCGTGCCCCTATCCTATTCGAATGCGCAATTTCACGCTATAAATAGAGACAATATAGGAATAAAGGACAGTGCATATTCGGTATCGGCCTCTGAATTAAGCTTAAAATTTCAACGCTCTAGCTCATCCAGAAGTTCCTTAAAAGCTGGCTTCAAATTTCTTTTCAATTCTATCGAATTATTTCGATCCGTGCGCCACCTAACAGACTAAGGCCCACTCCCCGGAGAAAAGGCTTTGCAGAAATTTACAAGGTATAATCGAAACAGCTGTCGCCTTGTTCGCCCTGATGTCACATTGTTTAAATTTTTCGCAAATTATTAAATAAAGAATTGTTTCCCTTTTGTTGCATTGTCTCGGTGTCTTAACCTATATGTGAAGTTTCACGTTTGTAGCTTAATGAGAAGTTACTTAAAAATCGATTGCAAAACTTGTATTGAAAATGCGTACAAACATTCAACCGACCTAATATAAAGGAAATATAAAGGCGGCAACGAAGTGAGTTAAATAAATAAGATTATAGTGATTTGTTCGAATAATTTAAGAAAAATGAGGAGCTCTATACCGAACCTAAATGACTTGGATCATATGTTCCATAATCGTCGACCCATATCTCTCGGAATGTGTTGCCGACTTAATAATTTTTTGCAAGTTTTTTTAATTTGCGTTTAAAATGTAAATAACCTCGTACCATACGAAAACTAACACTTTTTGATAAAAAAAGGGATAAGTCTTCAGTCGTTCACATATGGGTACAAAGGGGATTGATCCTATCGTTCTTGTTCTGGTATAAATGGGTACAATTAGCATCAGCATAGGACATGCTCAAACAAAAGGGAATAGTCCAACGCATATAAAAAGACCAAAACTGGCATTGGTTTCATACTTGTTTGCGACTCATCCTAGACTAATCGCATTTTTTGCAGCGTAAGCTTTTAAACTGCTTATGCGGCAGTTACCCACCGACGTGTGCCGTACGTAAAGACGTTTGTCGTACGAATCACGTTTGACCCAACTCTCAAGCCCGTAGGAATCAATGTGTGCGTCTGTGTACATGTACATAACATATTTGTGTGTGTATTGTTTACAGATAAGCACTGTTGCCATTGACCATTTTGCATGTATGCTTATGGAAACATCAACTTTTTCCAATTTAATTTTTGATATTGTAAAAGGCCGGAATACATATTAAATAAGTATAAATAGAAGTACGATTGTGTGAGTTGTAAATCAACTGCCCTCCTTTGTTGGGCTAATGAACTGGTTTGTGGCCTGTGTTTGTTTATTTCACCATAAATTGAGTACCTTACATCTGTTCAGTAGGGACAAGCTAATTGATGTGAGCAAATGATCTTGTTACTGTTTTAGGAAAAGTTGCCGTTGAATGCCCATACCGAAAGAGAAAATTAATGATGTTTTACAGTTTCCCGAGCCTGTAAAATCCCTTTTACCTCGCTACTATTTAAAGAAGTAAATTTTTTTCGTCACAGTGCTTATAACAGCGAGTTTCAGATCAAATATTTAATGAGTTATCAAGTGAATGAGCGAACTTTTAAAATGCAAGGACAAGTGTACCATATGGCGGGTAGTCTTTCTCCTCTTCAGTGGAATGAACCAACATTTTATCAGATTTTTTTTATAGCTCATCCAGAATAGCAGTCCGCTACGCGATGTTGTAATGCCAGACATTCATTATAATGCTCTCAGCACTACTGAAGTAACAGCTCTCATAACGGGGCATCTATTTAACAGACGAGACATTGTGATTCATAGTCGTGATCGCGGTTACCACACCATGTTTTTATTTGGGACCAAAACTCGTCACAAAAAATTATCAAATCTCAAGGAAATGGATCAAATTTTTGTATTCTTCAACTGGCTTGCAAACAATTCGGCAATTCAAAAATATGTCGAATTCATTGTAAAATCTTTAGTTTCAGTTTGTGGTAAAGTACAATTTCACTCACACTTTCATTTTAACAAAAAGCCTTATATAAATATACATATATGTCTTAACAAAAACCTTAAAGAAAACCCATGCCGAAATCCAAACTAGCTCAGTTTTATTTACATAAAATTTTTATTTTTATCTGGAGAAAATCTCGGATGTATCAATTTCATCATAAAATCAGTCCTAAAAAAAATAGTTTCCAATAGCCGGGAGTTCCATTTTTTGTTTAATGATACACAAATTTAATTCTTTACTCTTCCGCTTACCAATACTCTTCCCTCACGCGTCAATTTTACCATCTACGAACTAGATTTAGTTAGTACGAGTTCTGAAATGAACACTTTTTTCCATATAATATTGTAACGAATTATGCGGATTTCTGATTATTATGCAACCTTCTGCTAACGTTCGAATCGCTAAACTGTTGAATACTCCAATATTCTGTTTTGCAAAATGGCTTTTATTAGAGTACTTTGGGAGTAGTACAATTATACTCACAATTATACTTCACTTTGCACCTAATAGCGTGTTTAAATCAAACTGACTAGTTATTACTCAGCTCTCCTAAGGTCTAGTAATTTCACGAACTTCATGCTTGGTTACCAGCTATAGACATGTATATTTGTAGTTTATGCGTTTCTTATAGTCATATGCGTGTGTATGTGAGAGTAACTACTTCGGCTGATGACTACATATTTGTGTGTGTGAGATATGTATCTCTTCGTCGCCTTCTACATAAGAGTGGCTGCTTTATTGTTATGTGTATTGTACATTCATTTAGTAGCAACTTAGTGATGCTAATATTCGTCAAAATATGTTTTAAAGAAAAATATATATTTCAAAACTCACATTTATTGAATCCAATAACAGTCCTCAGGTTAACCATTGAAAAGTCTTAAAAGTTTCAAATGTGTACAGATGAACGGGAATAATTTTGCACAAAGCGTTTATATCATGTCTACATTGATCATTAGTAAAGCAATCGTTTCCGTTGTGCCTAAAGTTACTCAAAACGCACTTTATATTGATGGCATGATATCGGTAGAGGAACTTTTTCTGATTGAAATCTTTAGTGCAGGCCTGAAATAAATACATATAAACTTTTAATTCTGTAAATGATACTGAATTTGAGAGTGGTATGGCAGAAACGCCATTAACTACCAGACACAAAGATAGATAAAAAAGGAAGATGCTTTCTAAAGTGAGCCAACGAGTAAAATTATCTAGTATCATTAAATTGCTTTTGACTGTGTGAGAAAAATTCAAATATCGACATCGCAAGCGAAAAGTAACACTTTCAAAATTTTTACATAGGATTTCATTGTAAACATTTTTAAGGGTCACTTTTTGTTGGGTTAATTTTTGCTTCACAAACTCTCAATATCTATCGGTATGCTTGCTAGTATAATTTGTACATAAATCAAGGGAGTGGAAAGTGCACTTCAATTCAAGAATGGCTTCACCAGTGGCAAAACACCTTCAAATTTGTTTGAGGTGCACGAACATTTGCAACAACTTTTTTAAGTTCAAATAGTGACAAAAATCTATCAGAAAAAGCGTTTGATAACCGATCAAAATATCTAGCCACCAAAACAAGATTTTCTGATTGGCCGATGGTTTTATTAACAATTAACGAAAATTGGTTTGCTTCAAGACCCAAAACTTTTCTAAATTATCTGCTGGATGGAGTGCCATTGTTCTGCTACACTTTAATGACAGCAATTTTTTTCGTAAGAAAGCCATTGAGGTAAATTGAAAATTATATAAGGGTTAATAAAGGTGTGAAAAATTCCGTGAACAGTTTTGTACATTTTTACCTCAGTGAAAAAACAAACAAAAGTAGCAAAATCTTGGTTACAGCCTAAAAAGTACCAAAACTGAAAAAGGGACCAGCGGGCCAAATAGGGTTGGAAAGGACCATTTTTGGGGCAAATGGATCAAAGTGGCAACCATGGTCGTGATGACAGTTTGCATAGAATATCTGAAATTAACCGGTATTATTGCTCTTATGAGCGGTCTTATGACTGAAATTAAAAACTACCCAATGTAGGCCTGAAAATGGATATGCGATAAAACTTACAGAATAACTTTCTATCACCAGTGAACAGATATGTCAAGCGGTATCATCCATGAACTATTACGCGTACCGTAAGTATATTGGTCAAATAACAATTATTTAATACGATATTAGCTGTGTTTTTTTGTACATCTTTAGACGTTTACGCTTAAACTATATATGGACTGCTAAACGTCAATCTTTAAATACACCTCTGAAATTGCTGCGCATAAAATTAGTACTACATGGTGCATGTCCACAATTCATCGCTACTGATTCAGCTATATGTTATACACTATGGCCATCAGGGGGTTGTCTCTCCGCTTTTCGGTACACCCTGTGCTGTAGCTAGTTGTTTAACCACTGCCGCTAGATGGGTCTCCTAAGCATTATCTAAGCGAGGATAAGCGTTTTTTTATGCGCAAACGTAAACGTATACGCGTTAAAAAAAAATACGGCTATTTTTATGGGAAACTAACTTAACAACAAGAACTAGCTTAGCAAGCAATACTATGGTTGAGGTATGATTTTATATATTTCGAGGTTATTCCGAAAACTAAAATATTTCAAACCAAAGGTAAATTATCGTAATTGATTTCTACAAACATGGAAGTGTTCATAAGGCACATCGAAAAGCAACACAGAAGCCATGGCAATCTAGTGTTTGATCTGATTTGACCTTTGCGTTTCACTTTAAATTTCTTTTACTTCAAAATCGTGTATAAGCCCAAAACAAATCCTTTCATGCATATCCAAAGAAGGAGCGAAATTGCAAATGTGAGAAAAAGAAAAATAGTTCTTAAAATACATTTGATGTTGGTGAGTCAAGCGAATGGCTATGATGTATGGTAACATAATACCAAGTAAGTTAGAAGGATTACTCGCCTTTAATTCCTCCAAACTGCACTTAATACAACAAACCAATGTCATTAGAGGTTTTACTGTACTTGAA
The DNA here is from genome assembly GCF_040869045.1 of Eurosta solidaginis. Lineage (NCBI taxonomy): Eukaryota > Metazoa > Arthropoda > Insecta > Diptera > Tephritidae > Eurosta > Eurosta solidaginis. The sequence goes on along the minus strand of NC_090319.1, from coordinate 277,890,026 downwards.
ATTAACATACGTAAATTAATGTTTTTTTTAAACATCCATTCCATCATGTTTCAATGGTAAATATTTTAAATTCGCAATTATTTCTAGTATTTCCGTTGTTTTTTGCATTTGGAATCGTTTCTACATTCCTTACATGCACACACATATGCACTTAAAACACATACATACATATACATATATTTATATATATATATATATGTACGACTAATCGATTCACACCTGCTGGGCGACCAATTAGCACTTCTTTCATTTATTTCATACTAGCCTTTACCCGCGGCCCCGTCCGCAAGGAGAAAATAAAATATATGTGCTATTCACGTTAGCCTGCTTATCAAGTTGTCTGTTTAAAAATTTTTTCTGTCAATGTATTTTATTTTTTAATACAGTAAAAAAAAGAACTAACTGAGCTGATGGGCACGCTTACATGAATAGTACAATACACTTTTTTCGAATTAAAAAAAATACATTTTGTTTCTAAGTTAAATTAATTGATATGACAGGGGTGAAAGAATTACTACTCATAGAACAAAGGAGTGAAACTACAATTAGCTAAAACCAAAAAGAAGTTTTTAAATGAAAGCAGTGTGGCTTTTTCGGGTATTTAGTTGGTTAAAATATTACAAAAATTTTAATTATAGTTGTAATAGTTCGTTACAGGATTCATTTAAAAATAGAACGAAAAAGCTGTGATATATTAAAGATAAAACATACCGAATTTTAATTACGAATAATTTGCCGTAAATCCACGGCCATGTGTGCTGAATTACCGGTTTCGAAGAGACCTAAAATGATCCCGGAAGTGTCCCTAAATGACACCAAATAGTCACGAAATGATGTCGACGGGATCCTGGACAAATCTCGAAAACTATCCAGAAATGATGCCGGAAGGGTCCCAAAATAATCCCGAAGTAGTCACGAAAAGTCCCGAAATGACCCTGACGGGATCCCGGACGGATCCCGAAAACCATCCAGATTTGATTCCTGAACGGTCCGCAAATGATCCCGATATAGTCCGAAAAAACTCTGACGGGATCCCGGACAAATCCAGAAAATCGCCCAGAAATTATCCCGGAGGAGTCCCAAAATGATTCCGAAATAGTAGTCACGAAAAAGGCCCGAAATGACCCTGACGGGATCCCGAAAACCATCCAGAAATGACTCTGGAGGGATCCCCAAATGATCCCGGAAAAGTCCACAAACCAACCAGAATTGATCTCTGAAGGTTCCGCAAATGATCCCGAAATAGTCCCGAAAGTCACGAAAAACTCAGACCCATCCCGAAAATCATGAAGAAATTATCCTGGAAGTGTCCCAAAATTACCCCGAAATAACTCCGACGGGATCCCGGACAGTTCCCGAAAATCATCCAGAACTGAGCTCTGAAACGTGCGCAAATAATCCAGAAATATTCCGGAAAAAGTCCCGAAAAAACTCCGTCGGGATCCCGGACAGATCCCGAAAATCACCCAGAAATTATGCCGGAGGGGTCCCAAAATGATTCCGAAATAGTCCCGAAAAAGTCCCGAAATGACCTTGAGGGGATCCCAGACCGATACCGAAAACCATCCAGAATTGATCTCTAAAGGGTCCGCAATTTATCCCAGATAAAGTCGCGAAAAAACTACGAAGGGATCCAGAACAGATCCCGAAAATCATAGAGAAATTATCCCGTAAGGGTCCCAAAATGATCCCGAAATAGTCCCGAAAAGGCGCGAAATAACCCTGACGGGATCCCGGACGGATCCCGAAAACCACCCAGAAATGATCTTTAAGGGCAACTGACCCCGAGATAGTCGTGAAAAAATCCCGAAATTACCCCGACGGGATTCCGAAAACCATCCAGAAATTATCCCTGAAGGATCCCCAAATGATCCAAGAACAGTCTCGAAATTCCCTGACATTTTCCCGAAAAAGTAAAAAAATAAACCCGACGGGATCTCGGACGGATCCCGAAAACGATCCAGAAATAATGCCGGAAGGGACCCCAAATGATCCCGAAAAATTCCCGAAATTCCCCCGATGGGATCCCGGACGGATCCCGGACCATACAGAAATGATGCCGGTTGGTACCCCAAAATGATCCCGAAATAGGCCAGAAATGACCCCGTCGGGATCCCGGACGGATCCCCAAAAGTATACAGAAATGATGCTGGAAGGTGAAATGATCCCCTTAAAGAAAGGTGAAAAATGAAATGATCCCCTTATAGTTCCGAAATGATCCTGACGGGATTCCCGACGGATCCCGGAAACTATCCAGAAATGATGCCGGAAAGGTTCCCAAGTTATCCCCAAATAGTCCCGAAATTACCCTGACGGTATCCCGGACGGATCACGAAAACCATCCGGAAATGATGGCGAAAGGGTCCCCAAATGATACCGCATTAGTCGCGGGTTCCGAAATGACCCTGACGGGATCCCCGAAGGATCCCGGAAGCTATCCAGAAATGATGCCGGAAAGGTTCCCAAGTTATCCCCAAATAGTCCCGAAATTACCCTGACGGTGTTCCGGACGGATACCGAAAACCATCTAGAAAAGTGGCTGGAAGATACCCCAAATGACCCCGAAAAAGTCCTGAAATGATCCAGACGGGATCCCGGACGAATCCCGAAAACTATCCATCTAGGTACCCCAAATGATCCCGAAATAGTACCGAAATGACCCCGCCGGGATCCCGAAAAAGTCCTGAAACGACCCCGACGGGATCCCGTACGGATCCCGAAAATCATCCAGAAATGATGAAGGTAGGTACCCAAATGATCCCGAATTAGTCCCGAAATGATCCCGACGGGATCCCGGACGGATCCCGAAAACCAACCAGAAATGATGCCGGTAGGTACCCCAAATGGTCCCGATATGACCCCGTCGGGATCCCGCACGGATCCCTAAAACTATTCAGAAATGATGCCGGAAAGGTCCCCAAATAACCCCCTAATAGTCCCGAAATTACGCCGACGGAATCCCGGACGGATCCGGAAACCATCCAGAAATGATGCCGGAGGAGACCCAAAATGATCCCGCTAAAGTCCCAAAATGACCCCGACAGGATCCCGGACGGATCCTGTAAACCATCCAGAAATGATGCCGGAAGAGAACCCAAATGATCCCGCAAAAGGCCCAAAATGACCCGACAGGATCCCGGACGGATCCCGTAAACCATCCAGAAATGATGCCGGAAGAGACCCCAAATGATCCCGTAAAAGTCCCAAAATGACCCCGACAGGATCCCGGACGGATCCCGAAAACCATCCAGAAATGATGCCGGGAGAGACCCCAAATGATCTCGCAAAAGTCCCAAAATTACCCCGACAGGATCCCGGATGGATCCCGTAAACCATCCAGAAATGATGCCGGAAGAGAACCCAAATGATCCTGTATTAGTCGAGAAAAAGTTCCGAAATGACTCCGACGGGATCCCGGATGGATCCCGAAAACCATCTAGAAATGATGCCGGAAGAGACCCCAAATGATCCCGCAGAGGTCCCAAAATGACCCCGACAGGATCCCGGACGGATCCCGAAAACCATCCAGAAATGATGCCGGAGGAGACCCCAAATGATGCCGCTAAAGTCCCAAAATGACCCCGACAGGGTCCCGGACGGATCCCGTAAACCATCCAGAAATGATGCCGGAAGAGACCCCAAATGATCTCGCAAAAGTCCCAAAATGACCTCGACAGGATCCCGGACGGATCTCGTAAACCATCCAGAAATGATGCCGGAAGAGACCCCAAATGATCCCGTAAAAGTCCCAAAATGACCCCGACAGGATCCCGGACGGATCCCGAAAACCATCCAGAAATGATGCCGGGAGAGACCCCAAATGATCTCGCAAAAGTCCCAAAATTACCCCGACAGGATCCCGGATGGATCCCGTAAACCATCCAGAAATGATGCCGGAAGAGAACCCAAATGATCCCGCAAAAGGCCCAAAATGACCCGACAGGATCCCGGACGGATCCCGTAAACCATCCAGAAATGATGCCGGAAGAGACCCCAAATGATCCCGCAAAAGTCCCAAAATGACCCCGACAGGATCCCGGACGGATCCCGAAAACCATACAGAAATGATGCCGGAAGAGACCCCAAATGATCCCGCAAAAGTCTCAAAATGACCCCGACATGATCCCGGACGGATCCTGTAAACCATCCAGAAATGATGCCGGAAGAGACCCCAAATTATCCCGCAAAAGTCCCAAAATGACCCCGACAGGATCCCGGACGGATCCCGAAAACCATACAGAAATGATGCCGGAAGAGACCCCAAATGATCCCGCAAAAGTCCCAAAATGACCCCGACAGGATCCCGGACGGATCCCGAAAACCATCCAGAAATGATGCCGGAGGAGACCCCAAATGATCCCGCTAAATTCCCAAAATGACCCCGACAGGGTCCCGGACGGATCCCGTAAACCATCCAGAAATGATGCCGGAAGAGACCCCAAATGATCTCGAAAAAGTCCCAAAATTACCCCGACAGGATCCCGGACGGATCTCGTAAACCATCTAGAAATGATGCCGGAAGAGACCCCAAATGATCCCGCAAAAGTCCCAAAATGACCCCGACAGGATCCCGGACGGATCCCGAAAACCATACAGAAATGATGCCGGAATGGACCCCAAATGGTCCCGAAATGACACCGACGCGATCCCGGACGGATACCGAAAACCATCCAGAAATGATGCCGGCAGGTACCCCAAATTATCCCGAAATAGTCCCGAAATGACCCTGACGGGATCGCGGACGGATTCCGAAAACCATCCAGAAATGATGCCGATAAGGTCCCCAAATGATCCTGTATTAGTCGAGAAAAAATTCCAAAATGACTCCGACGGGATCCCGGACGGATCCCGAAAACCATCTAGAATTGATAGCGGAAGGTACCCCAAATGATGCCGAAATAGTCCCGAAATGACATCGACGGGATCCCGGACGGAAACCGAAAACCATCCAGAAATGATGCCGGAGGAGACCCCAAATGATCCCGCTAAAGACCCAAAATGACCCCGACAGGGCCCCGGACGGATCCCGTAAACCATCCAGAAATGATGCCGGAAGAGACCCCAAATGATCCCGCAAAAGTCCCAAAATGACCCCGACAGGATCCCGGACGGATCCCGTAAACCATCCAGAAATGATGCCGGAGGAGACCCCAAATGATCCCGCTAAAGTCCCAAAATGACCCCGATAGGGTCCCGGACGGATCCCGTAAACCATCCAGAAATGATGCCGGAAGAGACCCCAAATGATCCCGCAAAAGTCCCAAAATGACCCCGACAGGATCCCGGACGGATCCCGTAAACCATCCAGAAATGATGCCGGAAGAGAACCCAAATAATCCTGCAAAAGGCCCAAAATGACCCCGACTGGATCCCGGACGGATCCCGTAAACCATCCAGAAATGATGCCGGAAGAGACCCCAAATGATCCCGCAAAAGTCCCAAAATGACCCCGACAGGATCCCGGACGGATCCCGAAAATCATACAGAAATGATGCCGGAAGAGACCCCAAATGATCCCGCAAAAGTCTCAAAATGACCCCGACAGGATCCCGGACGGATCCTGTAAACCATCCAGAAATGATGCCGGAAGAGACCCCAAATGATCCCGCAAAAGTCCCAAAATGACCCCGACAGGATCCCGGACGGATCCCGAAAACCATCCAGAAATGATTCCGGAAGAGACCCCAAATGATCCCGCAAAAGTCCCAAAATGACCCCGACAGGATCCCGGACGGATCCCGAAAACCATCCAGAAATGATGCCGGAATGGACCCCAAATGACATCGACGGGATCCCGGACGGATACCGAAAACCATCCAGAAATGATGCCGGCAGGTACCCCAAATTATCCCGAAAGAATCCCGAAATGACCCTGACGGGATCGCGGACGGATTCCGAAAACCATCCAGAAATGATGCCGATAAGGTCCCCAAATGATCCTGTATTAGTCAAGAAAAAATTCCGAAATGACTCCGACGGGATCCCGGACGGATCCCGAAAACCATCTAGAATTGATACCGGAAGGTACCCCAAATGATGCCGAAATAGTCCCGAAATGACATTGACGGGATCCCGGACGGATCCCGAAAACCATCCAGAAACGATGCCGGAGGAGACCCCAAATGATCCCGCTAAAGACCCAAAATGACCCCGACAGGGTCCCGGACGGATCCCGTAAACCATCCAGAAATGATGCCGGAAGAGACCCCAAATGATCCCGCAAAAGTCCCAAAATGACCCCGACAGGATCCCGGACGGATCCCGTAAACCATCCAGAAATGATGTCGGAAGAGACCCCAAATGATCCCGCAAAAGTCCCTAAATGACCCCGACAGGATCCCGGACGGATCCCGAAAACCATCCAGAAATGATGCCGGGAGAGACCCCAATTGATCCCGCAAAAGTCCCAAAATGACCCCGACAGGATCCCGGACGGATCCCGTAAGCCATACAGAAATGATGCCTCAGGAGACCCCAAATGATCCCGCTAAAGTCCCAAAATGACCCCGACAGGGTCCCGGACGGATCCCGTAAACCATCCAGAAATGATGCCGGAAGAGATCCCAAATGATCACGCAAAAGTCCCAAAATGACCCCGACAGGATCCCGGACGGATCCCGTAAACCATCCAGAAATGATGCCGGAAGAGACCTCAAATGATCCCGCAAAAGTCCCAAAATGACCGAAAACCATCCAGAAATGATGCTGGAAGAGACCCCAAATGATCCCGCAAAAGTCCCAAAATGACCCCGACAGGATCCCGGAGGGATGCCGTAAACCATCCAGAAATGATGCCGGAAGAGACCCCAAATGATCCCGCAAAAGTCCCAAAATGACGCCGACGGGATCCCGGACGGATCCCGTAAACCATCCAGAAATGATGCCGGAGGAGACCCCAAATGATCCCGCAAAAGTTTCAAAATGACCCCGAGAGGATCCCGGACGGATCCCGAAAACCATCCAGAAATGATGCTGTAAGAGACACCAAATGATCCCGCAAAAGTCCCAAAATGACCCCGACAGGATCCCGGACGGATCCCGTAAACCATCCAGAAATGATGCCGGAAGAGACCCCAAATGATCCCGCAAAAGTCCCAAAATGACCGCGACAGGATCCCGGACGGATCCCGTAAAGCATCCAGAAATGATGCCGGAAGAGACCCCAAATGATCCCGCAAAAGCCCCAAAATGACCCCGACAGGATCCCGGACGGATCCCGTAAACCATCCAGAAATGATGCCGGAGGAGACCCCAAATGATCCCGCTAAAGTCCCAAAATGACCCCGACAGGGTCCCGGACGGATCCCGTAAACCATCCAGAAATGATGCCGGAAGAGACCCCAAATGATCCCGCAAAAGTCCCAAAATGACCCCGACAGGATCCCGGACGGATCCCGTAAACCATCCAGAAATGATGCCGGAAGAGACCCCAAATGATCCCGCAAAAGTCCCAAAATGACCCCGACAGGATCCCGGACGGATCCCGTAAACCATCCAGAAATGATGCTGGAAGAGACCCCAAATGATCCCGCAAAAGTCCCAAAATGACCCCGACAGGATCCCGAACGTATCCCTAAAACTATCCAGAAATGATGCCGGAGGAGACCCCAAATGATCCCGCTAAAGTCCCAAAATGACCCCGACAGGGTCCCGGACGGAGCCCGTAAACCATCCAGAAATGATGCCGGAAGAGACCCCAAATGATCCCGCAAAAGTCCCAAAATGACCCCGACAGGATCCCGGACGGATCCCGTAAACCATCCAGAAATGATGCCGGAAGAGACCCCAAATGATCCCGCAAAAGTCCCAAAATGACGCCGACGGGATCCCCGACGGATCCCGTAAACCATCCAGAAATGATGCCGGAAGAGACCCCAAATGGTCCCGCAAAAGTCCCAAAATGACCCCGACAGGATCCCGGACGGATCCCGTAAACCATCCAGAAATGATGCCGGACGAGACCTCAAATGATCCCGCAAAAGTCCCAAAATGACCCCGACAGGATCCCGGACGGATCCCGTAAACCATCCAGAAATGATGCCGGAAGAGACCCCAAATGATCCCGCAAAAGTCCCAAAATGACGCCGACGGGATCCCGGACGGATCCCGTAAACCATCCAGAAATGATGCCGGAAGAGACCCCAAATGATCCCGCAAAAGTCCCAAAATGACGCCGACGGGATCCCGGACGGATCCCTAAAACCATCGAGGAATGATTACGGAAAGGACCCAAACTGACCCCGAAAAAGTCCCGTAATGATCCCGGAAACCATCAAGAATTTATCTCTCGAAGGTACGCAAATGATCCCGAAAGTACCCCGACGGGATCCCGGACGGATCCCGAAAACCATCCAGAAATGATGCCGGAAGGGTCCCCAAATGATCGCGAAATAGTCCCGAAATGATTCCGGAATAGTCCCGAAAATGTCCCAAAATAACCCCGACGGGATCCCGGACGGATCCCGAAAACTATACAGAAATGATCCCGGAAGGGTCCCAAAATGATCCCGAAATAGTCCCGAAAAAGTCCCGAAATTACCCCGGCATAATCCCGGACCGATCCCGAAAACCATCCAGAAATGATCCCGGAGGGTCTCGATATGACCCTTACGGGATTACAAATAAGGTGAAGCTAATTATAAAACCATGTTAATAAGGCAGCAGGCGCATTGGAGCGAATAAAAAGTTACATAGAAACATACAGGTAAAGCTAATAAAAGCGTGCTAATAAAAACAATTGATGGAGGGCGGATGGCGGGAGTAGAGGAGAGGACCACTGATCGTTCCTCCAAAATTGTCTAGATCTCGTTTTGTATGTACCAGATACCAAAAACTATTGATTTTGGAGAAAATTTATATTGAGTTATAACAATTTATAGATTTTACACCAGAGGGGGAGATAAAGGGGGGGTGGGCGGGCGGAGGGTGTCACTGCTTACTTTGTAAGCCCTCGACTTATTTGACCCCTTGAGTCTGTGATATTGGTGAAGGCCAGTATACGTAAAGTTATAATGTGTAAAAATTATTGAAAAATAATTTCTCGAAGGGGTCGTGGGACCCCCACCCCTCTTTCCATGTTCGAAAAAAATTTCGCTAGTAGACTACTGTCTGTGTCCCAAATTTCATCAAAATCCGTGTAGCCATTCTGGCGTGATTCAGTCGCAAAAACGAAAAAATATAATAATTAAATTATAACTGTTCCTAGGGGGCGGGGACCACGCCCCTTTTCAAAAATATATAGTTAGTAGATCCTTCTAGACTATTGGCTATATGTGTGCAAAATTTCATCCAAATCGGTCCAGCCGTTCTTGCGTGATTGAGTCACAAAGACAAACGTCTGGACAAACATCCAAACATCCAAACATCCAAACATCCAAACATCTTCACATCCAAACTTTGCCATTTATAATATATATTAGATTAGATCACCAAAACCTTCAAATTTAATTGGATATTAACTTGATTATTTGTTTATATTTAAATATGCATGTATTTTAGTTTATTTTTACAAATATCGATGGGTGTGCACGAAATAACACAACAAAAACAAAAAAGTAACCAAGCTAGCTTTAATTCAAAGAGATGAATGTTTAATCATTAAATAATTTATTTTAAACATAAAAATCATGAATACCATCAAAATGCAAATAAGAGGCGGTAGCAGCAAAGCTAATTCATCAGTCGGCCATTCAAAGATGATTAAATTTATAATAAATGGCTTTTTAATATATCTGCTACAAATGAATTGTTTTTTAATTACTACACATTATTATTTTTAAGTACAGACTTTTTAGTCATTTGAATTGAGTATGTGCCAAAGAGGGGAGGGAGGGAACTCTTACCCTGCGCGGGCTGGTCCAGAAAAAAATGGCGGTGCCGAAACAAGTGTTTTCTTTAGGGCTGAACTATAAGCTATGCTAGTCATGAGGAAGATTTTTTTCAATGTATTTCAAAATGTGAAACTTTGTTGACACTTTGATAACTTTCCCAATTTGCCATAACAAATAATACACCGAAAGAAAAAAACTGGTAAAATCAACCGAAATACGGGTCAATTCAACCGAAATTTCTGTCAAATTTTATCCATCGCAACAAGATGTTGAATCAACTGCGCACAAATCGTTGATTCGTAATTGACCGTTTAGTTGCGACAGCATTGTACGAAAGTACCTATGTTGCGGCATTTGCAAGGCAGATGAGTTTTCACTGAGATCTTTTCATGGCAGAAATACACTCGGAGTGCTAGCCGAACAGTGCCGAGGGGTGACCCCGCTTAGGAAAACTTTCTTCTAATTGAAAAACCTTATTTCTAAAATTTTTATTTTGCTTTGCCCGAGGTGTGAACCCAGGCTCTTCGGTGTGGTAGGCGGAGCACGCTACCATAACACCACGGCGGCTGCCATATACATACGTAAATATGTGCATACATATAGTACACAGCATACATAAATTCAAAGTAGAGAACGCAGTGAGCGTAAAATTCTCTTTGAAATTTTCTCATGTATTGACTGTTGACCGCTGTTGAAATGACCAGTGAGATCAGTTGTGTTAACAAAAAAATCAGTTAGATTGATTAGGAATCTGTCAATTTTACAGAATTTTGTTAACTTAAGAGCGACAATTTCTCTTCTCTTGAAATAACTAAATTAATTTGTTCGCTTGACAAAGAATTCGGTCGAATTAACCATAATTCGATAAATTTCACCGAATCTCCGTTAAGTCAAGAACAACAGAACCGATTTATTGATTTTTGTAGCATCATTTCTTTCAGTATACCCACAGCTTTCTATCTGTATATTATGGCATTGCATTTCGCCTCGATTCTGGTTTAAACCTAAGAAACGGTCTCGGTGGTTACAAACAGTAACCGTTATAACAGGTAAGAAAGTCTAAGTTCGGGTGAACCCGAACAATACATACCCAGCTATGCACTTAAAACGCTGTTGTTGTTTGCTTTGTGTGGTTCAAAGTGTTATAAGGCTACGCAATAATACATATATAGTTCCATTCTGAACTCATCTTCGTTCAAAAGAAGCAAAAAGGATACAGAGACTACCACTAATTAACTTGAGCGGGTAAAAATGCAGATTAACAGATTTAGCTTAGAAATGTTTATGTCAAATTTCGTTTGGATTGGGAGATTTTTGTTCGACTTATGGCATTAAAAGTATTTTGGAAAGAATAACAAAATAAGGGACGGGTCAGGCCTATTTTCAAAATTTGTTTTTGTTTTGTTCTTTGCTCAACCATACCACTACTGAGATCGAATATCAGTCAAATGTAGTTAAATACCATAGAGTTATTGCAAACTTTGTTGAGGTTAGACCTTTAGGAAAAGTGGACGTGGTCTTATACCGTTTTTGATTATCTTCACTCAGTCATATTATTTGGCAAGAATAGTTTCTCCGCCAAATCTCAATGTAATATCTTTAACGGCTTTTGAGTTACGGCTTACCAAACTTCCAAATTTTCTTCTTCTAAATGTAGGAAGTTCCCCACGCATATATTTCAAAATTTTTTGGAATTTATGTTTTGTGTCATAAAACCAATCCATCCACCATATTTCATTAGCTTAACGGTATTCTCATTTTTAACATTTTTCAATATTTTCGATATCGAAAAATTGGTTATCGTCCGATTTCGCTTATTTTCAATACCAATCTATTCTGGGTCCAGATAAGACCATATACCGAATTGGGTGAAGATGTCTCAATATTTGCTCAAGTTATTATGTTAACAGATGGACGGACAAACATGGCTTAGTCCATTTTTGTTCGATACTGATAATTTTTATATATGGAAGTCAATATCTCTCTCGATTCATTTATACCTGTACAACCAAACGTTATCCAATCAATGTTATGATACCCTGTGTATAAGCCGATAAAAACCGGAAAAAACAGATAGCACGACCAATACAAACCGATATTGCGTAGAATAATAAACCACAAGCAGGCCAATAACTCGTCGATAATAAAACAACAACAAGTCTCGCCGATAAAAGAAAGGCATCTCGTCCACATCAAACGGTAACTCGTTTACAACAACCTTTCATCGAAAACAATCCATTAACAAGCATAACTTTTCGATAACAATTAAAATAGCAATCCAATAACTCGTTGATGGTAAACCAATAGCAAACCAATTACTTATAGATAAGAAATCGGTATCTTACCGATAAGTCTCTAATATCAAGCGGATGAAGTTATTATCAAAGCTGTTTTTTCAAGTATCGTCGATAACAAACCAACAACTCGTCCACATCAAGTGATAACACACCAATAACAAGCCGATAAACCGTTGATAGTAAACCAATTACGAGCCTATAACTCGTAGATAACAAACACATAACAGAACTTTTACAAATCGATAACATTTTGATAGTAAACCGATAACTCGTCGATAAAAAAAACGATTACAAATCGATAACAATTCGATAGCAAACCGATAAATCTTCATTATCAAGACGATTATGCTTGAGAAGAGTTCATATCGAAACGGTTCTAAAATATTCTAAACCTGGTTTGTGAAATTATCAAAGTAGAACCAAAATGGCCCCGAAATAACTCTGAAATGATTCCGAGATAATCTCGTTCCGAGATAATCCCATTTTATCAGCACACAAGGCTCAAGTTCGACGAAGAGACGTGTTATATTATAAAACAACACAACAAAAGTTTAAAAATCCCGTATAGTTTCCGAAGTAGTCCACGCAGATAAACGACCGCATTAGTACCTGTGTCATTGTTAAAAGGTTCCGTAGTTGTTACAAAGTGGTAGCAAAGTCTTTCCAAAAAGATCCTAAATCAGTACAAAATTATTTTCAAAAGATGTCTAACTAGTTCCTTAAGGACCCATAAATCATTCAGAAAAGTTCTCAAAAATTCTAAAGAAGATGCATAAATAATAATGAAAAATCCTTTGGAAATAGGCACGGAATGCTCCGAAACTCATGAAGTAAAAATATCTTTATTTTCCAGAAACTGCATTGCAAATAACGTCAAAATTAGACTTGCCAATTTCAGAAATAAAACCCAAAAAATCTTTATACACTTGCCCCAGTTTAGCTGAAATTCTTTTCCTGGTTGCCAGCACAGCAACGGTACAAAACGGCATCGAAACGATCTTGAAATATACGATTGTATTGAATTGTGCTTATTGTCTTCGACGGGAATAATGAAACGTTTAAGTCTTCGATGGGACCAGGGGCGTAGCCAGAAAATTGCCTTGGGGGGGGTTCAAAAAATAAATATAAATAAAAAAATTCAGTTAAATAAATAAAAAAAATTTTGTCTTTAACTTTAACATTAAAGTACGTGTATTTAGGATATGATATGAAAAAGTTTACATTAAAAACTCAAGCGCATGCGTCGGCTTTTCTTTGCCATTTCATCTAAAACTTCATCAACGGTAACAATTTGATCACGATGGATGCTTAGTGATACACAGCCATTCAATCGATTTTTACTCATCGTGTTTCTCAAATAGTTTTTAATCAGCCTAAGAGTTGAAAAAGATCTCTCGTTCGTTGCCGTTGTTACTGGAAGCGTACACAAGATTTTCAACAACATGTGAACATTAGGAAAAGCCACAGAATCGCATTCCTGTAATATTAATCATAGATAAATTGATAAAAAAAAAACCGAAGTACCTCCTTCAGGAATAAGTAGAGTTCATGCTTTTTGAGCCTATGCATGAGACCTAACGTATACGTATATAAAATTCAAAAAAAAGAAACTGATCGAATAGAAAAAAAATTAATTTAAACAAGTAAGGAAGGTTAAGTTCGGGTGTAACCGAACATTACATACTCAGTTGAGAGCTATGGTGACAACATAAGGGAAAATAACCATGTAGGAAAATGAACCGAGGGAAACCCTGGAATGTGTTTGTATGACATGTGTATCAAATGGAAGGCATTAAAGAGTGTATTAGCTAGGGGTATAAATGGGATGGGGTTTCCACTACTCTCCCTTCCAAATGAAAATCACGGCACTTCACTTTAAACTTCAAAAAATTACTTTATTAAACTTAAATCACTTCAGTCAAAAGGAGTCAACTAAAAATGATGTACATGAGCGGACGGTAGTTGATAACGAACTGATTTGGTAAATTTCCTAAGTCTCCTGCGCAGCAGGAAAACGGTAAGTATGTATGTATGTATGTTAATATGAAAATGTACAAAGAGTATAAAAAATGCAGAAAACAGTAAGTAAATTCTTATTTTTCAGGGTGCTTGAAAAAGGTGAGATAAGTAAGTTAATTTAAGTAAATCTAGGTATTTTAACAAAGGGTGTGTATCTTAGCACAGGTAAGTATTTTAGAAAAATGATTTAAGTAGATTTAAGGAATTTAAGGTAAGTACATATGTGGTTTTAAGAAGTGAATGTTTTAGTTAAATTTTACAAGGTGAGTTATTCTAAGGTAAGGATATGCATATATAAGTTTAAATTCATTGTAAATTCGTTTCTTTCATATTAAGTTCATTATCATTATAATTGAATAATTAGGGAAATTTTTTTTTAAAATTCAATCAAATTGGAGTTCATGTCTCCAACATGGCGGCCGGCCTGCTCCGATGAAGGAAGCAGCAACTCCTGCATCTCTGCCAAGGTGGATACTGCTGTGGAGAACAGGGTTTTCAAGCGCCGCTGAGTGTCCTTGCGTCCTTCCCTCTTCTTTTTCGGCTTTGCAATGACCACTCGTCGACTAGTGGGTTTCTCCTTCGGTTTCGGTACATTGCGTCGGTTCTTCTGCTTCTTGGGAGGTTTATCTTGCTGCCGATGTAGCAGCGTGTTGTGTGCAAGGCCGCATTTGCGGCAACGGTCCAGGGAGTCGCATGCGCCCGTAACATGGGATGTTGCCAAACAATTGATACAATATTTATGAGCCCGCACCGACTCATAGCGTTCTTCAGGGGTCATAGCCATGAAGGCGTTGCAATAGCGCAAAGAGTGCTTTTGGCAACAGAGCCGACAAGTGCTGTAACTCTCGTAGCGTCTGTAATGAGAATAAAAAGAGAGAGAAATATTTTGTGAGGTGAGTAGGGGGCTAACGATAGGGTTTTATGGATATCCTAGATTTTATATGCCACGGTGAGATCGCTAGAGTGAGGGTAGAGATATTATTCTGCTGGGGGAAGTGCGCAAAGTTTTGCAATGGGTCGTGTATATATTCCGCTTTGAGTGCGGACATCTACAACTCGAACATTTTCGTCCGATCCGGGATGAAGACGAGTGACACGTCCGAGTCGCCACTCATTCGGGGGAAAAGGTCATCTTTCACGACGACTAGATCACCTTCTTTGATGTTTGTCTGCTGAGTTTTCCATTTAGTACGCTTATGAAGTTCTTTGAGATATTCATTTTTCCAGCGCGTACTAAATTGATGGTGTAGAACTTGTAGTTTTTGCCATTTGTTGATGAGCGAGAGGTTCTCGGAGTTGGGTTCAGGTAACGCGAGTAGTGGAGCACTACGGAGGAAATGTCCGGGAGTTAGAGCGAGTAAATCATTTGGATCTTGCGACATCGGAGCTAGCGGTCTAGAGTTGAGAACCGCTTCGATTCGAGTGAGTAGGGTAGTAAATTCTTCAAATGTGAATTTTTGACTGCCTGCAACTTTAAGGAAATGGGTTTTAAAGCTTTTAACTGCCGCTTCCCATAATCCGCCCATGTGAGGAGCATATGGTGGGATGAATTGCCAGGACAGTCCATGAGTATGGAATGTGTTGGGCTATGTCAGTTGCGGCTTCCTTGAGAAAAGAAGAAAGCTCCTTTTGAATGACACGACTTGCTCCAATAAAGGTTTTACCATTGTCTGACATTATTTTGTGTGGGAGTCCACGACGATTAACAAAACGAGCAAATGCTGCTTTAAAAGCAGCGGTCGTCAGATCTGAGCAGACTTCCAGATGGACTGCTTTTGTTGAGAAACATACGAATACACAAACGTATGCCTTTGAGTAAGGGGCCTTCCGTAAGATTGATGTTTTAACGAGAAAAGGTCCAGCAAAGTCGATACCGGTCGTGTGAAATGGGAGAGAGTAGGTGGACCTTTCCGAAGGGAGTGCGGCCATTATTTGGGATTTAGCCTGTTGTTTGTAGATCGTGCATATCTTACAATGGAATATGCACTTCTTCACCTTTTGTTTGAGTCGAGGGATGTAGTATTCCTGTTGTATCATGCGGATCATCAGTTGTTTTTCGGCATGCAACAAGGTAGAGTGACTAAATTCTAAGAGTAAATAGCAAAACCGAGAGTTATCGGGAATTATAATGGGATAACGCTCGTTGTAACTAAGATTGGCTTTTGCGAGCCGACCATTCACCCGCATTATGCCTGATTCGTCGAGCATAGGGTTTAGAGGTAACAATGAACTCTTTTTGTGGAGTGGTTTGTTGGACTGTAGATCTGCAATTTCGGCAGAGAAGTATTTATGTTGCGTCAACAGGATCAAACGAACTTTCGCTTGATGAACTTCCTCTTGGGTTAGCGTGATCGTTTTCAAAGTATCAAGACCTTGTGCTCTGTGTATAAATCGGTACATATAAGCAACGACTCGTAGAGCTCTTGAGTAGGAAGAAAAACGTTCGAGTAGATCAGGCACATCTACAGCATGAAATGCATGGGTGCGCTTTTGTTCCGGTGGAGTAGGGGTTTGTGTCACTGGTTTCGGCCAGGACGTTGGGGATTTGGCCAACCACTCTGGCCCCTTCCACCAAAGGGAGCATTCGGCTAGATCCTTGGGTGTACATCCACGGGTACCAAGATCTGCTGGATTATCTCCACTGGGTACGTGTTTCCAAGGGGCGTTACTCACGTTTTCCAGAATTTGTGAGGTTCTATTCGCCACGTAGGTCTTCCAGGTGTGTGGGGGTTTTTCTAGCCATGCTAGTACGATAGCGGAGTCCGACCAGAGAAACAGGTCATGTGGAGTCAGAGTTAGGTGTGAGCGAATTTGTTTTATTAATTTTGTGAGTAGTACTGCTCCACAGAGTTCTAGACGAGGGAGGCTCACGGTTTTCACGGGAGCCACTTTGCTCTTTGCCTCGAGTAGGTGAGTAGAAAACGCGTCCTTGCTATTCTGTACTCGCAGGTACACACAAGCGCAGAATGCTTTTACAGATGCATCTGAGAATCCATGCATCTGAAAGGATTTATTGGGTGAAAATTGAACCCATCGAGGTATTTTAATTTCATTTATCGCGGAGAGATTTTCGCGAAATATGTTCCATTTGTGGAAAGCGCTGGGTTTGACTTGTTCATCCCAGTCAGTTCCTTCTAACCAGAGTTGCTGGAGGAGAGTCTTGGCTAGTATCATTATTGGCGATAGCCATCCTGCCGGGTCAAACAATTTCGCAACCGCCGATAAAATTTGCCTCTTTATGTTCGAGTTTTCTGCGGGTATAGGGTCGTAAGAGTATGAGAAAGAGTCGTTTATAGCATTCCATTTTATGCCGAGGGTCTTTGTTGAGCTGGCATCGTGAAATTTGAGGAAATCTGCATCTAGGAGATCAGATTCTGGGATGGATTCCAACAATTTTGGATGATTTGCCGTTATTTTCTTGAGTGGAAAACCGGCTGATTTCAACGCTTCGATAACCTGGTGTAGAGAGTCGTGAGCGGACTATATACTATGTTCGCCCGAAAGTATATCGTCTACGTAGGTTTCGTGTAGCAATATATCATAGGCGAGTGGGTGGGTGGGCTTTGTGTCTTCTGCGAGTTGGTGCAGAGTCCGTATCGCGAGATATGGGGCACAGTTGACGCCGAACGTCACTGTCTTTAATTTGAAGTCCTCCATCGGTAGCTGTGGAGATCTTCGGAAGAGAATTCTTTGAAAATTCTGATCTTCTTTATGAACGAGTATTTGGCGGTACATCTTTTCGATGTCGCCGTTAAATACGTACTTAAAAAATCTCCATTTGAGTAGGACGAGCATTAAGTCGTTTTGGAGTATGGGGCCTGTGTGCAACACATCGTTTAACGAGTTGCCAGAGTGGGTAGTTCTAGACGCGTTGAAAACAACGCGTACCTTTGTTGTTTTGCTGTCAGGTTTTAAGACAGCGTGGTTGGGGAGGTAGAACGACGAGTACTTTCCGTTCTCGATGACTTCGCGTAATGAGGTTGCCTCCATGTGGCCCATGGTGAGGTATTCCTCCAAAACTTCTGAGTATTTTTCTCTCAATTCTGGTCTTTTCTCCAAGGATCGCTCGACGCTGATGCATTGCTGCTGTGCTGCAATTCTCGAGTGTCCAAGGGCAAGGGTACTGGGGAATTCCTTTTTAAATGGAAGTTTTACCACATATCGGCCATCTTCCTGGCGGTGAGTGGTTTCTCGGTAGAGTTCCTCGCAAAATTGGTCCTCTTCCGACAGGGCTTGGGTGTCAGGTATTTCTTCCTGTTGCCAGAACTTCTGCAATAATGTGCTAAGGGTGTCGTCTGGGTTTTCAATAACTTGGGTGGAGAATGCGTTCACTTGTTCTTTAATAGGCCCGCTGAGTATCCACCCAAATATTGTATTTTGGGCTAACAAGGAACCACTTACGTTGGCTTGTAGCCCCTGGAGTATTATTTGGGGTGTGAGATCGCTACCTATAACCATGTCGATTCTCGAAGGGGTAAAACAGTTAGGGTCCGCGAGTGGCCATGTGGCAATTTCTTGCAAATCTATTTTTGACACTTTAATGCTGGGTAAGAAATGGGTCAGTTTAGGCAATAATATCGCTTGGGTGTTTATTTTTGTTTTGAGATCCGACGAGCAGAGTGTTATCTCGCAGATCTGGTCTGAGTTTTGAACTACCGATCCGCCCATTCCCGAGATCTTATAATGGGTTTTCTCGGTTGGTAGTTTCAAGAGCTTCTGGATTCGAGACGCTACAAATGTCTTTTCCGAACCCTGATCTATTAGTGCACGGATCTTGTGGTGTTCGCCATTTGCTTTCACCGTGACTAAAGCTGTTGGTAAAAGAGTAGTTTCGCTACTACTCGCGAAGTGAGTTGAGGTTGAGTTTTTCTTAAAAGGGTTTTGAGTGGCTTGGGTTTGGCTGGCCTCTTTTGAGGTTGACGCCCTGTTCGGGTCTTCAGCTGGAGGTGGCAGACCTTGAGGGGTTGTGTGCGTCCTGTTCCTCTGCTGCCTGGGTCTGCTGTCTGGGTGGGATTTTCCTTGGAAGTGGAGTAGCGAGTGGTGTCGTTTTTGGCAATACACGCATGTGAAATTGCTACCACAATCTCTTTCCAAGTAAGAGCAAGCTAAACAATTTGTGCAATAATTGTTTTCTTTTACGAATTTGCTTCGCTCTTGGGTTGAGAGATCTCTGAATTTTATACAGCTCATTAATGAGTGATTCAGATTGCAGAGTTTGCATGAGGGTTGCCTCTTTGAGTCCACATGGAATGTTTGCGTCTTATTCCTAAAGTTCGATGAGGTTTGGGGTGTTGAGGATCTGTGGGTGAAGCTAGAGTTGGGGTTACGGGTTTTGCTCGGCCTATACGTACCAAGTCTTTCTACTACTTCGTACCTTGTCGTGAGAAATTTGTCCATCTCCGACCAAAGTGGAAGTTCTTTCCTGGAGTCGAGTGATTGTTCCCACAGTGCCAGGGTTTCATCAGGTAGTTTTGATGAGCATAAGAATACGAGAATGGGGTCCCAGTTATCAGTTGAGACATCGCTCGCATTTAGGGTCGAGATACAGTTATTTATGGTGGTTTGAATTTCTTGAATTCTTTCACCATTTTCAGAATAAACTGTGGGCATATTAAATAGGGTCTTTAATTGGTTATCTACGAGAATTATCCGATTCTTGTATCGGGATTTGAGTGCTCCCCAGGCCAGCTCGAAGTTTTGATCATTTAGCTGATATTTTTTAATAATCAGAGCGGCTTTTCCTCGTGTTTTTGCTCTCAGGTGATAGAGTTTTTGGGCCTGAGATAATTTTGGGTGATTTATGTAGACCGCAGTGAACATGTCCCGGAATGACGGCCAGTCTTCATAACCGCCATGGAAGACCTCCGTGTCGCATGCGGGGACTTTGAGATAGGGTTCGTGTTGAGAGGGGGTATGGTTTACCTGTATGGGCATGTTGCTCAGTTGACTAGTTTGGAGGGTGCTAATCAGCTCGCTGATCCTGAGTTTTGTGCTCATCGCTGTGTCGAGAGATGTGTTGTATGCATCCTCGCATGTCGCCCTGAATTTTTCCTCCGTTCTGCCTAGCTGTGCTGCTTCGTATGCAGGTTCCACTGCGTCTACTCGCTTGTTGAGTTCCTCCAAGTACAGCTTGAGACTGGTCTCAGAGTGGTCCGTTTCCGCTAAGTTCCACCATTTTTCGCAGAATTTTTCTAATTTGTTTATCTCGAAGAAAAATTTCTTGTCCAAAACTCCGTATTCATCTTCCGATTGGGATTTAGATCGGGTAACGGGTCCTGACTGTGGCTTTAGGGTTTTGGGTTGCTCCTTTTTCTCGTCCGCCATATTACAATTTAAACTTGAGTCTAAAATTTACTGAGAATTTAAGTGTTTCTTACCACTGTAATTTTACTCAGTTTTTGAGATGCCTAGTCCCACTGTGCAATTATGAGTAGCGGAATTTGCACAAATAAGTGGATATGAGCGGCTTTTGTGTTGAGGGTGGAAAATTACTTGTCTTAGCGCCTCTAAGTACAAGTATGTGGTTATGTATTTAAATATGTATGTACATATGGCGTGGAGAAATAAAAAGGAGAGTGGGTGGAGCTATAATTGCTTTGAGTTGCACTTAGTTTACTAAGTTGAGTTCTAAGTTGCGTATTGAGTGAAGTCTTAGTTTAAAAGAAGTGCGTATTAGGGTGTTTAACTTTTTAGTTTTCTTTGGTCCAATAAAATCAATTTTATTATATAGGGGTGGGGGTTTTTTATTGGAGTAATGGGCTGAGTTTATTTATGCAAATGGGTTAAGTGCAAAATTGAGTTTTTTGGAGATCTTTTTTTATGTTGCAAAAAATGTATGCAACGGGTTATTTATATTTGGGTAGCAACTAATTTTGGGTGAGAGGATATATGTATACAAGAGTGTATGAGTACAGTATTTATATATGAGGGTTATGAGTATGTATATATATATATATATATATATATATATATATGTATATATGAGGGGACAAGTACAGCTTTTTTCCAAAGATAAGTGCCGCTATGAGATGAGAAAATGTTGCTTCGATTGCAATTTATATTATGTACATATGTACGAACTATTGAGTTAAGGTTCGACTGTACCTGTTATGGGTTTTATCTAACCAGAGTATGCGGTGTTGTTGGGTAAATGAACGGTTCCAACTACCGCTCGGAGGGTGGGTAAATTTGCTGTACTTCTGAATATGTATAATTTTGTACTGGGTGTACTTACTTTGGCATTCTTGTTTATTTATCACCTGTTTTGTCCTTTGATGTATGCTTATTTTCTGTTTGATGGGGTACCGCTTGTGCAGGTCTACTGCTCGTGGTATAGTAAAAAATAGCAAATATTGCTACAAAATTAAAGGCGCTGTCACACAAAAAAATTTTTTTTTGGATGGTTTAATGAGTGCCTTTTTTTTATTGTATGTGTACCGTTTTTTATAATATTAATTTTCTTTTCTTTTTAGGTAATTCCTTTTGTTTAATTTTCAATATAAATTTGTTTTATTTCTATTTCTTAGCACTTGTATGACTTTCCGCACTTTGTATGATTTTCTTTTCTTTTAAGCACCTTGCTTTCCAAAATTTTTAGTTCTTTGGGTAATTTTCCCGATTTTAATTTACTTTAAACCTGTTTTATTTTCAGCACTTTGTAATTTTTAAGTAAGTAAATGTAAATTTTTTCTACAATTTGCACTTTTTTGTTTGTTTAAATTTATTTGCAGTTTGTTTTATCGCGCACGTACCGGGTAAGTATTTAACTTTACTTTTAGTTTTTTGAATTTTATTTTTTTATGTTTTTTGCACTGGTATAGGTACATAAGTATACACTTGTATTAAGGTAAGTAAGAACTATTTGGTCTTTTTTCGCAAGTATTTTATAAATTTTTATATTTTGCAATATTTTTATCTTAGGTGTTTTTTTCACTTATTGTTTTTATTCAACCTCTTATAATTTTTTTCGCATTTAAGGTTTTAAGTTTTTCTATTTTTTCTTATAGGTCACTGATTCACTGATGGCCGCAATGGACCATGTATTAGCTAGGGGTATAAATGGGATGGGGTTTCCACTACTCTCCCTTCCAAATGAAAATCACGGCACTTCACTTTAAACTTCAAAAAATTACTTTATTAAACTTAAATCACTTCAGTCAAAAGGAGTCAACTAAAAATGATGTACATGAGCGGACGGTAGTTGATAACGAACTGATTTGGCAAATTTCCTAAGTCTCCTGCGCAGCAGGAAAACGGTAAGTATGTATGTATGTATGTTAATATGAAAATGTACAAAGAGTATTAAAAATGCAGAAAACAGTAAGTAAATTCTTATTTTTCAGGGTGCTTCAAAAAGGTGAGATAAGTAAGTTAATTTAAGTAAATCTAGGTATTTTAACAAAGGGTGTGCATCTTAGCACAGGTAAGTATTTTAGAAAAATGATTTAAGTAGATTTAAGGAATTTAAGGTAAGTACATATGTGGTTTTAAGAAGTGAATGTTTTAGTTAAATTTTACAAGGTGAGTTATTCTAAGGTAAGGATATGCATATATAAGTTTAAATTCATTGTAAATTCGTTTCTTTCATATTAAGTTCATTATCATTATAATTGAATAATTAGGCAAATTTTTTTTTTTAAATTCAATCAAATTGGAGTTCATGTCTCCAACAAAGAGTATTTTATGAGGGAGTGCGCCATAGTTCTATAGGTGGACGCCATTTAGGGATATAGCCATAAAGGTGGATCAGGGTTGACTCTAGAATGCGTTTGTATGATATGGGTATCAAATGAAAGGTATTAATGAGTATTTTAAAAGGGCGTGGACCTAAGTTCTATAGATGGACGCCTTTTCGAGATATCGCCGTAAAGATGGACCAGGGGTGACTCTAGAATGCGTTTGCACAATATGGACATCAAACGAAAGGTGTTAATGAGTATTTTAAAAGGGAGTGGGCCTTAGTTCTATAGGTGGACGCCGTTTCGAGATATCGTCATAAAGGTGGACCAGGGGTGACTCTAGAATGCGTTTGTACGATATGGGTATCAAATGAAAGGTGTTAATGAGTATTTTAAAAGGGAGTAATCCTTAGTTCCATAGGTGGACGCCGTTTCGAGATATCGCCATAAAGGTGGACCAGGGGTGACCCTAGAATTTGTTTGTACAATATGGGCATCAAACGAATGGTGTTAATGAGTATTTTAAAAGGGAGTGGGCCTTAGTTCTATAGGTGGATGCCGTTTCGAAATATCGCCATAAAAGTGGACCAGGGGTGACTCTAGAATGTGTTTGTACGATATGGATATCAAATTAAAGGTATTAATGAGGATTTTAAAAGGGAGTGGTGGTTGTTGTATAGGTGGTCGCCTTTTCGAAATATCGCCATAAAGGTGGACCAGGGGTGACTCTTGAATGCGTTTGTACGATATGGATATCAAATTAAAGGTATTAATGAGTATTTTAAAAGGGAGTAATCCTTAGTTCCATAGGTGGACGCCGTTTCGAGATATCGCCATAAAGGTGGACCAGGGGTGACCCTAGAATTTGTTTGTACAATATGGGTATCAAAAGGAAGGTGTTAATGAGTATTTTAAAAGGGAGTAATCCTTAGTTCCATAGGTGGACGCCGTTTCGAGATATCGCCATAAAGGTGGACCAGGGATGACCCTAGAATTTGTTTGTACAATATGGGTATCAAAAGAAAGGTGTTAATGAGTATATTAAAAGGGTGTTGGGCTTAGTTCTATAGGTGGACACCTTTTCGGAATATCGCCACAAAGGTGGACCAGGGGTGACTCTAGAATGTGTTTGTACGATATGGGTATCAAATTAAAGGTATTAATGAGGGTTTTAAAAGGGAGTGGTGGTTGTTGTATAGGTGGTCGCATTTTCGAGATATCGCCATAAAGGTGGACCAGGGGTGACCCTAGAATTTGTTTGTACAATATGGGCATCAAAAGAAAGGTGATAATGAGTATTTTAAAAGGGAGTATTCCTTAGTTCCATAGGTGGACGCCGTTTCGAGATATCGCCATAAAGGTGGAGCAGGGGTGACCCTAGAATTTGTTTGTACAATATGGGTATCAAAAGAAAGGTGTTAATGAGTATTTTAAAAGGGTGTGGGGCTTAGTTCTATAGGTGGACGCCTTTTCGAGATATCGCCATAAAGGTGGACCAGGGGTGACTCTAGAATTAGTTTGTACGATATGGGTATCAAATAAAAGGTATTAATGAGAGTTTTAAAAGGGAGTGGTGGTAGTTGTATATGTGAAGGCGTTTCCCAGATATCGACCAAAATGTGGACTAGGGTGACCCAGAACATTATCGGTTGGATACCGCTAATTTATTTATATATGTAATACCTGGCAAGATTTTAAGGGTGTTGTATTTTGCCCTGCAGAACTTTTTCATTTTCTTCTACTTAATATGGTAGGTGTCACAACCATTTTATAAAGTTTTTTCTAAAGTTATATTTCGCGTCAATAAAACAATCCAATTACCTTACCATGTTTCATCCCTTTTTTCGTATTTCGTATAGAATTATGGCATTTTTTTCATTTTTCGCAATTTTCGATATCGAAAAAGTGGGCGTGGTCATAGTCGGATTTCGTTCATTTTTCATACCAAGGTAAAGTGGGTTCAGATAAGTACGTGAACTGAGTTTAGTAAAGATATATCGATTTTTGCTCAAGTTATCGTGTTAACGGCCATGCGGAAGGACAGACGGACGACTGTGTATAAAAACTGGGCGTGGCATCAACCGATTTCGCCCATTTTCACAGAAAACAGTTAACGCCATAAAATCTATGCCCCTACCAAATTTCAAAACGATTGGTTAATTTTTGTTCGATTTATGGCATTAAAAGTATCCTAGACAAATTAAATGAAAAAGGGCGGAGCCACGCCCATTTTTAAATTTTCTTTTATTTTTGTATTTTGTTGCACCATATCATTACTGGAGTTGAATCTTGACATAGTTACTTATATACTGTTAAAATTTTACTTTAAAAAATTTTTTTTTAAAAGTGGGCGTGGTCCTTCTCCGATTTTGCTAGTTTTTATTAAGCGTACATACAGTAATAAGAGTAACGTTCCTGCCAAATTTCATCATGATATCTTCAACGACTGCCAAATTACAGCTTGCAAAAGTTTTAAATTACCTTCTTTAAAAAGTGGGCGGTGCCACGCCCATTGTCCAAAATTTTACTAATTTTATATTTTGCGTCATAAGTTCAACTCATCTACCAAGTTTCGTCGCTTTATCTGTCTTTTGTAATGAATTATCGCACTTTTTCGATTTTTCGAAATTTTCGATATCGAAAAAGTGGGCGTGGTTATAGTTCGATATAGTTCATTTTAAATAGCGATCTGAGATGAGTGCTCAGGAACCTACATACCAAATTTCATCAAGATACCTCAAAATTTACTCAAGTTATCGTGTTAACGGACGGACGGACGGACGGACAGACGGACGGACATGGCTCAATCAAATTTTTTTTCGATCCTGATTATTTTGATATATGGAAGTCTATATCTATCTCGATTCCTTTATATATGTACAACCAACCGTTATCCAATCAAACTTAATATACTCTGTGAGCTCTGCTCAACTGAGTATAAAAAGTCATATCTACACGGAAAAAACAGTAATGTGTTTTTTTACATTTTAAAATGTGAAAAACACATTATTTTTTCTTTTATCAAATAATTTGAATTTTACATTTTTGAAATTTGTTTTTGATATGAAAAAAAATGTAGATATTACATTATAATAATGTGTTTTCCACATGGAAAATAATGTCAAATTTCCTGCATGTATGAAGAAATTGGCGCTGACAACGTTTTTCGCGAGCACTCTTCAGTTGATGATGGAGTACTACACGCATCAACTGAAAAATATTTGTTAAATGAATTTAAGTATGATCCTTGATCTAACCGAGGTGAAGATCGTTCTAAATACTATTTTAGACAAAGAAGAGCATTGCTGGTCATTGGACAGATGTTAACTCCTAATAAGCAGTAGGAAATTATTATTAGTCTTTCCAAACTGTGCCCAAATTTGAACTATGTAACCACTGAACAGTTTTCAAACAAGAATAAAAAATTTACTCAGCCCTCGCAGGATATGTTGAAGCATCGGTCTTAAAGAGATTTCTCATATTACTCATTATATATAAATTTATTTGTAAGTTAGCGCCACACAACAAAAAAAAAAACTTAACAATTGTGACTGCAAGTTCAATGATTCTGACATATATTTCGTGATGCGCTGTTTCCTACACACACCTTTATGGCGATATCTCGAAAGGGCGAACCCTATAGAACGAAGGCCCAGTCCCTTTTAAAAATACTCATTAACACCTTTCATTTGATACCCATATCGTACAAACAAAGTCTAGAGTCACCCCTGGTCCACCTTTATTGCGATACCTCGAAAAGGCGCACAATCAGTTTAAGCATATTTTATTGGTACCAATAACTACAATTTTGCATTGTCAGATTTGAATTTTTTGATTTTCTTCAATGCTGAGTCTGCATATTTGTTGCTCAAAAATTCAATTTTACTTAAAATAAAACCAAAAAATTTGTGTAGCCTTGCAGCAGACGCCAGTAACCACAGCATTCCACAGTTATTTTAAATTACATTGCAATAGCAGAGTGTACTCATTCATGCCTACACCTTGAAATTTAAATTTGTTACTAATTCGCGTACAAGAAACAGAAAAGTGATGCAAGATGCGTGACCTATTATCGTGAGTGTGAGCAAAAAGGATCCAGTAAATTGGCTAAATTTTTACAATTTTATAAAATTATTAAAAGACCAGGAGAGGTAAGGAGCGGCAAGTAAAGGGAAAAAGAAAAGAAAGGGAGAGAAGATGAAAGATTACAAGTCAAAATGGAAGCCAAAATCGGAGTCGCAAACGAAACCGTACGGCGTTTTATCAATTTGTTTTCGAAGTGCTAGTGGTTTGTTATCGATAAGTTATATTTTTGTTATTGTCTAGATACGGGCGTATTATCCATTTCTCATAGACAAATTGTGAGGTTGATTTTGGAGTGTTATAGACGAGGTATACACGAGTTATCGATTTGTTATAGAAATATTATCGATTTCTAATCAACTAGTTATCAATTTGTAAGCGAAAAATTATCGATTTATAAATGAAAAGTTGTAGACTACTTATTGATATGCTATGAAAAAGTTATCTCTTTGCTATCGAAAAGTTATCGAGTTCTACCAATTTTTTATCGGCGTGATATCGATATGTTATTAAAAATTATCGTTTCGCTATCAAAAAGCTATCAGCAACGAAAAGTTGTTGAATTTTTACCATAAAGTTATTGATTCGTTATCGAAAAAATAGTAATTTACTATCGAAAGTAATCGATTTATTATCGAAAAATTGCTGAGATGTTAGCAAAAAGTTATCGATTAGTTATCAAATAGTTATCGATTTGTTATGGGAGTATTATCAATTTGTTATCGGCGTTTTATTGATTTTTTATAGAAAAGGTTCTTATCGAAAGTCTACCGATTTGTTAGCAAATATTAATCGAATTGCTAACGAAAGGTTATCAATTTCTTATCGGAATACAGCCAGTTTGTTGTCGGAGTGTTGCCGGTTTGTTGACGATGGCTTATCGATTTCTTATGACACAAATACTGATAAAACTTCACTATAAAATCGATGACTCCTCTGCAATCCGTCGATAAGCAACCGATAAGAAACCAACAAGAATCCGATGACTCAGCGATAAGAAGCCCATAACAAAGCAACAATTTCGCTTTCGATAATAAGCGGATAATAAAAAACGTAGCTTGTAGGTAACGGTTGTTACCTATTCCTCAAAAGTCCCAAATTATTTTCCTAACCCTCTGTTTTAGTTCAAGCTCTGGGCGATGTCTAGTTAATTAAAAGCACTTGTTCTCTAGACGCACAGCTGTATGAGTATACATCGAACTTCATGAATACTTGGTACTCACGCATTTTTTCATCAATAAGTTTCACAATATATCTTGGCATCGACATAAAGTTAATGAAATCTCACTTCAACGATTTTCTCACAATAACACTATAGTATTTGTTATTACTTCACGTGGTAAAGATTAACCGTTCCGGTTTCCACATTAAATTCAATTCATTAAAGTAGCCCGAAACAGGTCATATTCGTTTTAGTAAATTTATTATTTCATTGTATCTTATCTTCAGCGTTTAACAAATTTGCATTCCTGAATCAAATGCGTCATCAAAATAAATGAAGCTTTTTATAAAAAACATGCGACTGCAAATACAACAAGTAAGGAAGGTTAAGTTCGGGTGTAACCGAACATTACATAATCAGTTGAGAGCTATGGTGACAACATAAGGGAAAATAACCTTGTAGGAAAATGAACCGAGCATGCTTCGAATGTGTTTGTATGACATGTGTATCAAATGAAAGGCATTAAAGAGTATTTTATGAGGGAGTGGGCCATAGTTATATAGGTGGACGCCATTTAGGGATATCGCCATAAAGGTGGACCAGGGGTGACCCTAGAATTTGCTTGTACGATATGGGTATTAAATGAAAGGTGGCAATGAGTATTTTAAAAGGGAGTAATCCTTAGTTCCATGGGTGGACGCCGTTTCGAGATATCGCCATAAAGGTGGACCAGGAGTGACCCTAGAATTTGTTTGTACGATATGGATATCAAATTAAAGGTATTAATGAGGGTTTTAAAAGGGAGTGGTGGTAGTTGTATAGGTGGTCGCTTTTTCGAGATATCGCCATAAAGGTGGACCAGGGGTGACTCTAGAATGTGTTTGTACGATATGGATATCAAATTAAAGGTATTAATGAGGGTTTTAAAAGGGAGTGGTGGTAGTTGTATAGGTGGTCGCCTTTTCGAGATATCGCCATAAAGGTGGACCAGGGGTGACTCTAAAATACGTTTGTACAATATGGGTATCAAATGAAAGGTGTTAATGACTATTTTTAAAAGGGAGTGGGCCTTCGTTCTATAGGTGGTCGCCTTTTCGAGATATCGCCATAAAGGTGGACCAGGGGTGACTCTAGAATATGTTTGTACGACATGGGTATCAAATGAAAGGTGTGAATGAGTATTTTAAAAGGGCGTGGGGCTTAGTTCTATAGGTGGACGCCTTTTCGAGATATCGCCATAAAGGTGGACCAGCGGTGACTCTAGAATGTGTTTGAACGATATTGGTATCAAAATAAAGGTATTAGTGAGAGTTTTAAAAGGGAGTGGTGGTAGTTGTATATGTGAAGGCGTTTTCCAGATATCGACCAAAATGTGGACCAGGGTGACCCAGAACATCATCTGTCGGAGACCGCTAATTTATTTATATATGTAATACCTGCAAAGATTTCAAGGGTTTCTTATTTCGCCCTGTAGAACTTTTTCATTTTCTTCTACTTAATATGGTAGGTGTCACAACCATTTTACAAAGTTTTTTCCAAAGTTATATTTCGCGTCAATAAACCAATCCAATTACCATGTTTCATCCCTTTTTTCGTATTTGGTATATAATTATGGGATTTTTTTCATTTTCCGTAATTTTCGATATCGAAAAAGTGGGCATGGTCATAGTCGGATTTCGTTCATTTTTTATACCAAGATATGCGTTCAGATAAATACGTGAACTGAGTTCAGTAAAGATATCTCGATGTTTGTTGTACTTATCGTGTTAACGGCCATGCGGACGGACAGACGGACGACCGTGTATAAAAACTGGGCGTGGCTTCAACCGATTTCGCCCAATTTCACAGAAAACAGTTAACGTCATAAAATCTATGCCCCTACCAAATTTCAAAAGGATTGGTAAATTTTTGTTCGACTTATGGCATTAAAAGTATCCTAGACAAATTAAATAAAAAAAGGGCGGATCCACGCCCATTTTGAAATTTTCTTTTATTTTTGTATTTTGTTGCACCATATCATTACTGAAGTTGAATGTTGACATAATTTACTTATATACTGTAAAGATATTAAATTTTTTGTTAAAATTTTACCATATGTATTTAATTAGCGAGCTTTGCTCATATTGCTTTATACAATGGTTTTTGTAATTGATATTAGAGAAAAATTGTAAGTTTACAAACGGCGATGGTTACTAGGACATGTTTCTGAATTTCACTTCTTCATCAGCTAGCTTTTCGGGAGCTGAGCCTTGAACTCGAGTCTCCAACATTCACATCAGTGCAAGCCTTTTTAGCTGCTACGCCATATGAATGTTCCGTTGTTCGCTGTACAATTGGTCTCTAAGAGTTGCCTTTTTTGTTTATATTCCTTTTGATCACCATGTAGGCACATACACTCTGTATGTAGTTTATTCCTAATGGTGTGGATATGATTTTTAGGCGTGCTTTTGAAAGCTTAGTAACATTTGTTCGGATTTTTACAGTATTTGTTTTTAATACTTCCGCTGTTACTATTATATCAATATGATCATATGTATTTAATTAGCGAGCTTTGCTCATATTGCTTTATACAATGGTTTTTGTAATTGATATTAGAGAAAAATTGTAAGCTTACAAACGGCGATGGTTACTAGGACATGTTTCTGAATTTCACTTCTTCATCAGCTAGCTTTTCGGGAGCTGAGCCTTGAACTCGAGTCTCCAACATTCACATCAGTGCAAGCCTTTTTAGCTGCTACGCCATATGAATGTTCCGTTGTTCGCTGTACAATTGGTCTCTAAGAGTTGCCTTTTTTGTTTATATTCCTTTTGATCACCATGTAGGCACATACACTCTGTATGTAGTTTATTCCTAATGGTGTGGATATGATTTTTAGGCGTGCTTTTGAAAGCTTAGTAACATTTGTTCGGATTTTTACAGTATTTGTTTTTAATACTTCCGCTGTTACTATTATATCAATATGATCATATGTATTTAATTAGCGAGCTTTGCTCATATTGCTTTATACAATGGTTTTTGTAATTGATATTAGAGAAAAATTGTAAGTTTACAAACGGCGATGGTTACTAGGACATGTTTCTGAATTTCACTTCTTCATCAGCTAGCTTTTCGGGAGCTGAGCCTTGAACTCGAGTCTCCAACATTCACATCAGTGCAAGCCTTTTTAGCTGCTACGCCATATGAATGTTCCGTTGTTCGCTGTACAATTGGTCTCTAAGAGTTGCCTTTTTTGTTTATATTCCTTTTGATCACCATGTAGGCACATACACTCTGTATGTAGTTTATTCCTAATGGTGTGGATATGATTTTTAGGCGTGCTTTTGAAAGCTTAGTAACATTTGTTCGGATTTTTACAGTATTTGTTTTTAATACTTCCGCTGTTACTATTATATCAATATGATCATATGTATTTAATTAGCGAGCTTTGCTCATATTGCTTTATACAATGGTTTTTGTAATTGATATTAGAGAAAAATTGTAAGTTTACAAACGGCGAGACCAATTGTACAGCGAACAATGGAACATTCATATGGCGTAGCAGCTAAAAAGGCTTGCACTGATGTGAATGTTGGAGACTCGAGTTCAAGGCTCAGCTCCCGAAAAGCTAGCTGATGAAGAAGTGAAATTCAGAAACATGTCCTAGTAACCATCGCCGTTTGTAAACTTACAATTTTTCTCTAATATCAATTACAAAAACCATTGTATAAAGCAATATGAGCAAAGCTCGCTAATTAAATACATATGATCATATTGATATAATAGTAACAGCGGAAGTATTAAAAACAAATACTGTAAAAATCCGAACAAATGTTACTAAGCTTTCAAAAGCACGCCTAAAAATCATATCCACACCATTAGGAATAAACTACATACAGAGTGTATGTGCCTACATGGTGATCAAAAGGAATATAAACAAAAAAGGCAACTCTTAGAGACCAATTGTACAGCGAACAACGGAACATTCATATGGCGTAGCAGCTAAAAAGGCTTGCACTGATGTGAATGTTGGAGACTCGAGTTCAAGGCTCAGCTCCCGAAAAGCTAGCTGATGAAGAAGTGAAATTCAGAAACATGTCCTAGTAACCATCGCCGTTTGTAAACTTACAATTTTTCTCTAATATCAATTACAAAAACCATTGTATAAAGCAATATGAGCAAAGCTCGCTAATTAAATACATATGATCATATTGATATAATAGTAACAGCGGAAGTATTAAAAACAAATACTGTAAAAATCCGAACAAATGTTACTAAGCTTTCAAAAGCACGCCTAAAAATCATATCCACACCATTAGGAATAAACTACATACAGAGTGTATGTGCCTACATGGTGATCAAAAGGAATATAAACAAAAAAGGCAACTCTTAGAGACCAATTGTACAGCGAACAACGGAACATTCATATGGCGTAGCAGCTAAAAAGGCTTGCACTGATGTGAATGTTGGAGACTCGAGTTCAAGGCTCAGCTCCCGAAAAGCTAGCTGATGAAGAAGTGAAATTCAGAAACATGTCCTAGTAACCATCGCCGTTTGTAAACTTACAATTTTTCTCTAATATCAATTACAAAAACCATTGTATAAAGCAATATGAGCAAAGCTCGCTAATTAAATACATATGATCATATTGATATAATAGTAACAGCGGAAGTATTAAAAACAAATACTGTAAAAATCCGAACAAATGTTACTAAGCTTTCAAAAGCACGCCTAAAAATCATATCCACACCATTAGGAATAAACTACATACAGAGTGTATGTGCCTACATGGTGATCAAAAGGAATATAAACAAAAAAGGCAACTCTTAGAGACCAATTGTACAGCGAACAACGGAACATTCATATGGCGTAGCAGCTAAAAAGGCTTGCACTGATGTGAATGTTGGAGACTCGAGTTCAAGGCTCAGCTCCCGAAAAGCTAGCTGATGAAGAAGTGAAATTCAGAAACATGTCCTAGTAACCATCGCCGTTTGTAAACTTACAATTTTTCTCTAATATCAATTACAAAAACCATTGTATAAAGCAATATGAGCAAAGCTCGCTAATTAAATACATATGATCATATTGATATAATAGTAACAGCGGAAGTATTAAAAACAAATACTGTAAAAATCCGAACAAATGTTACTAAGCTTTCAAAAGCACGCCTAAAAATCATATCCACACCATTAGGAATAAACTACATACAGAGTGTATGTGCCTACATGGTGATCAAAAGGAATATAAACAAAAAAGGCAACTCTTAGAGACCAATTGTACAGCGAACAACGGAACATTCATATGGCGTAGCAGCTAAAAAGGCTTGCACTGATGTGAATGTTGGAGACTCGAGTTCAAGGCTCAGCTCCCGAAAAGCTAGCTGATGAAGAAGTGAAATTCAGAAACATGTCCTAGTAACCATCGCCGTTTGTAAACTTACAATTTTTCTCTAATATCAATTACAAAAACCATTGTATAAAGCAATATGAGCAAAGCTCGCTAATTAAATACATATGATCATATTGATATAATAGTAACAGCGGAAGTATTAAAAACAAATACTGTAAAAATCCGAACAAATGTTACTAAGCTTTCAAAAGCACGCCTAAAAATCATATCCACACCATTAGGAATAAACTACATACAGAGTGTATGTGCCTACATGGTGATCAAAAGGAATATAAACAAAAAAGGCAACTCTTAGAGACCAATTGTACAGCGAACAACGGAACATTCATATGGCGTAGCAGCTAAAAAGGCTTGCACTGATGTGAATGTTGGAGACTCGAGTTCAAGGCTCAGCTCCCGAAAAGCTAGCTGATGAAGAAGTGAAATTCAGAAACATGTCCTAGTAACCATCGCCGTTTGTAAACTTACAATTTTTCTCTAATATCAATTACAAAAACCATTGTATAAAGCAATATGAGCAAAGCTCGCTAATTAAATACATATGATCATATTGATATAATAGTAACAGCGGAAGTATTAAAAACAAATACTGTAAAAATCCGAACAAATGTTACTAAGCTTTCAAAAGCACGCCTAAAAATCATATCCACACCATTAGGAATAAACTACATACAGAGTGTATGTGCCTACATGGTGATCAAAAGGAATATAAACAAAAAAGGCAACTCTTAGAGACCAATTGTACAGCGAACAACGGAACATTCATATGGCGTAGCAGCTAAAAAGGCTTGCACTGATGTGAATGTTGGAGACTCGAGTTCAAGGCTCAGCTCCCGAAAAGCTAGCTGATGAAGAAGTGAAATTCAGAAACATGTCCTAGTAACCATCGCCGTTTGTAAACTTACAATTTTTCTCTAATATCAATTACAAAAACCATTGTATAAAGCAATATGAGCAAAGCTCGCTAATTAAATACATATGATCATATTGATATAATAGTAACAGCGGAAGTATTAAAAACAAATACTGTAAAAATCCGAACAAATGTTACTAAGCTTTCAAAAGCACGCCTAAAAATCATATCCACACCATTAGGAATAAACTACATACAGAGTGTATGTGCCTACATGGTGATCAAAAGGAATATAAACAAAAAAGGCAACTCTTAGAGACCAATTGTACAGCGAACAACGGAACATTCATATGGCGTAGCAGCTAAAAAGGCTTGCACTGATGTGAATGTTGGAGACTCGAGTTCAAGGCTCAGCTCCCGAAAAGCTAGCTGATGAAGAAGTGAAATTCAGAAACATGTCCTAGTAACCATCGCCGTTTGTAAACTTACAATTTTTCTCTAATATCAATTACAAAAACCATTGTATAAAGCAATATGAGCAAAGCTCGCTAATTAAATACATATGATCATATTGATATAATAGTAACAGCGGAAGTATTAAAAACAAATACTGTAAAAATCCGAACAAATGTTACTAAGCTTTCAAAAGCACGCCTAAAAATCATATCCACACCATTAGGAATAAACTACATACAGAGTGTATGTGCCTACATGGTGATCAAAAGGAATATAAACAAAAAAGGCAACTCTTAGAGACCAATTGTACAGCGAACAACGGAACATTCATATGGCGTAGCAGCTAAAAAGGCTTGCACTGATGTGAATGTTGGAGACTCGAGTTCAAGGCTCAGCTCCCGAAAAGCTAGCTGATGAAGAAGTGAAATTCAGAAACATGTCCTAGTAACCATCGCCGTTTGTAAACTTACAATTTTTCTCTAATATCAATTACAAAAACCATTGTATAAAGCAATATGAGCAAAGCTCGCTAATTAAATACATATGATCATATTGATATAATAGTAACAGCGGAAGTATTAAAAACAAATACTGTAAAAATCCGAACAAATGTTACTAAGCTTTCAAAAGCACGCCTAAAAATCATATCCACACCATTAGGAATAAACTACATACAGAGTGTATGTGCCTACATGGTGATCAAAAGGAATATAAACAAAAAAGGCAACTCTTAGAGACCAATTGTACAGCGAACAACGGAACATTCATATGGCGTAGCAGCTAAAAAGGCTTGCACTGATGTGAATGTTGGAGACTCGAGTTCAAGGCTCAGCTCCCGAAAAGCTAGCTGATGAAGAAGTGAAATTCAGAAACATGTCCTAGTAACCATCGCCGTTTGTAAACTTACAATTTTTCTCTAATATCAATTACAAAAACCATTGTATAAAGCAATATGAGCAAAGCTCGCTAATTAAATACATATGATCATATTGATATAATAGTAACAGCGGAAGTATTAAAAACAAATACTGTAAAAATCCGAACAAATGTTACTAAGCTTTCAAAAGCACGCCTAAAAATCATATCCACACCATTAGGAATAAACTACATACAGAGTGTATGTGCCTACATGGTGATCAAAAGGAATATAAACAAAAAAGGCAACTCTTAGAGACCAATTGTACAGCGAACAACGGAACATTCATATGGCGTAGCAGCTAAAAAGGCTTGCACTGATGTGAATGTTGGAGACTCGAGTTCAAGGCTCAGCTCCCGAAAAGCTAGCTGATGAAGAAGTGAAATTCAGAAACATGTCCTAGTAACCATCGCCGTTTGTAAACTTACAATTTTTCTCTAATATCAGTTAAAATTTTACTTTAAAAAAAAAGTGGGCGTGGTCCTCCTCCGATTTTGCTAATTTTTATTAAGCATACATATAGTAATAGGAGTAACGTTCCTGCCAAATTTCATTAAAATCCCATTTATTTAACAGCAATATCTGGATTTATCTAAGTTTGGTTAAACCCGATTTTAGCCAAAATATCATTTTTAGGATACAATTGTTCACACAATTTTTTAAATTTCAATAAGCACGAGAAAAACGAGCACCGGTGCGTATACGTAACATTTTTTTTTAATTATTTGGTACAGAGGAGAGTTATATGCACACAAACACTGAAGCACTCAAAGTGAAGCTACTACGAGCGTAATTTTGAGCTAAAGCTCAGTTTTGGTAACTTTTAAGAAAAACATAGAAAAATATTTCCACCAAGAGAGGGCTTCATACTAAAAAAAGAAATTTTTTACAAAAACGTTTTTATTCGAAAATTCATTTGAAATGGGCTTTGTTGATGTTATCAGCGTCGGAATCGTTGTTAAATGTATAAAAGTCTTAGACCTATTTTACATATAACGAGATTATCTTAATTTTCGTGCTTAACTTCTAATCGCTAGTTAAATAACTATATTTCCCACATTTTCCCTTCGATAATCGGTAATTATGCACAACTTTTAGAGATGCCGATTTTTTCGTAGTCAATGAACAACCTCTAGGATGTACTACGGCTCCCAGCGGGTAAAAGGCGAATATAATACCGGATTCAAGGGGTTTGTGTAGCACAGCCCTTTCAGGTTTCCAGCGCAATACTTAGCTTCTCCAAACCCAATTGTCAACCTCACCTATCCGTGGCGAATCCTGTTTCATTAACAGTCGAGGCTCTAGCGACCCCGAACTCATGGATCTAGGGGATGGGAGGGCGGGATGGCCTAGAAGGTCGCATGTGGTCATAACAAATCGTTCCCGAGATGGTCGGGCTTGGTACCGGAACGTACCGGATCTGCATCCGGCAAAGGGCAATCAACTCGATAATACTCCCCAAGGCCTTCGGAGAGTGTCCTTATCGCTACAACAACAACAACAACAAGGGTGTACTACGGATTTACTTTAGATTAGTACAAGTGTAAACGTGGTCTTAGACCGTGAATATTAGTAAAAATTTCTTCAGTATTTCAAACCCTAAACCTCATCAGAAAACGGAACTTTTGGAAGTTACGTTTGCGAATTTCTGACTCACATAATCTTAATTTTTTATGTGTGCATAGTCAACTAATAATATTTATCAAAATTGAAACTAAAAGTCAAAAAAGCAGACATCCAGACATCCAAACGGAGGGATGACATATGGTCAACACCAACAACGTCGATACACCTTATTATTATTTCAAATAGCCACAAAGTCAATTGAAGCTATGACCATTTGAAAGGGTCACAACCTCAAATTTCAAATTTTCCAAAATGTTTGTAAAGGCTATTTCTATTTTTTCATGTAGCCATAAGGTCAATTACTTTCTTTCGCACCTCTACGTATTAATATATCAACAGCGGTTCAATTACAGTTAGTCGAATGAAAAGAGAATTTTTTTATATACAATTTTCGGATATGGCATTTTTTTTTTTCTCCTGGTCCCATTATGGTGAAAAATCGGATATAAAACTGGCTCTTGAAATCCTCTCCAAGACAAGAGGAATATATTCAATAAAAAGTTTAGAGAAAAGGGGAATAAAAAATAGCGTGAACTGGTACTTTCGTTTTTCTCCTACGGCGCTATTTTTCTTAATTATGATCTGATTACAGTGCAAAATCGGCTTAAACACTGGACTGGTAAGGATTCCTTCGAAATATGAACACATGCAACTAAGTGTTTAGCCCATCCAATCTATCTTATGCCAATTTTAAGTGGTCATAACGTCAATTGATCTTGTGGCCGTTGACCATCTGTCACTCCACCCATTCAAACACATTCCATTTAAGTAATTTGGGTGCTTTTCCCAGCTTACGAATTAGTAATAAAATCATTTTTGAACTATCTCCGGAAGATTTTAGGACTATCTTTGGATTATTTTGGGCCATACCATTTCGAGACAATTTCTAAATATTTTTTTCTTTTAGTTTTTTCGAATAATAATGGAATGATTTTGGCACGCTATCACCGGGCTATTTAGGTATATCTTTCTTAATAATTTCGGATTGTTGTAAGATCGTTACGAGTTTATCTCCGGACTATTTAACGATTGAATGCGTTACAGTGTCGGGATGATTTCGGGACTCATTCAAGAATATTTTCTGAACAACCGCTGCACTGCTTGCAGAATCATATAGGGGCTAAATCGCAATAATTTTGCGCTATATTTTTTTCGTTCGAGCGAGATAAAAGCTGGTAAAAATTAAATATTTTCAAATCCAAAATGTTATAATAAAAAAACGCATATATCTAACTCTCATGCTGTTTAATTTCATGAAGGTTTCACTTCTACCAACTGTGCATATATATATAGTTTTTTGTTCTTTGACAATGCACTCGGCGTTGTAACAACAAGATATGTCAGCACATATGTACATACATACCTAAGCATATGCACAGATCTTGTATGACACACCGGTTTGCTGAGTTTTGTTACCGTTAATGCTCTCGTTTCACCTGCTTGACAATGAGTGCGTGCGATTTCCGAACATGCATTCACATTTTTTATAGGCACGCATCGATGGTATTGAATGTCGCGAATTGTTGGTTGTGTATTCGAGTTTGGCTTGACACTTATGGGCTTCCAGTAACCATGACATTTACAATTCAAATAGCAGTTTGTTATTGTAGCCTGATTTTGTTCAATTCTTATATATCAAGAAGTGAGTGCATTCACACCTCTTTAATTTGCAAATTTGAACCTTAATACATATTTATGTATATAAATATCTGCTGGGCTCTAATTGTGGTGATTTATGTTGCGCTGCTGGTAAGCAATTCAAAGAATTTGATGGCATGTAGTTAAACTTTTTATTATTTTTTTTTTTCTTCACTTTTTGGTAAAAATTGCATTCTTATTTTACTATGAGTCATTATTTCTTTCACCATTGCTCTTAAATATAAAGTTTATTGTACTTTGGTGTTGTAAAATTTACTCATCAAAGCTTAAGGATGCAATAAATGAAGTATTTGTAAGACTAATTTTAAAATGTTTTACTGTTATGGCAAAGTGTGAACTTGATCCATTTATTTGCTAATTTGAGATATTTGCAAACTCGAATTTACTTACTGATGTCTTAATAGAAATGGGTAAACAAATATTCTGCAAAAGTGATTGTTGAGTGTTTACATTTTATTTAAATTGTCTTTGCCTATGGTATGCCTTTTCAATATCTTTCCTTTAATAACGTTTAATTAAGATCTGAATGTTTCTTCTTTCATTTAAAAGAGAGGACTGTATACTAATTGCAGGTATACTGACTAGGTACTGGCTTCTGGCGTCACTTGCCTTTGTAGAAGGAAAGGATCGAGCGGGTTATCGGAAGTAATACAGCTGGAGATCTAGAAGCAGCGAGTGACATAGTATCCTGAAAGCTTCTATGTAGTATTCACCAAGAGAACGGAGTTATTTTATATCCAGGTCCTGGTTTCTGATAGGGTTTTTCAGTTTGTGGTCCTTAAATAAGCTTTTGGTAACATTATGGACTCATTCAGTATATGTGAGGTCCTCATGGACAGGACAGTTTAACCTAACCTAAGGTCTGAAGAATATGCGATTAATGCAAAGCCTAGTTTAAATTTTAGATGAGTTTCAGGACACAGAGATTTATTTCTTACATGGAAGAAAAGCTAAAACTACCTTCGGAAAAACAGTGTTAAAAATCAATGCGAATTTTGAGAGACCTACAACTTTTACTTTCCTAGACTAAAATTTATGGGACTACAAAACTACATATTCAATAAAAATTCATTCGGATTACTCTAACCCTTAACCTGTTAGCGTGCTTTTATCAGCACTCTCATTTGCCAGCCTAGTAAGGAGTTATTTAGCAATGAAAATCTTAAATATTTTATATGCCGTTGAGTAGGCGAGGAGAAATCATACTACCTTAGGCATACTTCTGAAAGGCGTTCAATGGGGGAGACTACCAATGAACTGACGCCAACGATCAATACACCAGAAATGGGAAGATTTTTCACACAGGTTGGCTAGGCAGCACCTATCTTCTCCCCCGCCCCCCCCCCTTTGACAGGGATGTAGAGTCAAATTCAAGTGGCGACTTACGGTCAATACCCAGAAACGCTAGGACCGTAGTACGAAGCCCTCCGAGGGGAGTACCGAGTCTCCAGAAAACACCGATTACCGTGACAAGGGAGGAGCACGTTAAATCAGGGTGGCTGAAGGGCACCCCCTCCCTCGCTCCCTTATTAGAGTACCCAGTCAAAGGGCGACTTACGTACATTACGCAGGAATGCTGAACTCTAGTGCAAAGCACTCTGAAAGGAGTAATAAGTCTCCCCAGCAAATACCAATGAGAATGGCATGACACGCGGACATTCTACCCAGGGTGGCCGAGAAGCACCTCTCTTCCCTGCTCCCGAATCAAATGCAAATCGTGACGCAGGCATTATCCGCAAGATTGCAAAGTCTCCGTAGTCCGTAGCACTCTGAAGGACTAAGAGGAGTAATGAGTCATCTCCTCAGGTACCATTGTAAGTTAGCGTGTCTAATGTTCTGATAACACGGAACCCGATTCGTTAGCTACAAACCGAAACTGCCTTTGTCTAGAGACCGCTACCGTCTCGCTTTGAACCTGCACTGCTTTCAGCATTAACCTTGCTCTCTCTCCCCTTTTCTCTCTCCTGTCACACTCTGATAACAAATTGATAACATTTCAATGACAAATTTATAACTTCTTGATAACGTACCGATAACTTTTCGAGGAATATTTGATAACTTTTATACAAAATTGCGATAAAACTTTGATAACAAACTGATGATAATTTGCTAACAAATAGATATGCTATCGATAACAAATCGATAACTTTTTGATAACATATCGATAACTATTTCATACATAATACATTTCTAACAGAACGATAACCTTTCGGTAAGAAATGGATGAACTGGCAACTACGGCACTGTTGGTTGTCATAATTTCGAAATAATAAAGTACTTCGTTTTTGCAATCAACATTAACACAAACAACAACGTCAGTCTAGAAATACAGCGAAGAATCATTCTTGCCATCAAATGCTACTTTAGAATAAGTAGGCAATTGAACTAACGGGTGCGCCTTGTTGGACAGCCGCAACCGTTTAAACAGTTAAGCGCTATATCTATAAAAAGGAATTTCGGTATCAAAGTTCGAAGGTTTTATGTCAACATATGTTCACACTTTCTTTTAAAGCTCAAACCACTTTGTAATAAATTTTTTAAACTGCCATTTTTTAGAAATTGCTTATAGCATTTCTGCGTTCTCCTTAATTTTACGTCGCTAGAATGTTACATGACCTTCCCACAACAAAAGAAATGTCATAGCAATGAAAAGAAATATGCAGAAAATGCGTTTGAACGCACAGAATTAAAAAAAATATATACATACGTACCTATATCTAGTACGAACATAGTTATGTTAATATCTCGCAACTAACAAAACTCAATAGCCTAAAACAAAAACAAACATAAAAACAAAACCAATCTAGAAAGCTCTCAAACAATAAATCAGAGCAAAATGAGCAACCTGAAACCAAAGACTTAAGACACAAACTCGAATGCGCCAAGCACATGCGAATACAATTGCATATGTATGCATGGATATTTAAATGTACGTGTTTACAGTGTGCCGCAGTTTATGTAGGAATGTGTATGTGTTTCAAGGTCACGGATGAAAATACAAGCAATATGATATGTGTATGTAGCATGTAAGAGTTTATGTTTTTATTTATATGTTTGAGGTGTGCATGTGTTTGTGAGTGTTGATTTCAATGAACCACTTGGTCTAATGGGATACATAAATAGATGCAAATATCTAGGTCTTTGGCTTATACATAAGTGTTTTGTGTTTTTCTTTTTTCATGGCTCATATATCCATCAAACACTCAAACAGAGTAAAAATGTGTAACTACGAATGTAAACAACAAATGAATTTCTTGCGTGTGCGCCACACGCCTACTAAGTAGGTAAGTGCAGTTCGGAAGTGCAGTGCTTTGAATGTATGTATGTGTATGATTGGCGGGTGTGTTTGGCATGAAAAATTAAGCAAAAAGAGTATCTAGTGACCTACAATTAAAAGATAAAACTAAAATATGTGTAAACAAAGAAAATAAAATTTTTAATAGCGAATGAAATTAGGAATGCTCTAGTGAAATAAAATTTGCCAGTTAGGTTAAAACATATTGAGACGTAAACATTTACTGAAGCAAATACGGGTTTTTGACTCAGGAATTACCAAATTTTTGGAAAGTTTTTATTAAACTTTTTTAAAAGGGTTTTAACTTTTGCTCTAATGACAGCGGCAAAAGAATCAAAATCTAAAAAAAAATCTAAGACATATTGAAATTTTCAGAAAATCTTTCAGAATGCTTGGGACTTTC
Source organism: Eurosta solidaginis (assembly GCF_040869045.1). Lineage (NCBI taxonomy): Eukaryota > Metazoa > Arthropoda > Insecta > Diptera > Tephritidae > Eurosta > Eurosta solidaginis. Next base: position 277,847,363 of record NC_090319.1, on the reverse strand, counting down.
ACAACATTAGTAGTTAATAAGGAAAGAATTTGATTAAATTTCCTATAAAAAATTTTTAATTTATTGAATCCTCCTCTAATCAAAAAAATCTGGAAATTTTGAAATTTTTAGAATTTTTACTTTAATAGATAGATAAATATTATAAAAAATATTTTTCAAAAATAATATTCAAAATTTTGCTTTCTCTTTTTTCTTGTTAAGACTTTATAAGTAGAATACATATTTAAGAAAGCTTTAGAATAGGGAAGTTGAAAATAAAGTAAATTTTTTCAAAATTTAAGTGTATAAAAACTAATTTTTTTTGGATTTTCTTTCTAATTTTTTTGATTTTTGTCAAATAATGCATAATTCAAAATACTTTCATAATTCAATGAACTTTGAAACTAAAAATTTGATTTTTATAAAATATTTTGGTTTTTTGAAGTTTTATAAAGCTATATTTTTTTTGTAAATAATAAAAAAAATCAATTATTTTTATAAGAAATAGGCTTTTCTTGAAACAAAAAATATGTTGTATGAGTTTAAGCGGGGATTGCCCTTATGTGTGAAAACATTTATTTGAAGCAATTTATAATTTATTTAATAATTTGGGAAAAATTTAAAGAACGTGACATCAGAACGGACAAGGCGACAGCTGTTTCGATTATACCTTGATTGATGACGACATATGAAGTATGTCCAGTGCATAGAAGACAATTGGGATAAGATTTACAACAACTAAGGCATAACGTGCCTGAATTCGTTTGTAACACTTCAACTATCACTCCCGGGAGAAAAGGCTTTGAAGAGATTTAAAAGGTATAATCGAAACAGCTGTCGCCTTGTTCGTCCTAATGTCACGTTGTTTAAGTTTTTCCCAAATCATTAAAAAAAAATAAATTTTGGTTTTGTTATTATGTATATAAATTAAATTGTCACGAAACATTTACAATGAAAGTCTTCAAACTTAAATTAGTTTTTGCTAAAGCTAATGCTGAAATTTCTCATTTAAAATTAAATTTTTTTTATAAAAGCACACAATACATTTTTATAAGAAAATGTTTTTCTATAAATAAAACGACTTTGGGTGTTGTTAATGAATAAACTCAGTTTTCATCAAACTTCTTGAAATATTGAGAACTGTTTTTTTTTTTTTTTTTTTTTTGCTTAAGAATGCTTAATGTGAGTTAAGAATTTGAAATTGATAAAATTTAAAAAAAAATATCCAAAAATAAGAAATCTAAAACTTTTACAAACAAATTTTTTTAAATATATTTGAAAAAATTTGTTTCTCTATAAAAACAGAATTCACGTGTTTTCTGTACAGAATTAAAAAAATTATTCCATAATGTTTTATAAGAAATTTATTATTTCTACAAAATTTTTTTTTAAATATATTGAAAAAATACAGAGCTAAACAACAACTAATTTGCGTATTGTTTTTAATTAAATACTCAATTTCCACGAAAGACTTACAATAACAGTCTTTAATTTTAAGAATTACTATTTCTCTAATCTTTTTATACTCAGTTGAGCAGAGCTCACAGAGTATATTAAGTTTGATTGGATAACGGTTGGTTGTACATATATAAAGGAATCGAGATAGATATAGACTTCCATATATCAAAATAATCAGGATCGAAAAAAAATTTGATTGAGCCATGTCCGTCCGTCCGTCCGTCCGTCCGTCCGTCCGTTAACACGATAACTTGAGTAAATTTTGAGGTATCTTGATGAAATTTGGTATGTAGGTTCCTGAGCACTCATCTCAGATCGCTATTTAAAATGAACGATATCGAACTATAACCACGCCCACTTTTTCGATATCGAAAATTTCGAAAAATCGAAAAAGTGCGATAATTCATTACAAAAGACAGATAAAGCGACGAAACTTGGTAGATGAGTTGAACTTATGACGCAAAATATAAAATTAGTAAAATTTTGGACACTGGGCGTGGCACCGCCCACTTTTTAAAGAAGGTAATTTAAAATTTTGCAAGCTGTAATTTGGCAGTCGTTGAAGATATCATGATGAAATTTGGCAGGAACGTTACTCTTATTACTGTATGTACGCTTAATAAAAACTAGCAAAATCGGAGAAGGACCACGCCCACTTTTAAAAAAAAATTTTTTTAAAGTAAAATTTTAACAAAAAATTTAATATCTTTACAGTATATAAGTAAATTATATCAAGATTCAACTCCAGTAATGATATGGTGCAACAAAATACAAAAATAAAAGAAAATTTAAAAATGGGCGTGGCTCCGCCCTGTTTCATTTAATTTGTCTAGGATACTTTTAATGCCATAAATCGAACAAAAATTAACCAATCGTTTTGAAATTTGGTAGGGGCATAGATTTTATGGCGTTAACTGTTTTCTGAGAAAATGGGCGAAATCGGTTGATGCCACGCCCAGTTTTTATACACAGTCGTCCGTCTGTCCTTCCGCATGGCCGTTAACACGATAACTTGAGCAAAAATCGATATATCTTTACTAAACTCAGTTCACGTACTTATCTGAACCCACTTTACCTTGGTATGAAAAATGAACGAAATCCGACTATGACCACGCCCACTTTTTCGATATCGAAAATTGCGAAAAATGAAAAAAATGCCATAATTCTATACGAAATACGAAAAAAGGGATGAAACATGGTAAGGTAATTGGATTGTTTTATTGACGCGAAATATAACTTTAGAAAAAACTTTATAAAATGGTTGTCACACCTACCATATTAAGTAGAAGAAAATGAAAAAGTTCTGCAGGGCAAAATACAACACCCTTAAAATCTTGCCAGGTATTACATATATAAATAAATTAGCGGTATCCAACCGATAATGTTCTGGGTCACCCTAGTCCACATTTTGGTCGATATCTGGAAAACGCCTTCACATATACAACTACCACCACTCCCTTTTAAAACTCTCATTAATACCTTTTATTTGATACCCATATCGTACAAACTAATTCTAGAGTCACCCCTGGTCCACCTTTATGGCGATATCTCGAAAAGGCGTCCACCTATAGAACTAAGCCCCACACCCTTTTAAAATACTCATTAACACCTTTCTTTTGATACCCATATTGTACAAACAAATTCTAGGGTCACCCCTGCTCCACCTTTATGGCGATATCTCGAAACGGCGTCCACCTATGGAACTAAGGAATACTCCCTTTTAAAATACTCATTATCACCTTTCTTTTGATGCCCATATTGTACAAACAAATTCTAGGGTCACCCCTGGTCCACCTTTATGGCGATATCTCGAAAATGCGACCACCTATACAACAACCACCACTCCCTTTTAAAACCCTCATTAATACCTTTAATTTGATACCCATATCGTACAAACACATTCTAGAGTCACCCCTGGTCCACCTTTGTGGCGATATTCCGAAAAGGTGTCCACCTATAGAACTAAGCCCCACACCCTTTTAATATACTCATTAACACCTTTCTTTTGATACCCATATTGTACAAACAAATTCTAGGGTCACCCCTGGTCCACCTTTATGGCGATATCTCGAAACGGCGTCCACCTATGGAACTAAGGATTACTCCCTTTTAAAATACTCATTAACACCTTCCTTTTGATACCCATATCGTACAAACGCATTCTAGAGTCACCCCTGGTCCACCTTTATGGCGATATTTCGAAAAGGCGACCACCTATACAACAACCACCACTCCCTTTTAAAATACTCATTAATACCTTTAATTTGATATCCATATCGTACAAACGCATTCTAGAGTCACCCCTGGTCCACCTTTATGGCGATATTTCGAAAAGGCGACCACCTATACAACAACCACCACTCCCTTTTAAAATCCTCATTAATACCTTTAATTTGATATCCATATCGTACAAACACATTCTAGAGTCACCCCTGGTCCACTTTTATGGCGATATTTCGAAACGGCATCCACCTATAGAACTAAGGCCCACTCCCTTTTAAAATACTCATTAACACCATTCGTTTGATGCCCATATTGTACAAACAAATTCTAGGGTCACCCCTGGTCCACCTTTATGGCGATATCTCGAAACGGCGTCCACCTATGGAACTAAGGATTACTCCCTTTTAAAATACTCATTAACACCTTTCATTTGATACCCATATCGTACAAACGCATTCTAGAGTCACCCCTGGTCCACCTTTATGACGATATCTCGAAACGGCGTCCACCTATAGAACTAAGGCCCACTCCCTTTTAAAATACTCATTAACACCTTTCGTTTGATGTCCATATTGTGCAAACGCATTCTAGAGTCACCCCTGGTCCATCTTTACGGCGATATCTCGAAAAGGCGTCCATCTATAGAACTTAGGTCCACGCCCTTTTAAAATACTCATTAATACCTTTCATTTGATACCCATATCATACAAACGCATTCTAGAGTCAACCCTGATCCACCTTTATGGCTATATCCCTAAATGGCGTCCACCTATAGAACTATGGCGCACTCCCTCATAAAATACTCTTTGTTGGAGACATGAACTCCAATTTGATTGAATTTTAAAAAAAAATTTGCCTAATTATTCAATTATAATGATAATGAACTTAATATGAAAGAAACGAATTTACAATGAATTTGAACTTATATATGCATATCCTTACCTTAGAATAACTCACCTTGTAAAATTTAACTAAAACATTCACTTCTTAAAACCACATATGTACTTACCTTAAATTCCTCAAATCTACTTAAATCATTTTTCTAAAATACTTACCTGTGCTAAGATGCACACCCTTTGTTAAAATACCTAGATTTACTTAAATTAACTTACTTATCTCACCTTTTTCAAGCACCCTGAAAAATAAGAATTTACTTACTGTTTTCTGCATTTTTTATACTCTTTGTACATTTTCATATTAACATACGTACATACATACTTACCGTTTTCCTGCTGCGCAGGAGACTTAGGAAATTTGCCAAATCAGTTCGTTATCAACTACCGTCCGCTCATGTACATCATTTTTAGTTGACTCCTTTTGACTGAAGTGATTTAAGTTTAATAAAGTAATTTTTTGAAGTTTAAAGTGAAGTGCCGTGATTTTCATTTGGAAGGGAGAGTAGTGGAAACCCCATCCCATTTATACCCCTAGCTAATACATGGTCCATTGCGGCCATCAGTGAATCAGTGACCTATAAGAAAAAATAGAAAAACTTAAAACCTTAAATGCGAAAAAAATTATAAGAGGTTGAATAAAAACAATAAGTGAAAAAAACACCTAAGATAAAAATATTGCAAAATATAAAAATTTATAAAATACTTGCGAAAAAAGACCAAATAGTTCTTACTTACCTTAATACAAGTGTATACTTATGTACCTATACCAGTGCAAAAAACATAAAAAAATAAAATTCAAAAAACTAAAAGTAAAGTTGAATACTTACCCGGTACGTGCGCGATAAAACAAACTGCAAATAAATTTAAACAAACAAAAAAGTGCAAATTGTAGAAAAAATTTACATTTACTTACTTAAAAATTACAAAGTGCTGAAAATAAAACAGGTTTAAAGTAAATTAAAATCGGGAAAATTACCCAAAGAACTAAAAATTTTGGAAAGCAAGGTGCTTAAAAGAAAAGAAAATCATACAAAGTGCGGAAAGTCATACAAGTGCTAAGAAATAGAAATAAAACAAATTTATATTGAAAATTAAACAAAAGGAATTACCTAAAAAGAAAAGAAAATTAATATTATAAAAAACGGTACACATACAATAAAAAAAAGGCACTCATTAAACCATCCAAAAAAAAATTTTTTTGTGTGACAGCGCCTTTAATTTTGTAGCAATATTTGCTATTTTTTACTATACCACGAGCAGTAGACCTGCACAAGCGGTACCCCATCAAACAGAAAATAAGCATACATCAAAGGACAAAACAGGTGATAAATAAACAAGAATGCCAAAGTAAGTACACCCAGTACAAAATTATACATATTCAGAAGTACAGCAAATTTACCCACCCTCCGAGCGGTAGTTGGAACCGTTCATTTACCCAACAACACCGCATACTCTGGTTAGATAAAACCCATAACAGGTACAGTCGAACCTTAACTCAATAGTTCGTACATATGTACATAATATAAATTGCAATCGAAGCAACATTTTCTCATCTCATAGCGGCACTTATCTTTGGAAAAAAGCTGTACTTGTCCCCTCATATATACATATATATATATATATATATATATATATATACATACTCATAACCCTCATATATAAATACTGTACTCATACACTCTTGTATACATATATCCTCTCACCCAAAATTAGTTGCTACCCAAATATAAATAATCCGTTGCATACATTTTTTGCAACATAAAAAAAAATCTCCAAAAAACTCAATTTTGCACTTAACCCATTTGCATAAATAAACTCAGCCCATTACTCCAATAAAAAACCCCCACCCCTATATAATAAAATTGATTTTATTGGACCAAAGAAAACTAAAAAGTTAAACACCCTAATACGCACTTCTTTTAAACTAAGACTTCACTCAATACGCAACTTAGAACTCAACTTAGTAAACTAAGTGCAACTCAAAGCAATTATAGCTCCACCCACTCTCCTTTTTATTTCTCCACGCCATATGTACATACATATTTAAATACATAACCACATACTTGTACTTAGAGGCGCTAAGACAAGTAATTTTCCACCCTCAACACAAAAGCCGCTCATATCCACTTATTTGTGCAAATTCCGCTACTCATAATTGCACAGTGGGACTAGGCATCTCAAAAACTGAGTAAAATTACAGTGGTAAGAAACACTTAAATTCTCAGTAAATTTTAGACTCAAGTTTAAATTGTAATATGGCGGACGAGAAAAAGGAGCAACCCAAAACCCTAAAGCCACAGTCAGGACCCGTTACCCGATCTAACTCCCAATCGGAAGATGAATACGGAGTTTTGGACAAGAAATTTTTCTTCGAGATAAACAAATTAGAAAAATTCTGCGAAAAATGGTGGAACTTAGCGGAAACGGACCACTCTGAGACCAGTCTCAAGCTGTACTTGGAGGAACTCAACAAGCGAGTAGACGCAGTGGAACCTGCATACGAAGCAGCACAGCTAGGCAGAACGGAGGAAAAATTCAGGGCGACATGCGAGGATGCATACAACACATCTCTCGACACAGCGATGAGCACAAAACTCAGGATCAGCGAGCTGATTAGCACCCTCCAAACTAGTCAACTGAGCAACATGCCCATACAGGTAAACCATACCCCCTCTCAACACGAACCCTATCTCAAAGTCCCCGCATGCGACACGGAGGTCTTCCATGGCGGTTATGAAGACTGGCCGTCATTCCGGGACATGTTCACTGCGGTCTACATAAATCACCCAAAATTATCTCAGGCCCAAAAACTCTATCACCTGAGAGCAAAAACACGAGGAAAAGCCGCTCTGATTATTAAAAAATATCAGCTAAATGATCAAAACTTCGAGCTGGCCTGGGGAGCACTCAAATCCCGATACAAGAATCGGAGAATTCTCGTAGATAACCAATTAAAGACCCTATTTAATATGCCCACAGTTTATTCTGAAAATGGTGAAAGAATTCAAGAAATTCAAACCACCATAAATAACTGTATCTCGACCCTAAATGCGAGCGATGTCTCAACTGATAACTGGGACCCCATTCTCGTATTCTTATGCTCATCAAAACTACCTGATGAAACCCTGGCACTGTGGGAACAATCACTCGACTCCAGGAAAGAACTTCCACTTTGGTCGGAGATGGACAAATTTCTCACGACAAGGTACGAAGTAGTAGAAAGACTTGGTACGTATAGGCCGAGCAAAACCCGTAACCCCAACTCTAGCTTCACCCACAGATCCTCAACACCCCAAACCTCATCGAACTTTAGGAATAAGACGCAAACATTCCATGTGGACTCAAAGAGGCAACCCTCATGCAAACTCTGCAATCTGAATCACTCATTAATGAGCTGTATAAAATTCAGAGATCTCTTAACCCAAGAGCGAAGCAAATTCGTAAAAGAAAACAATTATTGCACAAATTGTTTAGCTTGCTCTTACTTGGAAAGAGATTGTGGTAGCAATTTCACATGCGTGTATTGCCAAAAACGACACCACTCGCTACTCCACTTCCAAGGAAAATCCCACCCAGACAGCAGACCCAGGCAGCAGAGGAACAGGACGCACACAACCCCTCAAGGTCTGCCACCTCCAGCTGAAGACCCGAACAGGGCGTCAACCTCAAAAGAGGCCAGCCAAACCCAAGCCACTCAAAACCCTTTTAAGAAAAACTCAACCTCAACTCACTTCGCGAGTAGTAGCGAAACTACTCTTTTACCAACAGCTTTAGTCACGGTGAAAGCAAATGGCGAACACCACAAGATCCGTGCACTAATAGATCAGGGTTCGGAAAAGACATTTGTAGCGTCTCGAATCCAGAAGCTCTTGAAACTACCAACCAAGAAAACCCATTATAAGATCTCGGGAATGGGCGGATCGGTAGTTCAAAACTCAGACCAGATCTGCGAGATAACACTCTGCTCGTCGGATCTCAAAACAAAAATAAACACCCAAGCAATATTATTGCCTAAACTGACCCATTTCTTACCCAGCATTAAAGTGTCAAAAATAGATTTGCAAGAAATTGCCACATGGCCACTCGCGGACCCTAACTGTTTTACCCCTTCGAGAATCGACATGGTTATAGGTAGCGATCTCACACCCCAAATAATACTCCAGGGGCTACAAGCCAACGTAAGTGGTTCCTTGTTAGCCCAAAATACAATATTTGGGTGGATACTCAGCGGGCCTATTAAAGAACAAGTGAACGCATTCTCCACCCAAGTTATTGAAAACCCAGACGACACCCTTAGCACATTATTGCAGAAGTTCTGGCAACAGGAAGAAATACCTGACACCCAAGCCCTGTCGGAAGAGGACCAATTTTGCGAGGAACTCTACCGAGAAACCACTCACCGCCAGGAAGATGGCCGATATGTGGTAAAACTTCCATTTAAAAAGGAATTCCGCAGTACCCTTGCCCTTGGACACTCGAGAATTGCAGCACAGCAGCAATGCATCAGCGTCGAGCGATCCTTGGAGAAAAGACCAGAATTGAGAGAAAAATACTCAGAAGTTTTGGAGAATACCTCACCATGGGCCACATGGAGGCAACCTCATCACGCGCAGTCATCGAGAACGGAAAGTACTCGTCGTTCTACCTCCCCAACCACGCTGTCTTAAAACCCGACAGCAAAACAAGAAAGGTACGCGTTGTTTTCAACGCGTCTAGAACTACCCACTCTGGCAACTCGTTAAACGATGTGTTGCACACAGGCCCCATACTCCAAAACGACTTAATGCTCGTCCTACTCAAATGGAGATTTTTTAAGTACGTATTTAACGGCGACATCGAAAAGATGTACCGCCAAATACTCGTTCATAAAGAAGATCAGAATTTTCAAAGAATTCTCTTCCGAAGATCTCCACGGCTACCGATGGAGGACTTCAAATTAAAGACAGTGACGTTCGGCGTCAACTGTGCCCCATATCTCGCGATACGGACTCTGCACCAACTCGCAGAAGACACAAAGCCCACCCACCCACTCGCCTATGATATATTGCTACACGAAACCTACGTAGACGATATACTTTCGGGCGAACATAGTATACAGTCCGCTCACGACTCTCTACACCAGGTTATCGAAGCGTTGAAATCAGCCGGTTTTCCACTCAAGAAAATAACGGCAAATCATCCAAAATTGTTGGAATCCATCCCAGAATCTGATCTCCTAGATGCAGATTTCCTCAAATTTCACGATGCCAGCTCAACAAAGACCCTCGGCATAAAATGGAATGCTATAAACGACTCTTTCTCATACTCTTACGACCCTATACCCGCAGAAAACTCGAACACAAAGAGGCAAATTTTATCGGCGGTTGCGAAATTGTTTGACCCGGCAGGATGGCTATCGCCAATAATGATACTAGCCAAGACTCTCCTCCAGCAACTCTGGTTAGAAGGAACTGACTGGGATGAACAAGTCAAACCCAGCGCTTTCCACAAATGGAACATATTTCGCGAAAATCTCTCCGCGATAAATGAAATTAAAATACCTCGATGGGTTCAATTTTCACCCAATAAACCCTTTCAGATGCATGGATTCTCAGATGCATCTGAAAAAGCATTCTGCGCTTGTGTGTACCTGCGAGTACAGAATAGCAAGGACGCGTTTTCTACTCACCTACTCGAGGCAAAGAGCAAAGTGGCTCCCGTGAAAACCGTGAGCCTCCCTCGTCTAGAACTCTGTGGAGCAGTACTACTCACAAAATTAATAAAACAAATTCGCTCACACCTAACTCTGACTCCACATGACCTGTTTCTCTGGTCGGACTCCGCTATCGTACTAGCATGGCTAGAAAAACCCCCACACACCTGGAAGACCTACGTGGCGAATAGAACCTCACAAATTCTGGAAAACGTGAGTAACGCCCCTTGGAAACACGTACCCAGTGGAGATAATCCAGCAGATCTTGGTACCCGTGGATGTACACCCAAGGATCTAGCCGAATGCTCCCTTTGGTGGAAGGGGCCAGAGTGGTTGGCCAAATCCCCAACGTCCTGGCCGAAACCAGTGACACAAACCCCTACTCCACCGGAACAAAAGCGCACCCATGCATTTCATGCTGTAGATGTGCCTGATCTACTCGAACGCTTTTCTTCCTACTCAAGAGCTCTACGAGTCGTTGCTTATATGTACCGATTTATACACAGAGCACAAGGTCTTGATACTTTGAAAACGATCACGCTAACCCAAGAGGAAGTTCATCAAGCGAAAGTTCGTTTGATCCTGTTGACGCAACATAAATACTTCTCTGCCGAAATTGCAGATCTACAGTCCAACAAACCACTCCACAAAAAGAGTTCATTGTTACCTCTAAACCCTATGCTCGACGAATCAGGCATAATGCGGGTGAATGGTCGGCTCTCAAAAGCCAATCTTAGTTACAACGAGCGTTATCCCATTATAATTCCCGATAACTCTCGGTTTTGCTATTTACTCTTAGAATTTAGTCACTCTACCTTGTTGCATGCCGAAAAACAACTGATGATCCGCATGATACAACAGGAATACTACATCCCTCGACTCAAACAAAAGGTGAAGAAGTGCATATTCCATTGTAAGATATGCACGATCTACAAACAACAGGCTAAATCCCAAATAATGGCCGCACTCCCTCCGGAAAGGTCCACCTACTCTCTCCCATTTCACACGACCGGTATCGACTTTGCTGGACCTTTTCTCGTTAAAACATCAATCTTACGGAAGGCCCCTTACTCAAAGGCATACGTTTGTGTATTCGTATGTTTCTCAACAAAAGCAGTCCATCTGGAAGTCTGCTCAGATCTGACGACCGCTGCTTTTAAAGCAGCATTTGCTCGTTTTGTTAGTCGTCGTGGACTCCCACACAAAATAATGTCAGACAATGGTAAAACCTTTATTGGAGCAAGTCGTGTCATTCAAAAGGAGCTTTCTCCTTTTCTCAAGGAAGCCGCAACTGACATAGCCCAACACATTCCATACTCATGGACTGTCCTGGCAATTCATCCCACCATATGCTCCTCACATGGGCGGATTATGGGAAGCGGCAGTTAAAAGCTTTAAAACCCATTTCCTTAAAGTTGCAGGCAGTCAAAAATTCACATTTGAAGAATTTACTACCCTACTCACTCGAATCGAAGCGGTTCTCAACTCTAGACCGCTAGCTCCGATGTCGCAAGATCCAAATGATTTACTCGCTCTAACTCCCGGACATTTCCTCCGTAGTGCTCCACTACTCGCGTTACCTGAACCCAACTCCGAGAACCTCTCGCTCATCAACAAATGGCAAAAACTACAAGTTCTACACCATCAATTTAGTACGCGCTGGAAAAATGAATATCTCAAAGAACTTCATAAGCGTACTAAATGGAAAACTCAGCAGACAAACATCAAAGAAGGTGATCTAGTCGTCGTGAAAGATTACCTTTTCCCCCCGTATGAGTGGCGACTCGGACGTGTCACTCGTCTTCATCCCGGATCGGACGAAAATGTTCGAGTTGTAGATGTCCGCACTCAAAGCGGAATATATACACGACCCATTGCAAAACTTTGCGCACTTCCCCCAGCAGAATAATATCTCTACCCTCACTCTAGCGATCTCACCGTGGCATATAAAATCTAGGATATCCATAAAACCCTATCGTTAGCCCCCTACTCACCTCACAAAATATTTCTCTCTCTTTTTATTCTCATTACAGACGCTACGAGAGTTACAGCACTTGTCGGCTCTGTTGCCAAAAGCACTCTTTGCGCTATTGCAACGCCTTCATGGCTATGACCCCTGAAGAACGCTATGAGTCGGTGCGGGCTCATAAATATTGTATCAATTGTTTGGCAACATCCCATGTTACGGGCGCATGCGACTCCCTGGACCGTTGCCACAAATGCGGCCTTGCACACAACACGCTGCTACATCGGCAGCAAGATAAACCTCCCAAGAAGCAGAAGAACCGACGCAATGTACCGAAACCGAAGGAGAAACCCACTAGTCGACGAGTGGTCATTGCAAAGCCGAAAAAGAAGAGGGAAGGACGCAAGGACACTCAGCGGCGCTTGAAAACCCTGTTCTCCACAGCAGTATCCACCTTGGCAGAGATGCAGGAGTTGCTGCTTCCTTCATCGGAGCAGGCCGGCCGCCATGTTGGAGACATGAACTCCAATTTGATTGAATTTTAAAAAAAATTTCCCTAATTATTCAATTATAATGATAATGAACTTAATATGAAAGAAACGAATTTACAATGAATTTAAACTTATATATGCATATCCTTACCTTAGAATAACTCACCTTGTAAAATTTAACTAAAACATTCACTTCTTAAAACCACATATGTACTTACCTTAAATTCCTTAAATCTACTTAAATCATTTTTCTAAAATACTTACCTGTGCTAAGATACACACCCTTTGTTAAAATACCTAGATTTACTTAAATTAACTTACTTATCTCACCTTTTTCAAGCACCCTGAAAAATAAGAATTTACTTACTGTTTTCTGCATTTTTTATACTCTTTGTACATTTTCATATTAACATACATACATACATACTTACCGTTTTCCTGCTGCGCAGGAGACTTAGGAAATTTACCAAATCAGTTCGTTATCAACTACCGTCCGCTCATGTACATCATTTTTAGTTGACTCCTTTTGACTGAAGTGATTTAAGTTTAATAAAGTAATTTTTTGAAGTTTAAAGTGAAGTGCCGTGATTTTCATTTGGAAGGGAGAGTAGTGGAAACCCCATCCCATTTATACCCCTAGCTAATACACTCTTTAATGCCTTCCATTTGATACACATGTCATACAAACACATTCCAGGGTTTCCCTCGGTTCATTTTCCTACATGGTTATTTTCCCTTATGTTGTCACCATAGCTCTCAACTGAGTATGTAATGTTCGGTTACACCCGAACTTAACCTTCCTTACTTGTTAATTATAAATTTGTTTTTGCTAATAATGCATATTTAATAAAATTGGATAAATAAATTTTCACTGCACTTGTAAAAAATACCAAGAAAATACTCAGTGTTTTTTATTAATAATTTTTAATTTTCACAAAATATTTTTAATTATATTTAAACTTATTTTAAAAAATTTTGTAAAAATTATAAACTTAAAATTTTGAATAAAATGCCAATAAATGTTCAATAATTTTTTATAAACAATTTATAACTTTCACAAAATTTTTTATAGTTAATATTAAAAAAAAAAAACAGTTTCTCACAAAAAAACGATTTTAAGTCTGTTTTTAAATAAACTCAATTTTCATTTATAATAACAGCCTTATATTTATTTTTGCTAAATAATGCATATAATTTGAAATACTGAACTTTCCAACTAAATATGTGAAACTTTTAATTCAATAATTTGAAAAAAGAGCTTTATTTAAAGTTGTAAATATGCATTACTATGGGTTTTATAAAGTATAAAAAAATTTTTAATAAATTTTTATATATATATATATATTTTTTTTTAATTCCACATTCGAATTCGAACTCATCAAAGAAGCTCTTACAATATTTTGATAAAAAATAAAAATAAAAAAACTGTAATTTTGTATTAAATCTTTTTCAACGTATTTAGGTAGCTAAAATTTATTTAAAAAAAATATAAAAAAAATGTAGTAATAAATTTTTGAAACTGAAAAACATTTTTTTTTTTAATATAACTGTCTTAGTTTTGGTGCGACTCACTTTATATTTGATATCACTATTAGTTTCCCTTTCGAATGCAAGCAAAATTAAACAAGTATGACCCAAACATAAGAATTTTTTAAAAATAGCCACATAAACTTAATTCTCTATACTTGGCCAAAATTGCACACACACATATGTACATACATATATACCTTAAGAAGTTTGCTTCAAGTTTTGTAGTAAACAAAGATGTTAGCCAATAATAACTTAAAATTCAATCGATTAGAGAGGAATGCTGCCTACAAATATTTGGTCGGGGTGGAGGGGCGCAAATTTTATTCTCATTGGTATTAGTGGCGGTTGACTTTTATTGTCATTCACCTTTGCCAGCCTTGTTGCTATTGGAACTAATGCTTGATGTCTAATTAATTTTTATTTTATATTATTTTTTTTACTTTTTGTTTGCATTTTTCTTGCACGCGGACAAAGCAACTCCAAAAACCAATCACCAACAACAATACTATGATATAAATATGATTATACATATATATTGTACGTGTAAATATGTTTCTATATTTGTTCATACCGCAGTATATAAGCTTGATTTTTTTATTAAAAAAAATACAACGCTGACACACATACATATGCACATACTGGTATGCGCTATCTGCAGATCGATTATTCGACTTCAACGAATCTAACACACACCAAATAATCTACACCTTATATAAGGCTTATTGCATATATTTTTGGTGTTTCCACTAACCCCAAAGGCACGAGTAGCAAAATACTTTTGGGATGACGTGGGTGCAGATTCGTGATTAATTTCGGTTTCGGTTTTGTTTATGGATCCATTTCGCGATGATTTCGGGACAATTTCGGAACCGTTTCGGGATAATTTCTGTACTTTTGCGGAATATTTTCGGTACTATTTCGGGATAGTTTCGCAATAGTTTTAGAAATAGTTTCGATACCATTCCGCGGTTGTTTTCTGGAATATTTCGAAGTTGTTTTAAGGATAGTTTCATTATAACTTAACCGCCAAAATGGAATGATTTGTTGATTGTTTTATAAAGTATTTTAAGATTATATTGGAACTATTAGGAACTATTTCTTGTTAGCTCTTTGGGAACAGTTCGTTTTAAATTGTTAAACATCGCAGTCTACTCGTACTGATCATGATTCCTTTACACGAAAGTACAAGACTTAGACTACCCCCTTTTTGGAGAATACCGTTGGTACTATCTGACTGGGTTAAGTACCTTGGAATTATTCCTGACAACTTGATGTCATGTAAGCTTGATGTGGAGGATAGTACTAGGAAGCCTTCGGTTGCCTTCTACGGCTGTGGTGTGGCAATTGAAAATGCTGGAGGCTCACTCCAAGAGTTGTCTATTCTATGGCGTTCTGGTCTGGTGGACAGAACTAGACACTTCTTCCCTGGCCAAAAGGTTGGAAACAGTGTATCTATTAACTATGGTTGGAATAAGCGGAGCCCATCAAGCAACACCTTCGCTGGCACTAAACGCAATGCTGAATAGGTACCCGGTATACATCGTGGTCAAAATAGCCGCATCCCGGAAAATAATTCGTGTCTCGGAAATTAAGCTTGTGAATAATGACACACCAACATTCTGACAGAATTCGTCTTAATTCCTGGCAGGACAGACTACTGTGCACCAGCTTCCACGCTGTTGCCACATTCACCTTTAAAATTCCCCCAAGGCATGAATGGCCTGGGGAATTAATATGGGATTGTAGTCTGGTAAACATCTTCAGGATGGAAAGGTTAGGTTTGGGATATTCTGCGATAAGCACGGTATTAGTTGGAAATGCATCGTTTTCTAGGCGGAGATTACTGCTAAAAAGGATGCGATAAATGGAATGCTGTCCACAGCTGTAACAGTTAGGAAAATTAACATCTAGTTGGCTTCCAAAGTCGTGAGATCTAGTTCTGTGGGGGATTAGTTCATCTCACTTATCGTAGCATGTAACTCCTTTTTGATAAAAACTATCTGAATGCCAGGACATAATGATATCCCTTGCAACTGTCAAGCTGATCTCTTGGTCCGGGCAGGCATGGACGAATTGAACGTGTCTGCTAATACTGGACAGGTGGGCCTTGAATAAGCTTAGCAAATGCTGTGTTGAGATCTTACTGGCCCATTGTTGACTCCAAGCTTAGGGTTTACAAAAGCTAATCTAGTCCAACGGGATTGCGTGCGGTACGCCCTAATATGCCGAACAGCACCAGCTGTGTTAGCTGTATGGAGGATGGCGAGGCGGAATCTTCTACTAACTTTATGTTCAGCTGCCTAGCATTTGCGAGGGCGAAGCGTACATATCTCGGTCGAGACCTTTTCGACTCTCCAGCGGCAAATTCTGAGCCCGATCTCTACCTTATTCGTAGTTTTATAGCTGTCATGGAGCGATTCCCTAAATAAACAGAAGCTAGCTTCACCATTAGAGTACGTGTTAACACAACGAACACATATAAAGTTATTCAAGTGAGTTGTTCATTAACTGGACAGCTGCCACCCAACCTAAACTTACGTTGCTTTAGCTAGAAGCTGAACGAAAAATTTCAACAAGATCAAACGCTTTCGGGACTCACATAAGGCTTGATTCAAATGCGCTATCTTTCTCATACAATACATGACTTGAGGCCTAAACATATTCGACTTTTGAGTCGTTTAGGCGCTTGAGTTGCATCCACAGCCAACTTTGAACACACACACACGTCTTAATGGCTATGTTGTTAATCCTCAAGCAACGTAAAAACAACAGAAAAAGAATTCAAAAACTTACGTTTTCACTTGCGTTGTCAGTTTGTTTTTGTGGAGTCTACAAATTAGGAAAAAGTATTTCCTTTTTCATTCTCTTCATCTTCAATTTGAAATAATATCTTAGTTTGTGAATTTGAAAATTTGCTGTTTTCATCCTTTATTATACTCAGTTGAGCAGAGCTCACAGAGTATATTAAGTTTGATTGGATAACGGTTGGTTGTACATATATAAAGGAATCGAGATAGATATAGACTTCCATATATCAAAATAATCAGGATCGAAAAAAAATTTGATTGAGCCATGTCCGTCCGTCCGTCCGTCCGTCCGTCCGTCCGTCCGTCCGTCCTTCCGTCCGTCCGTCCGTTAACACGATAACTTGAGTAAATTTTGAGCTATCTTGATGAAATTTGGTATGTAGATTCCTGGACACTCATCTCAGATCGCTATTTAAAATGAACGACATCGGACTATAACCACGCCCACTTTTTCGATATCGAAAATTTCGAAAAACCGAAAAAATGCGATAATTCATTGCCAAAGGCAATTAAAGCGATGAAACTTGGCAGATGGGTTGACGTTATGACGCAGAATAGAAAATTAGTAAGATTTTGGACAATGGGCGTGGCACCGCCCACTTTTACAAGAAGGTAATTTAAAAGTTTTGCAAGCTGTAATTTGGCAGTCGTTGAAGATATCATGATGAAATTTGGCAGGAATGCTGCTACTATTACTATATATGTGCTAAATAAAAACTAGCAAAATTCGATGAAGAACACGCCCACTTTTTAAAAAAAAAATTTTTTTAATTCAAATTTTAACAAAAAATTTAATATCTTTACTGTATATAAGTAAATTATATCAACATTCAACTCCAGTAATGATATGGTGTAACAAAATACAAAAATAAAAGAAAATTTCAAAATGGGCGTGGCTCCGCCCATTTTCATTTAGTTTGTCTAGAATACTTTTAATGCCATAAGTCGAACAAAAATTTACCAATCCTTCTCAAATTTGGTAGGTACATAGATTCTATGACGGTAACTGTTCTCTGTGAAAATGGCCGAAATCGGTGGAAGCCACGCCCAGTTTTTATACACAGTCCACCGTCTGTCCTTCCGCTCGGCTGTTAACACAATAACTTGAGCAAAAACCGATATATCTTTACTAAACTTAGCCCACCTACTTATCTGAACTCACTTTATCTCGGTATAAAAAATAGCCGAAATCCGACCATAACCATCGAAAATTACGAAAAATGAAAAAAATGCCATAATTCTATACCAAATACGAAAAAAGGGATGAAACATGGTAACTGGATTGGTTTATTGACGCAAAATATAACTTTGGAAAAAATTTTGTAAAATGGGTGTGACACCTACCATATTAAGTAGAAGAAAATGAAAAAGTTCTACAAGGCAAAATCAACAGCCCTTGGAATCTTGGCAGGAATACTGTTAGTGGTATTGCATATATAAATAAATTAGCAGTACCCGACAGATGATTTTCTGGATCACCTGGTCCACATTTTGGTCGATATCGCGAGAACACCTTCACATATACATCCAAGGGCCACTCGCTTTTAAAACCCTCATTAATACCTTTAATTTGATATCCATATCGTACAAACACATTCTAGAGTCACCCCTGGCCCGCCCTAATGGCGATATCTCGAAAAGGCGTCCACCTATAGACCTAATGCCCACTCCCTCTTAAAATGCTCAGTAACACCTTTCGTTTGATACCCATATCGTACAAACATTCTAGAGTCACCTCTGGCCCACCCTAATGGCGATATCTCTTAAAATGCTCAGTAACACCTTTCGTTTGATACCCATATCGTACAAACATTCTAGAGTCACCCTTGGTCCACCTTTATGGCGATATATCGAAAAGGCGTCCACCTATAGAACTAAGGATTACTCCCTTTTAAGATACTCATTACCATCTTTCATTTGATACCCATATCATACAAACACATTCTAGAGTCACCCCTGGCCCACCCTAATGACGACATTTCGAAAAGGCGTCCACCTATAGACCTATTGCCCACTCCCTCTTAAAATGCTCAGTAACACTTTTCGTTTTATACCCATATCGTACAAACATTCTAGAGTCACCCCTGGCCCACCCTAATGGCAATATCTCGAAAAGGCGTCCACCTATAGACCTAATGCCCACTCCCTCTTAAAATGCTCAGTAACACCTTTCATTTGATTCCCATATCGTACAAACACATTCTAGAGACACCCCTGGTCCACCTTTATGGCGATATCTCGAAACGGCGGCCACCTATGGACTAAGGATCACTCCTTTTCAAAATACTCATTAACAGCTTTCCTTTGATACCCATATCGTACAAACATATTCTAGAGTCACCCCTGGTCCACCTTTATGGCGATTTCTCGAAAAGGCGTTCACCTATAGAACTAAAGCCCATTCCCTTTTAAAATACTCATTACCACCTTTCATTTGATACCCATATCCTACAAACACATTCTAGAGTCACCCCTGGTCCACCTTAATGGCGATATCTCGAAAGGGCGTCCACCGATAGACCTAAGGCCCACTCCCTCTTAAAATGCTCAGTAACACCTTTCATTTGATACCCATATCGTACAAACAAATTCTAGAGTCAGCCCTGGTCCACCTTTATGGCGATATTCCTAAATGGCGTCCATCCATAGAACTATGGCCTACTCTCTCTTAAAATACTCTTTAATACCTTCCATTTGATACACATGTCATACAACCACATTCCAAGGTTACCCTAGGTTCATTTTCCTACATGGTGATTTTCCTTATTTTGTCTCCATAGCTCTCAACTGAGTATGTAATGTTCGGTTACACCCGAGCTTAGCCTTCCTTACTTGTTATGACTAGCTCCTCATGGAACTAGGGGAGTGCGGAGGGAGGGATGGCCTGAAGGTTTAATGGTGCCATATAAATCGTTCCCGAGATGGTCGTGCTAGCACCTTAATGGTGCTGTGTTACCGAAGAGTACCGGATCTGTACCCGGCAAAGGACCATCACATCGATAACACTCTCCAAAGCCTTCAGGGAGCAACCTTATCGCTACAAAAATAACAACAACAACTAGCATCAAAATATGACTATTTCTTTTGCGTTCATTGAGGCAGAGAAACTTTCAAAGTGACGCCAGCGCCAAAACGGAAGAATAGTCGCTTTTATGAAGTAAACTTTCTCGTTTTAATAACTTCTAACGTCATTATTTGTTGGGCATACATACATACCAACATACACATGCTTAGATATTAAATGTAGCTATTGGCATTTTTCAGTCAAGTTAGTTATAATAACATTAGCTTGGAAGTATATATTAATGTTATTGTATATTACTTTTTGCCACAACTGTTGTTATTGTAATTCAGTTATTTAAATTTTTTTTTGTGCTGCTGCTTAGTGACTAGTGGTTTTGTTTGTATTGTTGTCTAGCAAGTACATCTGTACTTGCGATAGTGGTATAATCGGTATTTTTGTATATTTGTGAGTAAAAAGACAGGCCTGTATATATGTATGTACCACGGCACACAACCATGCACATTTCAACACATATAAACAATGTATAAATATGTAAGTAAGTAAACACTGAAGTGCAGCAGCAAATGTTGCAACATTCAATTGCATTGCAATGCCGTCTAACAGAACCCCAATGAAAATAAATATTTTATTGCAAGTAAAATTTTGTAAAAGCTCGAGTTTAAGGTATTAGCTAAGCCTTTGTGTCAATACATCTAGCAGGGTATTTTTTAAGTAATACGAACGTGGTCAAATGGTCACGTAGTAGTCCGCCGTGGCCACGTAGTAATCAAAATCTGGCCACAACTAAATTTCGAAAATGCGTGAACAACACCTAACTGAAATAATGTCAGAAATTTTCTGAACATACATGATTTCCCCAAAATGTCAAAAAATATATAACTTGCTAATTCTAATGAAGTTTTATGGTTCTAATCGAAGAAATTTATCAACGAATGAATGATAGTTCATCAAATATACTGTCAATGAGGATTTATATGGAAAAGAACATAGGTACTCACGACTTCCGTGACATATATAAATTCTACAAATTCTGCACGTGCTCGAGGATTTTTGTCAGCATATAATAAAAAAAATTTTGAGCAAGTATATAATAAGTTGGATATGAAAAATAACTATTCCTGGGATTACTTGTTTTATTGCAAATGTTTTGGTATGAGTGAGTCACAACCACGGTTGCCACAGCATGTTTTTTTTGGACCAAAAATGGACCAAAACCCAAAAAAAAAGGACCAAATTAATTTTTTCTTATTTATTGATACACAAATAGTTTATCACTTGGCAACAGTTTTTTTAAATCCTTTTAAATCACAGTCTACCGGATCTAGTCCAATAATTATTAATCAATGGGGCATTATGTCCAAAGATAGATGCAGTTTCCGATTTTAAGTTTGACGAAATGGTATGCTTTATTTTCTAGGAATGGACTCAGTCGCAGTTAAAATTTTATATAGCAATACATTTAAGCGACTAAGCTGATAGAGTACTTTTATCTACATTATAATTTGAGAGCTGAGTCCCATAAGTATGGAAGTACGCCTTCACATCAAAGAAAGTGACTAGAAAACTCGAAAATTTATTCTTCCATATAGATTCAATAGTATGAAATTTCCAATATCTTAAATGGCGCTGCATTGACTACTTTTGTGTAGTTCCCGGTTTATATGTATAACCTTAAGTGTGTCCAATGAGTTGGCTGAATTCCTTCAAAGCCCTGTTGAAGATCGGCTTACCATTCCTATATATCTAATTCGACTTCTAACTGTGATTCTATCTCAAATTCTACCTGTACCTATAGCTGTGCCTCTACCTTTAACGCTACTCCTACCACTGTCGTTACCCTGCCTATGGTAATCAACTTGTAGTTGGTGTGAGGGCTTAGCCGAACTCCATAGCGCCCGACTATGAGGCGGAGCTGTTGAGGACTAACATCTACGCCGTTTCGCCTCATAGGAGGGCGGCGGGATGTCGGTGACCAATAACAGCCTACCCCATAATCCAGGGTGTTATGCGGACCGTGCCTATTGGACGATTTGCAGCCAGTGGATAAATTCGGCTGTATTCAAACGGAGCCTTCCCGATACCGGGCCACCTCGGGAAGTATTTATGGCCTTACCACCGTAAGGGGCGCTGCTGTGGCGGACGGTTCTTTCCCCGTATATAATACTGGACCGCTGAGCCCGCCTTGTCGGGCAGGTGGTCGTACGACCAAGATTAACGACTCATTACCTGATTGTAATAAGGACGATGTAAAGAGGAGGACTGAGTCGCAATACAAGGACGACAAATACGAATTAAGCTATGCGTCGGACTCGGGGAGCCAGAGTAGTGCTGATCTAATGAACTCCGTGTTGGAGAAGCACACAAATGAAAACGGAGTAGAAGAGTGGAGAAGTGTACGGAGCAGAGGAAATAAAAGAGCTGTCTCGCAGTACTGTGAAGCACTAAGAATTGTACAACGCTTGGCGGCAGTGGTTGACCCAACATAAGTGGAGATCGAGCGCTTGGAATGGGCCCATGAAGCGGTAGAAGTAGGTCGAAGGCAGTTCAAAAGGTTTGCTGCGAGAAACCCTCGGTTCTGCAACCGGCACGAGGAGGAAGAAGCGTCGAATGGCGGAATGAAGAGGCAACGTTCGGCGGAAGGCGACAAGCCTGCTTCCAAGAGGCAGAAAGGACCCAGTCCTAGAGCCGCGAGGCAGGGCAGTTGCATAGACAAGACAAGTAGGCCCAAAGCTGTAAGACAGATGGGATCCAATAGCGAGGTAGCAACTACCTCGAAAGCTGCGAGTCAGAGGGAAGTCCCAACTGCGGAAGTGGGAGATAAACCAAAGGGAGATAACGCTAAGACTCCGGCTTTCTCGGAGGCGCTAAAGAGAGTTAAAGCTAAGATTCCGGCTTTGGCTGAGGTGCCAAAGGGAGTTAACACTAACATGCCGGCTTTTCCCGAGAAGATGAGTGATGTGGCAAATCAGTCACTGACTGTGACGACTAGCGAAAGGTGGAGATCTGTAGAAAGGGAACTTATTAGATTAATGCTTAAGATGATGCGAGAAAAACCAAGCCCCTTCCAACCTTTGATTCGGGGGCATGGTATAATGGTGTGAAGATGATAGCGTGCGACAACATCGCGAGCTTGCGGTGGCTAGAGGAAGTGGTTCCAAACCTCCAAAGGCAAGGCACGAACGCGCGCTTTGAGGTGGCGGATAAAGCGCAAATCCCCACGGTACCAAACGACCCCGATGGTTCCAAAGTAGTGTAAGGAGTAGGGTCTGCGGTATACTGCGCTGATCCGCAAATAAGCAGATCCTACAGGCTGCCGGATTACTGTAACGTTTTCCAAGCAGTAGAAACCCTGGAAGAGAATAGCTTAAGCTGCAACCGTGTTAACTTTTATATTGACAGTCAAGCAGCAATTAAGGCAATAAGCTCGCATAGCACAGCATCTAAATGCGTGTTAGAGTGCAAGCATTCTCTGGAGAGAATCTTGACAGGGAGAAGCATACATCTATATTGGGCCCCAGGGCATATGGGAATAGATGGGAATGAAAAAGCGACGAACTAGCTAAAAAGGGACATCCCTTGAAGCTTGCTCCGTAGACCTCCCAATTAGATTGGGCGAGATTAAGCGAAGGCGAGAGGTGCACATGATCGACCAAGCGGGAAAGGCGTGGGTTCAAGCGCAGGACTGTAAAGTGTCGAAGATTATGTGTAGGTCTTACAACCTTAGACTAACACAGTTGCTTCTATCATTGAAAAGAGGGGACTGTAGACTCATGACGGGTATTCTGACTGGACACTGCCTTCTGGCGTCACCTGCCTTTAAATTAGGCTTGGTCAGTGATAGCAGATGTAGGAAGTGCGGGTTGGAGGAGGAAACGATCGAGCACATTCTGTGCTCGTGCCCTGCACTTTCCAGGCTAAGACTCCAGCTATTAGGAGTGATACAGCTGTCAGATCTAGAAGCAGCAAGTTGGTTAAATCCTAGTAAGCTTCTAGTATTTGCCAAGAGGACGGAGATATTTTGTAACATGGGTCATGGTTTTTGATAGGAGTTTTCAGTTTGGTCGTTCAAACAACCTTCTGGTAACACTACGGACTCAATCAGTCTATGTGAGGTCCTCATGGACCGGCCAGTTCAACCTAACCTAACCTAACCTAACCACCGTCGTTACGTCTTCCTCTACCGCCACCTCTTCATCTATCTACCAATCCTTATTCAAACAAATAACACACTGTGCAACAAAAGTTGTGCGACGACAATTAAAAAAACAACATCTGAGACGCAGCATTTAAAACAGTGTATCTGAGCTCAAACGCTATACAACAACAATTCGGTCGAGTAGCTGATTTCAAAGGCTATGCATTTTTTTCCTCTCATTTGTATTATTTGTTATAAGCGAATTGAATTAATCTTAATGGCTATAAAAGAGATAAAAAAATACATAAATATTGACAACAAAAACAAAGATAACAAAAGCAGTTTTTTCGAAATTTAAATTTCTGCAGCATCTTGGGTATTAACGCAATTTGCTTTTAAGTTCTTTTATGTATTTGGTAAAATATTGAATGGAATGTCTTTTCTTCTTCTTCTACTTTATCTTACCTAAAAAATATGGGCGTTGAAAGCGCATTGCGGGAATAAATTGCCGTTAGCCCAATGAAGATGCGATTAATGCAGTTGGTTAAACCCAAATGTATTGTAACTGACATTCCATGCTCTTTTAACAAAAGAATATTTATGTGCAAATATATGTAGTATTTGTTGTTTGTAATTTCAGAATTTGTAGGCTGTGCTAAATTTTTTTGCAATCATATTTTTGGCTGGAAAGTAATTTTTTTTTTTTTTGTCAAAAGGTCTCTTTAATTGAGTTTCGAAGTAGAAGTGGAACTTTTTTTGTTTTTTCCACTGCTTTTGTTGATATTTTATTACGAATTTCGCAGTGTGTGTCACACATAAAACACTCGCAGTTATTGCTGTTGTAATTCTGCAGAGCGTATTTAAGCAGCTGTTTAAGCGTGGTTTTGGCACACAAGATTTTTTTTCGGTGACTTTTGTTTTTTAAATTTCCTTATTTTATTTTTTTTTTGCACAAGTTAATTTGTTTCTTATGTTTCTTGGTTTTTTGTTTTGGTTGACGTTTTTGTTTTGTTTTTGTTTAATTTACCGTTTTTAAAAAAGTTGGTGTATTACGCTGCGGTGCTTTTTGTAGTAACTAACAATGCAATAGGTTGACATGTTTTTTAAAATTTCAAAAAGTTTTAGTGAGTCTTTTATTCTAGAAAACGTTTTTTCAATTTTGCTTTTTTTTTAAGAAAGAAATACATATTTTATAAATTTCTTTGTTTTAATGTTTTTTGTACTAAACCCTGGTTCAATTTCTCATAAACTTTTTTCATTTTGCGAGCAATTATTGCAATCAGGCATATTCGACTATCTCGAAAAGAAAGAACATTATGGAAAGGGCCATCGATGTGTTAAAGAACAACGTGCGGTTATTAAACCCATGAAAATGATGCAAAAATGTGTTGTTAAGTTTCCGACAGTTTGGAAATGGGTAGTATATGTAGCGTTAATGGGGGAAACGATTGTCCAGATATGAAGTTTTTCGTAATTACTGCCCCATTTTAACAGCTAGAAGCAGAAGTCTGAAAAAGTCATAGAGATTGGTCGTATATATAGCATATGTCCCATACAACCGATTGCTCAGATAAGAAACTTTTCGCAGTTTCTGCACCATTTTAACAGTAAAAAGCTTCAAATTTCCCCAAATGCTTACGTTTATAGCATATATTGTTGTCTGAAAAAATTATAGAGGTCGGTGGTATATATATTATATGGGCAAATCCCAAAACTTTTACTTTTTTGGATATTCGGGTTTTACACACGGGTAAAAAACTTAAGGCCAGAAAAAAGTACAAGGACATTAAGTTTGACCTTTTGGCTATCCAATCTGATTATTTTAGAAATCAAGAAAGTTGATAGTAAGTTTTTGCAGAACTTCGAAACGTAAAAAACGTCGATTTTTACACTTTTTCAAGCGATACCCTTATTTTTTTTTTTTTTTTTAATTTTTTCGATAAAAGTTTGAGGCATAGCTGTAACGCTATGGAATTTAAACTAAATGTTGTTTTTGAGACGGAGATTCTAAAATTATGAGCAAAGTTAATGTGCCCCTCCAATACTCAAAACTATCATGAATCAACGTAGCGATACTTTTTTTTTTGTCATTTTAATATTGACAGTTTTTTGCTTATAGCTTTTTGAGACAACTGAGTATTGAAATTTAGATTATGCACGATAATAGCCTATCAGAGACCAAAAATACCTGGGGCTTCAAATTCGATGTGCCCCTTTCAGTTTTGAAGGTAGAGGCAGAAAAGTGGAAGCACGTGATTGCGTAAATTTTTTTCAGGAGCATGTTTTTTTGTGGGCATAGCTACAATTTTACCTTTTTCTCTACACCACAGTAGTATGCCATCAATTGCCTCATCTTGGAATATTCATGCAAGGAAAGTTATTGATGTTTGTACATTGGGCAAATATACGAAATTTTCGACAAAAATTGGCAATCGTCAAAAAGTGTAGAAAAAAAAATTTTTTTTTTTTTTAACCAGGTTTTATTTAAAAGTAAATGAAAAGGAACACAAATTTGGTACAAAAATTTAAATAAAAAATGGTTCTAGACTTTTTGGCGATTGCCAATTTTTGTCGGAAATTTCGTATATTTGCCCAATGTACAAACATCAATAACTTTCCTTGCGTGAATATTCCAAGATGAGGCAATTGATGGTATACTACTGTGGTGTAGAGAAAAAATTAACAAACGGGTTTGAAATATTTGACGGTTACCCGGTTTCATATTTTTGCCGATATCTCTAAAACCGGGTTTCGGGTATCAACAAAATTTTACCTAAATATACCCCACATAGATATGTACATCCTGATAAAAGTTCAACACAATCGGTTAAGAAGTGTTTAAATAAGTAAAAACAAAATTTAAGGTTTTCCGGGTTTATATTTTTATCAATATCTCCAAAACCGGATCTCGGGTATTAAAACTTTTTTACATAAACATACTTCGTTCAAATATCTATATGTTTTTAAAGTTTCAAAAGAATCGGTAGAAAGGTGTTAAAATAAATGTGTTGCAAACTTTGCAGTAAAAAATATTTGGCGGTTATTCGGTTTTATATTTTTACCGATATCTACAAAACAGGGTCTGGTGTATCAAAAAAATTTTACATAGCTAACAGCTGCATATATCTCCATACTTTGTTAAAATTTCGATATAATCGGTATAGAAGTGTTGAAATAAATGTATATTTAACATTGCGACCTCAATTTGTATATATTTTGCTCAATCTTTTGAGGCATTATGTAAGACGAGTAACGGCGATGCACTATAGCTCCCATTTACCCCTCAATGTTCCTAACAAAAAGATATTTGCGTGATACCATGTTTCAAAAAAAAATGTTTTCTCCAAAAAAACCAAAGTTTGCGGATTTCTTATATACCCCATATAAGCTCATTTCTGCCCTCTTTTTAACGGCTAGAAGCTTCTAATTTTATCAAATGCTTACGATTACGGCATATATTGTTGAGATAAGTGATTCATGATCAACGCTATTTCATGCAGACCACAAAAAACGTGAAACTTTCTATCCTCACACAAAGTACCGACCTATTTTTTATACTCAGTTGAGCAGAGCTCACAGAGTATATTAAGTTTGATTGGATAACGGTTGGTTGTACAGGTATAAAGGAATCGAGATAGATATAGACTTCCATATATCAAAATCATCAGGATCGAAAAAAAATTTTATTGAGCCATGTCCTTCCGTCCGTCCGTCCGTTAACACGATAACTTGAGTAAATTTTGAGGTATCTTGATGAAATTTGGTATGTGGGCTCCTGAGCACTCATCTCAGATCGCTGTTTAAAATGAACGATATCGGACTATAACCACGCCCACTTTTTCGATATCGAAAATTTCGAAAAACCGAAAAAGCGCAATAATTCATTACCAAAGACAGATAAAGCGATGAGACTTGGTAGGTGAGTTGAACTTATGACGCAGAATAGAAAATTAGTAAAATTTTGGACAATGGGCGTGGCACCCCCCACTTTTAAAAGAAGGTAATTTAAAAGTTTGCAAGCTGTAATTGGGCATTCGTTGAAGATATCACGATAAAATTTGGCAGAAAGGTTACTCCTATTACTATATATGTGCTCAATAAAAATTAGCAAAATCGGATGACGAACACGGCCACTTTTAAAAAAAAAATTTTTTTAAAGTAAAATTTTAACAAAAAATTTAATATCTTTACAGTATATAAGTAAATTATATCAACATTCAACTCCAGTAATGATATGGTGTAACAAAATACAAAAATAAAAGAAAATTTCAAAATGGGCGTGGCTCCGCCCTTTTTTCATTTAATTTGTCTAGGATACTTTTAGTGCCATAAGTTGCACAAAAATTTACCAATCCTTTTCAAATTTGGTAGGGGCGTAGATTTTATGACGCTAACTGTTTTTTTGTGAAAATGGGCGAAATCGGTTGAAGCCACGCCCAGTTTTTATATACAGTCGTCCGTCTGTCCTTCCGCATGGCCGTTAACACGATAACTTGAGCAAAAATTGCCATATCTTTACTGAACTTAGTTCACCTACTTATATGAACTCACTTTATCTTGGTATAAAAAATGAACGAAATCCGACTATGACCACGCCCATTTTTTCGATATCGAAAATTACGAACAATGAAAAAAATGCAATAATTCTATACCAAATACGAAAACAGGGATGAAACATGGTAATTGGATTGGTTTATTGACGCGAAATATAACTTTAGAAAAAACCCTGTAAAATGGTTGTGACACCTACCATATTAAGTAGAAGAAAATGAAAAAGTTCTGCAGGGCGAAATAAAAAACCCTTGAAATCTTGGCAGATATTACATATATAAATAAATTAGCGGTATCCAACAGATGATGTTCTGGGTCACCCTGGTCCACATTTTGGTCGATATCTGGAAAACGCCTTCACATATACAACTACCACCACTCCCTTTTAAAACCCTCATTAAAACCTTTAATTTGATACCCATATCGTACAAACACATTCTAGAGTCACCCCTGGTCCACGTTTATGGCGCTATTTCGAAACGGCGTCCACCTATAGAACTAAGGCCCACTCCCTTTTAAAATACTCATTAACACCTTTCGTTTGATACCCATATTGGACAAACGTATTCTAGAGTCACCCCTGGTCCACCTTTATGGCGATATCCCTAAATGGCGTCCACCTATAAAACTATGGCCTTCTCCCTCATAAAATACTCTTTAATGCCTTTCATTTGATACACATATCATACAAACAAATTCCAGGGTTTCCCTCGGGTCATTTTCCTACATGGTTATTTTCCCTTACGTTGTCACCATAGCTCCCAAATGAGTATGTAATGTTCGGTTACACCCGAACTTAACCTTCCTTACTTGTTTTTTTTATCTTATAATTTATCTTAAAAATCCCTTACGTATGTACATCTGTTCACTATGTATTTTATATCTTATACAGCCGATTATTTGGATATTGCGAATGGGACATGATTATTGTTCAGCCTCATTCATGAAAGGCATGAAGTCTTCGGTACAGTCGAAGACAGTCCCGTCCTTACTTGTTTTTTTTAATTTCTTTCCAATTGCATTTGAGCATTGCTTTATGTGATAATTTTCTTGTAATCATTAAGACTGATTGATGTACTACCTAAAAAATTTAGTCTTGCTTGTGCAAATAAGCTTCGATAAAATATAAATATAAAATATAAATATTTTATATAGATTTCAAAACCTGTCTGCATTTTTAAGAACTTTTAAGGTAAATTCGCAAAGAAATCTAAATTTAGTTAATTTATTTAAATATATATATATATATGAAGTTAGAACAAATTTTCAAAGTATACTGCTGAGTGGAATATCACTCTAACTATTTCGAAAAAGCCCTATCTAAACAGCATTCGAAGAACTCCCTTTCTGAGCATAAGTTTATTATATTTTGACGTGTGATATGATATTTGTTACACAGATTTTGAGATAGAGTGTTTTCGAAATGGCAACCAACATGGGATGATATTCCACTTAGCAGACGAGTTATACCCAACTTGCTTCTAAATTTGGAATTACCGTTTCTTTTTATAAGTTTCGTTTTGCTGCTACTTTTTCTTACCACCGAAATAATTTGTTGCACATAAAAAACACACACACTCTGAAAACTGAATATAACTGACTGGATCGAATTTTTTCTTTTAATTTTATATTCTTTTCATCAATAATTGCCACGTAATGCGTACACGATTTTTAGAATGTCCTTAAATCGGTTTTCAGCTGTGTGTTAACTACACAATTTTTTCTTAAATTTTTCACTCACACGAACAAATGCTAGTAGCTATAAATTTTAATTGTATTAAATTATATTTTTTAGTTTTTAGTCTATTTTTAATTCATTTAGTGCCTTTAGTGAATTTTTAGTTTTTGTTTACTTTGTTGTAAATAACATTTTTTTTTTTAATTTGTATTTCTCAGCAAAAATACACACTTTCCTTACGAAAAGCAGTCAATATAAGAAACTTTTGTTGTTACGAAAATTCTCAACAGTACCAATCAAAAAAAAAAATACAAAATTTAATTATAAATTCTTCGAATATGTCGAGCTATTGAATGAGATTTTGTTTGTTTTAGCGAGCAATATTAAAAATTTATTCTCAGTTGTTGTTGCTGCTGCGGCTTTTGCTCTTGTCATTTTTGCAATTATTAACGTTGCTCTTTAGCACAACAATTTTTCAATTCTTTTGCACTACAACAATCACTTTTATATTGCTTTCCTTCCGTTCAATTAAAGTTCTGCGTCCGAATTGTTACAGCGTCCGCATTTAACTGAATTACTTAAATGATCTGAAACACAGTAACTAAAACTCAAATTGAAACTGAAATTGATAGCAAAACTTGGCGAACTGGTGCTTACCAACCGTACATATTATATTTACATACATAAATGCATGCATTTGTTATGTTTGTATATGTGCGCTCATGCCAGCCAGCCAGCCAGTTAGACCAGCGACTTATTGTAACTGCAGAACACAAACTCAAGACCAAGTCCAAGCCTCGAAAGGTAATAGCAAAAGCAAGAGTAAATGCAAACTGTAAACGGCAATAAACCGCAAGACGCTCTATGAAACAGCTGAGCGCTGAGCTTAGTCAACGTGCCTGGTGCGACTCTTACAAAAAAAAAAAAACAAAAAAACTTCAGCGCCAAAACAAGCTTCACTATAAACAAAACAAACTTGCAAAAAAGTTGCAAAGTCAATGCTTATAATAAACTTGATAAAATTTAAAAACAACATTTTTTTTTTTACTGCAATTACAGTCACTGTTGTTGCTCTTGATCTTTCTCTTACTGCATTTGCTGCCTCGACTCATTTCATTAGCCTTTTCACAGAGCTCAGTAAAGCGCTCTTTTCAAAACGTTTGAAGCCATTTCCTGTACCCCGCTGCAAGTATAAATTAGGTTAGGTTGAAAAGACAGAGCCTAGAAATCACGTTCTCAGCCATAGCCCTGAAATTTGACCATTGCTAATAAAGCTTACTGGACCAACTTCCGTGGACTGAGTCACTTCGTGGAGTCAAGAATTGAACAATCGTCCTTATTTTAAGCTTTGATGCTTCTGCGCTTGGTTGTTTGGTGTGCTGTCCGGATACTAGAGATCTGACCCCAATAAGCGCTATTTTAATGCACTTTCTCCTGGAACCAGTTGCCGTTGATTATAGTAGGGCTATTCGGTTCAAACCGATTGGTTTGGTAAATTGAGCTGTTGATATTTTTTACCGGGCTTTTAGCAACTTCCTGAAATCCCGAAAGTATGTAACTGCCCATAGTTTGAAAACTGGTATTTGCTATGAGCATTCGTCCAGATCGTTTCTTTGCTGCCCTCCTCCCCGCAGCTCCTACAAATGCTGTAACAAGTGATCTCCATTATCTCAGCATGCAAGGAAAGCGGTCAGTATCCAGTGATTCAGGCAGTGATCCTAAAGATTTCTTTACTTGAAATATTTAGCAGGTCCTCTGTTATCCTACTATCGTAAGTTAAGTTCACTTTGTTATCTTGTTGGTGTCCTAGAAACACCAGCTGGAGAGCGCTATCTCTTTAAATGATTGATGTTAGTGGATGAGGTGTTTCGATCGCCTACGCAGTACCCATCAGAAACCCAGGTCCTCTCTATACTTTGAACTTACGCTTTGAAGATAATTGCCGGATTGTGAAGTCCGACAAACAGCACAACAGACACTGCATGCTTTCCACTTTTTCAATACATCTGCAGCTGTCGCAGTTTTGGTAGAATCCGATGCCCATCCTAGCAGTGTGAGTGCCTTTTAAGCAAGGACCACTGAGAACCCTTACGAGGGAGATAACAAAGTCAAAATAATGTAAGTCAGTATTTTTTTATACTACGTCCAAACCTGCCAGAAGGCTATAGGGTAGCACTCAGCCAATCTAGAGTCGAGTAATGGTCCGTCTAAGATAAATCCTTTTCCGACATATGCAGCAGAACCACAGCCTGGGACCGGGGTTAAGTTCAATACCTTCCCGTAGCAGGACGGTGTTTAGCAGTCCAGCTGCTAGGAGCTGCTCCAAGGATGACAATGTGTGGGAGGGCCGCAACAAATTAAATTGGGTTACACTGAAATTACAGCCCTTGGTCTGGAAAAAAAATCCCGAATCGCTCCGGTACGTAGAACTGGCTGCCGTGGGAAGCGAGTAATGGTCCCACAGCCTTTATCGATTGGGATTAATTTTTTGGTATTATTTAAGTCAGAGACACAAACACTGACACGTTATGATAGGGAGTTGAGCGGTAGATGACTATGCCGTCAATTTAAGCTGAGATTTGGAACGTGTGGGAAATGGTGATTTCAGTAGACGGGGCCGAATTTGCATGCAGAATCTAAGAACGGTGAGTCAGTAAAAGGTTGGCTGATGCCAAATTCAACCGGTAAAAGGGGTTAACGCTGAATAATTGACAGATATTCAAATTATTCGAAGAATTGAGAAACCGGTGAATCGATATGCAGTTGGCTGGCCTTCGGAACAATTGGTGGGTTCGAATTATGTTCTACAAACTGTGAGAGGAAAATTATGCACCGTCGACTAGTTAAAAATGACTGGTGGATGGTGACTAGTCGTCCGGTGAATGATTATGGGATGAGGATGAATTGGTGCTAAAGTTACCATAACATGTAGAACAGTGGAGCTGGTGAGATTGATGGTTGGTTGATGCTAAATGATGGGTTATCGAAAGCTAAAGGCGTAAAGTCCACTAGTGGATAGTAAAACGTTGAGTGGTTTCAAAAGTATATCTCATAGGTGTTCAAGTGGTGCATGTAACGGCAGCTGGGATACGACGGTAACGTGCTACGGCTTCCACACCGAAGTTCCTGGATTCAAGGCACAGGAATGGCAACATCATTATCTTTAGAAACAACTTGTTCAACGGGGTCGCCCCCGGCAGTGGATTGGCAAAAACTCTGAGTGTATTTCTGCCATGAAAAGCTTCACAAATACAGTTCATCTGCCGTAAACGGCGGCCACCGTGGTGTGGTGGTAGCGTGCTCCACCTACCACACCGAAGACCATGGGCTCAAATCCAAAGCAACATCCAAAATTTGAAAAAAAAATGTTTTCAATTCGAACAAAATTTTTCAAAGCTGGGTCGACCTTCGGCAGTTATTTGGCAACCACTCCGAGTGCATTTCTGTTTTGAAAATTTTCTTAGTGAAAACTCATTTGCATTGCAGTTGCCGTTGGGAGTCGGTGTTAAACACGTAGATCCTGTCCCATGAATTTGTAGCACAAATTAAAAGCAGGACAATGCAAATCGGGGAGAAGCTCGGCCTAAAATCTCTTTGGAGGATATCGCGCCTTGTATTTATTATTTATTTATCAATTGTTTGAGAGGCTTATTAGCCTCCTTATATGATACGTTAGCTCTACTAGTGTTGCTTCAAGTTCACTTAAACTAGCTACTTACAACAATTACGCACGCACACACTTACATAGCTATACTTAAACATAAATATAAACATTAACCACGTACACACGTACATAACACAAGTGCTTATGTGAAGTTTCCACTCACCTACACTAAAACTTATCAATCTATAATTATATATTTCTATTACCACTTTGACCACTTCTTGATTTGACTTCTCGTCACCCTTGATGTTTTTGTTATTATTTATTTTTAAGTTGTTGTAGCTCTAAGCAACAAAAATCACTCTCACTCTTGTTGGTTGCAAAGTTTGTGTAATTTTCAGGTTTTTCGTTCTTTAATCGCTTGTATTAAGTATGTTATTGTTATCTCTGCTTTAGTGTTTATTGTTTTGGCTTCTTTAATGTTTGCGTTTTTTTCTTTTGTTGCCATTGTTTTTGCTAAGCAGTGGCGCAATCTCATGCTCTATAACGTTTTTGTATTACTTCTTTCTATATTCTGCCTTTTCTTCTGTTCCCTTAAAAAAGTTCTTATGAGTTATTAAAATTAATTTGCTCTTTTAAGGGATTCAAGAGACCCTCAATGTTATTTGAAGGCAAGAGAGCGAAACTCATCAAAAGAGAGTATACGAACATATGAGGGGTAAGAAAATAAGCAATACGTTTTCAAATGAGTTCTGTGACATGGTGTTTTTGAACTGGTGGCTCAGCTGACTACAATATCTCGTCGTGCCTTGTCATTTCTCATCGTCATATCTTGGTATGAAGTGTCATATCTTGTCAAGTCTTGTCATGTTTCTGGTATTTAAAATTGTATAGAAGATTCTTTTGGAACATGGTATTCAACAATTTTTTATACAAGAACTCTTGAAGATGAGAAAACACTTCCCGTAAAAACGATAAAATTTGGCTGATAATATTCCCCACATTTAACACGAATTCGTCATATTTTGAAAATTATTGCAAAACTAGGACTCATGCACAAAAAGTGAGCATATACTCCGACTCAAATTCGTAAGAAAAATGTTGGTAGTTTGTAGGATGCCCAATCTGTGCATGTGGCTACTATATCTGCTGTGTCCTGTATAGATATGTTGGGTTAAGAAGACGTACATGAAAACTTCCAACACTTCTACTCAGAGACAGTTTTGTACATTGTGTATACCCTCAGTGAGTGCGGGATAGCGGCATATTTGCCCTACAAGATTACTTCCTAGTAGTCCTCAACGAAACAATTGTTTTCTCCGATGAACCGTAGTAGGTGTGAAGGGTCCATCTTTCCAAAACTGCCAGACTGTGGGAAAACCTTGAGCCTAGAAATCTGAGTCGTCTTGTTTGCAGTCCAGGACTTTTATAGAGACAATGATGATACAACTCCTCTTCCTGCTCATTCTGACAGGGATCTTGTTGGTGTGCGCCACCGGCAGAGTATCAATACAATAGCAAAATGACCTTTGATGATACCCGTAATTACTCTCACTGCAAAATTGTTCAACTTGAGAAATAAGCTAGTTCCTTCTCTACCTAAAAACATAGCCATAAGGACTTTGATACATTGAAGTCATCGCGGTTATTTTATAGCAAAGGCGTTGTCCTAATCGCATATTTCAAAATTTTCTTAAGGAGATAATCCAACAGTAGCCGTTTGAGGATATGCACCTAGCCTATTTCTATTTTAGAACCTTTCTTGACCATCATTAAGTAATCTGCAAATTTATTAACCTCACTTTGGTTGTTCCCAGGGACCCAGAAAATGTAGATGGACTGTCGTAGATTCATGGCTTTGCATAAATCCATCTCTACTTCTCTTAGTATATCTTGATACTTTCCAGAGCTAATGCAAGAATTGGCTTAATTTCGATAGGCCTTGTAGCTACTCCTGTTCTCGCTTAACTACCTGCGTGTTTATTGCTTTCCACATCTATGTGGCGTGCTACCAAAGACAAGTTTGTTCAGCTAACCTATACATTTCAAACATATTTAACCTCATAAGTAGATTGCGTCCTGAGCGCAGTCTGACTGTCTTTGGTATTGCTTTTTATACCTTTCATGAACATGAAATGGTATATTAACTTTGGTCCGATATTTGTAACGTTGAGAAATATAGAAGATAGAATGCCATTAAGTATACCAAATTAATCAGGGTGACGAACTGAGTTGATATAGCCATGTACGTCTGTCCGTCCATCTGTCTGTCTATTTGAACGCAAACTAGTCCCTCAAATTTTGAGATATCTCAATGAAATTTGGCACAAGGATGTATTTTTGTATTATATTAGACATTTGTTGGATCCGGTAGGATCGGACCACTATAATATATATCTCCCATACAACCGATCGTTCAGATAAGACGATTTTTGTCATTCCTGCCGCAATTTAGAAAGTATAAACGTGAAACTCGGTGATATATATTCTAATACATCATAGAAGATATCCTGAAAAAATCACTTTGCTCGGATTTATATATAGTTATATCCCATACAACCAATCGTTCAGATAGAAAGATTTTTGGCAATTTCTCCCTTAATTTCCAATATAAAATCGTTAAATTTTGTGATATTTATTGTAAATATCATAGAAGATTTCCTGAAAAAATCACTTTGATCGGAGCTATATGTATATAGTATATACTGTTACGAATATTAGCAAAACTAAGGGGTGCTGCCATCTCTAAGCCGATGCTAAGCAGCGCCTTGCATGCACATCCATAAAATCAATCATTATGTATCTACATAAACGAATCAATAATTGCGTATAAGCATATGTACGTATACGAGCAGCGGAGAAGCAACGCACAAACACATGCATATATCTCATCTGAGGTGCTCACAAGAGAGGGCAATAGTTTGTGCAAGTATTACTCAAATGAGAAGTTATAAACATAGTTGTGGCTGGCAATTTTGTAGCTGATAACTAACTAGTAAGTTCTGGAATGGAAAAGCCTAGAAGTATGCAATGAGAAATCAAAAAGTATAAAATGCGCGACAGTAGAGGCGAGAAATCAGTTTCATTTGAGCTATCAATCAGTTTAGTTGTTAAGCAAGCTAGTTGCAAAGTATAAGGGTTATTGTGAAGTACTTTAATAAAGGCCATTTTTTCATTATTCAATATTGGAGTTATTTATGCAACAGTTTAGTGATTCGAACTTAGCAGAAGGGCAAATAAGAGGATTTGCAAGTAAATTCGTTACAATACCAATCCCATACAACCGATCGTTCAGATAAGGGGTTTTTTGCCATTTTTTATTTTATATTTATCATAAAAATCGTTTAGGTATGTAAATCTATATATTTCTTATCTTATACATCCGATTATTTGGAGATTACGAACGGGATAAGATTATTGTTCAGCCCCATTCATGAAAGGTATAAAGTCTTCAGCACAGCCGAAGACAGTTCCGTCCTTACTTGTTTTTAATTGACGAATACACGTTGTAGATAAAGTTCCGCACTCTTACTGATCCTCGTAAATTATGGCCTAATATTCCTCTCCTGCTGCAGTAAGGCTGGCTGTATGTCGCCTATACCTTATATCGCTCAAAGTTCTTCACCATCCGCTTCACCGCATACTCAGAAAGGAGGCTCTTAGCAAATATCCATTCTAGAATTACCGGTCTTTTGTTTTCTTTGCGTATCTTGGAATCATGTAAAAACTAATTTATAACTAGGCCTAATTTATTCTATAGCGCGTTTTTGTTCTTCTCGAAAGTATTGATGCTAGTTTTATCTCCCTCTGTTCTGTGGCGAAGTCATGATGCAGTTTTATGCTGTTCTTCTAGTGGAAAAGTTCGCGCATTTGCTCTATGAGAGCAACCTCTAGACCGTGACGAAGTGAAAACGACAATATCCCGACTTCAAAATAAAAAAACCCCACAATAAGACGGAATACCAGCCAATATTTTCAAACATGAAGGTGTAGAGTTCATATAAAGCAAGTCTCACACGATTTCAGCGAGCTTATCAGTGTGGCTTAAAACCTGCTCAGTTAACTTCTGAAAAGTGAATTGAAAGCAGAATTAAGATGAACCATACCGTTGCCCTGTTTATGAGAGCTCTTGAAAAAAGAATCTGCCTACATGCAAATGCGTCTGTGTTTGATCTCCCTTCAAACTAATGCCAAATCATACTGATTAACATTAAGCTGTGTTCAAGAAATCAAATGAATAGCTTCTATTCACTAAAACCTGATTTTATCAAAAAATATAATATCAAATTATATATTTATTACGGCATTTCTTTTATTTTATCTTTAGACGGATCGTTTATGTGTAAAAAAACTCAGAGGTATGTAGAAGCAAGAAAATCTCCTTTCTTATCTATGGCAAATCACTTTTATTTCTTGGACAATTTGGAGTAATTTTCAATAAACTTGATTTGCACAGAAACAATAAGAAACCAACGATATGTTGATAAACTTGACATAGATGTGTTGTACTCTCCGAAAGACACCACCCACAATGTTCTTTTTAGGGCATGTACAGCAGAATACCTCGACGTAGCAAAATCGGTCCAAGTTATTTAAGATTCATTCAGCTACACCTGCTCTCAAATTTTTGCAATAATTTATAAGTACGAAAAGTTCGATTGAAATGGAAATCAGGTTACTCATTCTAAAAAATTGTATTAATAAAAAATCAATTAATTATAATTATGACAAAATCCATATCGCTTCATATGCATATGCGTATAATCACTTGTCAACGTGCAGCAGCGTTTAACTTACTACTCGATAAACTCGAAAAAATCAAGTTCGTTTCTTAAGTCTTTCAATCAAGTTCGTTTCATGAGTCTTCCATATTGTGTTTTGATAACTAATGGTAAAAATGCCGGTTAATATTCATGTAATAACCAACACCTTACAAACTCTTTACTTTTCAAATGAGCAATGCTTATGTGTGTGTGTGTGTGTGTGTCAATTTCATAATCATAATCCTCTACTTAGCTATCAAAGTAGCCGCAAGGCAACAAGCACACTCAAATATCGAGAATGCTTTAAGTTGTTTAAAACAACAAATGTACAAATAGCTATAGATGTATATGTGTAGATACATATATATGTACGTACATACAAATACATATATTCGTTTATAACAATGCTTTCAACATTCTAATGAGAACAATTTTTCAATTAAGCACACAATTATTAAATAATTATAATAGCGCATTATGTGACAGTTTAACACATCGATAAGAAAAAACAATAACAGCCAACTCGTTAACAAAGAAATCAAGCCAAGTCAAAACAAGCTAAACGAGCGGATGGACTGGCATTTGAGCGGACAGACAGCAGAAAGCCGGTGTACCATGATATGCTACTGTCCATATATCAGGCTTCCGTGGGTGCGGCATTTGCTGTTTCTTTGTTTAAGCTGCAGGCAATACGCAATGATACTGAATTTGCTGATTATGATCGGTGTGAGATCAAGCTTTCAATCAATTTAATATTCATTTAAATTAATATTAAGCTCATGCATTACAAAAACTGTCTCGTACGATCTAATGTACCTATTCTGCAAACAATTTCAGTTAACTAACAACTAAATTTACGGTGCATAGTTTTAGGCGAAGCTTTATTTTATATTTTTTATTCATACTATGTGAAAGGCCATACCCACCAAAAAACGTGCCCATTATTTTAGGCTTAGTACTTCATGTCTTATCTTTTTCACCTTATACGTCTTCCTATCTGCTTCTTTCTCACTGCTTCCCTTTCTTCCTCCTTTCCAGCTTCGTTTCACTGCCATTGCCCTTTGTGATAATTAACTTTTTGTGCATGCTCGGCCTACCATACAGAAAATCCTGGGTTCAACTCCCGCGCAAAGTAACAATTTAGAACAAAGTTTTTTCAATAAGAAAAAAGTGAAATACTGGGATTGCCCCTCGGAGCATAACACAAATTGCAAGAGAAGCTCGGCCTAAATCTCCACGGAGGTAAATCGTTGCAAGTATTTTTTTTCTAGCTTTTCAACATACCAAAGTCCTTTAAAATGTACAGACTCAATTCTGGATCTGAAATTTGTCACCATGTGTTGTTTAAAGTGGCAATGGGGACTACTACGCCTACCATTCCAGCAGACTTCTAGTCAAGAACTTAGCATCAAGCAACAAGCCACTTCAGCTATCAATGTTTCGCGATAACTAACGCCAATTGGGAACACAAAGATCAAGTTTTCCTTCACCTGCCTACCAACTCGATGCAGGTCTCCCCCTTTCGCTGCTTTTCTGGCCAAAACATCTTTGGTCATTCGCATAACATGACCTAGCCAGCGAAGCCTTTGGACTTTTATTAACTGCAGTATCTTCACGTCTGCGTAAAGCTCATACAGTTCCTTCGTCCTTTCCGTCGGCTTTACAGTATGACCATAAATCTTCCGAAGAACCTCAAGAGCCATCTCATCTTCTTTCGACACCGTCCACGATTGCGATCCATACATCAGGATAGGTATGAAGAGCAGCTTGTAGAGCGTAATTTTTGTTCGTCAAAAGAGGAATTTATATTTTAATTGACTACTCAGTCTAAAGTAGACTTTTTGGCAAGAGTTATTCTCTATTTGATTTCTTAGCTGACACTGGTTTCGCTGTTAATCTGGTTCCTATGCATGCAAAGTAAAAATCTCGGATATATATCCGTCATCTCTGACGTAGCTACCAAGGCGCGAATGCACCGATTCATTCTCGGATGACAGCAAGTTCTTCGTCCTGTATTCATTTACCGCAAGACCCACTTTTTTTTTTTTTGAATTTGCGAAACTTTCTACGTATACTTACCTCAATTAAGACCGTTATTCCTTTTAATTAAAAATTCTAATTTTTAAAATTTTTTATTGTTCAAAACTATGATATATGTTTCTTCGAAATGTATTAAAATTCTTCGCATATAATTTTTATAACTAAAATAAGAAACAATACGAAACAATTAACAGATTAACATTTTAAGATTATTGTATGCAGGTAGGGTTGAAGAAGGGATAGAATTACCACGCATAGTTATAAGTACTCTAGTTTTTATATACACATACATATGCGCTGAAATACCTACTTAGTATGTATTTAAATATTATTTACCGCATTTTTCTGAGATTTTTTTTATAACTTTTTTTTAATTTTAAATCTTTAAATATCAATTTCCTTTTCTTTTCAATTTTAAATATTTTTAACTCGCTTACAAATATTAGCTTCACTTACATGTTTGCATGTATTTAACTCTCTTTTTCGTACTAAATAATAAAAAATAAATGTTACCTATGTGCACCGGTACCCGTCTTTTCAGGTGGTGCGGATGTGTTTGCGTAAATTGTAAGTTAACAAAAAAACATCCGCAGATCACCGCCTTCGCTGAAGTGTTATTATATGTTTGCTCCTTCGAAAAAGGTTTCCATGATTTGGATGATTGATGTTGGAGTTTTTCTTTTGATACTTTTTTCGCTTCGAAGCGGAAACGCTGCGCTGTGTGTTTTATAGTTGCTACGAACATTGCCACCGACTACAGTTAAAATCTACTTTCATTTACCTATGTACATATTTATTATTAAAATTTATAACTTGCTACCTTTTTTCTTTACAGCCAAGCTTATTGAGGTTCTTTAAGCGAGTTCTCAAAAATTTCCATTACTTATAAAATAAATATTGGAAGTGTCAAATTATTAAGTACATTTAGTATTTATGGTATGCTATAGGTATACGATTTATATCGAAGAACTATAAAACAATAGGGGTCTTTACATGTGTTTGGATAATTGTATCTTTTTTTTTTTTGGTATTTGTTTTGTTTTCTTAAAAACGGATTATATTTTTAACAAAAATATTAGGCAATTTACAAAGTCTCTTATTTTCCGCACATAGTGCTTAAATCCAGTGGTCGGCGCGCCATGCCTGAATTGAGCCACTTGCTTCACGCATATTCTTATGCGGCAGTTATGCGGCAGTTACTCACGAACGTACGTACCAAAAACGTGTCAGCTGACACGACCTATCTTATGGGTGTGCAATGTAAACGAAAACTCACCGACGTGCAACGCCCGTACGTACGTAGCCCGGAACGTAGAAATCAAAACAATTTTGATTTTTTCCGTAAGAACGTGTCAGCTGATCGCTCTCTCACTAGACAGAGTTGCCTAGTAAACTTTTGTGAGCTAATTTTTGACCGTTTGCAATTTTATGCAAAAACACCTAATTAAAGTTTGAAAAATTGTGAAAATAATTCGAAATAATTATGTAAAAGTGAAGATTATAAATATGTAATCTATTTATACTTATTTAATATTTATTCCGGCCTTTTACAATATCAAAAATTAAATTGGAAAAAGTTGATGTTTCCATAAGCATGCATGCAAACTGGCCAATGGCAACAGTGCTTTGTTGTAAACAATACACACAAATATGTTATGTACATGTACACAGACGCACACATTGATTCCTACGGGCTTGAGAATTCGGTCAAACGTGCTTCGTACGACAAACGTCCGTACGTACGGCACACGTCGGTGGGTAACTGCCGCATTACTCACGAACGTACGTACCAAAAACGTGTCAGCTGACACGACCTATCTTATGAGTGTGCAATGTAAACGAAAACTCACCGACGTGCAACGCCCGTACGTACGTAGCCCGGAACGTAGAAATCAAAACAATTTTGATTTTTTCCGTAAGAACGTGTCAGCTGATCGCTCTCTAACTAGACAGAGTTGCCTAGTAAACTTTTGTGCGCTAATTTTTGACCGTTTGCACTTTTATGCACAAACACCTAATACAAGTTTGAAAAATTGTGAAAATAATTCAAAATAATTATGTAAAAGTGCAGATTATAAATATGTAATCTATTTATACTTATTTAATATTTATTCCGGCCTTTTACAATATCAAAAATTAAATTGGAAAAAGTTGATGTTTCCATAAGCATGCATGCAAAATGGTCAATGGCAACAGTGCTTATCTGTAAACAATACACACACAAATATGTTACGTACATGTACACAGACGCACACATTGATTCCTACGGGCTTGAGAGTTCGGTCAAACGTGTTTCGTACGACAAACGTCCGTACGTACGGCACACGTCGGTGGGTAACTGCCGTATAACTGCCGCATAACTCTCCATCGTTCAGTCGTTGGCGGGACAGCAACGAATTAACACTGCGCACAGTTGCTGCACAAATGTTAAGATTCCCTGTAAGAAATATTATGATGGGTAAACGCAGCTGGTAATATGGCCTCTCCATAACTAACTCATCTTCAAAACATGTTTAGGTTTCAAATCAATGTGAGTTTTTTTGTTAATTATTTTAACACAATTCGTAGCAATTCCTTTCTGCACTTTGTTTTCTGAGCCAAAAAAAAATCGAGAAAGTCAAACCTCTTCTCTGTAAAAATTACGATAGAATATTTAAAGTAACTTAGCGAAATAGTCAAATAGTCTCTGGTTACGGCGCCTGTATTTTCCGGGTTAAGCCGCTTTGACAAATCAAGTTTCATGTGCATTTACATGTTAAAATATCGGTTACTCTTCGAATAGAGTACAGCTTGATGTGTAAAGGGACTTGGGAATATATCAAGCTATTTCTAAATCAAAAGTCAAATTTTCCAAAATGTTCGATGTAACTGTTTTCAATAAATTCACCATCTGCATGCTGCTGTTTTTACTTTTATTTCCTGCTGGAATGGTCGTGATCTCGCTCTCACTAATACATTTACATTTTTATTTTTGCCGACCACTGGATTTAAGCTTGCTTAAGATGTGTGTTAATAAGAGCGAGATGATAATCATCCCAGCAGGAAGTTAATATTAAATTGCAACATGCAGATGATGCGTCTATTAAGGTTATATCAAAATTTTTGGGAAACTTCATTTTATGCCTTTATTCATCAGTTTGTACTAGCTTCAAAGGGCAACCGATATATTTGCATGTAAATGCACATACATAGTTTTTCAAAGCGGCTTAGCAAGGCAAAATGCGCAAAAAGGTGCCGCAACCAGAGAAGTGCAAAATGTTTGAAAATATGTGGCTGACTTAAACAAACATAAATATACATAAAGGTTACATTGTTTACTATTCCGCCAATTTTTTGCAGAGCAGATGTTAAAGTGTTTAAATTTGTTTGGTTTTTAACTCCGGAATGAAATCGATACTACCCTTAAATAATTAAAAAAAACTCACATTGATTTGAAAAGTTATTACCTATAACATATTCAAAAAGGTAAAAGCTCCATCCTTAACATGTTTAGGTGGTGTGTTTAGTTATGAAGAGGCCGCCTTACCAGCTACGTTTCCCCATCATAATATTTCTTACAGGAATTCTTAAGATTTGTGCAGCAACTGTTCGCAGTGTTAATTCGTTGCTGTCTCCATAGATGAATGGATTTGCAACTCTTTGTTTCGAGAGAGCGCTGTCAAAATGCACATTTTTTATAACATTTATCAATGATGCCACTCCAAACAAAAATTAATAGATCTGAAAATGGGAATTTTTGACATACATCTCGGCGATTATAGTTTCAATCATTTAATAAAATGATAGTCGTAAAATATTTATTTCCTTAAAGTTATTTTACAATAATACGACTAGTTAGATTTACATATAAACAAATCTAAGTAAAACTAACATTTCGATTAAATTACTTAGTCAAATATTGTAACTGCATTTAACTCGCAGTGAAAACCA
Organism: Eurosta solidaginis; assembly: GCF_040869045.1. Classification (NCBI taxonomy): domain Eukaryota; kingdom Metazoa; phylum Arthropoda; class Insecta; order Diptera; family Tephritidae; genus Eurosta; species Eurosta solidaginis. The sequence continues at coordinate 277,802,595 of NC_090319.1, read as the reverse complement.
TATATTCTTTTGAAATTTCAGTAAATCGGACCTATGATATAATAGTTAACATTATTTAATGAATAGGGTTTATCCTACATGTCTGGCGTTCCAGGTTCTGTGATCAAAATGGACTGGTTGCATCGGGAGTTCATATTTACAAAATCTGTTTTTAGTGATAACTTTTGAATGGGAAATAATATTAACCTCCGCCTTCGAACTAATAATACTTACACTAAAACAAGTATTTTTATCCTTTTTCCCATAATTTTTGAACGCTATTCTACAGTTGTAGGTCAAACTAAAGTTTACCAAAATTTTTGGCACGTTTTTCGTTTTGGCTGGCACATTTTTTGTTCTGGCACCTGCTTCAGCTGGCGCGAGGGATTTATCTGTGATTGTTGCCAGCAACAACTAGAAGATAAATCCCTCGTGAGAGCGAAAATGTGAGAGCGTAAACAAAAGATTCGTATCAATCTAATCTATGGCTGTCTCGCTAACGACTGAACGATGGAGAGTAAAATAAGTGTGAATTGAGAGCGTGCTATTGTATCACTGTACGCCGACTACTGCTTTAATCCAGTAATGAGCAAAAATTTAAATGTAAGTGGATTGGTGCGAGCGAGAGCATGAGTATCCCAGCAGAAATTTTAAGTTTAAAATACAAAGAAAACAGTTATAATACAAATCACAATAGTTATACCAAAAATTTTGGAAATTTTCATTTTTGATTCGGAAATATTTTAAAATATTCCCAAGTCCCTCAATTCATTAAGTTTTACTCGCTTTGAAGGGTAACCACTATTTTTACATTCTAATGCACTCGAAATTTTGTTTTTTTAAGCGACTCAATATGGCAAATATCGCAAAACATGCAAATACATTTATCGCAACAAGGGAAATACAAAATGTTTAAAAAATATGTGCCTGACTTAAAAAAAAATTCATAAAGATACAATAATGTAATTTTTTTTTACTATTTCGCTAAGTTACTTTAAACATTCTATAGTAATTTTTTCTAGTACAGAAATCATATTTTTTTTTAGCTCAGAAAATAAAGGAGTCCAGAGTGAAATTGTTACAACTTTTGTAACAATAATTTAAAAAAAGTTATATTGAATGGGAAGGTTATTAAATATGACAAAAAGATAAAAACCAAAACCTAAACATATTTGGAAGATTAGCTACAAATGCAAAGGCTCTCTTACCAGTTGCGTTTCCCCATCCTAAAATGTCTCACAGGGGATCTTAACATTTGTGCAGCAGCTGTACGCAGTGTTAATTCGTTGCTGTCTCGCCAACGACAGAACGATGGAGAGTAAGAATATGTGTGAAGCAACAACCATAGATGAATGGATTTGCGACTCCTTTTTTCGAGAGACCGCTGTTAAAATGCACATTTTTTATAACATTTGTCAATTATTTTTGGGATTTTTGGCATACATTTCGGCGGTTTTATAGTTTCAATCATTTAATAAAATGACTGTCGAAAAATATTAATTTCTTTAAACTTTTTTTACAATAATACGACCAGTTCAATATAATTAATTAAATTAATAAGTCAAATAATGCAACCGATTTAACTCACAGTGAAAACCAAAGCTTCTTTTGAAATTCGAGCAAATCGGACCTAGGATATAATAGTTAACATCATTGGGTGGATATGGCGGTAAAAGTTTAGTTAAGGGGTCGACTGTTAATACGCTACCAAAAATATCGAGAGAGGTGTCAAACGACGCGTCTTGACAGCAGTATTAATAATCCGCAGGCGGGTCCCTCCGAAACCGGGGGTGGGATCCATATAATTTTTGCGCAGAACACCTTTCTGCGTTGGCGGCATTTGGCCGCGCTTATAAAAAATTACCCAACACCAACACCGGTTTGGAGCCAAAACTATATCCGCGCAAAAGACTTATGTTCACAATTTTTTTTGTGGGTACAACATTACAACAACCACATGAAAATCGCCAACTTCAACTGCAAATATCTCCGGAAAGGGATACAATTTTTCTTTTCCGCCTTTGTAATATTGTTGTCGAGGTTAATACGCGTGTTTTGAAACCTCTCTCGATATTTTTGGTAGCGTATTAGCAGTCGACCCCTCAACTACACTTTTACCGATATGGCTTATCTTACATGTCTGACGTTCCAGGCTCTGCCATCAGAATAGACTGGTTGCATCGATACTTCATATTTACAAACCTTTTCTTCGTGATGGGTTTTGAATAGGAAATAATATTTAGCCTCCGTTTACCGACATTTTTGCCGGTTACTCGATTTAGTTAGCACATTTTTTGTTCTGGCACCCGCTCCAGCTGGGATTTATCTGTTATTGTTGCCAGCACAAATTTGAGATAAATCCCTCGTGAGAGCGAAAAAAATGAGAGCGTAAACAAATGATTCGTATCAGGTCATCTTTGGCGCCGACCACTTCTTTAATTAAATTTTTTATTGGAAACCACGGAAACAACTCAAATCTTAAAATTTTACATTGATACGAGACTCTTGTGAACGGCCCATATATTTAGTTAAATTAAAAATTATGTTAATAAATTTCTACTAACCCGATTTGTGCTAGCATTAAACTAACTGATGTTTTACCTTCCGATTCAAAGGATTTCTTTTGATGCAAGGACCCCTTTTACTTTGTGGCATCAATAACAGATTGTCGATAAATATTACTATGAATAAATAAATTAAGAATTCTTGAAGGATATAGAGTTGTAATATTTACTATTTACTTAAATGTACAGTAGCGAACGCGATAATAGCAGTGGCAATTTTCGTTAAATTTTATCAAGAAATTTCTTCTTTATCTTATTTTCTATAATTTAAGAAAAAAATGCAAAATAATCTCACGAACGTTAATTTTTTTGAAAAAGTTTTTGAGGATTAGTTAACATAATTTCAGTTTTCATGTAAGGCTTTTCATCAATTATCGAAAAGAAAAATAAAAAAATTTACTTAATGAAATTTGATAAAAGTTGCCATTGCTATTTTCGTGCTCGCTGCTGTACTTATGTACATCTTAAAGCTTAAAATTTTTAAAATATAAATTAAGTAGTTTTCAAACATTAAAAGCGTAACTGTAGCACATTTATTCTATTACTGCTTTCACCTTCAAAATTATATAATTTACTCAGAACATCCAATTATCAAATTTACCACGTCGCGAGGCTTGTTGCTGTCTAAAAGATTTTCATGAAAAGTGAAGAAAATAGAAATAACGCAGAAGAAAACTTAAGTTTATTTCAATAATTAGATTCTTGAATAAAATATATTTGTGAAGTAATTAACTTGGAAGTTTAAAAAAATCGTAAATGATAAATGAGCACATGCAACTAAGTCAAAGATCTATAAACTAAACTAGCAGTGGAAATTGTTATGGAATATTGTAGAAATTGATTTGAAACACTTCAAATGTGATGAAATAGCGGGTATGAAATACCGCCAGCACTATCAAAATCATATATGTATATAAATGAAAAAACTGTAGAAAAACTTATCGAACTTATGGGACCCTGCACATCCTTTTTTAATACATTAATAACTTATCACTTTTATATCACATTTAGATCTGCCGCCTGTAGCGGCCAGCTCTAGCGTTAGATGTTATTTTATCAGTCAGTATTTTGTTACACGTTTTCTCTTGAGTTTGGGTTCGTTATCCTGCTGAGATATCCATAGAAATATTTTGTCAAATTCTGAGTATTTGAAGTTGGTTACGCTTAAAATCCTGGTTTCTGTCTTGAAGAATCTTCGCTCAGTTACTATGGTTCCATTATCCGCTTGATAAGGTTACATTATACGTAATCAAAGTTTTAGGCCGGCAACCATTGTTTTACATATGCACGATTAGAGGATAGATATACAAGTCTGATAAACAACCAATAACGCAGTAGCAGAGTAAGCTTCCCTGCCAAATTTTACCTAAAAATATGAATAAGAAGTCCAGGCATTGCTGAGCAGCTGCGATAGTAATTGAGACTCGAACATACTGGGATAAAATAAACACGCTATTAACACGCTTAGCGTGTTAGCCCTGTTATTTATACCAAAAAGAAAAAATGTTACGTCTACGCACCTGTGCCCGTGTTTTCAGGTGGTACGGTGCTTATTTCTATTAAATACTTTAGGGAAAAACTTAAATAACGCGACATAAAGACGGTAAAGGCGGTACCTGTAACGTTTATATCTTTCTCACGGGATAGGGATTTGAAGTCGCATCCTTGCAATGATCATTCGGTTGATGCGTCTGTTCAACCCAATTCTGTCAACGTGTTCTAATTTATCGCATCAAAATACCTGGGAATACATGTGTCATATTACCAGGTACGCAAATTTAACTTTTTTAACTTTTTCGAAGATCTGCCTCTATTGCACAAGCTTGAAAAGAAAAAGGAAAAGAAGGCAGACCATGCCTTCACTTTTACCTTTTTAATTTTTTAATCACAGTCATTACATAATTGATTGGGATGGATCCAGTTTCGAGCTTCGAAAGGCAATAACTATGCCATGGTGGCTAACTTCGAAAAACCGGAAATTTACTAAAGTTTCGATAAACTCAGAAAATGTGTATTTCAAAAACTCGAAAACTAGGATGATCCCTAAATGAAGTGTGAGTGCTCAAATAAAGTTCATCTGGTAAAAGTTGGAAAAATCTTTTTCTTTTTTTTGAAATCGAAAATTTCGAAGATCTTAAAAAAGTGCGTATTTCAAGAGCTAAGTATTAAGATGATCAGCAAATGAAACTAGAATGCTTAGCTAAGAAAAATTTTTTAACTTCACATTATATTTCGAAATAAAAATTTCGAAAATCCAAGAAAAGTTACGTGAGATAGAGCATTTTCGAAATGACAGCGGAGGTGGGGCTATATTCCAATCGGCAGTCTATATAAAAAAAATGGAATATTTTAGGAAAATAAAAAGCTTTATATGAAGAACAAGAAATTTCGAACGTCGAAAGACAATATCGATGTTATGGAGGCTAATTTCCAAAAACGGAGAAAATATTTGTTTGGTTATTTATCAATCAATTTATCAAAAATTTGTTTTGGTCCAATACCTAAAGAGGGATGTTTGAGTTAAATATTTTCTGAATTCCTGACAAAATTTTCTTACTCAGTAAGGGCTCGATGGTGCATGAGGACAATACGAAGTTTATGCAGTGTCATCAAACTAAGAGTCAGCGTCCTCGTGCCCGAACAATCACAGCACTGTTGTCAGCCATAATATGGATATAGTAAATGACTTTGTTTAACTGCGAAGCAATACTAACACAAACACAGTATGTCAAAATAGAAATACAACGGATAACTACTCTTGACAACATAATCTACTCCTGGCAAAGAAAAATCAGGCTCTAAAAGTCAATTTTGGTCTCTATTTTGCAGAAGCATGGAAACTGGCATTAGATGAGGCGGCAATGAATGTGACTGAGAAAAAAGCCCTACGAAAGATTTACGGAAGCGTTAGCGACGGCGAGTACCGAAGAAGATTTAGTGATGAGGTGTACGAATTAAAACACAAAGCCTGTGGTGAGAAGGTCATGTTATGCAAATGAAAGAAGATGCTTCAGCCCAAAAGGCTTTCTTAACGGAACGAACCAATAGAAGTAGTGGAAGAGGGACGCCCCTCTCGATTTAATATTGCTTGTAGTTTGGTAATGGCGCTAGGTAACCCAGCCAAGAAGCAATTTTAGTGCCGATTTTTTAGTGCCAGTTTAAACTCTAGTTTTGCTGCTCATCTTATTTCGTACAAAATTTAACTTTGATTGGAGTTATGTATTACTTACTTACTTAATTGGCGCTTAACCGTCCAAACGGTTATGGCCGTCCAACAAGGCGCGCCAGTCGCTCCTTCGCTCCGCCAACCGGCGCCAATTGGTCACACCAAGGGAGTTTAATTCGTTTTCCACCTGGTCCTTCCAACGGAATGGGGGCCGCCCTCTACCTCTGCTTCCATAGGCGGGCTCCGATAGAAACACTTTCTTGGCCGGAGCATCATCTTTCATTCGCATAACATGGCCTAGCCAGCGCAGCCGCTGCGTTTTAATTCGCTGGACTATGTTGATGTCTGCGTATAGCTCGTACAGCTCATCATTAAATCTTCTTCGGTACTCGCCATCGCCAACGCGTAGAGGTCCATAAATCTTTCGAAGAACTTTTCTCTCCCAAAGCCGCTTCATCTGCTGTTGTCATGGTCCATGCTTCTGCCCCATATAGCAGGACGGGTACGATAAGTGACTTGTAGAGTATGATTTTCGTTCGCCGAGAGAGGAATTTACTTTTCAATTGCCTACCTAGTCCAAGGTAGCATTTATTGACAAGATTGCTTCCTCGCTGGATTTCAGTGTTGATGCTGGTTCCCAAATAAACGAAGTCTTACTATTTCGAAATTATGGCTGCCAACAGTAGCGTGGTTGCCAAGGCGCGTATGCGCTGACTCTTTGCTCGATGACAGCAGGTACTTCGTTTTGTCTTCTATCTTTGACGCTTCCTTTTCCAGTTTGGAGTAAGCAGGACTAACAACGCGGAATTATATATAGAATACACAATATTCAAAGGAGTTATAACATATTTGAATAACTGGGTTAAACGGCTAATACGCTCCATTATGCAGCTATTAAATACATACAAACTTTAATTTAAAAACATATATTTATGCCAATAAGCAAAAAATCATGTCATGTTTTAAAAAAAACGCTAAATTTGCATTTAGTTAAAACGAAATCAAAATAAATTTTATATGAAATATTTATTTTTATTTCAATTTGCATTAAAGCTTAATAGTAATATTTAATCGTAATTTTTTACATGATTGTATTTTAGTAGATATTAAAGGTAAAACTAGGAAGAACAGTAATAATAAAATAATCAATGCCTGGTATAAAAAGGCGTATTGAAAAAAGTAAAAAAAAGAAAAAAAAGCGTAAAATCAATTTACAGCGGTTGAGCAAAAAATTAATTTGGCATGCTAAGGAGCCTAGGATTCTAAAAATGTTAGCTACATTGAAAAACTGAAATAATAGAAGAAAAAAAACAAAAACAAGTTGTATTCAATAGTATGTCCCTAAATTGGGTAATTAGTTGAGTTTCGCTGGCCAAGTGCGTATCAAGTTTAAACTGCTAAACTTTTCTACATTAAATTTGCAAAAAATGCAACTCAAAAGTTGAATGGCAAAATACTTATAAAGCTAGTATTTTATTAGTTTAACATCATACACGCATTCTTAATTTTAATACAATTAAAACTATTTTTAAGTTTATGTGTAGTATAAGTCACACATAGACTAATTAAAATTGATTCCATACAAATTTCGATTTTAGCATAGAAACGTTCAGATCAGTTTCAAATAACGTTACTAACTAATGCTTAAAGCGCTTAACGTTTTTGAAGAACGTATGTTTTTTTTTTTTCAAACTGCCTTTTTTTATTTTACACTTTTTTTTAGAAAAATATTTATGAAAACTAAATTATTTGCTTTACGAAAATATTATTTCTTCTCTTTTTTTTAAATATATGCTACAGAAGAGCATTGTTACTGTGTTAAGTACTGCGTTGTAAGTTTTATTTTTATAACACAATTGTTTTACGAGTATATTTTAAACATTTTTTTTTTTATTAACTTTCGAAAATAGATACAGCTTGATATGGTATATTTATCGTTTTCTAATATCATTAATTTTATCTAACGCTTTTACAAAATTTCTGATTACGTTTTTTAATTCATAAATCGTTTCAAGCAAATTATCAAAAAGAGGAAAAAAGCGCCGCTCGTCCGCTATACGATGCAATCGTAAGGGCAGCAGAAAAACGCATGCAAAAATTTATTTAAGTATCAGAAAAAAAGCTTAGATATTTTTTTAATATGTTTGCATAAATACTTGGTGTTATAATGGAAAACCCTTTTTTTTACAAACTTTAATACCTTTGATATATGTGGGATGTTCGTTTTACAATGCCCAAAAGAAATAACTTAAAACAATCACATGAATGTATAATTAAAGAAGAAAAATTAAATTTATGCTACATATTTATATAAAATAATATAAAATAAACTGGAATGCCATAAAATAAGCACAGTACACAGTGCAAAATTAGTTCATATAATGGGGTGGAACGATGCCAGTGCAAATTTGACAATTTGAGGTGAGATTAGGGCCTTTATGAAAAGAACAAAAACTCAAAGATAGAGAGAAACTCGACCAAATTCTGAGAAGAAATTGGCAGAGACGAAAATACTATTTTTTTTTATTAATTTACTTTTTTGCCCAACAGTGTTAGATAAAACAAGGTCATGGTAGCCACGCGGCAATTTTCGATATCGAAAAATTCGAATTCGGCCAAAAATGAGAGCAAATTTTTCAGATTAGGTATTAATCTTCTAACCCACTCTTTCGTTAAGATAAAAATTTCGAAAATCCCAGAAAAATTTTATACTTTGGTAGTAAAATTATGAAAAATCAAAAATTTCGAAGATCTCAAAAAAATGCGTTTTTCAAAACCTAAAAAGCTGGAATGATACCCAAATGAAATTAGTTTTCAGATCCAGTTCGTCTAGTAAAAGGTGAAAAAGTCTTTTTACCACGTTTAATTTTTCGAAACCGAATAATTCGAAGATCTTCGAAAAATGCGTATTTCAAGAGCTAGAAAGCTAAGATTATCAACAAATGCAACTAGGTTGCTTCGGTAGGGAAAATTTGTTAACACACAATATTTTTCGCACCAGAAAATTACGAAAATGCCAAAAAAAGTTATTTTTTGTTTCAACAATCAATGAAATAGCTAGATTTTAATATATCATATTAAAATACTTCATATTTTGACCAAGAATGGCCCAATGTACAACTTTAAGAGCGTTTTTGAAACCCATCAAAGGAAGGATGTTACCAAAAAAAATTGCCAAACTCGATATCGATATTCGAAGTTGTAGTTTCAAAAGATCAAAATCGAGTCTATATTAATATTAAAAATTTGAAGAACCGATATAGTGGTATTGACAACTCGCAAAAATTAAAAATTAAACGGTTTACACCCACATTTTCGATATCTACATTTTTGAAGTTCTTAATAAAGTATTTTTGCACTTAGTTTGCATAGATTTGGGATAAAAGTTAGACGAATAATAATGATAAATTTTTTCGACCAAATATCCTTCCGAGATAGAATTGTATTCCACAAAGTCGTCTATATAAAAAAATAATTGAGAATAACCCTGCGCAACATTTTAGGCAAAACATTGTTAACGATGAACTGGAAAATTGACCTGACCCTATTTCGAAATCCAGCGGTGTTTGGGTGAGTTTGCTAATAGTCATTTCACTTTCGGTAAATTCATTATTTCACAAGGTTATAAAGTTTATGCACACCGTTGGAAGCAGGATATAGAAATGAGGGGAATATGGATGCAATTTTTCGATATCGAAGGTCTACAAAATTGCGAAACTCTCCCTTGAAAACTGGTGCTCATAATGCTTAATTTCACTACAATAAAGAAAATTAAAGATAGCACCAGATTTCTCTACTTCGAAAACTTCGAAATTCGCAGATAATGTCTTTAATCAAAAAACGCATTGCTATTACTAACAAATTCGAAAACGAATGAAATATAAGAGCGCTCAGAATGTAGTAGGATGATAATAGTGAACCAAGTCGAATAATACTAATACCTTTTTGCGGTTAGAACCCTCAATTTCGAAAAAAACATAGTGATTTGTTGGTATAAAATTAATAAAATCGAATCATTTTCAATATCAAAAATTTCGATGTTCGAAAAACGTCCTTTTTTGGTTTCGAAAACACAACTTCACATTTTAAGCCATCAGAATGCGTCACGCTAAAAGTTATAAATAAATTCCAAGCTCACCTTTGGTAGGGTATTATATAAATTGCAAAATGTGCCCTTTTTCGATAGTTGCGGAAAAACACTTATGAAAATTCATTATAGAATTTTCCGATTTAGTAGGCAGATACTGAACTAAGGAAGGTGAAGCTTTCATCATTTCGAAAATTACCTCTTTTTACTATAATTGGTGGCTTGTTATTTAAAAATTGGGGAGTCGATAACGTGAGAGTTGGAAACTGGATTAGAAAATATGGCAAAATTGAATGATCGATATGAAAGGGTTTCAAAGCACTTTTTTCCGGAACTATTCAAACGCTCAAATTCGAACTCTTTTGTTTTATCATAATTTGTCTATATATGTATGTTTTTGCAAAATAATTTACCTTTTTTTCCTAAACTGTTTTTGACCCTAAACCGATCGAGAGTTCGTTCTTTTCATGAAGAATTTTATAAAAGACAGAAATATGCTCTACAAAGTTATGTACCTCCTGAAAAGTCAAATGCACCAAAAGCCGGCCAACAAAGCGACTTAAAATTTTATTCGGAGGTTATACTATTTTGGTACAAATTTATCATTTTCAGTTTGAAAACGTTACGTACCCCAATATGAACGTTGCACTGTGTAATAATTAAACTAAATTCTTTTTTCAATTCGCTTTAACACTACAAGCGCACTGCTAATTGGGAATGCGGGGTAAATGTCTCATACATTCACAAATACATTACTAACTACATCAACTTCGCTCCTACGCATATTTGGCTAACAAACAGAAGCAGAACAACTATTGACATAGTACATAAACATATATGTAAGCTAAAAGCTATATTAAACTTGTGTCACGCACTGCGCATATTTGTCCAACTCGCCACGTAACACCTTTACACGATCTGTTTCTTCACGCAGTAAGCGCATCAGTTCATCAATGGTACGCTGTTGTGCCACAACAGTGTGCTCCAATTTACCAACACGTCGCTCCAACTCTCCTATACGCGCACTATCGGCAGATGTGGATGGCGCTGCTGTATTACCACTTCGTTGTGGCTGATAAAGATTATGAACACCCGTTGAATTTTGATTAGACGCGGTGCCATTGGAAGTTGGATGCTCGTGTATAACTGTGGAAGCCGGTGATGCATTACTTTTTAATGCTGTTGTGCGCGCGCTGCCACTGCCACTACCGCTACCTGTGCTGCCGCCTCCACTTTCTGTGACTGCTGCTGGTGATATACTACGATTACGTATCGAAAGGCTACTGGGTCGCATGCGCATATCATCATGTGTGGCTGTTGTTATTGATGCTGAATTAGAGAGCGATGAGTCATGAGCGGTGAATTTATTGCTCATACTTTTAGTCATGATATCACCAGTAGTAGAACTTAGTTCTTTTTTCAATAACTGCTGACTACTACTTTCAACAATCATCGATTGTTGCATTATGTTTGAGGACTGCTGTACCTTTGTTGTTGTTGAACTAGTGGTGGTTGTAGAGCTACTGTGACTGCTACTGCTGCTGTGCGAACTAATGGCAAAGGAGTTGGTAAAATTATGATTATTGCTTGTTACTTTTACATCGTCACCAAGCAATCTTGATGTACGATCAGCCACTGTTGTTGTGGCTGCTGCTACTGTGCCTTGCGACGAACGTGGCTCTACACTGGGTGATGTCTTTTTCTTTACTTGCTGTGATGCTTTCAACTCATCCATCCATGGCGCTTTCTTCATTTCCCATTCACGTGGTTTCATTTTGGCTAATTGTTCTTCGCCAGTCGAATTCTCATCGGATGATTGTAATTTGCCTTCTTCTTGTGACAATTCACCACCAGATGTTGCTCCACCTCCACCACTGCTGCTACTGCCATTAAGGTAAATTGAATTGTTGTTATTACTTTCACCTATGATGTTAATTGCTGCGGAAGGTGGACGCCGCTTTGGTGCTTTAACACGTCCTGCGCGCATGTCTGTTAGGATAGAGCCACGTTCCAAACGATCGAATTCGCCTTCTTCAGCCGATATGGTGGGAGCGCGTCGCAAAATAACAGCATCGTTCTGACTGGCTTTGCTGCTACCTGTACCATCGGCGAAATCTTGTGATGCAGCTGTTGTGAGTTTGCTATCGGTGCTTTTTGTCTTTTGTTTGCCGAAACCGAAAAGATTGCCTGCAAAGAAAACATCGTTAGTTCTGTTTGAAGTGTTTTAATTTACTATTTATACCCAATGGTGTCAGCTTAAAAAATCATGAAAAATTCGAACATCGCAAAGAGTCCTTACTTTTGAAAGCAAATGGAGCTGGATAGCTTAGATTGTGGTAAGTGGTTTGCACAATTACATTTTGGGGAATGAATTAACCACGCTTTACTTTTTGAAATCGAGAACTTGAAAGATCCAAAAAAAGTGCTTATTTCAAAAGCTGAAATACTAGGATGATCTGCAACTAAAGTTCGAAAGCTTAGATCAATTTTATCAAGCGAGAGTAGAAAGTCATTCCACCCGCTAATATTTTTGAAACCGAAAATTTCGAAGACCTCGAAAGGGTGCGCTTTCGAAAGTAGAAAACGAAGCGAAAAGTAATGTGGGGTATCAGATTTTGCCTCTGAAACTGCTACAATAACAACAGAAGCAAAATCTCATAAACAAACATTATTTTCCGAAAAAGAAAGTTTCGAAGCTGTCCGAAAAGCATTTTTTTTTTTTTTTCAAAAGTACTCTTTTCAGCTAATGAGGCTCCAATATTATTATTAACTTGTTCCGTATTAAAATTAAATTATAGAAATCTTTTTACCACGTTTTATTTTTCGAAATCGTAATTTTGAGTAAAAGGCTACGATGATCAGCAAATGAAGCTAGCGTGTTTAGACCAAGTTTATAAAATAAACAAAGAAAAATCTTTATATCCCGCTTTATTTTCGAAAACGAAAATTTCGAAGATGTCATAAAAAGGTGTATTAGGAAAGCGAAGAGTCCTTGCCGCTCAACAGTCTAGATACAAAAACCAAATCTACTTGCACATTATTTTTCGCAATCGAAAATTTAAAAAAAAAAATTATTTTTCAAAAGGTTAATGAAATAGTCGGACGTGAACATTAATTGACGATTATTACAAAATTTCGAAGATCTCGAAAATTTTGAAAATCCGATAAATGTTTTTTTTGAAGAGGTTATTGAAATAGCCATAGCCAGACTCGGAAAATTATTGACGCTTATAACAAAATCGTATGCTTCGAAAACTTTGATGAAAAAGGACAAATTTCAAAGGCAAAACGCACTTTTGGTAATTTCGTTTTTCAAAGCCCGATTTGTTCTTTGCAAAAAATTGAATGCTACTTAAACTCACTACTGGGTATATCAAACTTGTTTTGTTTTACTTACTAGCAACGCCGGTCACACTCGATGGCTTCTTCGTCGTCACGGTGGGTTTCTTTGTCAACACTGGCGGTGGCGTTTTCGTCTTTTCATCCAAATTCTCTAAGCTTTTGCGCAATTCATTTGCTACTGCGGCCGTGCTAGATGATAGCATGCTTGGTGTTGTAGTACTTCCGTTATTTGTCAATGCCGTCTGTTGTTGTTGTTGTTTCTTCAATGCCGCCAAACGATTGCTTGCATCCGCTGCATTTGCCGTTAAATCTAAATTTTTATTCTCCAGCGATTTACGTTGTGCAGCAACATTTCCACTTTGTAAGCCTGTTTCAGAGAGTATATCGTTGAGTGAATCATATGAACCAAAACTGTCCTTACGATTGGAGCTTTGCGTTGATGAATTACTACCAGACTTCTTGATGAACACCTTCGAAGTTGCTGCTGTGGTGTGTGCCGCCGACGTGGCTGCCGCGCCAGTTGCTGACCTTATGTGTGATGCTGCTGCTGTGTTGGTGTTGACGCTGGCTGTGGTTGCTGCTCCTGCACTGGCATTTGAAGATGTTTTGGCAGTACGTTGAGGATGTTGTGAATCACCCAGTGATGTAACTAAAAAAAACATCAATTATGAGAGTACAAGAAAAGTATCAAAAAATGGGCGATATGTAAGCAATCGAAACTTTGGATATATCATAAAAAAGTTAAGCAATCAATCAATAACGCTAGTTTAAACAATTGGTTTTAAGCTTAAATAAATGTATGAATATTTGTATATACATTTGTATGTATTTATGTGTATATGTATAGAGCAGCAAGAAGTAACGGCAACAAACAAGACAACGCCACTATTATTAACGTATGTTTTTTGGCGTCAAAGCACTCAGGCATATTGGGCACAATTCGAAAATTTCTAATATTAGAAAATGAATCAACAACAAGTTAAGGTGGTTCAAATAAAAACTTTACTGAATATTTTTTGGCTTTTTATATATGTACATATTTTTGCTTTTTTCCTACTAAATTGGCACTCAATAAATAAAAACTGAAAGCTTATAAAAAATAAATCGTTATGATATATTACAGTAGCGAGATAAAATAAGGCCATTGAAGTATATTGTCACGGATATTAGCATCACTAAGTTATCCCATCACTAAGGCGATGCTAAGGCCATGCCAAGCAGTATTTACGTTAATAATCAAATCAAGTATACACATATATAAGGCAGCCCAGAGAGATGTCACACACAGATGCATTTACTTATACGCCTATGTGCGCGCGAGAGACTGTAAACTACAAACATTCACATCAATAATTCAATCTTTATGTATCTACATAAACGAATAAATAATTTCGTCTACACATATGTACCATGTACGAATACGAGCAGCGGAGAGTCAATGCGCAAACACATGCATATATCTGAGAAGTTTGAGAGCTACTGGACTAGTAGATTCTGGAAGCGCCTAAAAGATGTATAAAATTGTGCAATTTTAGTTATAGCTGAGAAGTTTGAGAGCTCATGGACAATGCTAGTACATTCTGGAAAAATGCGAACGAGGAAATCAAAGGGTATAAAAGGCAACAGATGTAGAGGCGCTGTAATTCAGTTTGAGTTCAGCTATCAATCAGTTTGGTTATTAAGCCAGCGAGTAGCAAAGGATACATAAGTGTTATTGTGAAGTACTTTAATAAAGGCCATTTTTCTATTATTCAATATTGGAGTTATTTATTCAACAGTTTAGTGATTCGAACTTAGCAGAGGATTGCAAATAAGAGGATTTGCAAGAAAATTCGTTACAATATGTTTTGAAGGAGTACGATATGATTTTCTATATAAATGTAAAGGATAGAAAGATAAATCTTAAGGTATAATATAAATCAATAAATCAGAACTTAAGCAGTTACAACTAACTGTAGGCAAATTAATAACAATAAAAACTGAAAAATTTAAAAAGAGAAAAGGCTTTAAAGAGATTCACAAGGTATAATCGAAACAGCTGTCGCCTTGTCCGTCCTGCTGTCACGTTGTATAAATTTTTCCCAAATTATTAAATAAATTAATAAATTTAAATAAACCAACAAAAAACAAAACAAAAAACGAATACAAAACTAACAAATTATACAAAAAAAAAAAAAAAAAACAGACAAAAAATAATAAAACGGAGCAAATAACAATAAATAAATAACATTGCAAATAAAAAATTCAAAAAGAAGCTCAGATTGAAGTTAAGAAAATAGCACAAGAACAAATTGAAAAACAAAAACTACTTTTATAACAAAAATATAAAATACAGCAACAAATTAAAAAACAATAAAATAAGAACAAAAACAAATTCAAAATAAACCAAAAGCAAAAATAAAACAAAAGTAAAAATAAAACAAAAGTAAAGATAAATGAAAAGAAAAGGCAAAGAAAAACAAAGAGCAAAAACCCGGATAAAACAAATAAAAAACAAATTAAAACAAAACAAATAATAAACAAATAAAACAAAATAAATAAGAAAC
The DNA here is from genome assembly GCF_040869045.1 of Eurosta solidaginis. Lineage (NCBI taxonomy): Eukaryota > Metazoa > Arthropoda > Insecta > Diptera > Tephritidae > Eurosta > Eurosta solidaginis. The sequence goes on along the minus strand of NC_090319.1, from coordinate 277,786,911 downwards.
ACAAAAAAACACAATAAATCAAAAACACAGCAAAAACAAAAAAGGCAACTTGAAACGCAAATAAAATAAAAAACTTAAAAAATAAAAACAAATAAAATAAAAGTACACAATTAAAAAAAAACGCTAGAAATTAAGTAAATTAAAAAATTAGAAAACAAATTAAACAAGTAAGGAAGGTTAAGTTCGGGTGTAACCGAACATTACATACTCAGTTGAGAGCTATGGTGACAACATAAGGGAAAATAACCATGTAGGAAAATGAACCGAGGGAAACCCTAGAATGTGGTTGTATGACATGTGTATCAAATGAAAGGCATTAAAGAGTATTTTATGAAGGAGTTGGCCATAGTTCTATAGGTGGACGCCATTTAGGGATATCGCCATAAAGGTGGGTCAGGGTTGACTCTAGAATTTGTTTTTACAATATGGATATCAAATGAAAGGTGTTAAAGAGTAATTTATGAGGGAGTGGGCCATAGTTCTATAGGTGGACGCCATTTAGGGATATAGCCATAAAGGTGGATCAGGGTTGACTCTAGAATGCGTTTGTACGATATGGGTATCAAATGAAAGGTGTTAATGAGTATTTTAAAACGGAGTAATCCTTAGTTCCACAGGTGGACGCCGTTTCGAGATATCGCCACAAAGGTGAACCAGGAGTGACCCTAGAATTTGTTTGTACAATATGGGTATCAAAAGAAAGGTGTTAATGAGTATTTTAAAAGGGGGTGATGCTTAGTTCCACAGGTGGACGCCGTTTCGAGATATCGCCATAAAGGTGGACCAGGTGTGACCCTAGAATGCGTTTGTACAATATGGGTATCAAACGAAAGATGTTAATGAGTATTTTAAAAGGGAGTGATGCTTAGTTCCACAGGTGGACGCCGTTACGAGATATCGCCATAAAGGTGGACCAGGTGTGACCCTAGAATTTGTTTGTACGATATGGGTATCAAATTAAAGGTATTAATGAGGGTTTTAAAAGGGAGTGGTGGTAGTTGTATAGGTGGTCGCCTTTTCGAGATATCGCCACAAAGGTGGACCAGGGGTGACTCTAGAATGCGTTTGTACGATATGGGTATCAAATGAAAGGTGTTAATGAGTATTTTAAAAGGGAGTAATCCTTAGTTCCATAGGTGGACGCTGTTTCGAGATATCGCCATAAAGGTGGACCAGGAGTGACCCTAGAATTTGTTTGTACAATATGGGTATCAAAAGAAAGGTGTTAATGAGTATTTTAAAAGGGAGTGATGCTTAGTTCCACAGGTGAACGGCGTTTCGAGATATCGCCATAAAGGTGGACCAGGGGTGACTCTAGAATGCGTTTGTACGATATGGGTATCAAATTAAAGGTATTAATGAGAGTTTTAAAAGGGAGTGGTGGTAGTTGTATAGGTGGTCGCCTTTTCGAGATATCGCCATAAAGGTGGACCAGGGGTGACTCTAGAATGCGTTTGTACGATATGGGTATCAAATTAAAGGTATTAATGAGAGTTTTAAAAGGGAGTGGTGGTAGTTGTATAGGTGGTCGCCTTTTCGAGATATCGCCATAAAGGTGGACCAGGTGTGACCCTAGAATGCGTTTGTACAATATGGGTATCAAAAGAAAGGTGTTAATGAGTATTTTAAAAGGGAGTAATCCTTAGTTCCATAGGTGGACGCCGTTTCGAGATATCGCCACAAAGGTGGACTGGGGTGACCCTAGAATTTTTTTCTACAATATGGGTATCAAAAGAAAGGTGTTAATGAGTATTTTAAAAGGGAATAATCCTTAGTTCCATAGGTGGACGCCGTTTCGAGATATCGCCACAAAGGTGGACTGGGGTGACCCTAGAATTTGTTTGTACAATATGGGTATCAAAAGAAAGATGTTAATGAGTATTTTAAAAGGGAGTAATCCTTAGTTCCATATGTGGACGCAGTTTCGAGATATCGCCATAAATGTGGACCAGGGGTGACCCTGGAATGTTTGTACAATATGGGTATCAAAAGGAAGGTGTTAATGAGTATTTTAAAAGGTAGTAATCCTTAGTTCCATAGGTGGACGCCGTTTCGAGATATCGCCACAAAGGTGGACTGGGGTGACCCTAGAATTTGTTTGTACAATATGGGTATCAAAAGAAAGATGTTAATGAGTATTTTAAAAGGGAGTAATCCTTAGTTCCATATGTGGACGCAGTTTCGAGATATCGCCATAAATGTGGACCAGGGGTGACCCTAGAATTTGTTTGTACAATATGGGTATCAAAAGAAAGGCGTTAATGAGTATTTTAAAAGGGCGTAATCCTTAGTTCCATAGGTGGACGCCGTTTCGAGATATCGCCATAAAGGTGGATCAGGGGTGACCCTAGAATTTGTTTGTACAATATGGGCATCAAACGAAAGGTGTTGATGAGTATTTTAAAAGGGAGTGGGCCTTAGTTCTATAGGTGGACGCCGTTTCGAAATATCGCAATAAAGGTGGACCAGGGGTGACTCTAGAATGTGTTTGTACGATATGGGTATCAAATTAAAGGTATTAATGAGGGTTTTAAAAGGGAGTGGTGGTTGTTGTATAGGTGGTCGCCTTTTCGAGATATCGCCATAAAGGTGGACCAGGGGTGACTCTAGAATGCGTTTGTACGATATGGGTATCAAATGAAAGGTGTTAATGAGTATTTTAAAAGCGAGTAATCCTTAGTTCCATAGGTGGACGCCGTTTCGAGGTATCGCCATAAAGGTGGACTAGGGGTAACCCTAGAATTTGTTTGCACAATATGGGTATCAAAAGAAAGGAGTTAATGAGTATTTTAAAAGGGAGTAATCCTTAGTTCCATAGGTGGACGCCGTTTCGAAATATCGCCATAAAGGTGGACCAGGGGTGACCCTAGAATTTGTTTCTACAATATGGGCATCAAACGAAAGGTGTTAATGAGTATTTTAAAAGGGAGTGGGCCTTAGTTCTATAGGTGGACGCCGTTTCGAAATATCGCCATAAAGGTGGACCAGGGGTGACTCTAGAATGTGTTTGTACGATATGGGTATCAAATTAAAGCAGGCATGCTTAACGAACGAAACGATATCATTTCGTTACGATAATCAACGTTAATCAACGTCACTTCGTTTCGTTTATTAACGTTGATTATCGTAACGAAATGATATCGTTTCGTTCGTTAAGCATGCCTGAATTAAAGGTATTAATGTGAGTTTTAAAAGGAGTGGTGGTAGTTGTATATGTGAAGGCGTTTTCCAGATATCGACCAAAATGTGGACCAGGGTGACCCAGAACATCATCTGTTGGCTACCGCTAATTTATTTATATATATAATACCTGCCAAGATTTTAAGGGTTTTTTATTTCGCCCTGCAGAACTTTTTAATTTTCTTCTACTTAATATGGTAGGTGTCACAACCATTTTATAAAGTTTTTTCTAAAGTTATATTTCGCGTCAATAAACCAATCCAATTACCTCACCACGTTTCATCCCTTTTTTCGTATTTGGTATAGAATTATGGCATTTTTTTCATTTTTCGTAATTTTCGATATCGGAAAAGTGGGCGTGGTCATTGTCGGATTTTGTTCATTTTTCATACCAAGATAAAGTGAGTTCAAGTAAGTACGTGAACTAAGTTCATTAAAGATATGTCGATTTTTGCTCAAGTTATCGTGTTAACGGCCATGCGGAAGGACAGACGAACGACTGTGTATAAAAACTGGGCGTGGCATCAACCGATTTCGCCCGTTTCACAGAAAACAGTTAACATCATAAAATCTATGCCCCTACCAAATTTCAAAAGGATTGGTTAATTTTTGTTCGACTTATGGCGTTAAAAGTATCCTAGACAAATTAAATGAAAAAGGGCGGAGCCACGCCCATTTTGAAATTTTCTTTTATTTTTGTATTTTGTTGCACCATATCATTACTGGAGTTTAATGTTGACATAATTTACTTATATACTGTAAGGATATTAAATTTTTTGTTAAAATTTACCTTAAAAAATTTTTTTTTTAAAAGTGGGCGTGGTCTTTCTCCGATTTTGCTAATTTTTATTAGGCGTACATATAGTAATAGGAGTAACGTCCCTGCCAAATTTCATCATGATATCTTCAACGACTGACAAATTACAGCTTGCAAGTTTTAAATTACTTTCTTTTAAAAGTGGGCGCTGCCACACCCATTGTCCAAAATTTTACAAATTTTCTATTCTGCGTCATAAATTCAACTCATCTACCAAGTTTCGTCGCTTTATCTGTCTTTGGTAATGAATTATCGCACTTTTTCGGTTTTTGGAAATTTTCGATATCGAAAAAGTGGGCGTGGTTATAGTCCGATATCGTTCATTTTAAATATCGATCTGAAATGAGTGCTCAGGAACCTACATACCAAATTTCATCAAGATACCTCAAAATTTACTCAAGTTATCGTGTTAACGGACGGACGGACGGACGGACATGGCTCAATCAAATTTTTTTTTCGATCCTGATCATTTTGATATATGGAAGTCTATATCTATCTCGATTCCTTTATATATGTACAACCAACCGTTATCCAATCAAACTTAATATACTCTGTGAGCTCTGCTCAACTGAGTATAAAAAGACAAACATAAGAACAGACGAAAAAACAATTTTTTTTTTTTAATTTTAATCTATATAGAATACAAAAAGGACAAAAAATATAGATAACATAAACATAAAAAAAAAACAAATTTAAAATATCAAAATCAAATGAATTTTTTGTTTTTTAATACTTAAGGTCTCGTATCCTCGAATCGCCTTTCACAAAAGTAAATGATTTGAAAAAGGTAAACGATTTGCTAATGGTAAACGATTTGAAAATAAAAAAAACAACCGATTTCAAAAAAGTAACCGATTTCAAAAAAGTAACCGATTTCAAAAAACAATCGATCTCAAAAAAGTAACCGATTTCAAAAAAGTAACTGATTTCAAAGAAGTATCTAATTTCAAAAAAAAAATTTCACAAAAGTAACCGTTTGCAAAGACAGCAGCGAACAGTAAAATTCTTCTTCTTTTTTATTTTCGATATTTTAACTGTAATTTATGGAACTGTTAACTATATATATATAACAAATCTGAAAAACGTTTTTGAAAAAAAAAAAATAAGAGTTGGAGAAACTTTTACGTGTTCTCTGAATTTTTTTTGATTATGCGCTTTTATAGCCCAAGCAATTTTAGTTTAGCTCCGGCCAAGAAAGTGTTTCTATCGGAACCCGCCTATGGAAGCAGAGGTAGAGGACGCCCCCACTCCGCTGGAAGGACCAGGTGGTAAACGATTTAAATTCCCTTGGTGTGACCAATTGGCGCCGGTTGGCGAGAGAAGGTGCGACTGGCGCGCCTTTTTGGATGGCTATACTACGACCGTTTAAACCATTAAGCGCCAATTAAGTAAGTAAATAATTTAAGTTTAACAAAGATAAAGGGCCCTCAAACTTTGCATTGATTTTTTACACTTTTTTTCGATGAGCCTCAGTTGTTCTTCCATATAAAAAAATTCACACTATGTAAATAATCTAAAATATCCTGCGGAAAAAAATGCTGACATATCAGTACGAATTTTGAGAGACCTATAACTTTGACTTTTTATACTCAGCGTGCTCGCACACAGAGTATATTAATTTTGATTGGATAACGGTTGGTTGTACAGGTATAAAGGAATCGAGTTAGATATAGACTTGCATATATCAAAATCATCAGTACCGAAAAAAAATTTGATTGAGCCATGTCCGTCCGTCCGTCTGTCCGTTAACACGATAACTTGAGTAAATTTTGAGGTATCTTGATGAAATTTGGTATGTAAGTTTGTGGGCGCTCATCTCAGATCGCTATTTAAAATGAACGAAATCGGACCATAACCACGCCCACTTTTTCGATATCGAAAATTTCGAAAAACCGAAAAAGTGCGATAATTCATTACCAAAGACGGATAAAGCGATGAAATTTGGAAGGTGGGTTGACCTTATGACACAGAATAGAAAATTTGTAATATTTTGAACAATGGGCGTGGCACCGCCCACTTTTAAAAGAAGGTAATTTAAAAGTTTTACAAGCTGTAATTTGGCATTCGCTGAAGATATCATGATGAAATTTGGCAGGAAAGTTACTCCTATTACTATATATGTGCTCAATAAAAATTACCAAAATCGTATGACAAACACGCCCACTTTTAAAAAAAAAATTTTTAAGTCAAATTTTAACAAAAAAATTTATATCTTTACAGTATGTATATAAGTAAATTATGTCAACATTCAACCCCAGTAATGATATGGTGCAACAATATACAAAAATAAAAGAAAATTTCAAAATGGGCGTGGCTCCACCCTTTTTCATTTAATTTGTCTAGAATACTGTTAATGCCACAAGTCGAACAAAAATTTACCCATCCTTGTGAAATTTGGTAGGGGCATAGATTCTATGACAATAACTGTTTTCCTTGAAAATGGGCGAAATCGGTTGAAGTCACGCCCAATTCTTATACACAGCCGGCCGTCTGTCCTTCCGCTCGGCCGTTAACACAATAACTTGAGCAAAAACCGATATATCTTTACTAAGCTTAGCTCACGTACTTATCTGAACTCGCCTTATCTTGGTATAAAAAATCGCCGGAATCCGACTATGACCACGCCCACTTTTCCGATATCGAAAATTACGAAAAATGAAAAAAAAAATGCCATAATTATATACCAAATATGAAAAAAGGGATGAAACATGGTAATTGGATTGGTTTATTGACGTAAAATATAACTTTAGAAAAAACTTACCTACCTATTAAGTAGAAGAAAAGGAGAAAGTTCCGCAGGGCGAGATCAAAAGCCCTTGGAATCTTGGCAGGAATACTGTTCGTGGTATTAAAAAATAAATGTAAGGCGCTATAACCTCCGAAGAATCTAAGGCCGAGCTTCTCTTCCAATTTGCGTCGTGCTTCTCTTGATTTTCCCTACATTGGCCGGACGGGACCTACATGTTTTATGCCGACTCCGAACGGCATCTGCAATGCAGATGAATTTTCACTGAGAGCTTTTCATGGCAGAAATACACCCGGAGCGCTTGCCAAACACTGCCGAGGGGCGACCCCGCTTAGAAAAATTGTCTTCTAATTGAAAAACCTTATTTCTAAAATTTTGATGTTGCTTTGCCCGGGGTGTGAACCCAGGGCATCACACCACGGTGGCCGCCTTTCGTGGTATTACATATATAAATAAATTAGCGGTACCCGACAGATGATGTTCTGGGTCACCTTGGTCCACATTTCGGTCGATATCTCGAAAACGCCTTCACATATAAACCTAAGGGCCACTCCCTTTTAAAACCCTCATTAATACCTTTAATATGATAGTCACCCCTGGTCCACCTTTGTGGTGATATCTCGAAAAGGCGTCCACCTATAAAACTAAGGCGCACTTCCTTCTATAATACTCATAAGCAACATTCATTTGATACCCATATCGTACAAACGCATTCCAGAGGCACCCCTGGTCCACCTTTATGGCGATATTTCGAAAAGGCGTCCACCTATAGAACTAAGGCCCACTTCCTTTTAAAATACTCATTAGCAATATTCATTTGATACCCATATCGTACAAACACATTCTAGAGTCACCCCTGGTCCACCTTTATGGCGATATCTCGAAAAGGCGTCCACCTTTAGTACTAAGGCCCACATCCTTTTAAATAATCATTAACCCATTTCATTTGATACCGATATCGTACAAACACATTCTAGAGTCACCCCTGGTCCACCTTTATGGCGATATCCCGAAATGGCGTCCACCTATAGAACTATGGCCCACTCCCTTTTAAAATACGCTTTAATACCTTCCATTTGATACCCATGTCATACAAACACATTCCAGGGTTACCCTAGGTTCACTTTCCTACATGGTGATTTCCCCTTTTTTGTCTGCAAAGCTCTCAGCTGAGTATGTAATGTTCGGTTACACCCGAACTTAGCCTTCCTTACTTGTTTATACTCAATTTGGTTGGGCTACCAAACTCAGAGAATTCAGAGAACTCAAAAAAAGTATGAAATTTTCGTAAAATTTTATCGAATTTTTGAATTTTTCCTTAAATTTTTTTCATAGAAGTTTTTGCTTAAAATATCGTAAATAAAAAAAGTAGAATTTTTTTTCCGAAATTCGATAAAAATTGCCGCTGGAATTTTTTTTTTCGCTGCTGTAAGTAACCATGCCTTATTTAACAACAAATTTCATAAAGGGTTGAACAACAACTAATTACAAAAAAAACAAAGAAAATATTATAAAAATTGAGCCAATAACAGCTCGTTTAAAATTAAAAACTTTTTCTAAATATGTAAATGTTTATTTCATATATATCAGTTGAGCGTGGGCGGTACAAATGGCGCATCAAAGCAAAAACAAGCAACACAGAAAATTATAAAAACAAATTTCTACTGATGCGAAAGATAAAAAAAACAAGCAAATATAAAATTTGCATAATATTAAATTTCTCAATACAACAAAACTAAAAAAAATTTAGCACTCAACAGATTCAACACAGTATCGCTACTTTTTAAAGGTCACTCGAACACAAAAGTAAGCTACATTAAAAAGGGAAATAAAAATTAAATATATATTTTACTCAAATGGCAGTTGAATCACTCAACAATTCAAAACACACAGCATTGAAATTTGATGCGAAATGGAAATCGAAACCAAAACCGGAAGAAGCGCTCATTTTAATTGCAGCGACCAGTGAAGAAATGTGTAAATGAATGCAAAAACTAAACACAAATAGCTTGCCACTTTTCAGTTGGTTATGCGACAACAAAAATGTTAAACGTTTAATTAAGTGGCATGTCACACCATAAAAAAACCACACGATAAACCGCTGACGTTATCAATGCCATTGTCATTGTCAACAGCATGAGATTGTTTGTTGCTTAAATGAAAATTATATTCACTTAACAATTTAAAATTATTTAATAATTTTAAAAAATTTATGTAAACACCAGGAAGAAAAAGCGTAACATACTTTCACCAACGCAACGCGAAATATTTATGGCTTTAATGGCACCAATTAATTAGGAAGTCTGTGGGTGTGAGGCTCCTTATATTATTAGCCGGTCATTTATACTATGTGGACACGTTAATAATTACACAAGCGCACATTGAACACCGTTGCAGCTAACCAATTAACCATTAAAGGCAAATGAAATGCCGGCAAGTCTGCAGGTTTAAGCAAAAGTATGAACAACAAATTCGACACCAGCGTAAAGAAAACGATTGGCCAAACAAAAATTTGGAATTAAAATCAAATTACGAGAAAATATTGGCCACGCAGAATATACAAAAATATAAGAAAACCAAATCAATGTTTTTACTAAAAGTGAAGTGACTAACTCGTCAGTCGACTTTTAGCCCAAAACTAGACATAGCCATGACACAGTGTATTAGGTAAGTGAGACACACCTCATATATACAAGCACATGTATAACGAGCAAAAAATAAGCGGGCTACCCTCTAAGAAAATTTTAAACTGTAATGAAGTGATGGAGTTCTATTTTATTAGAAAACCAAAAGAAGATTTAGGGCCTCATTCTCTATTACGAAACGCACTTTCGTTTCGCCTTAGTAGCGAATCGCTAGTGTATTTACACTATGTTAAACGATGGCAACGTATTATTTGACAATTGCTTTCGCCTTCCTGTTTGACATGAATTAAGAAAGGTAATGGCGGAAAGAAAATGATACAGAATACCATTGCTAGACGCAATCGGTTGAAAGCGAATCGTTCGTCTGAGCTATCGTTCGCAATACAGAATAAAGCCCTTAAATTTTATATTTCAAGTTAGGCTCCAAAACACCTACTCTTAATTAAAGCAATCCCATTTTTTGATGGACTGTTTTCTGTATTTACTTGTAAACTAAATCGCTAAAACATATGGAAACTTATTGATTTTTTATAGTATAGTCAAAAACTTGTAATTTAAGAAAAAGCAATAGCTTAGTCGTCTGAAAGTCTTGCCTGTAGTGTCTACTAGTTTGCTGTTTTAAAATTTCTCATTAGGTAATGCAGCAGTACAAATTCAAACGAAAGACTTAAGAAACAAACTCGCCTGAGCAAAGTACACTGATGGGCATTGAAAAAATACACAACTTAGAAACGAAAAGTCGTCAGTACAAGAGGGAAGGAACTTACTTCTTTGGCGCTTAGCAGCTCAAAAGGTTTTGGCCCTCCAACAAATCGCCCAAACTCTTCTTCGCGGTCTAACTGTCTAACTGGCACCAATTGGCAACACTAAGGGAATTCAAATCGTTTTCCGACTAGTCCTTCCATCGGAGTGGGGGCGTCCTCTTCCCCCTGCCTCCATGGACGAGCTCAGCTAAAAATACCTTCATGGTAGGCATCATCTTTCAGTCGAGGATGATTTTATGCCCCATATGTTTTTCCGGTTTTTTCTTGGCACGTCATCTAAAATTAGAAAATATATTTAGCTTCAGTATTTGTTGAGTAGCTGCCGAGGCTTATTTGGCCGTTGCAGTACATTCTTTCTTTGCCTTGAACTGACGTTAACTTGGAGCACAAAGGCAAATCGATCTTCCTTCATCTGTTCCTCTCAATACAGTGAAGATTTCCTCCTTTCTCTCCTTCAAATAACGAGTGCCTATAGGATAGTTTGTGAGCCGCAAGGCCTTCTTTCAGACTGATTACATGGGCTAGCTTACTAATACTTTGATTTTTTATTCATAAAGGACTTGATTTTAAATCTTCCGCAGAATTTAGCTCTCTACTGCTTTTCCCAGCAAGTGCAACTTTTGACTGTAAAGGCAATTGAAAAGTAAAGGCATCTATAGAGGAACAAAAATCGCGCTCTACAAGTCACTCATCAAACCTGTCTTGATATATGGCTCGGAACAATGTACGATGTCGAGAAGAATGAGATGGCCCTTAGAGTATTCAAGAGAAAGAATATACGGAAGATTAATGGCCCTTTCCGTTATGCCGTTGGCGATTATCAAAGGAGCTTTACTCAAATATGAAGATAGTGCAACGAACAAAAGACCAATGGATACGCTAGGTCATATTATGCGAATGTGCGCAGACGATTCTGCCATGAAGTAGAGAACAGGGGACTTCATCTCATTTGGTGCTCCAAATCAGCGAGAGTACTCGCGAAACATGGATAGCTGGCGTGACTTGTTAGGCAACGACCAAATGGCAAAGGCGGTTGAGGGCTAATTAAGGCTAATGTTGACATTGCCTTCGCTGTCAACGCAGTTTGTCAAAAGTATCTCTCAAGAGTGATGGACCGTTTGAGTGCTTACCGCACTTCATCCCAAAACTTCAGGTATTGTTTTTTTGGTTACAACAACAGGTTCTTTCCAGAACGGACAGAGCTATTTGTTGCTCAACGTAGCAGCATAAAACAGTTCATTTTGGAGCTGCCAAAAGTTGCTTTGAAGGCCACAACGAGATAAGACGTCTCGATTTTTGGTAACGTTTTAAAAGACGGGCAACCGCCTAATTTTTGTCAAAAATTATCAAAGGTAGTATCAAAAAAAAAAAGCGTTTGAGCTTCCGTTTTTAGAGTCGTTAAGAAAAGTTAAAATTTGTATTTCTGTCAAAAGATATAAGCAAAAAATCGGTAAATATATTTCGACAGAAATACAATTTTAAATTTCCACTTTCAGATTCTAAAAACGGAGAACGAACGCGTATTTTGATAAAAAATTAGCTTGTGCACCGTCTTGTAAAACGTTTCGTTACGTTATAATAGAACTCGACGCTCTTCCAAAAAACAAGTTCTTGGTGGTATCATCTCTTTCCACCACGTATCCATGATCACTTTTTCTTTTGCTTGCCTCTATTTCCTCTCTTACCTGGACACTTTAACAGATATGCATCATATTTTCTGTAGGACAGTAATGTTAGTTATAAAAAGCTGCGTCCCCAAGTAAGGCCGCCCGATCTCTTAACTAAACGCTGTTCAGCATGGCAATGAATCGGCAGAAATTCAGATTCTAAAGGGACAAATACGAAGCTATGAACATGTAAATTTGCTTAGAATATTTGTAAGTGTCCAGACAATTTTTGCGTTCAATGAAACGCCCACAAGCGATACCTGAAAAATGGCCCAATTAAGCCATTTGCATTTCATCTCATTTCCAATTTATCTCAAAATCTAGTGCACATTCGATCAAAATGCGGGCGACATTATATTGAGACGGCTTCAATTAAAACGCTTTGAACAAATTTTCTACTGGTACAGTACAGGATGAAGATATACAGCAGCGAACATAAAAATAGCAGCATGCGGCATTTCGTCAATTAAATTCTCTTTTTTTTTATTTTCCATATTTTGAGAAAAAACTTTCATAAATTGTTGTAACTGACACTATGCAAAATTCAAAATTCTGATCTGGAGATCTTTTTATTTGGATTTCTCTGAAATTTTATGAGTATGCAATTTTGTAGCCCAATCAATTTTAGTCTGCAAGGTACAAGTTATAGGTCTCTCAAAATTCGCATTACTTTTTGACACTTTTTTTTTCGAAGAGCATCTCAGATTTTCTTCCATATAAAAAATTAAGCTTCGTATGGAAGAAAATATAAAACACCCTTCAAAAAAATTTTCATAAATTAATGCGAATTTTGAGAGACATATACCACTTCCAAAAAAAGATGGAAATTTTCAAAAAAAAAATCGGATTTTCGAAAACGTTTTTATATTGGTTGCATAGTTTTAGTTACAACATTCATAGAAACTTTTTCTTAATGTATCGAAAATGAAAAAAAAATTTAATTGACGAGATGATGCTATTTTCGTGTTCGCCGCTGAATTTGTATAACCAGCACTGTACCAGTTATGTTAGCGCTGAATATTACACTGCGCACTTCACTGAATGCGCGCTTAGTAAGCGTTCACTTACTTCATTATCAAACCAAATATGCCAAGTAATTTAGGATTTAACAGCACTTTGATGGAACGCCAAATTATTTCGTAGTAAATACAACTAATTTATTGCTTTTCCGTATTAAAAAAAGAAAATACATTTAAGCTTTACTACTTAAAAACATACTTTTCCACGTTTTAAAATTAAATATTTCACACGTAGCTTATGTACAATGAAATTTTAAAAATTTTCACATACAAACTGGCAGGTGTTTAAGCTGAGGAGCCCACTAAAACACTGACATATTTTCTTTCACTTGTTGTCGTCTACAAAAAACTCCGCAGGAGACAAAAGAACTTTGAAAGCAGAAATAAAAGATTGGCGGCTTAAGCGAAGTTAAATAAATTTAAATAACAGTACCGTAATGAATACTAAATGTGTAATATAATATATTTGATTTAATACCACAAAAGATGTTGGCCTCAACACTTTGGCAATGACTAATTGCTTGGTTTATGGCTAACCAACTAACCAACTCACAACTTGCACTACTTTCAGTTTGTAAATTTTGGTAATTGTTGTTGGTAGTGAAAAATGCTGATACTAAGATCGGTTAAATATGCAAAGCAAGAAATCAAAATGAAAATGTGGCTCACTTAGCAATCAAACAAACGCTCAGGTAACAAATACAAAACACTACTGACCAATAAAATGAGCATAGAATTGAGTAAGAAAAACAAAAAAGAATAAAATAAAGCAATAAATTAAGTAAGAAACCAAAATGAGTATAACCATAAAATATTCACTCAATTTTTTAAAGTAATAAATGAGCAAACGAAATATGTGCTCTTTAAGCCAGCTAGAAGCTAGCAAGTAGGCAAGTATGTATGTAAATATCTGAGCAAACAATAGATTGCTGTAATCATCAGCTAGTAAGTAACCCTTAGATATTAGATAGCAGTTGTACAGTGGAGATCAAAACTGAGTTTACAGTGCTTTGAAAGAACTTGTTTGGGTGACACTGAATGGTCCGATCCTGAATAGTAGCCTTGTGGTGGTAGCGTGCTCGCCTACAGCACCAAACGTCCTGGAATCAAGGCTGGGAAAAGCAACAACGAAATCTTTAGGAAAAGGATTTTTTTTAATAAAAAAAGGTGGGGCCCTACAGTGGTTTGGCAAAAATTACGAATGTATTTCTGCCATGGAAAGCTTCTCAGCGAAAATTCATCCATGTAGAAACAAATAAAGAAAAGTACGACGCAAATAGCTTGGCCTAAATTTCCTCGGATGGCCTAAATTTCCTCGGAGATAAATTACGCCTTGTTAAACAGTTTTATTTAGTTTGACTTTGCGGCCGTTGTTTACGAATTTTCTAATTAAAATTTAAGTAACTTCCCGATAAGCTACAAGCTTGAAACTTGGAATATAGTTCAGAACCCGATGACAATGCAATAATAAGAAAAAACTCCGATAGGTGGCGCATGGATTGAAATATTTGAAAAAACCGTATTTGTGGTCCGATTTGTTTCATATTTGGAACACATAATACATACATGAATAGAAATGAAAACATCGCCGCTAGGTGGCGCAAGGATCGAGATATTAAAAAAAATCGTATTTGTGGTCCGATTTGGCTCATGTTTGGAACACATAATACATACATGAATAGAACGCGATCTATGAAAACATCGCCGCTAGGTGGCGCAAGGATCGATATATTAAAAAAAATCGTATTTGTGGTCCGATTTGGCTCACATTTGGAACACATATTACATACCGTCCGGTAGAAGAAGTTCGAGGAGGGACAAGCATACGTGGCTCGGGTAAAGTCTTTGGAGGGATTATATAGTGAGGACTTAGATTGTAACAAATTGTCAGGAAAGAGCCCTTGTAATAATAAGTCACTAAATGAACTAAATAGAATGAGAAATAATAGGCAATTAAATAAAGACAAAAAACTTGAAAATAAATTAATTTACAAAAAAATTTTAAGTTTAATGGTTTTGTTGAAAACAATACTTACATGAAGTAGTAATAATACTAAAAGCTAGAAAATAATTAGGTAGGTCCTAGGTACTAGTCATCACACTCCTCATCAATCTAGGGCGTTGATCAGACTATTAATTAAAAGCGTTGGACGCGTCAAATTTCTATTGATAGTCATAAGTAAGACCAACTGAACCTTAATCAGAATATGCTACGCCTCACATGTTTAGAAATTTCACGCGACCAACGCTTTTATTTAGTTGTCTGATCAACGCTCTAGATTGATGGGGAGTGTGATGACTAGTACCTAGGACCTACCTAATTATTTTCTAGCATTTAGTATTATTATTACTTAATTTAAGTGTTGTTTTTAACACTTTGGCAGGCCACTTCTCCATGATACTGCAGTTTTTGCGATTACATAGCCCAGAATTCTTCAACCCTCGCGTGCGCTCGCTTCTTAGCATAGACAGCCATAGGATCTTTAGGGGGGCGACTAGGATGGCGAGAAACGGAATGTTACGGACGGATGTGTTAGCTACAGCAAAGCTTGCGAGGGACAGCTTAGGCGCAAAGAACCTCCTCGTCAATGGATGCGTTGCAAACGGTGTCCAATAGCATCCGGACAGAGAAATAACTGTACGGTTCCGGGAAGTGAAACTGGCACAATACGTGAACCAAATTGCGCTCCCACTAGTCACTACCGAAGTCCCACGAAGCCTTTGAGGAGCTTGCATTCCATACCGTCACTCGATAAACAGATACGTCGGGCGGCAGCTGATGTGAACGGGTAAAAAGGTAGGAATCAGCTTTAGTGCAGTAGGGGAGGTGAATTGCAAAGATTGGATCTGCTGCGAAGTCCCAAGGAACTGCCTAGTACTATCTGCAACCTCACCCCCAGATTCCTTTCGAATGCGTTGACTTCAAACAGATAAGCTTTTTGTAATAAGCGCTTGCCTACGAAACTCGCTTTGGAAGAAGTACATCCGAATTCTGGAGTTGGCCAGCAATTTTCTGAGCGACGCAAATAACATCTCAGTTGCTAAAATGTTCGAGATAGAGTCGAGTTTTCGGGTCTGATAGTGTGGGGAGGAATCATGAGTCCCGCCTCTTTGAATGGGAAGAATAAGTTAGTAAAGTTATGGAAATAAAGTTTGGTGAAATTGTACGACGAACCAGAGGATCAGAGCGCAAGCGACCATTTTCAAGGTATAATGGAAGATAGTGGGAAAAACTATCTCCGCTTGACTGCCCATAGGGGCCAGAAGGAGCAGAAGATTATATTTAATGCAAGGGGTGATACCGTGCTGCTCGAAGAACTTCCTTAGGAGGCTAGTTTCTATGGCGGACTATGCTTGGGATGGGCAAAGCTCAAGTCGTAGGTAGAGTGTTCCACCTCTCCGACCAAAGACTCGGCTTTGACGACGTGCTCAATCGTAGAGACCGGAGCGAATCGAAATCGCGCGTTCCCATCGAAAATTTTTTGTTCTGCTAACCGCAGAGTTCATAGGAGTTCTCTGTGAATCTGGAGGCTTTACCTTCTATGGCATCAAGCAGGTATCTCGCAAAATGTATCATGCCCATGCTAGGGCAAAAGTCTCCTCGATGTCAGAGGTGGTTTTTTCAGGCAATGAACTTACAGAGAGATCAGAGCCCATGAATTTTTTGGCTGAGTCTGCTATCTAATTCGAATATTGTTAGCTATTTTATTATCGAGAATATCAGCGTTTGACAGTGCAATAGTGCGGAGGAGTGACTCCATTGGCATCGGATAGGGAAGTATGCGAGCAAGTCTCTCCTTCGATGAGGGGCTTTACAACGCTGAATTTTGGTCTGCCTCAACCGTGTCGGTATTTTTGAGTCATTCAATACAGAAAGAAACATTTCGGTAATACAAAGAAAAACACGTAATAAAAACCGCCAAGCATGCAGTTTTTCTCACCACTGTACCTCAAAAACGACCACAACATTAAGCCATCAGCTCTAGCTAGCCACTAGGCCAAATTGTAAACTTTTTATTGAGTATTTTTACTGTCGATCATTGAGAATTTTCTTTCTTTATTCATAATTTATTAAAAATTTGTTATGGGTTTTAGCTACCTTTTCAGCTATTTTGCTTTGTGAGCTGCTTTAGCTTCGCTTACATGTGTGCTTGTATCGTTTGAGCGTTTCCTTTTGTTGTGTGCTAAGTTTTGCTCAGTAAGAATAATATCCACAAGCCTAAAACGAAAAGTAGAACAAGTAAGGAAGGTTAAGTTCGGGTGTAACCGAACATTACATACTCAGTTGAGAGCTATGGTGACAACATAAGGGAAAATAACCATGTAGGAAAATGAACCGAGGGAAACCCTGGAATGTGTTTGTATGACATGTGTATCAAATGAAAGGCATTAAAGAGTATTTTATGAAGGAGTGGGCCATAGTTCTATAGGTGGACGCCATTTAGGGATATCGCCATAAAGGTGGATCAGGGTTGACTCTAGAATTTGTTTGTACAATATGGGTATCAAATGAAAGGTGTTAAAGAGTATTTTATGAGGGAGTGGGCCATAGTTCTATAGGTGGACGCCATTTAGGGATATAGCCATAAAGGTGGATCAGGGTTGACTCTAGAATGCGTTTATACGATATGGGTATCAAAAGAAAGGTGTTAATGAGTATTTTAAAAGGGAGTGATGCTTAGTTCCACAGGTGGACGCCGTTTCGAGATATCGCCATAAAGGTGGACCAGGGGTGACTCTAGAATGCGTTTGTACGATATGGGTATCAAATGAAAGGTGTTAATGAGTATTTTAAAACGGAGTAATCCTTAGTTCCATAGGTGGACGCCGTTTCGAGATATCGCCATAAAGGTGGACCAGGGGTGACCCTAGAATTTGTTTGTACAATATGGGTATCAAAAGAAAGGTATTAATGAGTATTTTAAAAGGGAGTGATGCTTAGTTCAACAGGTGGACGCCGTTTCGAGATATCGCCATAAAGGTGGACCAGGTGTGACCCTAGAATTTGTTTGTACCATATGGGTATCAAATCAAAGGTATTAATGAGGGTTTTAAAAGGGAGTGGGCCTTAGTTCTATAGGTGGACGCCGTTTCGAGATATCGCCATAAAGGTGGACCAGGGGTGGCTCTAGAATGCGTTTGTACGATATGGGTATCAAATTAAAGGTATTAATGAGAGTTTTAAAAGGGAGTGGTGGTAGTTGTATATGTGAAGGCGTTTTCCAGATATCGACCAAAATGTGGACCAGGGTGACCCAGAACATCATCTGTTGGATACCGCTGATTTATTTATATATATAATACCTACCAAGATTTTAAGGGTTTTTTATTTCGCCCTGCAGAACTTTTTCATTTTCTTCTACTTAATATGGTAGGTGTCACAACCATTTTATAAACTTTTTTCTAAAGTTATATTTCGCGTCAATAAACCAATCCAATTACCTCACCATGTTTCATCCCTTTTTTCGTATTTGGTATAGAATTATGGCATTTTTTTCATTTTTCGTAATTTTCGATATCGAAAAAGTGGGCGTGGTCATTGTCGGATTTCGTTCATTTTTCATACCAAGATAAAGTGAGTTCAAGTAAGTACGTGAACTAAGTTCAATAAAGATATGTCGATTTTTGCTCAAGTTATCGTGTTAACGGCCATGCGGAAGGACAGACGAACGACTGTGTATAAAAACTGGGAGTGGCATCAACCGATTTCGCCAGTTTTCACAGAAAACAGTTAACATCATAAAATCTATGCCCCTACCAAATTCCAAAAGGATTGGTTAATTTTTGTTCGACTTATGGCGTTAAAAGTATCCTAGACAAATTAAATGAAAAAGGGCGGAGCCACGCCCATTTTGAAATTTTCTTTTATTTTTGTATTTTGTTGCACCATATCATTACTGGAGTTGAATGTTGACATAATTTACTTATATACTGTAAAGATATTAATTTTTTTGTTAAAATTTTACTTTAAAAAAATTTTTTTTTAAAAGTGGGCGTGGTCCTTCTCCAATTTGCTAATTTTTATTAGGCATACATATATTAATAGGAGTAACGTCCCTGCCAAACTTCATCATGATATCTTCAACGACTGACAAATTACAGCTTGCAAAAGTTTTAAATTGCCTTCTTTTAAAAGTGGGCGGTGCCACGCCCATTGTCCAAAATTTTACTAATTTTCTATTCTGCGTCATAAATTCAACTCATCTACCAAGTTTCGTCGCTTTATCTGTCTTTGGTAATGAATTATCGCACTTTTTCGGTTTTTCGAAATTTTCGATATCGAAAAAGTGGGCGTGGTTATGGTCCGATATCGTTCATTTTAAATGGCGATCTGAGATGAGTGCTCAGGAACCTACATACCAAATTTCATCAAGATACCTCAAAATTTACTCAAGTTATCGTGTTAACGGACGGGCGGACATGGCTTAATCGAATTTTTTTTCGATCCTGATTATTTTGATATATGGAAGTCTATATCTATCTCGATTCCTTTATATATGTACAACCAACCGTTATCCAATCAAACTTAATATGCTCTGTGAGCTATGCTCAACTGAGTATAAAAACGAGCGTACGTAATCGAACAAAATAAAGATAAATAAAAATCAAAGAAACAGAATAAATAATAAAAACAAGTAGAAACAAAACCTTAAAAAATTTAAATAAAAAAGTGTAAACAAAAAAAACCGAAAGCAAAAACAGTTGAAACCAGTTATAGCGATGATGGTAATATATTAGAGAAGCAGCGTTAGCTTTGGCGCTCTAGCAAACCGCACTGTCAGCGTCACAAACAGCAGCTTTGAATTTTTTTTTTTGTTTTGTTTTTTTTGCCGCTTCACGTTTGATTGTTAAATCATTTGTTTATGAATTTTACACATCAAAGCCACTTTTAATACACGACTTGCTAAATATTTTCTAAATACAGTTATTCAGTATATTTAAATGCTTTTATTAAGACCCTAGCCAAATCATTTGAAATTATCCACATTATTGTCTAAAAAGAAAACTTTCGATTATATATTATTGTTTCTAGCAAAAGATATCGCTAATTGACTAACACTTTAATAATGAAAGTGTTGAAAATATAATTAATCAGAGGATCACAAACAAGTAACGTTAATTGGGGGCTGGCGCAAATCCTTGGGCTGAACCCTCCCAGAGGGTGCCGGCTGGTAATATGCACAACAGTTTCCCCTTCCAGGGGAGTGCTAGCTAAGTTTAGGAATCATCTCCATTTGTGCCCCAGCTCCTTAATAGCTTAGGCATATGGAAATGGTTTTTAAACGTGGCCTCAAGGTGGGAACTGGACCACGCCCAGTTGAAAAGGTGGTCCACCCCTAATCCAGGGTGTTATGCGATTCCGTGCCCATTGGATGGTTTGCAGTCAGGGGCATCCGACTGTATTCTTACGGAGCCTCCCGGATACCGGTCCACCTCCGGGAGTAACGGCGACCTACTGCGGTATGGGGCTCTACCGCAGTCGACCGCATTGTTTCCCCTATCCCTTTAACTTCAGGCTGCCGAACGGTCTCACCTTAGTAGGCAGATAAAGAACAAGATATATTAATGAATAACAAAAACCTGGCCTCGGATCCCTGCACGGGTAAAGATGCCGCCCTTGGACTAGGCATTAAAAAAGTCCACAATTCGTCGGGAACCGCACCGACGGCGCCGACCAGGCCTTCACGGCAACAAAAAAATCTTCGGCAAACTGTGCAAGCTAGCGGAAGAACTAAACCCCTTGAGGGCAAGTCCAATTCCACAGCAGCCGGCAAAGCTAGCCCCAAAGAGGGAAAGCAACGTCCGACTGAGCAAGCACATGAGGTCCGTCCCACGCCCGTACCGGGCACCTCTTGTCAGCAGGTGGCTGGTAACAGCACTAAATCCTCCACGGACAAAAGTACTGCCTCCACCGCTGCAAAGTTACCTCGCAAGCCGGCTGAACCCCTTGAGGGTTCCAAGGCAAATAAGCGAATCCCGACTTCGGTCCGCAACCAGCGGAACATTCGCAATGCCGTCAAAATCGTTGAGAAACTTGGCAACTCTCCCAGCGACAAGTTGACGGCAGAGCAAAAAAGTTCTCTGGCCTGGGCCAGGAAGATTATTGCTGCCAAGAAGAGCAGCAACAACAACCCCACCCCTTCCTCTTCTGCCACCAAACAAACTTCCGACCCGAAGATGCCGGCCCTTAAGAGGCAAAGGTCTATGGGAAATGCCTCGAGCGATCCCAAAAGGCACCGGCCTTCGGCCTCTACTCCCCCTGCCCTGACCAAAACCTTCAGCGAGGCGGCTAAGGCCAACTTTACGCTGGCGGTTTTGAACCGCGGTCACCCGGACGGGAACATGACCCCGGATAACTGGAAGGATGTCCTTAACGGCCTTCTCAAGATCTTTAAGGACATCATGACCAAGCATCCGGGGCCGGCTCCCACTATCCGTGATGCCGGCTGGTACCAGGGTAGGGTCAAGCTTGTTTCCTGCGCCGATGAGCGCTCGTGCAAGCTCTACAAACTCGCCATAGCTTCGCTGGGACAGCTGTGGCCTGGGGCCAGGTTGGATGCGGTCGGTGTGGAAGAAATTCCGAACAGACCGAGAGCTTGGGCCTGGGTCCCAGACGGCATAGCGGATCCTGGCGAGATCCTTGATACCATCGCGGAGTCGAATCCGGGGCTACCTTCGAGCGATTGGAGGATAGTCCGGGTCGGCGAGACAAGGGCGAAGCAGCGTTATGTTGGTTTCATCATAAACGAGGCTTCTCTCCCTTGGCTTGACGAATGTGGTGGAGTATTAAGCTACGGCTTCTACTCCATCACGTTGAAAATTCGACGGGATGGTGCGAAGGAGGAAACACCGGACGAGGGTGAGCCTGTACCGCAAGGCGAGGGGTCAGACAGAAACACCCCGAGTGGATCTGCTGCCCTTGGCACTGCGGAGGGGACCGCCACCGCTCCGGAGGATCTGGTGATCGGGGATACCGCCTCGAGCGAACCCGCAATCGCCACATTGAATCTCACGGACCCATGCAACACCTTGAGTGGACATGGGGCCGATATCGAACTGGCACGCAGCACTCCGGATGCCGAGAGCGATACACTCTCGGTATCTGAGTTTGCGGGCCAGTTCTTTACGGGCATGGACGAGCAGCTTTTGCTGGAATCCGACCCGTCGGATGCCGAATTCGACGATACTATCGTAGAGGAGGCATCCGGCGATGCGGATCAGCAGAGGATGGACGTCGATGCCACAAACGAATCGAAACGGGCGCGCAGGTACTGCAGATAAACCTGCACCATTCTAAGGCAGCCTCGGCTGCCCTAATATTACGCCTCAGCACTACGTATGAGGACGTCGTTCTAGTCCAGGAACCTTGGGTCGTTGGCAGCAAGGTCTGTGGACTCTTTTCTAAGGACTACCGGCTGGTGACACCGCCCGTGACAGGTAGAATCAGATCTTGTATTCTAGTAAAGAAAAATCTAGTATTTATTTTACTATCTCTTTTTAGCGACGAGGACTTTACCTGTATTAGCCTCGAGCTACAGGGGCAAACAATCTGGCTGATGTCCGCATATCTATCGCACGATCGCCCAACTTCTGTGCAGGACCGGCTCTGCAAAGCGGTACGGGAGGCCCACAGTAAAGGGTTCCCGATATTAATTGGGGCCGATGCCAATGCACATCACACTGCTTGGGGCTCTACCGACATTAACAGTAGGGCTGAGTCTCTTTTTGATTCTATTATAAGTAACAATCTAAGTATATGCAACTCTGGAGACAAACCAACTTTCATCACCTCAAATAGGAAGGAGGTTCTAGATGTTACTCTAGTTTCTGGGGCATTCTCTGACCTTGTCAAAAATTGGAGAGTTTCCAACGAAAACTCCTACTCTGATCATATGTATATCATTTTCACTCTGCTCTTGCGTACACCGCCTAGGGTGGCTTACAGGAATAGGAGACGTACGGACTGGAACCTTTATAAAAAAGTCCTATCCTCTACTCTCCTAAAGAACGCTTCTCACGGTAGGCCGAGCCTACCACTAACAACTGATGAAGCGCCTCCTTTAGACACAACATTTGCTTCTCTCGGTGAGCTAGACTCATCGTCAAAAATAGAAGAAGCAGTAGATCTTATCACCAAATCTTGTAACGCTGCCTTCACAGTAGCCTGCCCGGAGATTAAGGTGAGGGGAAAGAAGAAACCCTATTGGTGGAACCAAGAAATCTCCGAGCAGAGGAAAAACAGCAGAAAACTCTTTAACGAGGCTAAGCGCACGGGAATCTGGTCCCATTATAAGGACGCCTTAAAATCTTTTAAGAAGTTAATCCAGAAGGCCAAAAGGGACTCCTGGAAGAACTTCACTAATGACATCGAAGAAGTCTCAGAGGCCAATCGCCTACGAAAGGTCCTCTCCAAAAACCCCATACCTCCAAGCTGCATTCGCACAACGAGCGGAGGATGGGCCACTTCTAGTACGGAAATTCTCGAAACCCTGATCAGCACTCACTTTCCGGGCTGCAGATCTCAACCATACATCTTAAACACGCAATCTAACCCAGGGCCATTTCAACCTCTGGACCACATTGTAAGTGAAAAAGGAGTTATCTGGGCAATCAAGTCCTTTAAACCCTTCAAATCTCCGGGAACGGATGGAATATTTCCCGCTGAATTGCAAGCTGCAAGCGATGTTATAAGCCCGCTGCTAGCTAAAATCTACAAGGCTTGCCTCAACCTGGTCTATATCCCCACGGAATGGACCAAGGCAAAGGTAGTCTTCATACCCAAAGGAGGCAGGATATCGGGCAAAAGTCCAAAGGATTTCAGACCAATAAGTCTGACCTCCTTCCTCCTAAAAGTTCTAGAACGATTGCTGGACGCCTACATTAGACGATCGGCAAATAAGGCACTCATCTCCAACAACCAACACGCCTACTCTAAGGGCAAATCCGTAGAGACAGCTCTACATGCTATCACTACTAAGATAGAGAAGGGTCTTGCCTTTAAAGAATTTACGCTGGGTATCTTTCTCGACATAGAAGCAGCCTTCAACAACGTTCTCCCAGCAGCGGTCACAAAATCTCTACGTTCTTTAGGGGTGGAAGAGCCTCTTATGAAGTTCGTCGAGCTCCTTCTAAACAAGAGAATCATTATCTCTGAGCTGGGCAGCTCATCGTTAATAAGGTATACCAATAGAGGAACCCCCCAGGGGGGCGTTCTTTCTCCTCTACTATGGAACCTGACGGTGAACGCTCTGTTATCTATACTACGGCCCACCGGATGCCAAGTCATTGCATATGCCGACGACATAGCCTTGACAGTTACCGGCAAACACCTTCCGGTGCTTGGCAAACTCCTGCAAAATGCTCGTAATCTAACAAACACATGGTCTATGAAATGCGGACTCAGCATCAGCAGTGAAAAAACTGAGATGGTGCTTTTTACCCGCAAACGCAGTATACCGGAATTTACCCTCCCATCCCTAAACGGGAAGGAAATCAAACTCTCTACCGAGGTTAAATATCTCGGAGTTATTCTAGACAGGAAGCTTGACTGGAAGCGAAATGTGGAGGAACGATCCAGGAAAGCCACAATGGCTCTCTACGCTTGTAAGTCGGCAATCGGAAAAAGGTGGGGTCTCCAGCCACGCATAGTCCATTGGATCTATACGGCAGTGGTGAGACCCATACTCTTCTACGCCGTCACCGTATGGTGGACGGCACTCGATATCGAATCTAACAGGAGTAAAGTAACGAGAGTGCAGAGGATGGCGGCAATGCTCACCAGCGGTGCCCTTCCCTCCACTCCCAACAAAGCTCTTGAAACCATATTATTCCTCCTCCCAACTGATCTATATGGCAGATACCGTGCCTCCTGCAACGCGGCGAGGCTCAACGCTATCGAACCCTGGAGGGATTGCAGGTTTGGTCACACCCGGATCCTGAAGCAAGTCCCTGAAACCTTCTTGAAATTGGATCATACAACATCGCCCCCTTGCTGGGACAACAAATTTTCCACAAGAATCCCAGAGAGGAACGAGTGGGCAAACGGCGTAGAGCCGGGATCACACGAAATCTCCGTTTTTACAGATGGCTCTAAACTAAACAACAGAGTCGGCAGCGGGATATTCTCGGAGAAGCTCAATCTAAGCGAGAGCTTTCGCCTACCTGATCACTGCAGTGTTTTTCAGGCTGAACTCATAGCTATCTGGGAAGCAGCCCGCTATCTGGCTAACCTGCAGGTAACCAATTCTATTTCAATTTTCTCTGACAGCCAAGCTGCAACAAAATCCCTGCAATGCAGTAACACCTCGTCACTAGTGGCATTGAAGTGCAGAGAAACCCTCAACAAACTAGCTGAAAATTGCAACCTAAGCATAATATGGGTTCCTGGCCACTGTGACATCTCAGGAAACTGCGCTGCGGATGAGCTAGCTAGGGAAGGCACCAACTTGCAAACAACAACCTCCGCTGATTGGGCCAGCCCTCCTCTAAACACTAAAATACCACCTGCGATCTCTTTTCACGGATCAGGCAAACGCCAGATGGGCGAGGGAACCTACATGTAGTATATCCAAGCAAATCTGGCCTAAGCTGGATGAAAAGAGATCGCGATCGGTGATATTATTAAACCGTATCTCTATAAGCCCACTAGTGGGCCTTCTTACAGGTCACTGTCTCGTGGGCACTCACGGTGCCTATATGGGCCTGCAGACAAATGACTTCTGCCGCAGCTGTAGGGACGAGGAGGAGATAGAAAGCGTTGAGCACTATCTGTGCCACTGTCCCGCACTGTCAAAAACCAGGTACCAATGCCTCCACAGATACTCTTTTGGGTGCCTTGCGGAGCTTGAATCTATAAACCCAAACGATATCTTGCGTTTCATTAGGCAAACGCGCTGGTTTAGCCTCACTGGGGTCTAAACTCTCCTCTTCTTCGAAAGTAGGGTAATAGGAAATAGGGGCCCCCCGCGTGGTAGCACAACGGGCCACAACGGCCTACGTGAGTCTCCGCTCGGACAGCGGAGGCAGCCACTCTAACCTAACCTAACCTAACGTTAATTGGAGATGAGTTGAGAGTAATAAGGCCAGACAACTTTTTAAGGGCTTTTGAAGTTCGAAATTAAACCTTTCGCAATTTTTTAACTTATTACAAAAACAAAAAACAAAAATTGTACTTGTTGTTCGCTGTTTTTCTCTTATTAGTGGCATATTTCTTTCCTTTGCAAGTTTATATAAGAGGTGCTATGAGGGGTCGAAGTCCGAACTTAGAATAAAATAATTTTAAAAAAATATATAATACTAATAATAGTAAAAGCTAGAAAATAATTAGGGAGGTCTTAGGTACTAGTCATCACACTCCTCATCAATCTAGGGCGTTAATCAGACAATTAAATAAAAGCTTTGTACGCGTCAAATTTCTATTGATAGTCATAAGTAAGACCAACTGAACCTTAATCAGGTTATGCTACGCCTCACATTTTTAGAAATTTCACGCGCCCAACGCTTTTATTTAATTGTCTGATCAACGCCTTAGATGGATGAGGAGTGTGATGACTAGTACCTAGGACCTACCTAACTATTTTCTAGCTTTTAGTATTATTATTACTTCATGTAAGTATTGTTTTCAATAAAACCGTTTAACTTAAACATTTTTTTTTTTAATTATTTTATTTTCAAGTTCTTAGTCTTTATTTAATTGCCTATTATTTCTCATTCTATTTAGTTCATTTCGTGACTCATTATTACAAGGACTCTTTGCTGACAATTTGTTACAATCTAAGTCCTCAATACATAATCCTTCCAAAGACTTTACTTGACTCTGCGCCACGTATGCTTGTCCCTCCTCCAACTCCAAAATATTTTGATGTCACTTCTACCGGACTGTATGTAATATTTGTTCCAAATATGGACCAACTCGGACCACAAATACGATTTTTTTCAATATCTCGATATTTGCGCCACCTAGGGGCGATTTTTTCCATAGGTCGCCTTCTATTCTTGTATGTATTATGTGTTCCAAATATGAGCCAAATCGGACCACAAATACGATTTTTGTTAATATCTCGATCCTTGCACCACCTGGCGCCGGTTTTTTTCATAGGTCGCTTTCTATTCTTGTATGTATTATAAGTTCCAAATATGAGCCAAATAGGACCACAAATACGATTTTTGTGAATATTTCGATCCTTGCGCCGCCTGGCGGCGATTTTTTTCATAGGTCGCTTTCTATTCTTGTATGTATCATAAGTTTCAAATATGAGCCAAATCGGACCACAAATACGTTTTTATTGAACATTTCGATCCTTGCGCCACCTAACGACGATTTTTTTTTCGTATTATTGCATTGTCATCGGGTTCTGAACTATATTCCAAGTTTCAAGCTTGTAGCTTATCGGGAAGTTACTTAAATTTTAATTACAAAATTCGTTCAGAACGGCCGGCCGTACAGCCTGTAAAATCAACCTAAATAAAACCGTTTAAAAAGATTTAAGCCATATTTTCCGATGTTTTTTTTCCTATCAGTCTATCTACCGACCTATCTCGGCTTCCGTTTCAAAAACGCCATATCCCAAAAAAAACTTGTATAACGCCCTATTTGTTTTAAAAATGCGGGTACCGGTTAAGTAAAAACGAAGCTCCCTCTATCCTCCTACGCGTTTCGACACATTTCGTACCTTCCTCAGAGAGATATGACATATGGCTATTGCCACAAAATAATCATTAAAAATAAATATTGGCACTGTCCTCAAAAATATTACTTCCTATTAGCTTCTCATGTCATCTAACAGTTCAAACGTTTAAAAATATTGTTTGATTGTAAACAATCAAAGACCTATTTGCTTGTCCATCAATTTGCACTCGTCTATGTTAGTATGGGCTTATAACGCCAAAAATGGTTGAAAATCCCCAACAGTTATCGCAAGTCGTTATAGATGAAAATTTCCAAACACACTTCAAAAAACCTCCTCGCTCGTTAGACCCTCAATGGAATATATTCTAAGGACTTTATTACACAAAATCAAAAGTTTTAGAGGGAATGGGGGTTAAAAGGCCAAATCCGATTTATACAGCACCGAACTCCACCAGTTAAATTCTTTTTTTTTTTTTTTATTTAGTTTTAAAAAAATCGAGAAATTTTTACAAAAATTCAGAATTTTTTATATGAAATTCTCTGAATTTTATGAGTATGCGGTTGGGTTTTATAGCCCAATCAATTTTAGACAAAATATAAGTTATAGTACTCCCGACATTTTTAACGATTTTTTTTAATTTCTTTCCGAATGGTGTTTTTTATGGTTTTATATATAGCACAAAAACCACTGTCACTCTTTTCATGGAGGCAAAATAATTTTTTTTTTTAATTTAGAAAACTCTAACTATAAAGTTAGAAACGTAAGTGAAATTTTCTCGAATTTTGGAATTTTTTCAAAAACGTTTTTGAGCATAGTTTCAGTTGCATAGTTTTTTCTTAAAATATCAAAAATAAAAAAAATTTATTGACGAAGAATAAAAATTACCACTGCTTTTTTCTATTCTATTCTGATATTAGGACTGCATGATCGGTGGTCGTCAACCATCACGGAAGGGCGGTATGTAACGGACGGCCAATGGTTGTAGCAACAGAGAGGAACATTGGAACAAAAACAGAGGGGCGGCGATATGAACTCTTCCACGGGTAGTCAACAACGTTACGTAATCTTATTGGTGGGGTCGTTATCTATAAAAGGAGTTGCGAGTAATCAAGTCAGTGGTGTATTACCCGTTGGATACTATCACCTTTATAGATATAAAAGGAAGGCGGACTTGTGCTAGCCGGATTTTCGTAGGCGAGGCTGAGCGTAAGTGGGCTTTAACAGCACAGCGATAGTATCTTTGGGTCAGACATCGGTCTACTGCCGGGAAAATAACTGAGGAGAGGGAGGACATGTTGACAAAAGGCGGACGGCACCTCTCCCCCCCCCCCCATCCCACCAGGGGACGAAGAGCGAGATAGCCTAAAAAAATTGCCAACCGTCGTAGTCGTGAAGCGAAGCGTGAGCCGTGCCATGACAGCACCCTGAGAAAAATTATGCCTTGAAGGCTTCACCTCTCTATATCGTATCCGAGAATACACCCAGCTGGTTGCCTTAAATAAAAGAGAACCAACTCCTCCGACAAAATTTCCATTAGCTATTGGTCATCACCCGCCTCCCAATCAGCTGTTGTTCGTTGTTGGTTACTGGTTGCCTACACTAGCCGTTCTGCTGTATTACACTAATGATATTACAGTGAAGGTCGAACTATTCAAGCGCTACTTTGAACGCACGAACAGCTCGTTATGGAGTCTACGAAGCCGAAATAGACAAATACTTAAAACAAAAGTTATGTTCTGTAAAACTTCGAGGTATTTTAAGTTAAAGACTGGAATTTAAGGAGTAATTTGGTACGATCAGAGAAGAGGTCGCATCCATAGGTTCTTGTTAGGATTTGGAGTGTTCACTAAACATAACAGACATACATATGTATGTAGGAGAACAACGAAATATCAGTTCAAAGATCAAACCACACTGAACATAACATAGTAATTAAATAACTAGTTAACTTGTTATTAACTAAATAATTAGTTAAATGAAAAAAAAAATCTATAAGATGAGGAGAGTTCAAAATAAATTTTCTCAAACTCGAATGATTGGGTGCGACAAATCTTGGGCTTGTTGAAAATGAAGTAAATTTACCACTGGATCGATAATAAAACTTTCAAAGAGCCTTAACTGTGACGCCGTACTCAAGTAGTAAAACGAAAACCAAATAAAACTAAAGAAAAAAGTTAACAAAAATTTGGAAAAGTAGCCGAAACGTTGAATATCGATTTCACATACATTTCATACCTATCTTGCAATAACAAAAACAACAAATATAACGGAGACGGTTGTTAGCTGAAGAATAATACTAGTCATACGCATATATATAAACTTAAACGACTGCAATTCAAAGATCTAGAGGTCACAGCATCAACAACAATAGCAACAAAAATATGGAATAAATAATAATACAAAAACAAAAAACTCGGCAACGTCAACGCCAAATGCAATAAGTTTAAAATAAAAACAAGCAATTTCAAAATTAAAAACGAAAACAACAACAAAATAAAAATAATTGCAAATTTTAAAGCAAGCTATTGCAAACCAAAAAAATTTAAAGAAACAAAAAAGTAAAAATTAAAAACGATAAATCAAGCGCACAGCATCCCAGTTGACTGGCTCACTGGTTCGTTTGCTTGTTGGTTGGTTGACTGTGGTTCGATGTCGCAGACAGGCATGCGAGCAAAGTCGACAGTTTGGTTAAAACAAAACTTGGTTTGCGGCAAGGAAAAACGATTATGAATTTAAAATATGGCATAGTTATTCTGCACACACACACACACACAAGCACACGGAATAACAGTGTCAAAATGAGGTGCAACATTTAAATGCCAGTTGAATGTGCAAAGCGTCAGACATTCGCCAAACTAAATGAAAAATGTAAACAAAGAAACAAACTAAAAACAATAAAAAATCGTAATCAATTTCCTGCATCAAAGAAAAATTTTGCAATAGCTTCAGCATCATGCCAAGGCGAGTCATATTAGGCGAATCAAAGGCCTTCGAAAAGTGTGAGCTCATTTCGGGGTCGGTTATTTTTTCAAATTTGTCAGGATGTGTTATCGAAAAGAATAAAAAATAAAAGTTCATCTGTCGAAATTTAAAATAAAAATTCCTACATCCGTGTTCGCTGCTGTATATACATTCCACCGATCCTGATCGTTTTTACTGATTTGCGGGTCAATTATTGAAAGCTTTTAACCAAATTAGTGCACAGTTTAAGTAGCTTTGTTGTTGACCTTATATTTATAACACTACATCATAGTAGTTTTACCTTTAATTTTTTATCAGACGTGGACACTTTTGTTCGCTATTATTGGTTTATAAGATGGCGGGTTCGAATCGAGCTCAAGGCCTAACAATAATTATCATATACGTATATTATTTACAATTGCTGTTTTTATGTACGGCACCCTTTTTTCGCTCTTATTTGGAATCCAAATCTATAAATAAAGTTATAGATGTAAAGACGGAAATTCGGGCTATTAACGAACTTTGGGCAATTTTGGTCGTAGTGCTTTTTTTAGCTATATTTTATTAAAATAATTTGTCAATGACACGGGTCATTGTATGAAATAAATGAAGATCTCGTATGCGATCGTTCTGTAGAGTTTACTTTTAATTCAGTAACCGAAGAGGATGTAGTTAGGTCCCTTTACGCCATCAAATCAAACGCTGTTGGTGTGTACGGTATTAATCTACGCTTTTTAAAGCTAATTCTGCCTTGTGCGCTTTCCTCACTTACGCATATTTTTAATTTTATTTTAGTGTCATCTACCTTTCCTTCACAGTGGAAAGTATCAAATGTCACTCCGACCGCAAAAGGAAATGCGTATGACTCCCCAGGAAATTACAGACCTATCAGTATCTTGTCATCACTGTCGAAAGTCTTTGAAAAGTTAATCTCATGCCAAGTAGTGTTGCACCTAAATAAGTATAACCTTTTATCTGAGTACCAATCTGGCTTTAGGTCTGGGCACAGCTGCTCCACTGCACTACTTAAAGTAACAGATGATATCCGTCCTGCTTTTGAAAATAAAATGGTAACGATCTTAGCCCTCTTAGATTTTTCGAAAGCGTTCGACACTGTCAACCATAAGATTTTATTACTTAAATTACAACATTATTTTGGATTCGACACAACGTCTATAAAATTAATTAGGAGTTATCTTTCATATAGGTTACAGCAGACTGTGTGTGGCAATAACATCTCGCAACGGAGCGTAGTATCTTCTGGTGTGCCTCAAGGTTCTATCCTAGCCCCATTTTATTTACTATTTTTATAAATGACATTGTCAGCTGTTGCCAAAATACATCTATACACTTGTATGCGGATGACACTCAGATATACCTTTCGCGTCCTATTGGTCTATGCGAAGATTTAGTATGTAGAATGAATGATGACCTAAAAGCTATATCAAATTGGGCCAAGGTGAATGGGCCTAGCCTAAATCCGGCAAAAACACAAGTCCTGCCAATATCCTTCAACTCCTATGACTTAAATGAATTGCCATCTGTAGTACTGGATGAAACCAAAATACCTTTTCTTTCGGCTGTGACTAATCTTGGGTTTAGGATGAACTCCCGACTTACTTGCATAAACCACATTAATTTTGCTGTCTCGAAAATATATTATGTTCTTAGGAGGTTGTGGCTTGGCTGTTATCTTCCAGTTAACACAAAAATTAAACTAGTAAAGGCTCTCGTTGTCACACAAATCACCTATTTCGAACTAGTATATGGAGATCTCGACTCAGAATCCAATAGGAAATTAACCTAGCTCTGAATAATGCTGCGAGGTTTATATACGGTAAGAGAATGTTTGATCACATCTCCATCTACACAAAAAATATTCTTGGAAGGAGCTTGGAAAATTACCTTCAGACTAGGAACGTAATTTTTTTATTTAAAAATATTAGGTACCAGAAACCCGGCTATCTTTATGAAAAACTCAGCTTTGTAATATCTTCCCGTACTAATAATATTTTAGTACCACGATTTGTATCTCTACCGGGGTCTAGATTATTCTTTGTTAGTGCTGTGCGACTATGGAACTCATTGCCAATGTCAATTAAATGTATTAAATCAGATAGTTGCTTTAAGGCGGCAGTTGCAAATCATTTTTCATAGGGATGTCTCTTACATCCCGCTCTGCCTCGTTCGTGAGGTTTCTTCTAATTTAAGTTTTTTTTTTTAATTTATTTAATAATTTGGGAAAAATTTTAATTAAGTTATTTTATATTCTAATATCAGTAAACTCTGTAATTTATATGTAAAACGTACAAAAAAAGACTCAGCGTCTTAATGTGCTAAGGGAGTAAACAAACAAATAAATATAAATATAAACGATTGTGAGCACACAAAGAAATCTATTTGTACTATGGCACTATTGTGAATGTTTGCACTGCATTACCGGCAGTTGTTATCATATTCCAGATGGCAGCGCAAGCTGTAAGTTTTAACTGATTGATAGAACAGCTGATTTCTGTTGATATTTGATAAGATACTTTTATATTGGTTGTGCAAGATGCGCAAGGGTCCGGCTCGTTTATTATTGTTATGATAAATATTGTTAGGCCTTGAGCTGGATTCGAACCCGCGATCATACAAGTCAGTAGGCCGATATAACAACAAAAATTTTTATTATTGGTTTTTGAGTTGTTGGCGAACTTTCTTCTTTATCTTGGTGTTTTGCTGGCTTGAGGTCCGATTTTTAAATTAAAAACCAATGAAAGTACGTAAACCCAAGCCAACCACTGAAGACGTGTAAAACAATTCAGCCCTGAAGACGGTTACCGTGGGGAACCGAAATATATTGGTACAATTAAAAACTACTTTTGGTTTTTCATTATTGGTTTAGTTTTGGTAAGAATATGTACCCTATTTAAATTCTTCGTTATTTCTAAAACCTTTAATTTAGAGCTCACAACTATTTTTTGTTGTTTAGATGCTTTTGAATGAATTTCTAATGCAAAATAATGAATTTCTAATGCAAATTAGCAAAACAAAACTGTTGTTGGAGATAACTCTCTCACGCCATTCATTACAGAACAAGTACACTAAGTTATTGGTAAACAAAAAATATGCAAGAAAAACGGTTTGTGATAAAGAGAAACAAAAAAATCCATTTTTACAACATATCTCTAATGTACTAAATTAAAAGAAAGGAAATAATAATAATAAAAAATGGTAAACTAGTATACAGGAACACTCGAAAAACTCGTTTACATACAAATAAACGTATTGATAAAGTTGGCCATGCGCGAGCCTAAAATTTCAATGGATGATCTTTCCTGCATTGTATCCGCTGTAAAATCCCCATATATTTATATTCAATTGAAGATTATGGTCAATACGCAAAATTTACATAGTTCATACATACGTTTTTTTAATAAGAAGTTGTTATAGTAAATTAGTAGTAGTTGTTATTGTTGTAGTTTTTTGTGCGTATGCATACATTGAAGTATGTGTGTGTAGCGTGGCATTAGTATAAGAAATATAAAAAGGAAAATGTGTAGTGTTGATTAGTACTTAAAATTTAGATAGCTGTAAAAAATAGTAGTAAATAGTACTTAGATATAAATGTATGTATGTATGAAGATAACATTGTATCTGTATGTATTAAATGTAATATAGCTGCACACAAGATTGTTCATATCTCAATACCCACACGATGAGCTCATGAATTATGAATTGCGAATTAAATGAGTTGGTTGAGCGAACGTCAATAAATCAAAAGACAAACATTGAAAGGCAAAATGCCTTCATACAAAAGAATCTCACAGATCCTACGTGTTAAAGGAAATGGAAATTTAATTTTATTTTCTTTTATAGGAATTCTTATTATTGTTTATTTGTATGCAATCTTCTTAGTTTATGGTGTTAACAAAATTGCACAGTGGTTTGTGTTTACATTAAATAATAGTTAAAAACTGAGGAAAAATGCCGCTAGGTGGCACACGAATCAAGATATTATAAATTTCGAACTACATAAGTTAATAATCTTGCAATCAATAACACTGTGCAACAGCCGGCTGGGTATTGGACCAAACCCACTTTTTTGTAGAGATTGAGGCTTAAGTAGACAAAGTACTATCTCTGTTTTTCGAAGTTAGCCTCAAACAAATGGATATCGGCTTTCGAAGTTCGAAATTCTACATTTCGAAATTTAATTTTTTTTGTTACTGCGTTTAGCAAATTAAAAAATAAAAATGTGGTCGTGGTCCGCTCTTTTCCCTTGTTTGAAGGGCTGAATTCTTTAGTATAACAGCTGTTATACGAGGTGAAAAGTCAGATAGTCCCATGATAGTGGCTACTACTTTCATGTCTGCACATACTCTCCACTGGAATTGCTCGTACTAATTTTTCAAAAAAAGAATTCAGTCATTCAAATAAGAGAAAAAGGCGGACCACGGCCACAGTTTTACTTTTTTAATTTGCTGAACGCGTTAACAAAAAATAAAAATTTTTATATGTAGAATTTCGAACTTCGAAAGCCGATATCTATTTTTTGGAGGTTAACTTCGAAAAACGGAGATAGTACTTTGTCTACTTAAGCCTCAATCTCTAAAAATAAGTGGCTTTGGCCCAATATCCAGAAAAAAAGTTGATTTTGTGGCATAGTGCAATGAAGTTACTTGACGTTTTATTAGAAGCCTTAAACTCGAACTATTGTTCAGACCCCGCTGAAAATGCAATACCAAAAAACGTATTCTGTAAGATCGCGCAAAAATTAAGACATGTGGAATATTCTCCCAAAATCAATGGAATCATGCAATCAAATTTGAACAACAGAATTACTGAGGAAGACGAGAGAGCGTCGAAACACGTAGGATAGAAATATGAAAATTTAACTTTGCTTTCCTATTTCTCGACCTTAAAGCTCCATCAAAGCAAACAGTTGAGTTTAACATCCCGTTCAGGTTGATACTTGTAAATTGAAACATATTTCAGATACATGTGACAGTGCAATATGTTGCAAAAAAAAAATTTACTAAGTGGTGCACGCATCAGTATATTTCGATTATTCGTTCTAAATTTATGGAATGTTTCTATCGGGCTTTAAGTAACAACAAAGTTAGCTAGATAGTTTAAACTCTTATACAATGCAACATCAGATAAATTCCGCTAGGTGGCGCACGGATTGATATATTTGGTAAATTCGAAATAAAGTGGGTATCCTGAAGTCGATTTATATTTGAATGATTCTCTGTAGTGCTTTCTCTAATTACGTTAGAAGACAAAACGGTTCCGACCTTGTGTCATTTTTAGTGAAATTTTCTGTTGACACTGAAGATGTCACAAACAAAACCAAACCAAATTTCGAAGTTAATGCAATAGGGGAGAAAAAAATTTCGAATTTCAATGAAAGTTTGGTTTTCTAGAATGAGATTTACAAAATGACATTGAGATTAGATTTTTTTGCAGAAATACATTTATATTCGAAGTTCTATTTTAGAAAATTGTTGTTATTTCAAAATTTGCAATTCATTTTATGCTCATTAACACACTGTGCATTAGCCACTCACATGCAAGTAATGTTAAGATGATTGCAATTTGTTGTATTTGTATGCGTTTATGTTAAGCAAACTGTATATTTTTACGAAGCTGTTTGTTTGTTAAATTGCTAATGATCGAAGAATGCGAATTTACATTTCAAATTGTTAACATTTACATATGAAATTGCCCTTAAATGTAAGTAAAAACTGTATGCTTGTTTCGTTTGTTTGTGAGTCGCATTTGCACTTTCAGGAATTTGGTGGGTAGAACGAATGAAGATGAAGATGTTTAACACACATACCTACAAACATGGTAAAAATATTAGGAGCGGGAAAAAAATTCGAAATCTTTGTTCGAATTTCACTAAAGGCATTTCTATTACATGCTTTTGTGTATTAGTTTCAAGAAAAAAGAGCATGTCCTTTTCAATACAAGACTTTTTTAAAACCAAATTCTAAAACACTTAATAACATAGTTATTATGAGGAAGAAATAATTTATGAAGAGACTATTGACAAAAGTTTTTTTTTATATTTTTAAAAACTATTTTTTGTATGCATATTATTTAAACGCTTCCTTCTATATTTTTTTCCTAGAATTAACAGTTTTCTTTTTCGAAAAATACATGGAAAAAACCTTGTCACAAATTGATTTGCTTTCATATTTTCTATATTCAAAACTTTTCGAAATTCAAATTATTTCTGCAATCGAATAATTTTCGAAACTCATTTTTTTAATACATATTTCTTTACACATCTCCAGTAAACAAAAATATATGAAGACAACTTACTAAAAGCGTAAATAACAATAATTCGAAAATTTTCGAAATTCAAAAAACTGTGTGCTTGGCTAAGTTTGAAATTTATGGTTTGCTGGGTGAAAGCTACTTCTACTAACTTTATTTTATTTTAAGATAAATATAACAGAAATCTTATTCGAAAAAAATTCGAAGTCGGAGGACTTTGAAAACCTTTATATTTTTGAACACGTAAGTCAGTTTTCAGAATCAAATTTAGTTTAACTTCAGGAAACAATCTGAAATTTTTTATAATTCGATTTATTTTCGAAATCAAAAGTATTTTATAAATTCAAACAATTTGTGAAACTGATATTATTTCCAAAGTTCGAATAGATATCGAAATAAGTTTTGTTTTCGAATTTGTGATCCTATACCTTTCTATTCATGAACACTTAAAATCAATTTAGTTAATAAAAATTTTTTAATACAGGAAGCATTCCTTACTTTTAAAAATTTTAACTATTTTTGATTTATATTTATTTATATTTTATATTCGACCGTCGAATTGGTTTGCTATTGAAGTTGTGATCCAATTCATTTCCTATATATCTTAGTCAAATAAAGGAAATAAAAATTCTTCAACAATGAATCGAGTTTTTAAAATAAAGTTTTTGAAATAACACATATCTAACAGTAATAAAAAATTATGAATATGGGAAAGATATTCGAGACTATTTAATCGGGAAAGAAACCAACTTCGAAATTCTGAAACTTTAGGTAACCTCAAAGCGATCATCTGCCTAGGAAAACCCCAGACTTATCTATAAAAGGAAATAACCATAATTTCAAATCTTGAACAACTTCAAAGAGAGAAACATTAAATAAATATTTAACTTTTGAACATACATATAAAAAGGTTCTAAAACTTTTTTAAAAATAAAAAAAATCTGATTATGAAATTCGAAATATTTTGTATTTCCTTGCAAACTATTATAAACATTTAGTTTGCATATTCTGTAATCCTTTTCCTTATGATTAGGAAATGGGTTATTCTATTTTGGAAAATAAATAAGAACTAGCTCCTCAAATTTTAAAAATTCGAATTATTTTGTAAACCCAAACTATTTTAAAAACTAGGCTTATTAAGATTTATAATAATATTATTTTCTCAAAAATCGCGAAAAAACAAGTATATGCAAACAAAAAGCAAATCATTAAATCGAATGTTATTATTCGTAAACGAATAAATAATCACATATTCAAAAAAATTCGAAACTCGAAATATTTTTGATATAAACATCGCAAATTTTCTTAAAATTCAAACTGGTTTCGAAGTTTAAATTAGAAAAAATAATTAAATTACTTTCGATATGTAAACTATTTTCTAAATTAGGTAATTTTCAAAACCACATCAATTTAAATTTATCGTAAAATTATTTTATATATGACAACTGCTTTTCAAATTGAATACGATAAATTTTCGACGTCGAAAACCGAAACATCGCTGAAGTGAATTTAAAAAAACAATTTGAAAAGTACTGTAATAGGACGTTTTTTAATTGAGATAATTTTCTCATACAATCTTGCTCCCTTGTTTTAAAAGTTCTCAATTTCGAATGTTCAGCTTTACAAAAACTGCTACAATTAAATTTTCGGAATTATTTTACGAATTGCATAGACAACTTTCTGGCTTGTTATTCAAATCGTTTTTATTAAGCACATTTCTTGCGGAATACCGCTACTCCTGCAATAAAAAATTGTCAATCTAAAAGACAATCTAAGACATATTCAAATTCGTATTTTCGCATTTGCTAGCAACAACACACAAAAGTTTTTATTCTCATTAACACATCCTCTGCAATTGATATCAATGAAATGCATGACAAACACACTTAGATTTGTAAAAAAAACAAAACAAGAACACAAAATTGTACATTCATTCAAACACTTGCGCGCTCCTACAATAAAACAAATTTGCCTCTACATACCATCTATCAACTTGACGAAATTATCTGGGAAAACACCAACTTTGCCATGTAATTCACCCTTCCACCAGCCTTTATCTGGCAATTCCGTGCTTATAATCGTGATGACTTCCCCGACTTTCAATTCTAATTCATCATCATTTTGTGGCGCATATGGATATTCGACGCGACAATATTCACGTTGCGGTTTCGGTGGCAACGATGGTGCAACATCATCTAACAATGATGTATTATTGATTGTGCTTGCCGCGGTAATGGAGCTACTACTAATGCTACTGCTATTCAACAAATCCTCTTTGGAATTATGGAAACTTAAGCGATTCATTTTTTTCGTTGTTGAACTGGTGCTGCTGGACGCTGCGGCATTTAAGTTAACCGATGATGTGGTAGTGTTGGTACTACTGGCGACACCACTTGACTTATCCAACAATGAAGAAGCTGCAGCAGTGACAGTAGCTGATTTTGATGTTGTTATTGTGGTACTTATTGTTGAGGGGTTAGGACCGGCTGATGGCCTTTTGCTAGCTAAAATAGGTGACGGTTCGATAACAGTAACAAAATTTGAAGGAAATACACCGATTTTATTTTTTAAACGTCCACGCCACCAGCCTTCCTCGACCTAAATGGCAAATAAGAAAAGAAAAGAAAATTAGAATGAAAACATATGTGAAAATATTGAGGATTGTAGCATGAATGAGTTTAGTGTCATGTGTGTGTATTTGTGTATAAGCGTTAAATATGACACAGCCACAATAGCCATCATGTTCTTCTTAGTCTCTATATGCATAGTTATGTACATTAGCATACAGTCACTCTTAGTAGAAATGATACCAAAAGTTAGTTGCTTTTGTAAGTCACTTCAATTAAATATGGTTTGGCATTATGAAATCGCATAAGAATTTCGACGTATTTTGAAAATATAACCATTTTCGAAGTTTCAAATATTTTCTATATCTTTGCAGATTTTTATAGTTTTTTGGTTTAATCATGATTAGGAAGGATTTGTTCTATTCAGAAAATTTTTTTAAACACAACTTCGAAAATATTTCAGAACTTGAATTACTTTCGAAATTCTAATAATTTTCAAACTATATTCATAGCTCGAAGTATTTTGTTAAAAACTATAATTTATTTCTGATTTCAAATTATATTCTAATTTCGAACAATTTTGAAGTTTCGAACAATTTTCGAAGCTAGACTTTTTTTAAATATTTTAGTTTTGAACACCCAAAGGGATTTATTTACTTAATGAAAATTGGTTAAGCATAATTGAAACTCGTGAAAATTTCTTCGCCTTTTTTTTTTTTTTGTTTTTTTTTTTTTTGGAAAAAAAAAAAGTTTGAAATATTATTAAAAATTCAGTTATCTTCAAATAATTCGACTAATTGGTCACAGAGTTATGGTCAAATTATTTTCTACATCTTTGCAGACTATTATAATTATTTAATTTGCATATTCTGTAATGCCGTGTGGTGATGGTAGCGTGCATAATCGAATGAGCCAAGATCCCGCATTCCCGAATTGTTGTATTTATAATCCAATTTGAAAAAAAGTTTGATGACGTAGCGCTTTTGAAATATTTCGATTTATTACATTTCTCTCATGTTTTGCTACCAGTGTTCGGAATATTTAAAACTGTTACCTGAGTAAACGACTACGCCGGAGTAAAAATTAAATTTCGGAGTATATTTTTTCCTCCTTTTTGAAAGCGGGCGAACAAATAACATTAAATTGATTTGGTGGCTTGGCAAACCTTTCGATTGTGTTTTTACCATGAAATGTTTCTCAGAAAAAACGTTATCTGCCTCATCAGATGCACATGGAGTCGACCTAAAACGTGTAGGATGGCCAATTAATGCACCACATTCTATCTCGCCGGATATTTATCGCGAAAAATATTATTATTATTTTCGGTTTACCATACATATTTCATGCTCTCTTAATGACAGAAGATTTCAAAAGCGGGGCAGATTCGTGTAGGAACGATAATGGCGACCTGGTAACTGACGTACAGAGTGTTGGGGAAGACGAACCCGATACCCCGATTGCCGATGATGAAACACATTCCCCGGCATCCAATATCACGGCTAAAAAATCACAAGGTGCCAAGTAATGATGGGATACCCGACAGGCTGTTAAAACATGGAGGCAATGAGTTGGTATAAGATAAACAAGCAAAAAAATGGTATAAGGGCAGTAAATTTGGACAAGACGAAGTACTTGCTGTCATCTTGGCCTTTGTAGCCACCCCACTGTTGACGGATATAAGAGACTGTGAAGGATGTCGTTCATTTGGGAAGCAGCATTACAACCAACAATGTCGGCCTAGAAATCAACCGGAGAATAACTCTTGCCAAGAATTGCTTCTTTAGGCAACTGAAAAGTAAAGTCCTCTCTCGACGAACAAAATTCTCGCTCTACAAGACACTCATCATCGGAATCATGGAAGGTGTCGATAGAAGATGAGATGGCTCTTGGAGTATTCGAGAGAAAAGTTATCCGGAAGGAGCTATAATGATGACCTTTACACAGACATGACGATAGTGAAACGATTGAAAATCGAAAGGCTTCGCTAACTAGGGCATGTTATGCGGATGAATGAATACGCTCCGGCAGTTTGTAAACAGAGCAACGACAAAACCTTCACTGAGTTGGGAGAGACAGTTGGAGGAAGATTTGACCTCGCTTGGTGCCCCCAATTGGCGACTGTTTTCGCAAAACAGGCTTAGCTGACCTCGCTGACTCAACGTACTTCATTTTTATATAAAACTTCAAGAAGTGATGTATGTTGAATTTTGGCAGGATTTACACATCGCGTACAGTTTATCCTGCTATTCTCATTCCGTATGAAAAAAGTACAAAAGCTGAGTAAAATGTGAACAGTGAATGCGAACAATGAATTCACGTCTTTTTGTCAAATCCGATGTATGTAAATAATCAGCTTTTCATACGTATGCAATAAAACTTGAACCAAAATATATTAATAAGTAATAATATTTAGTTTTCAACTCACCCCAAATAAACCTTTGTGATAAAAAAAGTAGTAAGAGGTAAGAGCGGAGCAAAATACTCCGATTGGAATAAAGTCTGAACACGGTGTCAGCAATAAAACATGTTGTCAAAAGCGTGACGTCACGTCGAGAAAATTTATTTCACAGCTAACTAAGATTTTTTGCTCTCTCATTTTTTAATGCGGGATCTGTTTATTGGTTCATGGGTAGCGTGCTCCGCCTACCACACCGAAGACCCTGACAAAGCAACATCAAAGTTTTAGAAATAAGCCTTTCAATTAGAAGATAGTTTTTTTAAGCAGGGCCGCGCCTCGGCAGTGTTTGGTAAGCACTCCGAGTGTATTTCTGCCATGAAAAGGTCTCAGTGAAAACTCATCTGCCTAGCAGATGCCGTTCGGAGTCGGCATAAACCAAGTAGGTCCCGTCCCGCCAATTTGTAGGAAAAATTAAAAAGGAGCACGACGCAAATTGGAAGAGAAGCTCGGCCTAAAATCACTTCGGAAGTTATGGCGCCTTACATTTATTTATTTTTATAAATAAAACCAAATTTCTTCTCTTTTTTAATTTATTTCACTAACTTTCAAAAAGTTTAATATAAAAATAATTATTTTTTTTTTTAAATGTTTACAACAAAATAATCTGTCAACAGATACCGGAATTTTTTTGAAAATTGAAGATTTTTTATTAAATTGTTTTTTGGGTTTTCAAACTCGGAAAGGAATTTAAAAAATACCAATTAGCGCCCAATTGCAAAGCGAACTGCGGGGCATTCATATGGCTGAGTGGTTAATGGCATCTGCCTTTACACTGGTATGAATGTTGGAGATTCGAGTTCAATACTCAGCTCCCGAGAAGCTAGCTGATGAAGAAGTAAAATTCATGTCCTAGTAACCATCTCCGATTGTAAAAACTTAGCAATTTTTCTCTAATATCAATAACAAAAACCATTGTAAAGCTTGCTCATATGTCTCGATAATTACATACATATGGAATTAAAAAAAAATACTGTATCCTTTTTTTTGGCGTAGATTTTGTTTCAGGTTTTTGCAAATTTTTCTAATTCTGTTGAAAATTGGATATTTTTTAAAAATTACGAAATAGTTTTTTTAAAAAGTATATATTCACAAAAGTGTTTTTTTATTTGGGTTAACTTTTGTTTGAGGTTCTGCAAATTTTCAAACATTTTTTAGATTTGGAAAAGATTTTAAATATATCAACTTTAAACAAAATTTTATAAAAAAAAAATGTATAAATAGTTAAATTTTGTTGAAAATTTGTTTTTTTTTTTTCAATATTTCTGAAATCATATTATTTTCTTTATTGAAAAAATTTGTTTAAGACACTATTAGCATAGAAATTTTAACCCAACTGTTCCATTTGGACTGTAGGCGACTGTACTTTTAATATTGACTATAATAGACTAAGTGACGTAAATGTTTTGTTATAGTTATTGTTGCTAGATTGTGGCAGACTGGCTGGTTATCGTGATATAGTTTTAGTATGTGTGTATGTCCATATATGCAAATACAAACCTCCCCAAGGAATTCAATGACATCACCCACGGCCAGCGACAATTCGTCGTCATTGACTTGTGTATAACTAAAGATAACTTTACAGCGGCGATTTGTTGTAGCGGCTTTGTCCCTGCAAATAATAATGTATGTATATAATAAAAATCCTATAAAAAAAACATGATAATAAACGATAGCGAGGTATGCAAAGAAATGCTGTAGAAATCAAAAAAAAATCTGTTGCTGAGACGAATGATAACCAGTAATTATGCATTTTATAGCATTGCGATTTCAGTTAAGCAACTTTTTAACTCATGTCTTTAATTATTATTATTTTTTTGTTTTCTTAAAAATTTTTTTTTTTATCATTTCTGTGCAGCCCTCAGAGTCAGCATTACAAACCTCATTGTGACTTTATTTTCGTCGTTATTATCAATCACGCGCACAAAATTATCAGGAAACATTCCTGTTTTGCCGTTCGATTGCAATGTGCCCTCCCACCAACCGCCTGGCATTTGTTTAATGCTGTGTATGAGAGCACCTTTGATAAGGTCGAGCTCATCGGGTTCTTGCGCCACATAATCGTATTCTACTATAGCGGAAACTAGAATGAAAGAAATAAAAAAAGGTCAGTAATTGGTTTTGTATTCTTCTACTTCTAGTACTTAATTTTTTAATAAGTAGAAAATAGGCAATTAATTTGTTAGAAATAAATCTACTTAAAAAGATATAATTAAGAGCTTTGCAAACAGTTTGCGTGTTGTATCTACATATGTATATTAGAGTGCATCTTATTGAAGGGCACATTTTATTCCGAGCTAAAACCAGTTCTAGAAATATTTTCTAAACCATAAAAAACTTGCATACTAAACATTTTAAAGTTGATTACTGCCAGTTCAGACCAATGCGCAGGCTTCTGTTTAAGATTTTATTTGGCGTTAGCTAGCTAGAATCATTGTTTGCTATCAACTTATTGGCTTGGAGCTCAAGTTCTTTTATTATAAGCTTTTATTTTTGTATATTTCCAGTACCCTTTACAGATTGATACAGTACCCTGTATAGGATAGCTTTGTGGTATTGAAAAAGGAACCAAGGCTTAAAAAGCAAGTGATGCTGAAAAGGTAACCAGTGAGAAAAGAAGTCGCTGAATATGAGTAATAAAGTAACCGGTAAAAAAGAAGGCGGTGAAAAAGTGTAACAGGTGACAAAAAGTAACCGACGAAAAGTAGCCGCGAGAAAGAGT
Source organism: Eurosta solidaginis (assembly GCF_040869045.1). NCBI lineage: Eukaryota > Metazoa > Arthropoda > Insecta > Diptera > Tephritidae > Eurosta > Eurosta solidaginis. The sequence goes on along the minus strand of NC_090319.1, from coordinate 277,742,468 downwards.
AATCGGCGACAGAAAGTTACCGGACCTAAAGGCTAACCAATGCAATATAAGTAACCAGTGAAAAAAGTAAGCGATAACAAAGAGTAAGCCGTGAAGGAATGTACCCAAAGACAAAGACAAAAGTAAAAAAAAAAATGTAAGGCGCGATAACCTCCGAAGAGATCTAAGGCCGAGCTTCTCTTCCAATTTGCGTCGAGCTCCTCTTGATTTTCCCTACAAATTGGCCAGACGGGACCTACATGTTTTAAGCCGACTCCGAACGGCATCTGCAAGCCAGATGAGTTTTCACTGAGAGCTTTGCATGGCAGAAATACACTCGGAGCGCTTGCCAAACACTGCCGAAGGGCGACCCCGCTTAGAAAAATTTTCCTCTAATTGAAAAACCTTATTTCTAAAATTTTTGATGTGGCTTTGCCTGGGGCGTGAACCCAGGGCATACGGTGTGGTAGGCGGAGCACGCTACCATCACACCACGGTGGCCGCCAAGACAAAAGTAACGGGTATCAAAAAGTAACCGGTGGCAGAAAGTAACCAAAAATAACCATGCCTATAAAATTAAGCGGTGCTCAAAAAGTAACCGGTGACAGAAAGTAGCCGGTGGCAAAGTTTAACCGGAGCCACAAAGTAGCCGGTGACAAAAAGTAGCTTGTGACAAGAAGTAACCAGACCTAAAAAGAAACCAGTGCAATATAATCAACCAGTAAAAAAGTAACCGGTGACAAAAAGTAACCGGTAAAAAGAAGTAACTGGTGCCAGAAATTAACCGGTGACAAAAAATAACCATGCTTAAAAAACTAACCAGTACTTCAAAAAGTAACAAAAATTTACCGGTTCCAAAAAAAGCCTGTCCTAAATATGTAACCGATGCTAAAAAGTAGCCGGTGTTAAAGTCTCTGCTGCTAAATATTATCCGGTCCTAAAAATATAACCGGTGTAGAAAAAGTAAGCGGTTATAGAGTAATGTCCGACTTTAACAGTCACCAAAACCGAAATCCGGTTCCTTTTCTGAACCTAATACTTTTTTGAAACCTGTTAGTTTCTGTCTGGTACTTCCTACATTTTATTAGAACCGAAATTGTAGCGAAATATTTTATAGCAAAAACAATCACAAACCATTCCCTAAAAAATATTCGTGAGGTGGCTCCGAAAGTGTTCGAAAATGTTCTCGAAATCAGAATACTCGTAAAAAAATGTTTCCCAAAATTATATCGAACGAGTTTTTTGAAATGTACATATGAAATTTTTTGGAAACTATGACAAAAAGTTCCCAATTAATCATTTAAAAACCCAAAAATGGTAAAAAAATACTCCCAGAATACTCCCTATTTCATTTAAAAAAATTAATACCAGGTAAACTGATTCAGAAAAGATAAATTGTCCCAAAGTCGTTTCAATATAAACCCGAGATCAAATTGCAAAAATCGTATATATTCCGAGGAAACACCGAAGTTATGCCGAAAATAGAAATTATCTTAACGATACTCCCAAAATAATCACAAAAATAACATCTAAGTATACCCAAAATAGTCACGAATGCTTCCTGAAATATCCTGAAAATAAATGCGGGAAATTCCAAAAAAAAAAAAAAAACCATTCCAAAGTTATCTCGAAGAGATTTTGAACTCATTCAAAAAATTATTTTAAAATACTGCGCAATTTTTACCAAAACAATGCCGGAACAATCGCGAAGCTGGCGAGATAAGCTGGCAACGCTGTTTGTGATAAGGTGGTGAAACATACATATATCGTCCGCAAAAATAATAAATTTGTTGTGTTTATGAACATTGTATGCGTTTCGTTCAAAAAGCAGCCAGATAGCAATACATTTGGCTATCGTGTACAGTAGACTGGGTCGATTTATAAAATATCACGTGTTAATTGCTCAACAAAATTTTATTGAATGCTTAATACAAAATGAAGGTAAGAATCTAAGATTAAAAAAGAAAGGAAAAAATTACTTGTCAACGTGACGATGGTTGCCAGCGAATATATATGTTTGGCGTTGCCACATCACTCCCTTCTTAATAACTTCATTGAAAATATTAATGGTCGGAAGTAATGAAAGCTGGTTTAAGCCGTTCTGCAGAAACCTGGGCATCTTTGTTCCCGATCCTTATGGTGAAAACTCGATCGGATGGTCTGGATATCACTTCATAGGGCCCAGTGTATGGTGGTTCCAATGGTGCACGCACCGAATCTGTTCGGAGAAATACGTGGGAGCAGCGGCTCATGTTTTTTGCTAAAAATGGCTTAATTTTACTATGGTGAGCGGCTGGGACTGGACGTAGTACTCTCATTTGCTCTCTAAGTCTGTTGATAAAATTGTGCGGGCTACTCGTAGACTCATTATGGTCTAAAAATAATTGGGTAAGCGAAGATTGGTCCCGTAAACAAACTCAGCCGAAGAGGCTTGCAAATCATCTTTGAAACTCGTTCTGAGGCCCAAGAGTACGATTGGTAGCAGTGTAGTCCACCGATTGCTGTCATGACACATAAGGGCGGCTTTGAGTGATCCATGCCACCTTTCTATCATGCCGTTAGATTGCGGATGATATGCTGTTGTGTGTATGTGTTGTGCGCCAATGAGTTTAGATAGTGAGTTGAAAAGAGCAGACTCAAATTGGGTACCTTGGTCAGTTGTTATTGACTTTGGACATCCAAAGCGCGATATCCAATGGTTCCAGAAAGCTTGCCCAACTACGTCAGCAGTGATGTTTCGAAGTGGAATAGCCTCCGGCCATCGAGAGAATTGATCAATCATTGTTAGGCAGTATCGGTAACCTCTGTCAGGTGGCAGAAAGACTATGTCCATATGGACGTGATCAAAACGATTGTTAGGCATCTGAATTTTGATAGGTATGAAATGATTGTGTCTGCTGATTTTAACTCTCTGACATTGCAGGCAACTTCTTGCCCAATGAGCGACGTCTTTATTAATCGCTGGCCATACATATTTACCTCGCATTTGACGAAGGGTCGATCGTGAACTCGGATGTGATTGCCCATGAACCGAAGTAAAAATTTGAAACCGTAAGTTTTTTGGTATATAGATTCTGTTTTGGCCTGTAGAAGTATCGCAATAAATTTTTGTTTGATCGTCGAAGTTCATGCGCCGCAATGTTAAAGAATTTGTGCCAGTTAACAGTTCTCTTAGCTCACTATCCATCTCTTGCGCGTTTTGAAGTTGCTTATTAGTAACTGCGGTTGGCATAGAAATTGTGTAAAGCCTCGACAGTGCATCTGCTACTGAATTTTCGTCACCAGAAAGATGTACGATGCTCGTTGAAAACTGCGATATGTAGATAAGTTGACGTAGCTGACGAGGTGATGCTTTGTCAAGCTTTTGCGTGAAAACGAACATGAGAGGCTTGTGATCGGTTTTGATGATAAACTGCTGTGCTTCTAGAAAATGTCGAAAGTATTTTACCGACTCGTAAATCGCCAAAAGCTCCCGATCATAAGTGCTATAATTTTGCTCGGTTGGGGATAATTTTCGGGAGAAAAATCCGAGGGGACGCCAAACGCTATTAATTTTTTGTTCAACCGAGGCCCCAATGGCCACGTCTGAAGCGTCACATGTGAGTGCAAGAGGAGCGTTGCATACTGGATGCGCAAGGATTGCTGCATTGGAAATACTCTTTTTGCATGCTTCGAACGCCTTACTCGATTTCGGTGTCCAGACAATTTTTCTTTTATCATTCTTTTTTGAGTCATGCAGGTACTCATTAAGTGGAGCTTGGAGTTTGGCAGCATGGGGTATGCACCGTCGGTAATAATTTATTATACCTAGAAACCTTCGGAGGTCGGCAATAGTTTCAGGTTTATTATATTTTTCAATGACGGCTACCCGATCATTTGGTGGCCTACAGCCCTGCGAATTAACAGTGTATCCTAAAAATTCGACTTCAGGTTCGCTGAATTTACATTTATCAAGATTAATGCGAAGGCCATGTTGCTTTAAAAGAGAAAAAATTATACGTAAATGTTCCTGATGCTCGTTTTGTGTTTTGGACATTACGAGTATGTCGTCAACATATATGTACACAAAATTTATGTCCCTGAAAATTGAGTCCATAATTCGCTGAAATGTCTGTGTGGCGTTTCGAAGTCCAAAAGGCATATATAAGTACTCAAACAATCCAAACGGCGTGCATACGGCGGGCTTGGCAACATCTTCATCTGCCATTGGGATTTGGTGATAAGCTTTGACAAGGTCGATGGTTGAGAAAATCGTGTTTCCGTGCAGCTTCTCGTGGAAGTCATGAATATGAGCTATGGGGTAGCGATCAGGAGTGGTTTGCGAATTGAGCTTTCTATAGTCTCCACAAACGCGTCACTCACCATTCTTCTTGTGAACCATATGTAACGGGCTCGACCAAGGACTTTTGGATGCTCTGCATATGCCGTTTGCTATTAGACTCCTAAATTCTGCCTTTGCAGCCACTAATTTTTCGTCACTGAGTCGCCGAGGTTTTTCTGCAACCGGTGGACCAGTTGTATCTATGTGATGATGCACCGAGGTAGTTGTAAGCATCTGAAACTTGGCGGATGGGCGAAAAAGGTATTTATATTCACTAAGTAGAGTTCGGGGCACGTTTTCTGTATTTAGAGTGGCGATATTATAATCGGGCATCTGACGTAACACACCTTTTATTGTTTTGCCCGTATTGTGGTCAACGAGACATTTGTTTGATAAGTCAGGCAATAGGTGGAAATGAGAGAGAAAGTCTGCTCCAATTAGGAGCGTTTGCACATCAGCTATAATAAAGTTCCATTCAAACGGGCTAGGCATACCGATATCCACTTTAAGTTTTTTACTGCCGAAGGTACGAATGGGCGTATGGTTGGCGGCAGTTAGTTGCAAATCATTTTCCAGAAGGTTTTGCTTTATTGAAAACAGGGGAAATACTGACACACAGGATCCACTGTCGATTAAAAAACGTTGTCTGGAAATACGATCGAAAACATGGAGTCGATTTTCCTTAATGAGTTTGTTTAGTACTTCAGATGTTTTGGGTGCCAATGTGGTGACAGCGCCGATCGTTACGTTAGCTTTGTTTTGGTTGCTGCTGCCGCCAGCAGAATGTGCCGACGACAGCCGGGCTAGTTTCCCGATTTCGGCCAGTGAACGCAGCCATCTCTACACTTTTTAGCAGAACTTCCAAACTTCTTATGAAAGTGGCACAAATTTGTTGTATTTACGTTATTTGACGGGCTGCGATTAGAATTGCTGTTTAACTTTTGAGCTCAACCTGAATGGCATTGACTTTGCTTAGTAGAGAGTTTATTGTAGTGTTGACATCGGCAATTTTAGATTTGTTTTGAGACGTCGACTTTATTGCAAAGACGGAGTCGTCTTCAGGCGGGACCTCGATAGCTGATATAGAACTGGGAGAGTTTTTAAGGGTTTCCAGCATTCTGTCAGCTGATGTGGCTAGTTGGTCAAGACTTCCTTCTGATAAAACTAGCATTGGCCTAATGGATGCTGGCATCTGCCGAAGAAATAGCATACGAAAAAGGCCGGTGCCGTCCTCTGGTGACAAACGGCGCATTTGTGCCAGCATATCAGAAGGCTTTAGCCCAGAAAATTCATTGCCAGGTAGTAATTTATGAAGTTTTGTTTCTGGAGAATCCGTGAACTTTTTTATTATGTGCTGCTTTAAAGTGTCGTACCTGTTGTTTTCCGGCGGGTGTAGTATGAGGTCTTCCGCGTGGAGTACGACATCATCTTCTAATTTGATTGAGGTTATGTCAAATTTGTTGTTGTCAACTGTGATGTTGTTCAGTCGAAACGCACGTTCCAGTTGAGCAAACCAAAGAAGTGGGTTTCCTCGATTGAAAGTTGGAATGGACACTTGGCGCAAGTTCGCACTGGTGCTTGGTTGTTGACTGATGCGGCCATATTCTTCTTGTAGATCATTTAACTGTTTTTTGATTGCATCTAACTCCGTCATGGTGGAATCTGTAGTTTTTGATCGAAGATTGTATTCCGTTTTTTTCATTTACTGTCTGAGGGTCACCAATATAAAATATCACGTGTTAATTGCTCAACGAAATTTTATTGAATGCTTAATACAAAATGAAGGTAAGAATCTAAGATTAAAAAAGAAAGGAAAAAATTACTTGTCAACGTGACGATGGTTGCCAGCGAATATATATGTTTGGCGTTGCCACAGATTTATTAACCGATATCGCGCCATTGATTTTTCGATAGGATTTGGGCTCAGGAAAAAACAGTTCCACTACGCATACCCAAAAAACTAATTTTCGAGCCTGCAAAAAAAATGACGAAAGGGTAAATTTTTCGACCAAAACACTCCCCAAAACCCAAAAAATATTTTTTTCAAAAAACTGTTATCGCCAACGTTTTTACAACAGTTTGTAAAACATTATAGAAGAGGGTTGCCAGTCGACGAGCAGATATTAGGGTGACCAGGCGTTCGTAGTTTCCAGAAATTTTGTAAACCTCTTTCTGTAAGCTCAACTTGTTTGTTATCGTCCGTTTGTTGCTGTTTTCGCTTTTGCTATGTTTATCCGCTTTGATTCCCGCTGCACCACCACAACGAAAGCGTCGGCTGAGCAACAAAATGTCCCCTTCTGCTAGAGCTGTGAAGGTTGATAACAGTGCAGTTATCACACTCAAAGCAGTGAATAACAGATTGGAGGAGGTGGAGAAGAAGATGCTAGAGCAGTTGCGCCCAATTATTGAGAGTGTGGCGAAAAGAACAGAAGAAGTAAAAATTAATAATCGAATGAATGAAGAGGTTGCGTCGCTCATGGCAGCGGTAGCTGATACAAATACAACCGTCGCGACACTGAGAGAACGAATTCAAAAATCGGAAGAAATGATTGAGGGGTTGAAAGCGGAGCTAGCAAGGGGGAGCAAGCAAAGATCTATGCCCGACATTTCCGCTGACGCCGTCACATTTGGCTTCCCTTTTAGAGAAGGGGAAAATCTAAAAGCTGTTTTTAATCAAGTTTGTATGTCGATTGATTTCCATTCCCTGCAAATAAGGGACATCTTTCGAACGCGACCATCGATTGCGAGCAACAGTAGTGCTATCGTTATAAAATTTCACTCCCCCATTGATCGCAACCGTACTCTGCGCGCCTGTGACTATCGCAGGCGCATGAAAAAAGCTGTCTCACTGCAACCCCTTGATATCCAAGGGAATTTTCAATTATATGAGAGCCTTACACGGGAGAATCGAGTGCTCTTGCAAACGGCGATACAACTGCGACGTGACGGTAAGCTGGCATCGGTAATCACTGTACGAGGATGTGTCCAGGTTACGGAAGAGAAAAACAGCCAACCAACCGAAGTATGGTGTGAGGAGGATTTGGCACAGTTTCGCTGAGCACAAATTGACTTGCTTGTTTGCTTTTGAATTGTTTTATTATTATTTTTATTTTTAATATTGCAATGTAAAGATAGCGCAACTCTATTTGTTTTGTTTATGTTTCCTTGTACGAGTTTGCTTATATAGCCTTAAAGTTGCTTTTGCCTTTTTCGCTCGTCTCTCTAGTGGATGTGTGTGATGGAAGTGCGATTGGTATTGAAGACAATAGCCTTGCAATGCTCAACATTCTTTGTGGCCGGCAAAAGGGGTTTAATGTGGTCCACTTTAGCGCGCGCAGCTTAAATGGTGAGAAAAATGATATCATAAGAGGTATATTTAAGTTTTCTTCCATTGATGGTATCTGTGTTTCTGAGACCTGGTTTAGATCCGATATTAAAGATGCCGTATTTGACATTAAAGGATATAAACTTTATAGAAGCGACCGAAAAAATAAGAAGGGTGGTGTGTTGCTATTTATATAAAAACTATTTGAAAACTTGCTTGGTACCAAGATTATCTAGTAGCGTTATAGAGCATCTGTTGGTTGACATCGTGCTTTCCTGATGCTTGGAAGATCGCTACAGTGCAACCAATTGCAAAAACCAAGTCCGCAAGTAGTCCTGGTGACTTACGGCCTATAAGCATCTTGCCTGCGCTTTCTATACTGTTCGAAAAGTTGTTGTCTGAGCAAATACATGAGCATATTGGTAAACTGAAACTGCTGTCCCCGCATCAGTCAGGCTTTAGAGCCAAACATAGCTGCTCCACTGCCGTATTAAAAATCCTGGATGATATTAGAATTCCTTTTGACAAAAACCAACTGACTCTATTGTGCCTCTTAGATTTTTCTAAAGCTTTCGACTCGGTAAACCATGACTTACTCTGCATGAAGCTAACTAATTATTTCGGTTTTGGTATTTCAGCAACGCGTCCTATGCGGAGCTATTTAGGGAGAATAACTCAACGTGTCAAAATTGGCTCACAATTGTCTAGCCTTAAACCACTGCTGACTGGTGTTCCGCAAGGATCTATTCTAGGTCCTTTATTGTTTAGTCTTTTCATTAATGACATCTTCTATATCTATCAGCATGCCAATATGCACGCTTACGCTGATGACATTCAATTATATCTATCGGCAAGGTATGAGGATACCAGTCATCTTTGCGAAAAGTTCAATAATGACTTAGCATCCATTTCGGCTTGGGCCACCAGCAATTATTTGTGCCTTAATAGTGATAAGTCTTACAACCTCCCGATATCTAAAAAAGCTATAGCTTTCTCAAATATTCCTCCTTTATATATTGGTGGTAATGTTCTAAAACTGGTGCCAAAAGTGACCAATCTTGGCTTTATCATCAACAGTAGGTTGACATGCGATGATCATGTAAACTCTATTGTCTGCAAAGTATACTATATATTAAGGAACCTTCGAACGTCAGCGGCATTTACTCCTCCCCATGTTAGGGGAAAGCTTGCAATACAGCTAATTTTGCCGGCTATATGCTATCCCGAACTGGTATACAGTAAGCTGAGCTCGCATTCTGCCCATAAGATCGATGTAGCTTTCAACCACGTTACGTGCTATGTGTTCGGGTTAGACAAATTTGACCATATTTCGAATTGGAGAACACGATTACTAGGGTGTGATATAGCTGACTATCTGAAGGCCAGAAATTGTATTTTTCTCTGCAGACTTATTATATGTAAGGAACCTAGATATCTTTATGATAAGCTAATTTTTCCCAGGTCCTCCCGGATGCATGATCTGATTGTATCAAGCTATAACTACCTTACCTTCTCGCGGCTATTCTTTATCAATGCCATTTGTACTTGGAACTCGATACCAATGTCCATTCGCAGTAGTATTACTAAAAGCAACTTTAGGGAAGTTTTATATGCTTATTACCGGTAAAATACATTATGTATCGAGAAGCACCGAAAGTAAAGCGAATAAATACATAATTATTCCAAAGCATGTTTACGAATGAAATTACAAAATAAGGCACACCCTATTGAACATACAAACATACATATGTAGGCGCATGTTTTGAATGGGTTCATTTGCAAACAAAACGTCAGTTATGTCAGTTAGCAGCAACGAGCCCTACCAAACAAACACCATAATTGAGTTGTGCGTAATTGTTTTCGTGCTCTTCTAATCTTGTTTTATTTATTTATTTTTTTTTTTTTTTAAGTGTTTTTGTTTTTTTTTTTTTTTACAACAATTAAATAAAGATGGTGTCGAAAGCAAAACCGTAAACATCAATTTAACTAAGCCAAGCCGCAAATAAAAATGCGTTGAACTCATTCCAAAAGGAAATGCCGCAATGTGAAAGCCCTACAAAGACATTGGAGCATATTTCCATCATCTACAGGGTGTTTGAAAGTTTGTACTTAACCAGTTACTTTTAAGCAATTTTTGGCCTGATGTCGAATAAAAAATACGATCACGGATCAGGAAAAAAAGAAAATCCTAATTAATTTCCAATAAATAATCCATTTTAAGTAGCTCATTTTGAAGCAGCAATAAATGTAAAAATTGCGATTTTTTCTTATTTATTTTTATTTACTTTTTCCGTTTTCCTTTTATTTTTTTTTCTTCTTATTTATTTTTTTTTTATTTTTTATTCATTTCTTTTTTTTAATTTTTTTTTTCTTTTCTATTTATTTATTTTTTAATTTCTTTCTTTTTATTTTTTCTCCTTTTTAATTTTTTTCTCCTTATTTATTTTTTTCTTCTTATTTATGTTTTTCTTCTTATTTATTTTTTTCTTTTTAACAATTTTTTTTCTTTTTATTGTTACCTTTTTATAATTTATTTATTTTTTTTGGCAGAAATCCTATTTCATTAAGTTTATTTGCTTTGTCAAAGATAATAAAAATATTTACAGCTAGGCAATCAGTTTAAATTTATTCACACTTCATGTGCCTCCAATGCAATCTCTCCCACCCGCCACAAGCTCATATGAACACTTTTGTTATCGCTACAATAACAACACCTTATATACTAGTTATGTTAACGGACAAAACGGATCTTACTTTCTCATTACAACATATGACTAGCAAATTTAAAAAAATATTTTTATAGTTTCCCTGAAATTGTAAAAAGATCAACCACTTACATAGCCGTAGAACAGTACTCGTTGCGCTAGACCTATCAAAAGCTTTTGATACGGTCAACCATGGCAAGTTACTGCAAGACCTGGAAGGGTCTACCCTTCCCCCATGTCTTAAAAGGTGGAGCGCAAATTATCTGGGTGGTCGGCAGGCATCGGTGCAATTTAGAAATGAGACATCAAAATCAAGAAGAATTAAACAGGGGGTGCCACAGGGTGGTGTCCTATCCCCACTTTTGTTTAATTTCTACATATCTAAGCTACCTTCGCCACCAGAAGGAGTTACTATCGTTTCCTACGCCGATGACTGCACAATAATGGCCACAGGCCCAGGCCCACAGATCAATGAGCTTTGCAACAGAATAAAAAGCTACCTCCCTGATCTCTCCAGTTTTTTCGCCTCGCGAAACCTGGCTTATCACCTTATTTACAACATGGACGTCCCAAATGTCGACCATTTTGAACATCCACGTCGATGGCACTACGCTACCGATTGTCCTACACCCCAAAATCTTGCGTGTGACGTTTGATCAGGATCTACATTTTGGTGAGCACGCAGCCGCAATTGTACCGAAAATCGAGAGCCGTAATAAAATCCTCAAATCCCTTGCTGTCAGTACTTGGGGAAAAGACAAAGAAACGCTCATTACCACGTACAAAGCAATTGGCCAGCCGATTGCATGCTACGCGTCCCCTAAATAGTCGCCAAGCCTAAAAATTGCCCACTGGAAGAACCTACAGGCCTGCCAAAATACTGCTCTCAGAACCGCCACGGGCTGTCTTCTTATGTCCCCAGAACACCATCTACACAATGAGGCGAGAATACTCCCCATCAGGGAGAGAAATGAGATGCTAACCAAACAGTTCCTGTTGAATACCCAGAAACCAGGGCATCCCAACAGACATCTGATTGATGAGCCAGCACCGCCTAGGGACTTAAGGAGTAATCTCCGTAAGCATTTTGAGGAAATACGGCACCTGAGAACTCAGCCGTATGAAGCAAAAAAACACAAGCAGGTCCTCAGCGAACTCCACAAACAGGCGTCGGACCTTTATGCCAGGAATTGCCCGGTGAATCCAGTACTCAAAGAACTGTACCCAAAACTTGCGGAAGAGGAACGCATACTCCCCAGGGAAACGCGAGTCACTCTGGCTCAACTGGCCCCGCTTGCAATGTGTCCCCCATGACACCAACCATCTCTTTGCTTTCAATGTGGAACCAACGCCTCTAACACCCCTTTCATTATGGTCCACCCCTGTTGAAACAGCAAGTTTCCTTGGACTCCCGTTAGAGGATATTGATGACAATTTGTGATCGGTCGCAACTATTATGTGGGGCGAAGCACTGCTACAACAACAACAACAACTTACATAGGCGGGTGATGTCGCAGTCACTCTTGAGGAATTGTTATTTTCCGTGAAAATAACACAAGAGAAACTACTTGAAGTTTGAGTCAAAGTAAAGTCAAAATATCTCACCCGTCACAATGGAATACACCAAATGTCATTTGAATTTAAGTATAGACCGCTGGATTTTTAAAACGTAAAAAACATGAAATTTACCCTTCCTGGCATGAAGTTGCGGTTTCTTTAACCAATTGGAAATGGTGAAGAATAATCGGTTGGATTTGTCATTTGGATTTTTTTAAATTAAATTGACGTTTTCAAACTTTAGTCGAGTGTTCTAAAATGCAGTCGATGTTTTTTGAACCCGTTCCATTATTCAAAAATTCCCCAGAGTTTTTTAACAACTAGTTGGCTATTTTAAAATTCAACAAACACTTCAATATCCAACTGAGCATTCTAAAATATAATTGAAAATCTATTTTTTTTTTTTTTATTTGATAAGCAACTTGGACAATTTTTAAGACTGGCCTGATATCATGACAACTACTCTGTATTAATTTATTTAATAATTTGGGAAAAAAGTAAACAACGTGACATCAGTACGAATAAGGCGACATTTGTTTCGATTATACCTTTTAAATCTCTTCAAGTGGGATTTGAACGCGCACTCCTACGATGGTTGAAGTGTTGCAAATGCATCCAGCCACGTCATGCCTTAGTTATTGTAATCTTTATCGCAATACCGTTTTAAGTTTTAAAATTACCCAGTAAACATTTTCGGCAACTTTAAGCAATTTAGTTCGTCGGTAATAATTTATAATTTCTAAAAATGTTGTCTTACAAAAAATATTAAACACCCTGTATCACAACATACTTGTGTGCAAAGTGATTGAAGAGATGAAGTCATATTTATATTCAGAAAACAATACACATCTTTGCTTACGCATGGGCGCCCCTTCGTGTCAGAGGGTATAAATAACTATGCAAATTGACGGACAAAAAATTTGCGTTGATTTCAAGTAGACATTTATAATCTATTTACATATTTAAATATTGTACAAGTAGCTTAAATACATAAAAAAATATATATGTACACTGAAAGAAATGGTGCTAGTAAAATCAACAAATCGGTTCTGTTGTTCTTGACTTAACGGAGATTCGGTGAAATTGATCGAATTATGGTTAATTCGACCGAGTTCTTTGTCAAGCGAGCAAATTAGTTTAGTCATTTCAACAGAAGAGAAATTGTCGCTCTTAAGTTAACAAAATTCTGTAAAAATTACAGATTCCTGGTCAATCCAACTGATTTTTCTGTTAACACAACTGATCATACAGGTCATTTCAACATTGAACAACAATACATGGGCAAATTTCAAAGAGAATTTTACGGTCCTGCGCTCTCTACTTTGTACTTATGACGAAGGTGCCACTTGTTAAAAAAGCACCAAAATAAGAAAACCACCAAATCGAAAAACACATAAATTGGGAAAACAACAAAAAATAGCTTTTCAGTTATCAATACAAAACAAAAAACCCCTTTTTTGAATATAATGTGCATAACGCTGCAAAAAATTATGCGACACCGGGACACCTATTTATTTTTACGAATTTTCACACACGCGAAAGAATCTAATAAGATAATAAAAAAAACCTCCTTTTTAATGCTAATGTTTCCGACAGCATACAAGTTTGAGTTGTTTTGGAATCGTTTCAAAATAAAGTGTTACGAGAATTAAACTTGCCGAATTACATGTATAGTTTCTCCAATGGTGAATTACCTTCCCGCGATTTCATTCTTTACTTTTTTATAGCTTATAAGTTCTCTATTTAAAATGCTATGTCAAACATGTTTACTACAACTTTTGTTCGAAAAAATCACGTGTGGCAACTCTACATGCGAGAGAAGAAATTGAGAATAAGCAGTAAAGTGACGCGCGGCGAAGTTCAAAATTATAAATTATAAAACATAAAATTTTGTGAGTGTATTTAATAAAACAAAGTAATAAGTGTATAATGTTTAATTGTAAAGTTTAAATAAAGTTCTTGAAACCGTCACCAATGTGGTTTAACAAACGGTGCGTGCCTTATTTTCGCTAGAGCATGTACTTACGCGTGTGTGAATGTGTATGTAGCATATGTATATTCATATATATATGTAGCAAGCATGCGTATTTATGTATTCACATATTTACGTACATATATATATGGCAAAATACTTTCGTACAAAGCTTTCGATGGTGATTCGGAACAAGTTTGTTTATTTGAATTCAGATTTAAGTTATTATTATTTATTTATTATTACTAAATATAGCAATAAAATCATTAGAAATGGAATGTACTTATGTGTAATTTATACAAATAAAAGAAAACTACGTAAGTTTAAAAATATATTTATCCGGCTTTTATTTTTTTCACAGGTATAAATGTCATAGGTATGAACAGAAAACTCTGTTGATGTAAAAGTTTACGCTATTAGTCTAGAAAAAACAGAAATATCTGTTATTTCAATAGATTTCACTGTCAGTGTCATTTCGACAATAAACACTGTTAATTTAACAGTTTACGCTGGATATTTCGAATGAACAGAAATCCCTTTCATATAAACAACTTTGATTGGTATACTAATACAGTAATAATTGTTAATTTAACAAAACTATGGGTGAAGTATAATGAAACAACTTTTTTTGTTTATTTGACTACTAAAACGGTCACTTACGAGTCAACTATTTGTGCGCAGTTGATTCAAATCTTGTTGCGATGGATAAAAATTGACAGAAATTTCGGTTGAATTCACCCGTATTTCGGTTGATTTTACTAGTATTTTTCTTTAAGTGTAAAAAGAAAATTTACAACAAAAAGAGCATCAGACTTTTCGCAAGCAACTTACTTAGCCATACGTATTTTTAAACCTCAGTTGTTTTTTGGAGTAGAATAGTCCAGATTCTGAGAAAGAAGTAAATACCACGCCAGATTTTCTATGAAATCGTTACTCTACAACAGCACATCTAACTAAAGCTATTTTTACTGCAAAATATACAATTTTAAAGACAATCTCTTCTCAAGAAAAACTCATTCAGGTAAGCCACGCCAAAAGACTGGCATGAATTACTCAAATACATCTGCGAATAAGCTCCATGCGCAGCAAATTTCTAATATTTGCATAGTATTTCTGTTCTTCACTTTCACATACACATACACACATACATATCCACCTTTCCACCTTCACAACT
This sequence comes from Eurosta solidaginis, assembly GCF_040869045.1. Taxonomy (NCBI): domain Eukaryota; kingdom Metazoa; phylum Arthropoda; class Insecta; order Diptera; family Tephritidae; genus Eurosta; species Eurosta solidaginis. The sequence continues at coordinate 277,727,435 of NC_090319.1, read as the reverse complement.
TTACTAAATATTGATTTTTATGCGCTGGCACCTACGCCCTCTAACGATCCGCACGCAGCACAACCATTTACATACATAAGTAGGTACTACCACACATGAATATGAAATAAAAAATTGTCAATATTCAATATTTTTTAATGGCAGTAACTTTTGTAATTTGGAGTAAAGATTCAACACTTGTAACAACTGTTTTTGTTAAACATGAAAATGTTTAAAAAGAAATGGAAAAGTGAGACACATGTAAATCATTAAAATTCGTTGTGCGAAACTAAAAAGTCATAAGCAGAAGAAGAAAATATTTATTTAATTTTAGCAAACATATGGAGTGGTTTCTTTTCTATTTTATTAATTACTGCAATACCTTCAGACTCATTAAGTTTAAACAGATTTTTTTTATGTTTTTTACCACTTTTATATTACTTCGCGTTCTTCATTAGGTTTCCAGAGCAAAATTGACTAGGTAGGTAGGTAGGTGAAATGGCTGCGACCCTGGTCGCCCAAGTAGCTATTTAAAGCCCTTTTGATGCCATATAACTCGTCTAAAACTTACGGAATGTTACGGTCAATGTATTACAACCAGCCAGAGTTGTTGATAAAATTAAGAATATTCGGGATTGCTATCACAGATAGACCTTTGAGGTCTTCTAGAAACGGGGCTCCAAGGAACCTTAGTCGGGCTCTAGCTAGAGCCGGACATTTACACATAAAGTGTTCAACTGTCTCCTTGGCATTTGGATCTTTGCAGCTTCCGCAGTAGTCGTTATTTGGAACGCCCATCTTTTCCACATGCGTGCCTACTACCCAATGACCGGTGCAGACAGGTGTGTTGGCCCTGGATTTGTTCAGAAGACTTCTCGAACTCCTTCCATCATAGTTTGGCCAAATGGATACCGCCTCGGTCAGATATGTACGTTTATGATTGCCATAAAGCAGTTATCCACAGCCTACATTCTCGTTTGCGTGATAACGATCGCCTAGTGGTTCTTGGGGACTTTAATTTACCATACGTTAGTTGGATTGGCAACGATGATTCAAACTTTTTGACTCCTGTTACTCAGCATGATTTCATTGGTTCGCTTATGGAATTGCCGCTAGTTCAGATTAATAACGTGGTGAACTCTAAAAATAAGTTGTTAGATTTAGTTTTTGGTGATAGTTCAATAGGTACTGGTCTCAGTCGAATCCCTGCCTTATCCCTGCCTGAAGATCCCTTGCACCCTACACTTGAGGTTACACTGGACAATTTACTGCCTACGATTAATTTCATGGAAGTGTTATGTCGTTCTCGTTCGAGATGTTTTAAAAAGGCTAATTTTGATTTGCTTAAACAACTGTTAGGTTCCCACGATTGGTCTGACCTTTATGCTTGTACTGATGTTGAGGCTGCCACGTCTATTTTTTATAGTTACCTAAGTGACTTTATTAATCGTTGCGTTCCGGTTCATTTTGTTAAGGCTAAGAGTAGTAAACCACCTTGGTTCTCGAGGCAACTTGCTAACCTGAACAATATTAAATCGAGGCTCTTTAAGCGTTTTAAAAGATCTGGTTCTTCTGAAGATTTTTCTAAATATTTAGTTGCCCCTTCCAATTTCCATCGCCTGAATCAAAACTGCTACAAGTCGTATTTAACAAGATGCAAAATTGAGTTTTTTAACAATCCTAAAAAATTTTACGGGTTTGTTAATTCAAAGCGCAGATCTTCGGGATTTCCATCATCTTTGTCTTTGGGTGGCGAGAATGGTAGCCTTGACCATGATATTGCTGACTTATTCGCAGACTTTTTCAAATCGACCTATTCGTCAACCTGTACCCAAACCGGTAGTTATCCGTTCGAGATAGTTAGTTCTAACTGTATTCTAAATCCAGTCATTGATAGAGCCACTGTACTTCAGAGTTTTTTTTAGCTCTGAAACCGATTTTTTCTCCAGGGCCCGATGGTATTCCTGGCTGTATGCTTAAGTTCTGTGCTGTGAACTTAACAGAACCGATCGTAAAATTGTTCAATTTATCTTTACAATCGGCGTCATTTCCATCAATTTGGAAACAGTCATTTATCGTACCTCTGCACAAGAAAGGTAGTAGATCTAATATTGAGAATTATAGGGGAATTGCTAAGCTTTCAGCTATTCCTAAAACCTTTGAACAAATAATTACCTGTCAGCTTCAACATTCGTGTACTTCTATATTATCACCCTTTCAGCATGGGCTTGTGAGATGTAGGCCAACCACCACAAACCTACTTGAGTTTACCTCTTTAGTTCGGGATGGTTTTTTGGCTAGCAAGCAAACAGATGTGATTTATACGGATTTTAGTAAAGCTTTTGATTCAGTGAATCACGAACTTCTGATTCTGAAGCTTGATTTACTGGGCTTTCCGAAGAGTCTGACTTCATGGCTCTCAAGCTATCTTTCTAATAGAACCCAAAAGGTGCTTTATAAAAATATTATTTCAAAATCAATTCATGTTACCTCTGGTGTACCTCAGGGCAGTCATTTAGGCCCATTGCTTTTTACTCTTTTTATAAATGATCTGCCACAGATTTTGAATCATTCACGAGCTCTAATGTATGCCGATGATGTAAAAATTTGCTATACATGCTTGCCTTCTGATTTAACTCGCTCAAATCTACTTCAGGTTGATTTGGACTCATTTCAACGTTGGTGTACAATAAATGCATTAGTTCTAAACTGTTCCAAATGCAAGTTCATGACATTTCATCGCGTGAAGCCTGTCCTGTCGTCTTATGCACTTTATGGCACTCTTATGGAGCGTATATCTTCGATTAACGATTTAGGGGTTCTGTTTGACTCGAAACTGAGTTTCAACTCACATATTTCAGCTATTACTAATAAAGCAATGGGTACCCTTGGTTTTGTTAAACGCTGGGCTAAGGAGTTCAAGGATCCGTATCTGACCAAAGTCCTCTACACTTCGCTGGTCGCCCAATACTTGAGTATTGCTCGTGTGTTTGGTGTCCATTATATATTACTCATATAAAGCGTATTGAGTCTGTGCAGAAACAATTTTTAATTTTTGCTCTACGGGCCTTTAACTGGGACTCAAATCTTCATCTTCCGTCTTATAGAAGTAGACTTCTTCTCATTAATTTGCCAACTCTGGAAAATCGTAGAATATTACTCGGGGTAATGTTCCTGCATAAGCTAATTCTAGGTGAGGTTGACTCCTCTGAGCTGCTAAGTCGATTGAGCTTTGCAGTTCCTGCTAGGACGTCCAGACACTACGTGCCCTTCCATTTACCCCTGTGTCGTAGAAATTTTGGCAAAAATGATCCTATACGTGTTTGGTGCTCGTACTATAACGACTTGTATAATTGCATTAGTATCGAATGTTCGTTTGTTGCCTTACGCAATGGTATACTTTTCAGTCTCAACTGATATCTTAAAGTTTATTTGTTTAATTTGTAATGATAGTTTAATTTTAGTTCTTGTTCAATGTTAAAAGAAATTGTAAATTTTTAATTTATTCCATTTTTAATTCTATACTTGTATATATTTTTACGCTATCTTTTTTTTATGTTACTTTCCTTTGTATTTTGTTAGTCGACCACTCTTGTTAGTTGACTTTAAATAATTAAATAAATAAATAAATATTGCACAGGTGGTGATGTTATTCCACTTTGTTTGTGCTTTCTTCAAGTAGAAGCATTGGATATTGCTAAGGGTATGCCTACTTCAACACTGGTGATCTCGCTTATCTCCGATGAGCCCCTGCGTGCCAGCTCGTCGGCCTTCTCGTTACCCTCTATCCCCCTATGACCCGGGACACAGATAACGCATAGTTCTAGATTGGTGGATAACTGGAATATGAGTCGCTTACAAGCCCACACTAATTTTGAGTTAATGTGTGGCGAGAAAAGCGCTTTTATCGCTGCTTGGCTATCCGACAGGATGCAAACTTTACCAGCTACATTCAAGCCCTCCAGTGATTTGTAGGCTTGCCAAATCGTGAGGATTTCTGCAAAATTGGCTAATCCTACATACATTTTTAAGTAACTTCGCTCTGAGGTAAAGGCTTCGGAGCCCGTTGATAAAACAAACCAACAAATTTTATACTCAGAATTGAGCATATACTTTTCTGCAGGCATTTAGTACGACGACCCTGAATCCGGTGTCACAATTTATAAATTGGTTCTGGTTTTCGCAAGACGAATCCATACCAGGTGGTGGCAAAGCGAATTAAACCAATTCGCTGTACAGAAGAATGGAATGTCAAGTCAAAAGAAAATTTACATCAATTTCTATTAACTGACATGTTGTAGTACAAGGCGTTGCATGGAAAATAATTAAGAAGAGGCAATCAGCTGTTGGGATAACAACACCTGGTACTGAACTCGCCTTGGGGTTTCGATACATTTGTACCTGAAAGTGCTAAAAACACATTTTTTTGCTAGATTCACTACGCAAAACGACATATACAATTTAAAAGTGCAGCTATTTTACTAGAAAATATAGTTTTATGTTTTGGAAGGCTCCCTTAGCGATACGAGATTTTCTTCAATGAACTACCTTCGGTTTGCGTTAATTTCTTCATAAACGTGAGGTCTGCTTTTAGGCACGTTTGTCACCTAATAGCAGCGGGTTTAGAAAACCATCCATCTTTGAAATAAAATTATATTTACCTAGCAAAAAAAACGTTTAAGTTAAATGGAATTATATTGACTACTCCGTCTGCTACGCAACTCCAAGCTCAATATAAGAAAGTCAGCCTGTAAGTGTGCTACACATATTGTTTTCGGGAAATATCAAACAGTTTGTGAGGGAAGTGACTGTACATTTAAGCGGTTGTGGCGAATGTTGACATCACTGGGCTGTTAGTAAATAATCACGCAACAACAAAAACATGAAGCAGCCACTCTTATATACATGTCCACGTTAAAGCTAGCAACACTTATGTAGAAGGCGACGAAGAGATATCTCACGCACACACACATTTAGTCATCAGCCGAAGTAGTTACTTTCACATACACACGCATATGGCTATAAACTACAAATATACGCGTATATAGCTGGTAACCAAGCATGATCTACAAGAGTTCTAGAAGGTGAAACGTATAAGGTGAGAGTATAAAAGCAGCGCAAGCTGATATATACAGTATAGCCCATACCAGTTCGTTGATTTCTTTTGAGACGGATCTAAGCCCTCCTCCAATTCGAAGTATATATATTTTGTTCTTTGAATTTGACGTCCGTGTAAGATGCTATGCCGGTTTTTTCATTCTAGATTCTAGTATATTCAAGTCTAATGTCTACGATTGGATTTTAGGTAGTGTTTTTCGCGCTCATGCGAATGAAAGAAGACGCCAACAAGTTAACTTATGTCACCCATCTATGGAAGCAGGGGTACCAGGAAAACACCTCTCTATTGGAAGCCCCAAACAGAACTAAATTTAAGTTTCCTTAATATCTTTTGCCTCAATTAAAAAGTAGAAGTGCAGCTCAAGCGTTTCATCAACTTTGCTCCAGATAAATCGGGGATCAACACTCTCCCCTCTATTGCGAGTGTCGAACGCCGAGCGATAACCGATTATTTTTTTACCGGATTCAAAGTATTGTGACGAATATTAGCATCACTAAGCTGTTAGTAAATAATCACGCAACAATAAAAACATGAAGCGGCCACTCTTATGTACATGTACGCATAAATCTAGCAACACTTATGTAGAAGGCGACGAAGAGATATCCCACACACACAAACATGTAGTCATCAGTCGAAGTAGTTACTCCCACATACACACGCATATGGCTATAAATTACAAATATACGCGTATATAGATGGTAACCAAGCATGAGCTACAAGAGTTCTAGAAGGTGAAACGTCTAGACCTTTGGAGAAATATGCCGACGAAGCAATGGAGAGTATAAAAGCAGCGCAAGCTGAGCAATCAGTAAGCAGTTTGATTTAAACACGCTATTAGTTTCGAAGTGAAGTATAATTGTGAAGTATATTTTTACTACTCCCAAAGTAGGCTAATAAAGACCATTTTGCAATACAGAATATTGGAGTCATTTATTCGACAGTTCAGCGATCGAACGTTAGCAGAAGCTTTCAAATAAGCTGAATTTCCCAAAATTCGTTACACGGTATATGGAGGTTTTGAATAAAAATTAGTTTTTGTGGTAAAATTACTTAGAGAAGGCAGCCGAAAAACGTGGTTTCCGTAGTTTCGGGGAGTCTCTTTATAGCTACAACAACAACCAAATTCAAGTCATGCCGAAATGCAACTTTATCCCTAATTCCATCTATTTTATACTATAGATATAGACTTCTATAAATCAAAATGATCTGGGCGAAAAAAGAAATTCATTTAGCCATGTCCGTCCGTCCGTAAACACGATAACTTGAGTAAATTTTGAGGTCTCTTAATAAAATTTGGTATGTAAGTTCTGGGCACTCATCTCAGATTGCTATTTAAAATGAACGAAATCGGACTATAACCACGCCCACTTTTTCGATATCGAAAATTTCGAAAAACCGGAAAATTTCGATAATTCATTACCAAAGACGGATAAAGCGATGAAACTTGGTAGGTGGGTTGACCTTATGAAGCAGAATAGAAAATTAGTAAAATTTTGGACACTTTTAAACGAAGGTAATTTAAAAGTTTTACAAGCTGTGATGTGGCAGCTGAGTATTTAATGTTCGGTTACACCCGAACTTAGCCTTGCTTACTTGCTTCATTGGTTTATAGTTGCGTACCAACATACTTTGTATGTTTGTAAGTAGCGAAAGCTATGCAATTGCTGTTATTATTGTTGTTGTTTCAACGATAAAGACACTTCCCGAAGGTTTTGGGGAGTGCTATCGACATTGATGATGTTTTGCTGGATATACATACATCCGCTACATTCCGGTAATAAAGCACCATTAAGGTACCAGCCCGAACATCTCGGGAACGATTTATATGACCACATTAAACCTTCTAGGCCATTATGCCTCCCACCCCCTAGTGCAGTGGGGAACTTGTGGTCGGTCGCCAGAGCCTTCCCTGTTAAATATATGTATGATACATATATTTGTAACATGATTCCCCTCGCGTAGGTCAGGTTGGCCATTGGGTTGCGGAAGCTTTAAAGCTACAAAGCCTTGTATTGCGCTTTTCAACCCGTTGAATCTCCTAAGCAATTCTTGTTGGATATGATCGTTGTACAGTTTTTCCATTATGCTATTTTGAAAAAACGAAAAAGAAATTATGCTATTTTTAGAAGCACAAAAACTAAAAGTGAATACTATTTACTATCGCTGGTTGACGGCTAGGAAAATTCCCGCGATAGGCATGTCACATACCTGAAGGTTCGAGTGCTCTAAAAATAATCGTTAGGAGCATGCTGAATTCATTCCAAAAAAAAGCTTTCCTTACCCATAACACACCCTCAACTTTCGGGAAGTATTTTCGAGGGTTAAATAGCAACAGATGTAACAAGACTTTAACTACACAAGACAAAATCACAACCCTAAACCATATTGACACAGCGCAGAAAAATTTTCAATATAACATCGACGGGCTACTAAGCATCCCTTAAAATCATCAACAAAAAAAGGACGTGTGGCACTCGGGGACTACCGCGGTAAAGCTATTGCATATTATCAACTTATGCAATTATAATATTTACGCAATATTTTGTTTTCTTTGATATTAATTCAAGTTTTGTCTTTGATATTAATTCAAGTTACACTTTTTAACTTTAACATTCACTTTAACTTTTACTTTAACTTTTACTTTAACTTTAACTTTAACTTTAACTTTAGCTTTAACTTTAACTTTAACTTTATTTTTAACTTTAACTTTAACTTTCACTTTAACATTCACTTTAACTTTAGCTTTAACTTTACCTTTTTACTTTAACTTTAACTTTATTTTAAACTTTAACTTTATTTTTAACTTTAACTTTAACATTAACTTTAACATTAACTTTAACTCTAACTTTAACATTAACTTTAACTTTAACCTTAATTTTAACATTAACATTAACTTTAACTTTAATTTTAACTTTAACTTTAACTTTAACATTAACTTTAACTTTAACCTTAACTTTAACATTAACATTAACTTTAACTTTAATTTTAACTTTAACTTTAACTTCAACTTTAACTTTAACTTTAACTTTGACTTTAACTTTCACTTTAACTTTAACTTTAACTTTTACTTTAAATTTAACTATAACTTTAACTTTAACTTGAACTTTAACTTTAACTTTAAATTTAACTTTAACTTTAACTTTCACTTTAACTTTAACTTTCACTTTAACTTTAACTTTATGATAGAGATCCAATTTTATGTATTTGGCCTGTTGCTAACACCGAACTTTTTCGAACCTTTTCGAACCTTTTTTGACAAATATCCGTTACGGTTTTTTTTTTTGATTTAGTCGCCAAGCCCGCTATAAAATCTATGCAATAGCTTAAAAATTAAGAAAAGTCGAGGTTTTGTGTGTGAATTGAGGGGTCACTGGATCACGAATTATCGGGATTACATCATACGTGTCTGGTTTATTAGTTTCGCGATTATTTATTTCGTAATTTTTTAAGTACGGATTATGTTATACATCGGTTGGTTAAAGAAGGTACCTGCTTGTCACGTTCGTTCTTCATTTATAGCTCTTAAAAATTCTGAATTACTCTCAGGTTTACGGGTATAGAGATGAGTGACTTTAAATCAAGAAAGACGTATTAACACTTCCTGAGTTGGCATGAAATATTTAGCTAAGGATTGTTTAAAAGTGATACGAGAAAGGGCAATGAGGACAAACTGAAATTGCAGATACGGCGATCTGATTAGTGAGCGGATTAATGCTTTGGCAATTAACAGCGCCGGCCGCTGATGATGGATGCGCACAAATCGAACTTGAAATTAAAAATTAACAAGTAAGGAAGGCTAAGTTCAGGTGTAACCGAACATTACATACTCAGTTGAGAGCTATGGAGATAAAATAAGGGAAAATCACCATGTAGGAAAATGAACCTAGGGTAACCCTGGAATGTGGTTGTATGACATGTGTATCAAATGGAAAGTATTAGAGAGTATTTTAAGAGAGAGTAGGCCATAGTTCTATGGATGGACGCCATTTAGGGATATCGCCATAAAGGTGGACCAGGGGTGACTCTAGAATATGTTTGTACGATATGGGTATCAAATGAAAGGTGGTAATGAGTATTTTAAAAGGGAGTGATGCTTAGTTCTATAGGTGGACGCCGTTTGGAGATATCTCCATTAAGGTGGGCCAGTAGCGGAATTCACTAACTTATAACTATGCGATTTGTCGAGATTTTAATTAACGATTTTGTCGTTTGCCTTATCGATTGTGCTATTCACTAAATTAGTTTTAACGAATCGAAATAAATTACATTTAAATTTCGTTTTAATAGTATAAAGATGGCAGCACAGCTTAACGAAACCTAAAAAATGCGAAAAGCACAAAAAGAGTGCCAAAAATAAATAAATTCCGCATACTAACTGCTTTTAAAAGTTTTTACATATTTTAACAAAAGGTAAGTAAATGCGGTATTATTATTTTTTTTCTCTGTTGACATCGCAGTTATTCTTGTACCCCTTAATTGACCATCAAGTTGAGAAATAATATCATAAGCCAAGTCTAGGGTTAGTCGGTACAGCTTTAGAAACTCCGTTGCATTCAAGTGGAATGGGTCATCTACTTCTCTATGAACCACTGGCGATGGACTTAGTAATTCTTCATTTTGTGATAAAACGTACGCCAAGTACTCAAATGTCATTTGATTTATAAATAAAGCAGCTTTTCGTGTTTGAAAGTATTTAATTAAAGTTCCGATTTTCTTTTTTAACTAAAATTGCCAGATATCGTGATTTTTAACGCAGCCAATTTACTTGCCGTTTATTTAACGACACAGCTGATCGTCGATAAACGAATATCGATACAAAATAGTTACTGAATAACGAAATCGTTATAGTTATCGATTCGCAAATAAAGCGATGGCAAATGTCGTTAAAAAAGTTAGTGAATTCCACTACAGGGGTGACTCTAGATTGTGTTTGTACGATATGGGTATCAAATGAAAGGTGGTAATGAGTATTTTAAAAGCGAGTGGCCCTTAGATGTATATGTGAAGGCGTTTTCGCGATATCGACCAAAATGTGGACCAGGGTGATACAGAAAATCATCTGTCGGTTACCGCTAATTTATTTATATATGCAACACCACGAACAGTATTCCTGCCAAGATTCCAAGGGCTGTTGATTTCGCCCTGTAGAACTTTTTCATTTTCTTCTACTTAATATGTTAGGTGTCACACCCATTTTACAAAGTTTTTTCTAAAGTTATATTTTGCGTCAATAAACCAATCAAATTAACATGTGCATCCCTTTTTTCGTATTTGGTATAGAATTATGGCATTTTTTTCATTTTTCGTAATTTTCGATATCGAAAAAGTTGGCGTGGTTATAGTCGGATTTCGGCCATTTTTTATACCAAAATAAAGTGAGTTCAGATAAGTACGTGGACTAAGTTTAGTAAAGATATATCAGTTTTTGCTCATGTTATCGTGTTAACGGCCGAGCGGAAGGACAGACGGTGGACTGTGTATAAAAACTAGGCGGGGTTCAACCGATTTCGCCCATTTTCACAGAAAACAGTTACCGTCATAGAATCTATGCCCCTACCAAATTTAAGAAGGATTGGTAAATTTTTGTTCGACTTATGGCATTAAAAGTATTCTAGACAAACTAAATGAAAATGGGCGGAGCCACGCCCATTTTGAAATTTTCTTTTATTTTTGTATTTTGTTGCATCATATCATTATCATTTCTGGAGTTGAATGTTGACTTAATTTACTTATATACAGTAAATATATAAAATTTTTTGTTAAAATTTGACTTTTAAAATTTTTTTTTTAAAAAGTGGGCGTGTTCTTCGTCCGATTTTGCTAATTTTTATTTAGCACATATATAGTAATAGTAGCAACGTTCCTGCCAAATTTCATCATGATATCTTCAACGACTGCCAAATTACAGCTTGCAAAACTTTTAAATTACCTTCTTTTAAAAGTGGGCGGTGCCACGCCCATTGTCCAAAATCTTACTAATTTTCTATTCTGAGTCATAAGGTCAACCCATACCAAGTTTCATCGCTTTATCCGTCTTTGGTAATGAATTATCGCATTTTTTCGTTTTTTCGAAATTTCCATATCGAAAAAGTGGGCGTGGTATAGTCCGATATCGTTCATTTTAAATAGCGATCTGAGATGAGTGCCCAGGAACCTACATACCAAATTTCATCAAGATACCTCAAAATTTACTCAAGTTATCGTGTTAACGGACAGACGGACGGACGGACATCGCTCAATCAAATTTTTTTTCGATACTGATGATTTTGATATATGGAAGTATATATCTATCTCGATTCCTTTATACCTGTACAACCAACCGTTATCCAATCAAAGTTAATATACTCTGTGAGCTCTGCTCAACTGAGTATAAACAACTCCTCCATCGTTAAGGCAGAAAGCAAGCGTTCCATAACACTTTACACTTTATTAATTCCGAATTACTTGATGTCATTGACTTATCACTCTACACCCAAATTATAAGATTGTGAGAATGATCGAAAAGCTTCGACTTCACCGAATTAGCGGAATGAGTTGTCAGCAACGCAATCCTGGCCCAGCTTAACGAAATACCGTATAACATATAGTTTAAAATTATGTCATCTTTTGGCTATTTCAAATTCAGTAACTTGTAAAAATTCCATAATATTAACTACATGCTGGTAAGTATGTACAATTGTATGTATGTATATTATTGTGTTTATTAGAAAACAAGTAAAGCTGTAATGGGCCGGCTACCGCCCACGAAATATGTCTATAAAACGTGGAATTTTTATGTTTGCTGCTACTTAATAAGAATTTCCATTAAAATTTTACATATCGAAGCTGTTCATGCAAAAACGCCTATATACCAATAAAGAATAAGATTATTAAAATGCTAGACAGTTAAGTATTTTATGAAAAAAATGTATATCAAGAGTGATAATAAGTATACATATTTCAAGTTTACAAATGTTTAGAGTCTGGTATAAATATCAATATCACTATACCTTCAAAAATCACAGTTTTTGAGTTACCACCTTTCAGATATACAAAAGTGTACAATACATGTGTGTATGTAAATTCACACTTGCGTAATGCCTATTGAAAATGTAAGTAAGTTTGTTCCAATTTATTCGTATCACACCATATTTGAATAGTAATAAGTAAATTAAGGTGGTTCAATCCAATATGGATTATAAATGAAAGGTAGTCGCGAAAAACGCTGTAAGCGCCAAGTACAATTTTTCAGGGGAGCAAAAAAAGAAAAAAATTGTTGTGGAATAGATACACAATGTTTTCTGGATTTTTCACAAACTAAATTCATAGCGGAAGATAAGATTCGATCGATAGAATTGATGTTTCTGCATTGTTCTTGGTTTAAAATTGGCTTAAGCGCCATCTAGCGAAAATGTACTTATCGGACCAGGAAACCCTTAAGCAAGCATAGGTATCCGAAATAGCTTACTTAGTAAATAAAAATAAAAACAGTCTTCAGTTGTTGAAGTTTTTTTTAGGATTTAACAAAAAATGAAAACAATCAAAGCCTATACAAAATATGGGCAAATCCTGGCGTGACGGACGTCATGTTCGCACGCCCCTTCCGATTTTTAGATTGCACTACAGCGAAAAAGTATATGTGTCTTAGGGTAGAAGTAATACTGTGAGATAGTACTTAGAGAGAAAAAGTGTTATAACTGTAAGTATATATGGTGTTAAGCATTTTTTTGGCATCCAAACTAGTGTTCGGACGTTACTCAAAATGGGACTAACATTTATGTTCTCCTATAACTCATCTAATTCCTGCGAAATGGGCAAAAGAAATATAAAGCCGCCAAGAAGGATTTGGAAGTGAAAAAATTAAGTAAGCAAAATTCATTATCAAAACAGTCTACGGTTTGAATTGACCTTGTAATCATGACACAAATAAGTTCGGACGTTACGTTACGGACGTTACAAAAATGTTCCTCCAATGTAAATTATAAATTAAATCAAAAATAAATAGTATGAAGATATAAGAAAACTATTAGTTGAACATAGAAATTGTGTTATCAGATATAAATATTTATTGGTTTTGTCTTCGATGTTATAGCAGCTTCTATATTATTCTTATGTGTAGGTCTTACAACCTTAGACTAACACAGTTGCTTCTATCATTAAAAAGAGAGGACTGTAGACTCATGACGGGTATTCTGACTGGACACTGCCTTCTGGCGTCACATGCCTTTAAATTAGGCTTGGTCAGTGATAGCAGATGTAGGAAGTACGGGTTGGAGGAGGAAACGATCGAGCACGTTCTGTGCTCGTGCCCTGCACTTGTCAGGCTAAGACTCCAGCTATTAGGAGTGATACAGCTGTCAGATCTAGAAGCAGCAAGTGGCTTAAGTCCTAGGAAGCTTCTAGTATTTGCCAAGAGGACAGAGTCATTTTATAACATAGGACCTGGTTTTTGATAGGGTTTTTCAGTTTGGTCGTAAAAACAAACTTCTGGTAACACTACGGACTCAATCAGTCTATGTGAGGTCCTCATGGACCGGCCAGTTCAACCTACCTACCTTATGAGAGTAAGTAAAAGTGTAGTAAGACATCAAGTTATTTATATTTTTTACATTATTCCATATTCCGTCTTTTGTTTCTTCATTTATTTTAACGGACGAAATATAAATTATTTCAATTCCAGTGATGTTTGATTTTGCACAATCAAAAAAATCTTTAGCATTGCTCAGGACTATGTCTTGTGTTCTGGTAAGTTCCCAGACTTTGCGTTTCACGACAGCTCCAAATCCATCCACTGCTCCTTTGCCATGGGATGTGGCAAAAAAGTTCCATTGAAAAAAGTTTGTATTGAAGCGTTGAGCAAAGTATGGGATGGTTCTAAGATAAACTTATTTTAAATTGACTGCTGCAACCATCAGAAAATACAAAAATTTTTTAAATGTCATATTTTTGCTGCAAGTTTTTGTTAGCTTCAGCACAAAAACAGTAAACGTCATGTTTGCTATGTGTCAATTTATCACTTACAATAGCAACTGAGTGTACCCGATCATCGATCCATGCTACGCATGTAAAGAGTGTTACTTGTGTAGGTGAAATGAGCAGACTGGACTTCGTTTTGTACTGTAATTCTATAGTTTTCAGCAAAATCAATTTGAATAGCTAATTCCCTAGGCTAAGATTCATTTTTAAGTTTTCAAAATAAGTTTGTTGAGTGCGCTTAATAAATGTATGCAGCTTGAATGGAGGCAACTTGGACTCTATTTCTAAAATGAGCTCTTTCATTGGCTCTTCAGATACACTTAAAAGAATCCGATTGTTGACAGTCCGCCAATGCTTCCATTTTATAATTTCATTCAGTTCATTTAAGAAGCGTGAAGGAACTAAAGTTGATGTTATGTCGAATTCGCAATCTTTACATTGATTTAACATACACATCTCATTATTGATATCGCAACAGACCTTTTTTACTTAGAAGGAAATAAAGGAATTTTCTTGGTCATAGCTTCCAACATGAAAGAAAAGTTCGCATGGTATTTGCAGACACACATATTATGGGGCATGTCCCTACTCATAAGCACGGTTTTTGGTCTATTGTCATAAAATTTCGTTCGTGATATACTTTTATGTATAAATCAGGCATGCTTAACGAACGAAACGATATCATTTCGTTACGATAATCAACGCTAATAAACGAAACGAAGTCACTTCGTTTCGTTTATTAACGTTAAGAACGTCAAATTAACGTTAATTTTTAATAATAATTAAATAATTGATATGCTTCATTTACAGTCATTACCATACAACGCTTAGCTACAGGTAGCGAATTACGACCCTTTGAAGACTGTATTTTTTCGACCCGCCATTTGAACTGAAATGTCATCACGACCAAAAACGTTTGTATTGTTTTAACGTCCTCATCTTCGTTTTCTTCTTCGGTGTAGTTACAATCAGCTATGTTCTTGCCTACATACTTTTTATAAAGCACATCAATTATTTTACGCTTCTTATTGATATCTTGCGGCAAGGCTCTCTCTACTTTTTTAAGGGCCTTTCCTAAAGTTTGTTCACAGCTGTACGGCTCAACTACTATACCTTGTTCTGCTTTTTTTCTCTCTTGAAAAGTTCTTTGACGATTGTAGTTGCTTGTCTTTAATTTTTCAGCGAGCAAAGCGTCCCTTCCACACCGCACTTTCAGGTTTGTCCTAAATTTTCCTTTCCTTTCGGCATCTTTAACGCGATATTCCTTGGCTTTTGACTGATTTTCTTTTAAAGCTAATCGCCATGCTTTTGCCCTTTCCGCTGCAGTCTTCGCCGTCTTTTCAACAAAATAATATAAATTCAAACTACAAT
Organism: Eurosta solidaginis; assembly: GCF_040869045.1. NCBI lineage: Eukaryota > Metazoa > Arthropoda > Insecta > Diptera > Tephritidae > Eurosta > Eurosta solidaginis. The sequence continues at coordinate 277,712,011 of NC_090319.1, read as the reverse complement.
AAAATAATTGATGTCAAGACTTACCGTTCGGACGTTACAAAAGTTATGAAAGGAAAATGGATTCACTAATAACTTTTTACGAATTTCGATTTGTTTTTCTCCTAACTTTAATGCAACTTGCTTAAGAAATTACTTCGCTGTATTTTTTTAACGCACCACTTTTTTTTTTTTGGACAAAAAATTTAAAATTTTCGTTACGGACGTTACATACTGGACGCTTAGCGTTAATGCGTGATTAACAGTTATACGGCAGAGTTGTATGTATTGTCATAAGAGAATATTGAAGAGCAAAAATAGCTTTCAATAATAGAATAAATATTAAAGAGAGACATTTAGTATTGAATTAATGGAATTAGTAAACAAGTTAAATAAAAACACACAATAGCTGCATAAGAGAACGCACTTTTGACAAATATGTATTTTTTTGGGAGTCTAAAGAAAAAAGCAGTAAAATAGTAATTATTTGAAGTATAAGACATTTAAGTGGACGTGTTCGTCATTCAATTTTGCTAATTTTTATTAGAACACATATAGTAATAGGAGTAACGTTCCTGCCAAATTTCATCATGATATCTTCAACGACTGCCAAACTACAGCTTGCAAACTTTTAAATTATCTTCTTCCAAAATTTTACTAATTTTCTATTCTGCGTCATAAGGTCAACCCACCTACCAAGTTTAATCGCTTTATCCGTCTTTGGTAATGAATTATCGCACTTTTTCGGTTTTTCGAAATTTTCGACATCGAAAAAGTGGGCGTTGTTATAGTCCCATTTCGTTCATTCTAAAATTTACTCAAGTTATCGTGTTTATGGACAGACGGACGGACATGGCGAAAAAGAATTTCTTTTTTCGCCCAGATCATTTTGATATATGGGCGATTCTCCGCAAACTCTCAGTTTTGTGTCGCTTGGCGATTTCTAATACTCATTAAGCATTATCAATGAACTATGCACGCTAAATGTTGAAAAGTGACTTTCTTCAAATAGTTTAGGATAAATTGTTGCATCATATTAAAATTTTATAAAGATTTCATTGGCAATACCATACGAATGTTACAACCGTGGCATGTCGCCAACTTCAATTCTTGAACGATTTAATTTGGCTCACACTCAAATCGCTAAGAATGGGAATAATAGTTTTTATTTATATTAAATACGTAATTCACTGATAAATATTTCACATTTCTGAGTTGCTGGTATTCATTTCTCGATTCCTAACTCTACTTTGAAAAGTGTCGATTAGGTTTGAAAAAAATAATGTCGTTCAATTGTTTATGCGAGTATTACTACAGTGCGAGCTTGCCTGCACCATGAAGGGGTCAGTTTCAATCAGAAGGCGTCACTGAAAGTTTTTTTTGTTAATATAGTGTTCTTAGTCACACCGGTCTTTTTTTATATATAATCGAAAACCAAAAACGGTATGTTTCGAAAATGCACGTTACAACCGTGGCACTTGCCACTCGGAAAGGGTACATTGTCTGTACTGCAATTTACGGGTTTTTCAAAACGTTCGCTAACACAACCTTCGAAACGGTCCGAAAATATTTTAGCTTGAATTGCATTTTTGTAATGTACAGTTATTCATTGAAATGCCACAAGCGTGGCGCGCGTCATATGTCACAACCGTGGCAGGTTGTCTACTTTTGAGGAAAATGCCACAATTTCGTGAGGTTTTGATGTATAACTCAGTGTTAATATCAATTGAAATTATAGTCTTTCTGGTAATAAAGACAGAAATATATTCCCGAAATATTAGAGCAGTCGAAATATTTGAATATTGTTACTCTAGTTCTAAATGATTGCTTAGTATCTTGGTACATCTCGCAAGATATTTTAAGCTAAGAAGTAAATAAACTAATTGTTTATGGCTGATATTGCTTTGCTTATAAAATTGAAATCGAACGCTTCAATAACTAACAGTCGATAATTTACTATCGTTAGTCAACACCATTTGTAATCTGTAACTATCTAATTCTTTAATTCTTAATTCTTACCTTTAAATATATGTACGTTAATTAATATATAGCACATATGTACACGCGTATGTATGAATGTATATGCATACATATGATGCCCATTACTTCATGTACTCATTTGCTTATTGATTTTTATACTCAGTTGAGCAGAGCTCACAGAGTATATTAAGTTTGATTGGATAACGGTTGGTTGTACAGGTATAAAGGAATCGAGATAGATATAGACTTCCATATATAAGATCATCAGGATCGAAAAAAAATTTGATTGAGCCATGTCCGTCCGTCCGTCCGTTAACACGATAACTTGAGTAAATTTTGAGATATCTTGATGAAATTTGGTATGTAGGTTCCTGAGCACTCATCTCAGATCACTATTTAAAATGAACGATATCGGAGTATAACCACGCCCACTTTTTCGATATCGAAAATTTCGAAAAGCCGAAAAAGTGCAATAATTCATTACCAAAGACAGATAAAGCGATGAAACTTGGTAGGTGAGTTGAACTTATCACACAGAATAGAAAATTAGTAAAATTTTGGACAATGGGCGTGGCACCGCCCACTTTTAAAAGAAGGTAATTTAAACCTTTTGCAAGCTGTAATTTGGCAGTCATTGAAGATATCATGATGAAATTTGGCAGGAACGTTACTACTATTACTATATATGTATGTGCTAAATAAAAAATTAGAAAAATTGGATGAAGAACACGCCCACTTTTAAAAAAAAATTGTTTAAAGTAAAATTTTAACAAAAAATTTAATACCTTTACAGTATATAAGTAAATTATGTCAACATTCAACTCAAGTAATGATATGGTGCAACAAAATACAAAAATAAAAGAAAATTTCAAAATGGGCGTGGCTCCGCCCTTTTTCATTTAATTTGTCTAGGATACTTTTAATGCCATAAGTCGTACAACAATTTACCAATCCTTTTGAAATTTGGTAGGGGCATAGATTTTATGACGTTAACTGTTTTCTGTGAAAATGGGCGAAATCGGTTGAAGCCACGCCCAGTTTTTATATACAGTCGTCCGTCTGTCCTTCCGCATGGCCGTTAACGCGATAACTTGAGCAAAAATCGACATATCTTTACTGAACTTAGTTCACGTACTTATCTGAACTCACTTTATCTTGGTAAAAAAAATTAACGAAATCCGACTATGACCACGCCCACTTTTTCGATATCGAAAATTACGAAAAATGAAAAAGATGCCATAATTCTATACCAAATACGAAAAAAGGGATGAAACATGGTAATTGGATTGGTTTATTGACGCGAAATATAACTTTAGAAAAAACTTTGTAAAATGGTTGTGACACCTACCATATTAAGTAGAAGAAAATGAAAAAGTTCTGCAGGGCGAAATAAAAACCCTTGAAATCTTAGCAGGTATTACATATATAAATAAATTAGCGGTATCCAACAGATGATGTTCTGGGTCACCCTGTTCCACATTTTGGTCGATATCTGGAAAACGCCTTCACATATACAACTACCACCACTCCCTTTTAAAACTCTCATTAATACCTTTAATTTGATACCAATATCGTACAAACACATTCTAGAGTCACCCCTGGTCCACCTTTATGGCGATATCTCGAAAAGGCGTCCACCTATAGAACTAAGCCCCACGCCCTTTTAAAATACTCATTAACACCTTTCATTTGATACCCATATCGTACAAACATATTCTAGAGTCACCCCTGGTCCACCTTTATGGCGATATCTCGAAAAGGCGACCACATATACAACTACCACCACTCCCTTTTAAAACCCTCATTAATACCTTTAATTTGATACCCATATCGTACAAACACATTCTAGAGTCACCCCTGGTCCACCTTTATGGCGATATTTCGAAACGGCGTCCACCTATAGAACTAAGCTTTTAAAATACTCATTAACACCTTTCATTTAATACCCATATCGTACAAACAAAGTCTAGAGGTGCCCCTGGCCCACCTTTATTGCGATACCTCGAAAAGGCGTCCACCTATAGAACTAAGGCCCACTCCCTTTTAAAATACTCATTAACGGCTTTCGTTTGATACCCATATTGTACAAACAAATTCTAGGGTCACCCCTGGTTCACCTTTATGGCGATATTTCGAAAAGGCGACCACCTATACAACTACCACCACTCCCTTTTAAAACGCTCATTAATACCTTTAATTTGATACCCATATCGTACAAACACATTCTAGAGTCACCCTTGGTCCACCTTTATGGCGATATTTCGAAACGGCGTCCACCTATAGAACTAAGGCCCACTCCCTTTTAAAATACTCATTAACACCTTCCGTACCCATATTGTACAAACACATTCTAGAGTCACCCCTGGTCCACCTTTATGGCGATATCTCGAAAAGGCGACCACCTATACAACTACCACCACTCTCTTTTAAAACCCTCATTAATACCTTTAATTTGATACCCATATCGTACAAACACATTCTAGAGTCACCCCTGGTCCACCTTTATGGCGATATTTCGAAAAGGCGACCACCTATACAACTACCACCACTCCCTTTTAAAACCCTCATTAATACCTTTAATTTGATACCCATATCGTACAAACACATTCTAGAGTCACCCCTGGTCCACCTTTTTGGCGATATTTCGCAACGGCGTCCACCTATAGAACTAAGGCCCACTCCCTTTTAAAATACTCATTAACACCTTTCGTACCCATATTGTACAAACACATTCTAGAGTCACCCCTGGTCCACCTTTATGGCGATATTTCGAAACGGCGTCCACCTATAGAACTAAGCCCCACGCCCTTTTAAAATACTCATTAACACCTTTCATTTGATACCCATATCGTACAAACATATTCTAGAGTCACCCCTGGTCCACCTTTATGGCGATATCTCGAAAAGGCGACCACCTATAGAACGAAGGCCCACTCCCTTTTAAAAATACTCATTAACACCTTTCATTTAATACCCATATTGTACAAACAAAGTCTAGAGTCACCCCTGGTCCACCTTTATTGCGATACCTCGAAAAGGCGTCCACCTATAGAACTAAGGCCCACTCCCTTTTAAAATACTCATTAACGCCTTTCGTTTGATACCCATATTGTACAAACAAATTCTAGAGTCACCCCTGGTCCACCTTTATGGCGATATCTCGAAACGGCGTCCACCTGTGGAACTAAGGATTACTCCGTTTTAAAATACTCATTAACACCTTTCATTTGATACCCATATCGTACAAACGCATTCTAGAGTCACCCCTGGTCCACCTTTATGGCGATATCTCGAAAAGGCGACCACCTATACAACTACCACCACTCCCTTTTAAAACCCTCATTAATACCTTTAATTTGATACCCATATCGTACAAACAAATTCTAGGGTCACCCCTGGTCCACCTTTATGGCGATATCTCGAAACGGCGTTCACCTATGTAACTAAGGATCACTCCCCTTTAAAATACTCATTAACACCTTTCTTTTAATACCCATATTGTACAAACAAATTCTAGGGTCAACCCTGATCCACCTTTATGGCGATATGCCCAAATGGCGTCCACCTATAAAACTATGGCCCACTCCCTCATAAAATACTCGTTAATGCCTTTCATTTGATACACATGTCATACAAACACATTCCAGGGTTTTCCTCGGTTCATTTTCCTACATGGTTATTTTCCCTTATGTTGTCACCATAGCTCTCAACTGAGTATGTAATGTTCGGTTACACCCGAACTTAACCTTCCTTACTTGTTTTTAACTTGTGTTAGTCAAGGTTAAACTGGAAACACCAAATAACATAGAAAAATTACTTGATTTTGGTTAAATATTATTAAACTTTTATATAAATAAAGCGAAGAATGTTAACTATGTCCTGTAATGTATTTTTTATATCGATTGTTACTAATGTCACAACCGTGGCAATCCGGTCACAACCGTGGAAACGAATTTCAGAGATTTACCTGTCAAATCTATAAGTTTATACTTTAAGCTTGGCCACTTTGACAGTCCATTTCACAAGTATAAATGAACTTTAAAATATCAAAAAATATTCAAAACTCGCACGTTTATTTTTTTCAATTTTGCACTCACAAAACTGAGAGTTTGCGGAGAATCAGCCATATAGAAGTCTGTATCTATCTCGATTAGTTTATGCCGTTACTGGGTCCCGTTATGCGAACAAAATTAATATACTCTGTGAGCTCTGCTCAGCTGAGTATAAAAAAGCATCCTCTCAAAACTAAACCGAAATATATTAGTACATCATATTTACATATTTGTATAAGAATCTTCGTTTTGTTAGTTGTTTGTTTATAAAGTATATTTGTTTAAGATACTTGCGAGTTCAAAATCTTTTGAATTGAGTATGCCTAGATTAAGATTAGATATAAAAAAAAAAAAAAATCAACGAGATGAAACCCATTCAAATATAACGAATGACACATGGTTTGCGTTTTATTATTTCAATTAATTATACTCCACAACGCGTTTCGTTGCGGACTAGTCGAATATAAAAATAATTCTAGAGTAATCGAAGCCACTGCATAGTATTTCCCTCTTATTTGTAGCGTTACTCTTACTGTTTCTCTTCCCCCTTTTTCTTGTCATCCATTGTTTCTTCTTTTCTCTATAACATATCCGCTAACTTTCAATTGTCTTCTGCTACTTCTTCCTTTCACTTTTTTCACTTTCCGGTCCTATTCCCCTCGCTCAACGGATTCCTGCACATATTCCCTTCTTTTCTTCACTTTCTCTGTCACTCGACCACTTTTCCTTTTACCGTAATCTCTGCTTTTGAGACCCCGCTTCCACTTGGTCTTGCTGTACGTCTTTCCCTTACTGCTTTTCATTCACCGCAACCACCTCTCTTTGCGCCTCTCTTCACCTGTTTCTCTTTCATTTTAGTCTTCCACCTCTATTCCTGTCACCCTTTCTTTTCAATCTCCGCCAACTTTCATTATCCTCCTCGTCTTCTTGCTCTCCATTTTTCTTTCCCTCTCCCTCTCTTTCCACCTTCCCAGTATCTCTTTCCCTTACTGTTCTACTGACTCTTCCAGTTCTCTTATTTCACTTTTATTCCGCTATTTCCTTTTCCAATGGCTTTTCCTTTCTGTTTCCCTCTCTTTATCTCACCTCAACTTTGCCTTGTCCTCCTACTAGGGAAAAGTTCATATAGGAAAACGCTCAAAAAAATGTTTCCTTTGTCATGTAGTATCCAGCTCTAAAGAAAACTCATTCGGTTTCTGAAGATTTTTTTAGCAAACATGCACAGGGGAGCCAAGAAATATTTCTTTGATTTATAACGAATATAGCAAAATTTCAACTTAAAAGCATTTTAGCCAACGTCTACAACTACGGGGCCTTAGGTAACTAAATTCAACTGATATTCTTTATCAAAAAAAAAAAAAAATGAAAAATTGTAAAAGGTATTTAGGTACGTGCGCAAAAGAGCGACCACAACAGCAAACGGTGATCAAAAATTGCAATCACAAAGTTTTATGACACTTTTTTATGTGTCCATAACTGACTCGGTTAGTTAACGTGGATACGTCATTAACTACTGTCGGTCAATAGAAAAGTAAGTATGGATTACAATCTGAATCATGCAATATGAACGAAGACATTTTCCGCCACAAAGTGAATGAACGTGACCAAGGAATATAAACAAGCAAAACAAAAATGATTAAACGGCGGAAAATTACATTCAAACTTACTGCATTTACTTATAAAATATTCAGGTTTGCATACACACAAACAAGTTCCACCTCCTCCCCTTACCCCGCCCCACCCCCCTCTACTTACAAAAAAAATTTTACTGAAAATTCTTATGGAAGTCACACTGTCTCTCAATTTCACCTCATCGCTCCTTTGAAAACGTCAGTACAGTATACTAAAGTGATGCGGGTGGTTAGGTGAGAAGTGAGTGATGTAAAACTAGACCAATGCAGCCATGCTTCTCTTTAACCTCAGGTTAGCTACAATGGCAAACGATGAATAACAAATGGTATGAAAACTGAATATTTTTGAACAAACAAAACCACGAACCGCCGACACAGTGACAATAAACTTATATATCTATACATATGTCAACAACTACAAAAACAGTAACAATGTCAATATTGTGGGTTATAAAAAGCAGCAACAATAAAAAATCAACACCAACTCACATTCACCTTTTCACGTAAAATGAACTTTTACTGGTTTTTTTTTTTTTTTGTTTTTATAATTATGATATACAATCCTATGTACAAAATGACACTTGAATTATAAATACATATACAGCGGCGAACAGAAAAATAGCAGGGGCAATTTTTAACAAATTTCGTCAAATTAAAATTTTAATTGTTTTTTTTTTCGATAATGTGAGGTAAAGACTTCCATATAGTTTGTAAGTGAAGCTCTGGAAACCAATCCCAAAAACGTTTACGAAAAAATTCGAAAATACAAATAGACAAAATTGATTAATCCTTTAAATTTCTGTAAATAGCACAAGACAAAAAACAACTCTTAAAGTGAACCGCCAACAACAAAAGCGTAACTTGATACAATCAAACATACAAGGTATGACTGGTCTAAGAATGAATCTATGCTAAGAAGGCAATTCGGAGAAGTTGCACAACAAAAAAACCCATATTTAATAATTTGGGAAAAATTTAAACAACGTGACATCAGGACGGACAAGGCGACAGCTGTTTCGAGTATACCTTGTAAATCTCTTCAAAGCCTTTTCTCCCGGGAGTGGGAGTCGAGCCCGCGCTCCTGTAACAATTGATCTGTTAACAAACATATTCAGCCAGAGCCATGTGTTTGTTGTTGTGCAACTTCTCCGAATAGCCTTTTTAGCATAGATTATACCAGTCATACCTTGTATGTTTGATTGTGCCAAGTTATGCTTTTGTTGTTGGCGGTTCACTTAGGAGTTGTTTTTTGCCTTGCTCTATTTATAAAAATTTCAAGAATTACCCAATGTTGTCTATTTGTATTAATTAAGCGGTGATTTTCATCGTTGCCTCAAATGTCTGCAAACATTTTTTGAAGCAATTTTTTTTTGTTTGTGAGATCGGTTTGCATAGTCTCAGTTATAAACTTCATGGAAGTTTTTTCTTAAAATATCGAAAAATAAAAAACATAATTTGACAAATATATTTAAAAATTTGCCACTGCCATTTTTCTGTCCGCTGCTGTAAGTGTGCACGCTTATGGGTAAGTATTATGAAATCGCAAACAAACAACCACAGAATGTGTAAGCCGTAAAACATAGCTAATAGGCTTGATACACCACACGCTCATCTGCTAATCTGGAATTAACTAACCTATTCAGAATTAACTTAATAATGTCGGTAGATACATAAGCTCCATAGTTATCTGTACTTAACAAGATAAGGTGAATTTTCGACCAAAGAAAGAAAAGAAAATTTTTTTAAATAATCTGCGCTATTAAGCGTTACGTGTTTATCCTGGTATATACTTTCTATTCAGTCATAAACTCAGATTAATTTAAGATATTCGTTTGTAGTAAAACTCATTCATTTTTATCTAGAACAACATTGAAGTAAGCACTGAATATGCGAGTTTAGGTTTACATTGTTAGTGAAAACCATGAATATTCAAAAGGTATAAACAGATAAAGGAAGAATGAAGAACCCAAGCAATAAACCTATGAGCAATTTAAACAAACAGAATGCAGAAGATACATCTGGTAAAGTTGCTAGTCAAAGCCAAAACCAAAACCTACCAAACAGCAGGCGAGCTATAAACAAGTCATCAAATACTGCTGCGAAAAAGCTTAATATTAATTGTGCAAAACAATAAAAAAAGAACGCACGAAACCTGCTTTCGATGTTAAATTGTAAGGCAAACAATTGGTGAAATGAAAAAGTGGCAAAGCCAGTGGGACAAATTTGAAGAAATTATGCCCTTGAGGTCAATATATCAAGCACAAGGGCCACATCAAATTAAGAACAGAGGTTGAAAATGTAAATAAGTAAAATTTAAGACAAAATTTGACAACTGAAATTGGACGAAGTGAAAAGCTGTAGGCATTAGAGGTAATAGAGCATGCTCGTAGAAGAAATTTTGTCTTCCTATTTGACTACTTATACGCAAATGGTATCGCATTATAGGTACGATTTTCTCAAATATTTCGATCTCTGATCCACTTCCAATAAAACCAAAATAAATTTTGTTTCTAGATTGTGAACAGCCATCTTTTCTCATCCCTGAGATTATCCTATAAATAGCGCTGAAATGATCTCGAAATATTTCCGAAATTATAACGAATTGTTCCTGGAAACATATTCTGAAACGCTTCCGTAATAGCACCGAGTTTATCCCGGAAACAATTCTGAAGTTATCCTGAAATGGTTCTCAAATTACTTAAAGCTTATTCCGAAAGCAATCTCGAAATAGTTTCAAAATAATTTTGGAAATCATGCCAGAATGATCCGGATAAGGGGGCCAAAATTATCCCCGGAATATTCTAAAAATTATCAAAACCACAATCTTAAAACGGTTCCGTAATGAAAAATCTCGATTTGATCCAGAGATAGTATCGTAATAATCCCGAAACGATTTCCAAAGAAGTGCCGAAAAAAATCCCGATCTATTTCGCACCAATCCTTAAACAAACTCGAAATAGTTTCGAAGTAATCCCGAAACAGCCCTAAAAAGTCCCCAAGAGTTATTCGAAAAAAAAAAATACCGAAACTATCCCATAATATATAAGCTCCAAAATGTTCCCGAAAACAACAACGATAGGATGCCTGAAATAATCTTAACAAGGTTCCGAAATATCCTCGACATGATCCCGAAACTATTCCAACGATTTTCCAAGAGCAGCCCCGAAATTGAGCAAGCTACACGTAAACCAGTCCGAAAAGGATTGGAGCATATTTATAGTAAAAATTAAGTATATATGTACTTAAAGTTAGTTACAGTTTTATGACATAATTTTTTACGGGCTATCTGTAAAAAGGATGCAACTAACTTTAAGTACCTATTGAGGTTCTGCTATGAATAAACCCCCTTAAAATTATCTCGTAAACAAACCCAAAATACTCCCGAAATAGTCCAAATTATGCCGACACCATTCCTAATTATACCGAGATAGTCCCAAAATAGCCAAGAAATGATCTGCAGATAGTTTCGATAGCGTCCGCCCTTAAAAAAAATTGTTAGAACTCGATTTATGTGTGCATTAGACTGAATATCATTGGTGAAGGTCAATTTTCTTATTAGAGTTATAACGAATAAAATGGAAAAAATAACTGTTTCCACTTATTTAAACAAAAAAACTATATCAGGAGTTTTCTTCCCGACCAAAGACTAACTGGGCCCATATATCATCCAAATCTGTCCATCCGTTCTGGCATAATTGAGCTAAGATACTTCCGAAATTATTCCAACATAATGCGCAAATAGTTTCGAGGTCATCCATATAAGGTCCCAAAATTATATCGAAACAGACCATAAAATGCTTAGTCCTCGATTTATATGAGACATATATTTTATATCATTAGTCACGATGAATTTTCTTAGAGTTATGACGAAAAAAAAAGAAAAAAAAAATAACTGTTCCCTGTAGCGTGAGAACTTTTTCCATTTTGTTTTTAAACTGCAGTAAGTAGTTGTTGTTGGTTTTTTAGTGATGCTGATGCTCCTTTACCGGATATAGATCCGGTAACAACCACCATTAAGGTACTAACCCCACTATCTGGGGAACGATTTAAGATCACCATCTGAACCTTTTAGGCCATTAACATTAGTATGTTTTACTTAAATATTTCCTTCTCTATGGTATAAATTTTGTTTCATTCGCGTATGTAAGTGCGTTTGTGTATTTCCCTTGGTTCTTTCAAATGTTGACTCTGTAAAATTCTTAGGAAGGCGTCTAAGTACCCCTTAAAAGAAGAGATGCAACCGAGTGCTACACTCAACTGACATCACCAACCATCAGCCACAAAGCAATATGTAACCACAATGCAGCAACAAAGAACAAAATAAACAACAAAAGTTAGTGCACTTGAGTTGAAGGTGAAATGAATTGCAGTGTTGAGAAGGTGGTTGCTTGACTTAAATGGATGGCTGGATGGATAGAGAAACGAATGTTTTGGTGTATGGCAGATAAGATTGTTTTCATTAAGAAGAACCCTCACTACGGCAATGAATCACTTAAGATTTCAATATCAACAATGACTTAGTTTGTGCAGTTATGTGAATATGAGTGAGTAAATATGTATATGCCATCACAAAAACAATAAAACCTGTTAGCACAACAAAGTTTTATCTTTTCATATCCACCACACAACAACAAAGTCAAACAATCGCGGCTGTATGTACCATATATAGATGCTAATGGAATTCCGATCTTTAATGAAATAATGCTACATTTTATTACGTACAGGCTTAGGATTGATTGCGACCATTACGAGACGATTCAAATTGAAAGTGTGATTGACAGAAATGGTGCATTATAAAATCATTACATTTTAACGCGATTAAATGGAGAAATTAACTTGCTGCACCGAGATATCGGCTTACGGATTATTTTTTAGCTAGAAGCTGTGCATAGTTCTTCAGGCGCCTGAAAATGGTATCAAAGTTACAAACTAACACCGGCATTCTTGTGCTGGGGACTGACCATTATTATAGTTTTGTTTTCATTGAAGCATAATACATTATAGGAAGAGTGGGAGTTTTTTATATCAATTACCAGTCACCCCAAACCGGCTTTGAGTGTAAAAGTTAATACCAGCCAACATAGCCTCGAATTGTCTATTTGGGATTATATCACTCGCATTGCAGTGACTTAGCCCCAATTTATTTACTTGAGATTATGTCACTGGTTATGAAGTGTCAGAGTCCCAATTTAATGTTACTCCTGAGTCTAAAAAAAGAAAATTTACATTAACAATGAAAAGGGAGTAATCGTGGTGTTGTGAGTACTGTGTTTTTCTTGCCGAATACCTACTTTCGAGACTCTCCATTTATTTCAAGAAGTTTATTAAGGCGGCCGCCGTGATGCAGTGATAACGTTATCCGCCTTCCTTACCGAAAATCCTGGGTTAAATCTCCGGACAAAGCAACATCATAAATTTAGAAAAACATAACTTCTTTAGTGGAAACCTTTATTCTTAGCGGGGACGTCCTTTGGCAGTGATTTGGCAAACATTCCGAGTGTATTTCTGCCAGGAAAAGCTTCTTAGCTCATCCGCCTTGCAGATGCCGTTCGGAGTCGGCGTAAAACATGTAGGTCGCGTCCTGCCAATTTTTAGGAAAAATCATAAGGAGCACGACGCAAATTGGAAGAGAAGTTCGACCTGAAGTCTTTTAGGGGGTTATCGCGCCTTGCATTTATTTTATTTTTACTTTTTTTTATCAATGTGAGGAGGAGGAAACGGTGGTCACCTCATCTGCAACTGCCCGGCACAAAACGGAGCAGGGCAGCGCTTTGTGGGTGTCCATTTCTAGATAATCTGAGCCAGGTTGTGGAGCCTGACGTCAAGGACCTGCTAGCTTTTAGCAGGTCCTCAAAATGATTCGAAGAGGAAAGGTAATGGTGTATTTTCGTGGTATCACAACGGGCCTAATATCACTGGCCTAAGTGTGCCCTCGGGCAGCCATCTCAACCTAACCTAACCTATCCATATTTTTACGGACAACAAGCCAGCGTAACCTATGATGTTTATTTCTGCCATGATGTGTTTTTTTTTTAGCAGAAACATATTTTTTTGTATAAGAAATTGTTTTTTGATAAACAATTATGTTTTAATTAAGCAAATTGTGAATTCGGGTAGGTTTTCGACCTAGGGTAACCCTAGACTGTGTTTGTATGACATGGGTATCAAATGGAAGGTATTAAAGAGTATTTTAAAAGGAAGTGGGCCATAGTTCTATAGGTGAACGCCTTTTCGAGATATCGCCTTAAACGTACACCAGGGGTGACTCTAGAATGTGTTTGTACGATATGGGTATCAAATTAAAGGTATTAATGAGGGTTTTAAAAGGAAGTGGCCATTAGTTTTATATGTGAAGGCGTTTTCGAGATATCGACCACAATGTGGACCAGGGTGACCCAGAACATCATCTGTCGGGTACCGCTAATTTTTTTATATATTTAATACCACGAACAGTATTCCTGCCAAGATTCCAAGGGCTTTTGATTTCGCTCTGCAGAACTTTTTCATTTTCTTCTACTATGGTAGGTGACACACCCATTTTACAAAGTTTTTTCTAAAGTTATATTTTGCGTTAATAAACCAATCCAATTATCATGTTTCATCCCTTTTTTCATATTTGGTATAGAATTATGGTATTTTTTTCATTTTTCGTAATTTTCGATATCGAAAAAGTTGGTGTGGTCATAGTCGGATTTCGCCCATTTTTAATACCAAGATAAAGCGAGTTCAGATAAGTACGTGAACTAAGTTCAGTAAAGATATATCGATTTTTGCTCAAGTTATCGTGTTAACGGCCGAGCGGAAGGACGGACGGTCGACTGTGTATAAAAACTGGCCGTGGCTTCAACCGATTTCGCCCATTTTCACAGAAAACAGTTATCGTCATAGAATCTATGTCTATACCAAATTTCACAAGGATTGGTAAATTTTTGTTCGTCTTATGGCATTAAAAGTATTCTAGACGAATTAAATGAAAAAGGGCGGTGCCACGCCCATTTTGAAATTTTCTTTTATTTTTGTATTTTGTTGCACCATATCATTACTGGAGTTGAATGTTGACATAATTTACTTATATACTGTAAAGATATTAAATTTTTTGTTAAAATTTGACTTTAAAGAATTTTAACGTAACGTTCCTGCCAAATTTCATCACGATATCTTCAACGACTGCCAAATTACAGCTTGCAAAACTTTTTAAATTACCTTCTTTTAAAAGTGGCGGTGCATGGGCCAATGTTACTAATTTTCTATTCTGCGTCATAAGGTCAACCCAACTACCAAGTTTCATCGCTTTATCCGTCTTTGGTAATGAATTATCCCACTTTTTCGGTTTTCGAAATTTTCGATATCGGAAAAGTGAGCGTGGTTATAGTCCGATTTCGTTCATTTTAAATGGCGATCTGAGATGAGTTCCCAGGAGCTTACATACCAAATTTCATTTAGATACCTCAAAATTTACTCAAGCTATCGTGTTTGCGACGGACGGACGGACGGACATGGCTAAATGAATTTCTTTTGTCGCCCAGATCATTTTGGTATATAGAAGTCTATACCCATCTCGATTAGTTTATGCCGTTACGGGGTACAGTCATGTGAACAAAATTAATATACTCTGCGAGTTCTGCTCAGCTGAGTATAACAATGATGCGTTTATGGATAAACCGTAAAACACCAAACTTTATTATTTATTCAACTTAAACATATATATTTCGGGCAGACCTGCTGTCCATCATCAGCGACGCGCTACTAAAAAGGAGTTTCTAAAATAAACAAATTTGAACATATGACAATGTAAAAAAAGTAAGGACGGGACTTCATACCTTTCATGAATGGGGCTGAACAATAATCTTATC
The DNA here is from genome assembly GCF_040869045.1 of Eurosta solidaginis. Taxonomy (NCBI): domain Eukaryota; kingdom Metazoa; phylum Arthropoda; class Insecta; order Diptera; family Tephritidae; genus Eurosta; species Eurosta solidaginis. The sequence goes on along the minus strand of NC_090319.1, from coordinate 277,696,519 downwards.
CCGCTTGTAATCTCCAAATAATGGGATGTATAAGATAAGAAATATATAGTGAACAAATGTACATACCTGAACGATTTTTAGGATAAATATAAAATAAAAAATGGCAAAAAACCCCCTTATCTGAACGATCGGTTGTTTGGGATATATATTATATATAGCTCCGATCGAAATGATTTTTACAGGAAATCTGCTATGATATATTAAAATCTATCACCAAGTTTCACGTTTTTATATTGGAAACTAAGGGAGAAATGGCCAAAAATCTTTCTATCTGAACGATCGGTTGTATGGGATATAACTATATATAGCTCCGATCAAAGTGATTGTTTCAGGATATCTTCTATGATATATTAGAATATATATCACCGAGTTTCACGTTTATACTTTTTAAATTGCAGCAGAGATATATGTTATAGTGGTCCGATCCTACCGTATCCGAAAAATGTCTAATATAATACAAAAATACATCCTTGTGCCAAATTTCATTGAGATATCTCAAAATTTGAGGGACTAGTTTGCGTTCAAAGAGACAGGCGGACGGACAGACGGACATGGCTATATCAACTCAGTTCGTCGCCCTGGTCAATTCGGTATACTTAATGGTGAGTCTATCTTCTATATTTCTCAACGTTACAAACATCGGACCAAAGTTAATATACCATTTCATGTTCATGAAAGGTATAATTTATTAACTAAATTAAAGAGAAGAGAGGCGAATTTATATTCCCGTTGTCGGCATTCATCGGATTCTTAGTTTTGCTGATGTACGGAGATTCATATGCATTTAATTTGTTGTCGTTGTCTACAGCTTTTATTAGGCGCACACTCTCTTCTAATGTGCTGATGGTATGTGTGGATGATTCATCTGTAGTTGAAATGTATGCTGCTACTGCAGAGAGATGAGTTTGTTTGTTTTTTGTGTGCTTCTCATGCTTCGCCTCTCTTCTCTTTAATTTAGTTAATAAATTTACATTGTCATATGTTCAAATTTGTTTATTATAGAAACTCCTTTTTCGTAGCGTGTCCCTGATGACAGAAAGCAGGTCTATCCGAAATGCAGGTTTAGGTTTTTCTAAACGAATTTTTATCTGGTTGACTGCGAAAGTTTAGTTGTGTTAATTTATTAGAAATTCGTAATAATATCGGGTGAAAGATGGCAGCAAACTATAGTAAAAAGGAAGTGTAATGTGACAATTTTATGACAATTATGGCAAATACAAAAAGCTTATTAAGCGTTTATAATAACATTTCCATATAAATTGTCTGTTATAGGAGTCTAATAAGCCTATTTAATTAATAACTTTAATGGAAATTTTTAATTAGTTAAACAAACAATTCATATTGACGCATATACCAGCGAAAAAAAAGGAACGTGGCTTTGACAAAACATTTTGCTAAACTTTTTCTTAAGAAAATTTCCTAGTAATTGTTTATTTATATATATGTACATATGTATGTATATTTGCACAGTTGAGTTGTGTTATTAAATTGACATGTGTACAATTTCCGTATTTTTAGTGAATAAATACAGAAAAGTAAAAATGGTACACTTAATTAGTCCATGGTGTTATGTGGACCGTGCCTATTGGACGATTTGCAGCCACTGGATAAATTCGGCTGTATTCGGAGTGAGCCTTCCCGATACCGGGCTACCTCGGCAAGTAGTGGGATGGGCCCCAATAGCGAAGATGATGGTGTGAAGATGATAGCGTGCGACAACATTGCGAGCTTGCGATGGCTGGAGGAAGTGGGTACAAACCTTCAAAGGCAAGGCACGAACGCGTGGTTTGAGATGGTGGATAAAGTGCAAATCCTCACGGTACCAAAAGTAAAGGTAAGGATACCATGCGTGATGAAGTCGGAGGATACACTGCGACTTCTGCAGAATCAAAATGCGAACATACCGACACAGGAATGGAAGGTACCCGCTGTATCTCGGCCTAAAGAGGAAGGTCAGTTCTACATCTTCCAAATAAACAAGCAGGCGGAGGATAAATTGTACATGCAGCTTGGCAAAATGTTCTGGGTACAAGCGACTCAGGAAAAGAAGGACAACAAACCTAACACGCTAGAATTTGGCGAAGTCAAAAAGGACCTCAAAATCCCAAGATAAAAAGGACAGGTGGAGGTAGCCGATGTCATCACGAAGGTGTTAGAAGAGGACCATCAGCCAAATTGTGCTGCGAGTCGCACAAAGGAACACCCGGCACAGCATTTACGACCCGAGAGAAGAAGTCCCGAGGATACCAATCGCATTTAAGGCTGAAGGGGGCCTCGTAAAATTTTAACCAAAAGGGCAAGGGTGGACGAAGACGTCAGGACGAAGGTGCTGGAGGGGGAGAAACAGCCCAATGGTGCTGCGAGTCTTACAGATAAACCTCCAACACATTAAAGTGGCGTCGAGCTAACTCCTCCTAATCCTTGAGGAGGGTTCGTTTGACGTGGCGCTGATCCAGGAACCGTGGCTCTCATCGGAAGGAAAGGTTTCCGGACTGAGCGCGCGCGGATTTGGCATTTACTACGCGCAAACGGAAGGAAGGGTACAAAGTGCAGTCATGGTAAGGAAACAGCTGCATTCATATAACTGCCTAATTGCACTTCTGAGGACCTAGCAGAGGTGGGCGTTGAGCCGAAGAATAAGCAGGCAATTATCCTGGCATCCTGATACACGGCCCATGCTGCGGAGGTTCCACCGATGGAGCGCAAGAGGCTAGTACAGGACGAAAGGCGCAAAGGGCGGTAGGTCATAGGTGTGGATGCAAATGCGCACCACAATGCGTAGGGAGGAGGAGATACGAATGAGAGAGGTGAATCTCTATTTTGTTACAACCTGCAAAACAATTGGCAGATAGCCAACAGGATAACTGTCCCTACATACATTGGTCTAACATCCAGCAATGTTCTTGATATTACATTGAGCTCCGAATGTGATATGTCAAGGTATTATTATGGTTCTTGATATACCATCCTTCTCCGACTATGCGTATATCAGCTTCAGCCTCCCCCTAAAGAGTGTAGAGAAGGGAGGCACCTTTAGAAATCCTAGGTCAAGGAACTGGACGGAAATCCAGAAACAGGTAGAAACAAAACTGGGACAACCCAAAGAGGTTGCCAATGTGTAGGACCTAGAAGAGTCTAATGAATTCCTTACAAGGACGCTTATGACTGCGTATAACAGATCATGCCTTCTCTAAGAAGATTCAGAGGAAAAGCAAAGCCGCCATGGTGGAGAAATGAGCTGAGTCTTCTAAGAAGACAGGTATCATAAATGTTTAAGTTAGCAAAGACCGCGGAAAGCGAAGCATGTCTGGTCGAGTACAGGGATCTTCTGAGGATCTACAAGCGTGAAATTTCCAGGGCGAAGAGAATCTCATGGAAAGTTTCTGCGCGGACATAGATTGCTCCAGCGAAACAGCATGGTTGAAAAAGTTCTAGCAAGGGGAAATATAGTCCAGGGACTAATAAAGAAAGAGAACGTGGAATGGTAACGTAATAGTGAGGAGTCCCTTGAGGTGCTTTTCGATACACATTTCCCATCGGGAGATGACATAGAAGAGCCAGCAGACAGCACTCACACTTCGATCATGGAGCGGGTAGTGCCAGGCTTGGTGACCGATACCAAGATCGAATCGGCGGTGAAGACGTTTTCTAAGTTTAAATCACCGGGCCCAGATGGCATATTCTCGGCCAAGCTACAAGTTTCAAGTAGAGCGGTCGTGAAATAGCTCAAAATAATATTCGATGGGTGTATAAGACTGAGTCTTGTACCGCACTCTTGGAGAACTGCTCGTGTAGCTTTCTACCAAAGGCGGGGAAGATCGGTCACGTGAATCCCAAAGAAAAAAAGGGTTAAAATTATTATCGAATTGTCGCTTCAATTTCAATTTGGTTTCTAATGTGAAATTTTAATTGAAGTGCAATTAGATGCAATTATTTAAAATCAATTCGATTTTCATTGCTTTTTTATATCAACATTTTTAATGGGTTGTATGCTTATATACTTGATATTAATATATTTCAACTGCTTCTCATAATAATTCAAAGCCTACCAATATTTTCGCACAACTTTCGCCCTATCATGCCCTACGAATAATCGATAACTGTGATGACATCGCATTTTTGTGTTTTTTAAATCGTTCTCTAATCGAATTATAGCCAAGTTCTAATGTAAAATCACAATATTTCTCTAACTTTAGATACTGTGATCGCTGGGATGGTGGTAGCGTTCTCCGTGCAAACATACTGAAGGTCTTGCGTTGAAATCCCGCGCAAGGCAACATCAACAACTAGTAACAAGTAAGGATGGGACTGTCTTGTGCTGAAGACTTCATACCCTTCATGAATGGGGCTGAACAATAATCTTATCCCATTCGTAATCTCCAAATAATGCGATGTATAAGATAAGCAATATAGTTAATAGATGTACATACTTAAACGATTTTAAGATAAATATAAAAAAAATGGCAAAAAAAACCCCCTTATCTGAACGATCGTTTGTATGGGATATATATTATATATAGCTCCGATCGAAATGATTTTTACAGGAAATCTTCCATGATGTATTAGAATATATATCACCGAGTTTCACGTTTATACTTTCTAAATTGCGGCAGGAATGACCAAAATCGTCTTATCTGAACGATCGGTTGTATGGGAGATATATGTTATAGTGGTCCGATCCTACCGGACCCGACAAATGTCTAATATAATAGAAAAACGCATCCTTGTGCCAAGTTTCATTGAGATATCGCAAAATTTGAGGGACTAGTTTGCGTTCAAACAGACAGACGGACGGACGGGCAGACGGGCATGGCTATATCAACTCATTTCGTCGCCCTGATCAATTCGGTATACTTAATGGTAAGTCTACTATATTTCTCAACTTTACAAACATCGGACCAAAGTTAATATACCATTTCATGTTCATGAAAGGTATAAAAACGTTGTTTCAATTAGGAAGCAAGTTCTTCTAAGCGGGGTTGCCCCTTGGCAACCACTACAAGTGTGTTTATGTCGGCATTAAATATTTAGGTCCCGTCCCTCCGATTTGTAGGCAAACTTAAAAAGAGGCGCAACGTAATTTGAAGAGTGAATAGTGCTCATTTTGTTTCAAAAAGTTGTTGTTGGTTTTTTTTTTTTGCAAAAATCTATAACTTCCGCTAGGATTGTTCGATTTTAAAAATTCAAACGGCCATTGACAGAATTAATCCTTCTATAAGATTATAATTTTTTATTAAAATGTTTTTCATTATAAATTTTTTATGCAAATTAATGCAAAAAAAAGTGTACGCAACGCAGTGGCGTATTGAGGGGGGTCAAGGGGGGGGGGGGGGCGTGGCATATTTCCTCGGGCGATACTGACAAGGGGGCGCCAAATTGTCCGCAAAGCAGAACTTCCTGGATTATTTGTATTTTTATTATAACTGATTTCTGGAAAACATTGATTTCGGGAAAAAATATGCTACAATAAAAAATGCATGCATCTATCCGGAACACTTGCGACAGGTTATGGAATAATTGAAAGCATTTATCGTATTTTCTCACGTTCAACGTTACGCTGGGAATTAATAAAAAATGCTTTAACAAAAACTGTCAAACATGAATCTGAAACACGATGGAGCGCCGGAATACAAGCGGTTAGCATTATCGTCGATGGGCTAGAGAATGTAGTAGAACACTTAGAACAATTAGCAGAGGACACTACACCACAACTAACACCAGAAGCACAGCTGCTGTTGCAAAATATACTAAATTTGAGTTTCATAACATTAATTCATTTATGGTATGAAATCTTAAGGAGGATTGATCGTGTGCAGCTCAGATTACAAGACCCGGCGATGAATTTTAGAGAAGCGTATCATGATCTCAAATCATTAGCGACTGAACTATCCGAAATTCGAGACACTCTCTGTGAAGAAGCGATAGAAAAAGCGAAGACTCTTTGTGACAAATGGGTTTATGATATTGTGACGAATATTAGCAACACTAAGGGATACTATCATCTCTTAGCCGATGCTAAGCAGTGACTTGTATGCACATCATTAAATCAATCATTATGTCTACACATATGTCCATACGAGCAGCGGAGAAGAGACACACAAACACATGCATATATCTTATCTGAGATGCTCACAAAAGAAGGTAATAATTTACTCACGTATATACGCGCATATGAGTCTATAAACGTAGTTTGAGAAGCTATGAACGTAATTGAACCTAGAACTCCGTTAGAATTACTTACTTTTATAATCTCGTATGGAGAAGATGTTTTTCCAAACTTCCGAGTGGCACTTCAAATACTCTTGCCTATCTCAGTATCAATTTCTAGCTGTGAACGTTCATTTAGCAAATTAAAACTGATTTTGACATATTTACGATCGACGATGGGGCAAGGTGACCTAAGTGACCTAACATTATTAAGCGTGTAAAACGAAAAATTTGGAATGATAAATTTTGATGATATCATTGATATAAAAAATATTTGCCCCGGACGCAAGAAAACCTCAACACGCCAAATGGGTATAACAAAGTCTATCGAAGGAGTGTTTTTGCAACATATGTGAGAGATATAAATTTTTGTATGGTCCACTTGAGAAATTTTCACTCAGATGCGCGAGCACACTGTCGTACACAATATGAGTTAATTAAAGAGAGGATACATTTCCTTTAACACTTTCATATAAATAGATCAAAAGTCAGTGGCAAATGTGTTCTTGAACATAATTGTAATGAATTTTGATTTTGAATTTTTAACAGCTAATGTAAACAGCTTTACAGAAACAAAGCTACAATTAATAGCTGTTCAATATCTTTACTGCGAATTTTCTAGTCTTGATGAACTTTAAGTAACTGCTCACATAAGTTCGGAATAGCGTCTTACCCACACTTTGCGTCTTACCAGACCTTTGCTGAGTATCAACGCAACAAAGCTAATCAATTGACATTATACAATCAAGCTAAACCCAAATTCGTGCCTACGGCGTAATTTTGCAATCGACATATTTTAATTGCATAACCGCTTACATACGCACAATTCTAATAATTTATTGTATGTTAAGAATTTATTTTGAAAGTGGCCTAAGTTCATTTAAAAAAATGGAGTTAATGATAACAATAATCACATTCCTATATAATCTTTTTTTTATAAACAATTTAAGTCTAGTGTCAGTAAAATCGCTATGATTTTGGGGACTTGAAAATTACTTAGCTAACAAAATCCAAAAAAAAATTATATTGAAACTGGTTTCAGTCCACTGAAATAAAATTTATTATTTATATTTATTTAAAATTTATTATTATTAATTATTATCTGGAAGAAGCAATTCATAAAAGATTAAAAAACTCTAGTGGCGAACCTGTAAATTTACTAAGGATATGTTAGATATTTATTTTTTTATGTTAGATGCGATTTATAAAAAATGCACCCTATAAAATGCTTTATAAAGAATCTATGGAAGTGGATAAAGAGTTCAAAATACTTGATTTATTACCTTGTCGGGGAAGACCAAGGAACTTCAACAAAATAAAATTAACACCATTATATAACAAGTAAGGAAAGCTAAGTTCGGGTGTAACCGAACAATACATACTCAGCTGGGAGCTTTGGAGACAAAATAAGGGAAAATCACCATTTAGTAAAATGAACCTAGGGTAACCCTGGAATGTGTTTGTATGACATGTGTATCAAATGAAAGGTGTTAATGATTATTTAAAACGTAGTTGACCCTAGTTCTATAGGTGGACGCCTTTTCGAGCTATCGCAATAAGGGTGTACCAGGGGTGACTCTAGAATGTGTTTGTACGATATGGGTATCAAATTAAAAGTATTAATGAGGGTTTTAAAAGGGAGTAGCTCTTAGTTGAATATGTGAAGGCGTTTTCGAGATATCGACCAAAATGTGGACCAGGGTGACCCAGAACATCATCTGTTGGGTACCGCTAATTTATTTATATATGTAATACCACGAGCAGTATTCCTGCCAAGATTCCAAGGGCTTTTGATTTCGCCCTGCAGAACTTTTTCATTTTCTTCTACTTAATATCGTAGGTGTCACACCCATTTCACAAAGTTTTTCCTGAAGTTATATTTTGCGTCAATACACCAATCCAGTTACCATGTGTCATCCCTTTTTTCATATTTGGTATAGAATTATGGTATTTTTTTCATTTTTCGTAATTTTCGATATCGAAAAAGTGGGCGTGGTCATAGTCGAATTTCGGACATATTTTATACCAAGATAGAATGACTTCAGATAAGTACGTGCACTAAGTTTAGTTAAGATATATCGTTTTTTGCGCAAGTTATAGTGTTAACGGCCGAGCGGAAGGACAGACGGTCGACTGTGTATAAAAACTGGGCGTGGCTTCAACCGATTTCGCCCATTTTCATAGAAAATAGTTATCGTCATAGAATCTATGTCCCTACCAAATTTCACAAGGATTGGTAAATTTTTGTTCGACTTATGGCATTAAAAGTATTCTAGACGAATTAAATGAAAAAGGGCGGAGTTACGCCCATTTTGAAATTTTCTTTTATCTTTGTATTTTCTTGCACCATATCATTACTGGAGTTGAATGTTGACATAATTTACTTATATGCTGTAAAGATATTAAATTTTTTGTTAAAATGTTACTTAAAAAAATTTTTTTTTTAAAGTGGACGTGGTCCTTCTCCGATTTTGCTAATTTTTATTAAGCGTACATATAGTAATAGGAGTAACGTTCCTGCCAAATTTTATCACGATATCTTCAACGACTGCCATATTACAGCTTGCAAAAGTTTTAAATTACCTTCTTTTAAAAGTGGGCGGGGCCACGCCCATTGTCCAATATTTTACTAATTTTCTATTCTGCGTCATAAGCTCAACTCACCTACCAAGTTTCATCGCTTTATCTGTCTTTGGTAATGAATTATTGAAATTTTCGATATCGAAAAAGTGGGCGTGGTTATAGTCCGATATCGTTCATTTTAAATAGCGATCTGAGATGAGTGCTCAGGAACCCACATACCAAATTTCATCAAGATACCTCAAAATTTACTCAAGTTATCGTGTTAACGGACGGACGGACGGACGGACATGGCTCAATCAAATTTTTTTTCGATACTGATGATTTTGATATATGGAAGTCTATATCTATCTCGATTCCTTTATACCTGTACAACCAACCGTTATGCAATCAAAGTTAATATACTCTGTGAGCTCTGCTCAACTGAGTATAAAAATGTACGTCCCGTTTCAACTCCTAAGTATAAGGATATGATGGAGTTACTAAGGTATATATAACCTATGCACCATGAATATTTTAACAACCTCACACATAATATAAACGAAGAGAATTAATATGGCAAAATCTGAAAATGAAAGTAAATTAAATTTTTTGATAAATGAATTAGTATTTATTTTTAAAAACATTTTTTTAATTACATAAATAAAAATCTGCATCTAACTTGAAGACTTCCCTATTTATTTTAAAGCTATTACATTCATCTACATCAAAGATAAAATATTTACAATTTCTATTATTTAATTTCTTAAAAATAAGTGGACTCATTTCTTTTCACAAACAAAAAGGTCATTTTATCAATTTTGAAAGTTTACAAAACATATTACGTTACATATTCTAACATGTTTAAGGTCACAAAGCGATAAAAAAATATTAATACTACTTAACAATCATATGTATTTAATTAGCGAGCTTTGCTCATATTGCTTTATACAATGGTTTTTGTAGAAGTGAAATTCAGAAACATGTCCTAGTAACCATCGCCGTTTGTAAACTTACAATTTTTCTCTAATATCAATTACAAAAACCATTGTATAAAGCAATATGAACAAAGCTCGCTAATTAAATACATATGATCATATTGATATAATAGTAACAGCGGAAGTATTAAAAACAAATACTGTAAAAATCCGAACAAATCTTACTAAGCTTTCAAAAGCGCGCCCAAAAATCATATCCACATCATTAGGAATAAACTACATACAGAGTGTATGTGCCTACATGGTGATCAAAAGGAATATAAGCAAAAAGGCAACTCTTAGAGACCAATTGTACAGCGAACAACGGGACATTCATATGGCTCAGCAGCTAAAGGCTATGCACTGATATGAATGTTGGAGATTCGAGTTCAACGCTCAGCTCCCGAAAAGCTAGCTGATGAAGAAGTGAAATTCAGAAACATGTCCTAGTAACCATCGCCGTTTGTAAACTTACAATTTTTCTCTAATATCAACTACTTAACAATATTTTTGAAACAAATCAAACACAAACCCTTAAATATCTCAATATAAGAAAAAATGGACTTAAACCACTTTCAAAATAAAAGTCTCATATATTCCCTTCTATGTTATGCATTCAACAGTGGCAATCGTTGAACACTCGCAACGCGTGCCCATGACCGTCAAAAGCTTACAGTAAAAGAGCCAACAAAATATGAAGTACAATGCAACTCATGGAGCTTAAAAATCAAAAAACTTAATTGCCAGTAATTAATCAGCGGCATTGTCTGTCTTCACTTATGACTGCAGTTCAGCGCGTATCACTTTCGGCCCCAATTAAGTTGCTTTTTTTTAAGATGCTGATAGTCTAAACAATTAAAGGACATATATTTAAATTAACATGCGCAATTTTGAGCGGCTATTTGCAAATAGTATTAAAGGTTCATAAGCTTCCCAAGTGCTTAGTACAGATTCGAATTACTAAGACTGTCGTGTCTACTAAAAGGTGTGCCTGTTCTGGAGTTTAAGCCATGTTCCTTTCCCGATTTCCAAATATTAAGTTTCTAAAGAGCGATTTTTTCCGAACAGTGGAATAACTGAATAAAATTTGGTAAAATCAACTGAATTACCCCAAATGTTTGGCAATGTTTATCGATAGCAAATTACTGTTGAATCCACATCATGCATCAAACAGTCAAATCAACAAAAAAAAAGTGCATCAAACGTAAGCCATAGCTTTTTTGAATTAACAATGATTACTGTCGCTCTAATAGTGGCAATGAAAACTGTTAAAACAACACACTTAAGTCAACACTAGAATGACCGTGAAGGCTGTTGATATGACAGATTTCTTTGGCACCATGAACAAAACATTGAACGCCATGAGCGTAAGCTTCTATTTTAAATTAGATGATGCATTTGTTTATATCTTTATTTGGTCTACTGATTAAAAAATTTCACGAACTATACAATTAATTCATTTATAGGATTATTATTCTAGGGCTCGTTTAGTTAAATAAAGAAAACAAACAAATAATGGACTCTTTCAATTGCATAATATTGACAGTTGGTCGCTGTTGAGATGGCTAGTGATAGAACGATACGAGTACTGAGTAAGTAGTATCGATACTTTTCCAAAAAATACTCGAGTATTTCGTACTCCATACTTATCACTAGCCCAACAAAATAATAAAAAGCTGCTAACTGCATAAAATTTCAATACATTTAAACATGTCATGCAATAGAGCTTTTTCATTCTTCTATGGAACTTTAGTGGATGGAGTTAGCAGCTGTTATTGAAAATGTTCGAAATCAGATTATATCCACGCCCACTTTGGGTAATGGAAAAAAGGAACAATGCTTTAACAAATACTGATGAAGTGGAGGAACTTGGCGAATGGATAAAAAAAAGTTACGAGGTACAATATAATTTTATTACAATTTTGTAAAATGGGAGAGAAGAAAATTTTACAGTTTTGCAAGCCGTAAATCAAAATCTATTGATATCTTTTTACAATTTGACGGAAATGTGGTCCTTGGTATTATATGTATATAGATTTTTTCAAAAGCAGATAAGGACAACGCCTACTTTGAAAAAAGGGGCTTACAGTTTTAATCTTAAAGAAATTTTCAAAATATATATATTTGGTGCGTAGCAATACTCCAGTAGAGATATGGTAGTACAAAGTACAAAAAAAATGGAAAATCGTTATGATCCCCTTCTATTTAGTTAATTTCTCCACAAATCGTTTAGTGCCATGCAAAAAATACTTGACGCGATTTACCTCTGAGGAGATCTAGACCGAACTTCTCTTCCAATTTGAGTCGTTCTATTTTTTATTTTCCTTACAAATTAAGGGGCAAGACTTCATGCCGGAGTTCTAACGGCATCTGCAAGGCAGATAAATTTTCACTGGGAAGCTTTCATGGGAGAAATACACTCGGCGTGCTTCCCAAACCACTGCCGAGGGGCTACCCCATTCAGAAAAACTTGTTTTCTACTAAATTCAAAACATAACATCTCATTTAAAGAAAAAGTTTTTTCACTTTTGATAAAGCTTCCGAAGTACTCACTTGGATCGATACTTTTTACTGAGTATGAGTACTAGCATCGATACTTTGATCCGAGTATTTTATATGAGTACCGGTATCGATACTTTTTTTTTAAGTTCTTTCACTATTCATGTAATATGTGTTCCAAATATGAGCCTAATCCGAGCTCAAATACGATTTATTTTAATATCTCGATACCTGCGCTATCTAGAGGCGATTTTTATATAGGTTGCTTTCTATTCATGTACGTATTATGTGTTCCAAATATGAGCCAAATCGGACCACAAATACGATTTTTTGAAATATTTGGATCCATGTGCCACCTATCGGAGTTTTTTCTTTCTTATTATTGCATTGTCATTGGGTTCTGAACTATATTCCAATTTTCAAACTTGTAGCTTATCGGGAAGTTACTATTTTAATCACAAAACTCGTAAACAACGGCCGGCCGGCCGCTACTCAGAGTCAAGCAAATTAAAACCGTTTAAAAAAATGTGGGTGCTTTGTGCCATATCTTTTGTAAAACGAGCGTCTGACTCAATTTCTATATTCCTACAAATGTCGCCTTAAGCTCATTAAATTTAACGAATATGTTGAAGATGAACAGACATTTAAATCGGATTAAATTAACGTCCCATTAACACTTAATACAAGATCTTGATTATGTCAACCCACTAAGTTTCCAGCAGTGTTGTTGTTTAAAATTTAGTGCACTGCCCCCAACTATGGTTTATCGGCAGGAGAATACAATAGAACTAATTAAGTACCTTTGTACTTTTCTCTATTTGTTCCTTAAAAATGCAGCTTTGTACACATATCACATAATCGTTCTCAAATTAATATATCAATTCAATTGTGCAAATACTTACAGTGATGGAAAAAAGAATAGGGACAATTTACTGCAAAATACTAAATAGTTATATCAGCAGATATTGAGATATTGAAATCTTCCTTGGTATAGTGCACCCTATAAAAATAACATTTAAAGGATGTTGCAATAAATTACATTTTATGACTCAATAACCTATATTACAATTTTAATTTACTTTACATGCATGATCGCCTAGGTGTTGCTATTTTTTTTTTTTTTTTAGGTGTACCACTTATGCAGGTCTATGGTTATGTAGATTTCATTTTATACAGCACTTTTTAAAAATTTAGCACGCTTTGCTGTCGATATAAACACGCCCATCTATATATTTGCTTTTGGATCACAGGGATCTTTAACGTCATAATTTTTGTTTTTGTTTTTTAATAAATTAAGGTTTGTGAAATTTTCACAGGTGAGTATAATTTCCTTCCCAGAAATTTAAAATTACCGCTGCAGAAAGTTATACTCGGCTCACTCACTCACATAGAAAAGCTACTATTGTATGTGAGTGAGTGAGCCGAGTATAACTTTCTGCAGCGGTAATTTTAATTTTCTTCACATATATTAATCGTATTTTTTTGCATTTACTTAAAACTAAGAAATGGGATTGGAAAATAAAAATGAATCTCTCCCCGCTGGTGGACCCGACTCGAGTCTTCACACTCTCATTTTCGAAAGGATTTTTACTCTAAATGGTCAGCAAACATGATAGGTGACTAAACAGAATTACTCCTTAAGGTAAAAACCCCGCTCTAGTATATTCCTATAAAACGTATCTCTTTCCGCATTTCACAAGGTATCTACAGCTACGATAGAGTAGAAATATCAAAAATGCTCTGAAAGTTATGAATGTTGCATGTCGCAAATTATTGACGCCATGCAATTGCTGAGACCCCCTACTAAATTACCTCAACCGCGACACCGAAATATTCCACGGTAGTTATGAAGATTGGCCAGCATTTAGAGATATGTTTACGGCGATCTATGGTTATCATCCCCGATTAACTCAAGCCGAAAAACTTTATCGCCTGCGACAATAGACAAGAGGTTAGGCAGACAACTGTGATACAATACCTCCTAACGGATGACAGCTTCCAGCTATCAAAGGACGCCCTCGGAGCTCGGTAAACACCGCTGAATATTGATGAATAACCATCTGAAGACCTTTTTTAGTCTCTCCCCACACAGTGTCAGCACATTTCTTCGTAGCTGCGAAGCAACCCTATTCTCCACGGCAATAGTCCCTATACATTACGCGAGGCAATACCATAAAATTCGTGCGCTCATTGACCAAGGCTCTCAAAAACGTTTTTGGCGTGCCCAATCCAAGAAACCCCCAATAAACCCTTATCGCTCAGATTCGGAAGGGTACCCAGCGTATCAGTCCGGGAACTAATATCGGCCCTCACCACTTAAGTCAGTGAGGCAACATAACCGGATCTCAGCAGCCTACTCAATCGCTTCTGGGAATAGGAAGAAACTCCGGGAACCCGATTCAGATTGAGAACCAATGTTGTGAGGCCTTCTAAAGCACCACAACCACACCGCCACTACAGGAAACTCTCTGAATGACGTATTATATACAGGCCCGATTATCCAAAACGACTTGACGTCTACAATTCTCAACTGGCGCCTCTAAAAGTTCGTTTTCGATGGCAACTTCGAAAAAATGTGTCGCAAAGTCGTAGTCAAGGCAGAAGAGCAACACTTCCAGGAACTCGAGGACGCAAAGAACAAGGTTTAGTTGACTGCTCGTTATGGTGAAATGGACTCCAATACCTCAACTCAGCCGAACACATTCTGGCCAAAATACACCCCTTCCAATCCATCTCCTCCGCAGAAAAAACACAATAAGGCCGTTTCATCCGACACACTCAAAACCACCCGATTCCCAATTCGATAGCCCTCATTCACGGGTACGACGCTAAAATGAAACTCATAATGCTAATGCAATGCTGTCCCTAAATCCCTTGCTTGATGATGGCATCCTCCGAATTGACGGTCGTCGAGTTAATGCTGATATGAACTATAAAGAACGCTGTACAATTATTGTCCCAGACAACTTGGCGTTCTGCTCCCTGATTCTAGTTTTGCTCCATGGCGAAAAGCAACAAATAATTTGCATGATACAAAAGGAATACTACATCTCCAGACTCAAGCAGAAAGTAACAAAAATGCATATTCAAGTGCAAGACGTGCACGATATATAAGCAACGAATAAAAATAAATAAATGAAAGGCGCGATAACCTCCGAAAAGATTTAAGGCCGAGCTTCTCTTCCAATTTGCGTCGTGCCCCTTTTCCTTATTTTTCCTACAAATTGGCGGTACGGGTCCTACTTGTTTTTATGCCGACTCCGAACGGCATCTGCAAGGCAAATGAGTTTTCAGTGAGAGCAGAAAAACACTCGGAGTGCTTGCCAAACACTGCCGAGGGGCGACCCCGCTTAGAAAAATTGTCTTTGAAAAAACTTGTTTCTAAAATTTTGATGTTTCCTGGCCCGGGGCGTGAACCTAGGATCTTCGGTGTGATAGGCGGAGCACGCTACAATCACACCATGGAGGCCACCATAAGCAACGAATGCGTTCGCAAATAATGGGCGATATGCCCCGAACGTGTCACTTACTCGGTGTCCTTTTACGTAACCGGCGTTTCGATAGCCCATTTATGGTGAGGACGTTCCCCTTGCGACGAGCTTCCTACTCAAAAGTATACGTTTGCGTATTTGTATGCTTCTCTACTAAAGCGGTCCATCTCGAATCTTGCACAAGTTAGACAACTGAGGTCTTCAGAGCAGCCTTATTTCGCTTCGTTGGACGGCGCGGATTACCCCACAAAGTAATGTATGATAATGGAAAGACATTCGTTGGTGCTCAACGATTGTAGGGAAAAGCAAGAGGAGCACGACGCAAATTGGAAGAGAAGCTCGGTCCTAGATCTCTTCGGAGGTTATCGCGCTTTACATTTTTTTATTATTCATTCAAAAAGAGCTCGCAATATTCATCACAGAAGCAGCTGTAGATGTCGCTGAAAGAAATTTTCAAGACACATTTCACCAAAGTAGCAGGAAGTCAAAGATTTACGTTCGAAGAATTCACAACACTCCTCTTTCGAATAGAAGCGAGCCCAAGTGATTTATTAGCCCTCACTCCAATGCACTTCCTTCCAGGAGACCCCTTAGCATCCTTGCCAGAACCAAATAACGAAAACTTATCTCCGACCACAAAATGGCAAATTTTGAAGGTTCTGTATCACAAATCTTACTTACAATGAAAGAATTACTTACTTACTTAATTGGCGCTTAACCGCCTAAACGGTTATGGCCTTCCAACAAGGTGCGCCAGTCACTCCTTCGCTCCGCCAACCGGCGCCAATTGGTCACACCAAAGGAGTTTAAATCGTTTTCCACCTGGTCCTTCCAACGGAGTGGGGGCCGCCCTCTACCTCTGCTTCCATAGTCGGGTTCCGATAGAAACACTTTCTTGGCCGGAGCATCATCTTTCATTCGCATAACATGGCCTAGCCAGCGCAGCCGCTGCGTTTTAATTCGCTGGACTATGTTGATGTCCAACGCGTTGAGGTCCATAAATCTTTCGAAGAACTTTTCTCTCGAACACTCCCAAAGCCGCTTCATCTGCTGTTGTCATGGTCCATGCTTCTGCCCCATATAGCAGGACGGGTACGATAAGTGACTTGTAGAGTATGATTTTCGTTCGCCGAGAGAGGACTTTACTTTTCAATTGCCTACCTAGTCCAAAGTAGCATTTATTGGCAAGATTGACTCTTCGCTGGATTTCAGTACTGATGTTGTTGCTAGAGTTGATGCTGGTTCCCAAATAAACGAAGCCTTTTACTATTTCGAAGTTATGGCTTCCAAAAGTAGCGTGGTTGCCAAGGCGCGTATATAAATGGATATATATAAACGGAGGATATATAAATGGAAACATTCCCAACAGAACGTTCGCGAAGGAGATATGGTTAAAGACGACCTACACCACCCATATGACTAGCGTTTATTTATTTGCATTGTATAAAGATTCTTACATGTACCCTGTACCAATTAAAATAACTTATCGTTTCCTTTGCAAGAAAGTACAACAAAACATATCCTTTTTATAAGCTTTTATTTAGTTTCACTTTTGTTGTATGTAATGGAATCTTGCAAGTTAAATTTGATACACTTCCCGGTGTCCGCTTGAGCTGAAATTTTGCACACACGTATAAATCCGATGACAATGCAATATTACTTTGCGAAAATTCGATAAATTAATCGATAACACAGTTATCGGTAAAGATTTGTGTTTACTTTGGCATAACAGCCTAAGTCCCATACAAACCCGCCGGTACCTAACCGTGGATTTTGAGACTTAGACGTGGTGAATCACGCGTGTCACACGTGGTGAATCTCACGCTTGCGAAAAGCGGAGACACAACCCTCTGTTGTATTTCTGTGTATAACCAACATTGCTGAATTTTTAAGGCTGTTTAACTCTGTAAACTTTTCTGTAATTTATTTTGCTTTTGGAAAAATAACCTATTTGAAAAAAGCTGGCTGAAAAATATTGGCATAACAGCTTAAGTTAAATCAAGAATGGAAAATTTTGGAAAATTTGAGCAGATGTGGCAATTTCGCGCGTCCGCTGAACGAAATATTGACAATCTATTAATCATCGCTAGGAAATTAGCGACATTCCATCAACTTAGCAGCACTTTAACAATACTACTACGGTTAGGCTGTTATCGGTAAGTGTTGCATACTTTTCTGCGCACTTGATTTTGTTTTACAGATTTTTGGCGATAGAATTTTAGCTAAGCGAAAGTTGGAATTTTATTTTAAAACAGATTTAACCCACAGAGCAGAGATCTGCAATAAGTAGTTGTAAACTGAACGCGACATAGGCAAAGTCACAATAAAATATGATTTTAAGTTAGTTAACACTCGAGTAGAAAAACTTGACTGTTCAAAGTTGACTTTGAAAAACCTTATAATGTTGATGCATTAAAAGAAATGGATAGGATGAGAAACGTTACAAATAACTAAGCAAAGATTACATAACTAATTTAAACAATATTTTACCCTACTAAAAATTAAATAAATTCATATTTAAATTAAATTTAAGAAAAAAGCTTTTCTAAGACAAGATTCTATTACTTGTTAATAAAACGAACTAAAAAGTAAAAAATAAAATTAAAGAAAAAAAAACTTTTTTAAAAATAAGCTTTTATTATTGGTTAATAAAAGTCACTAAAAAGTAAAAAATAAATTGACTGTAAAGAAATATAACACTTTATAAGTTCATTGTAACCTTTAACGACAATTAGCTTTGTCGTCCGCGAACAAAAAGGTCTATATTGTACATAATTATATATTTAACATTAAAACTTTACACCTAAATTATTAAATCATACAGTTTATATCACAGTCCTAATTGTGAATTTTTCAAACCAAATTACTCTATTGAGACCAACGTTTCACCTAATGAATACCCATACCATATTGATTCATGTTATTCAATCAGAGCTCCATGTATATCTTCAGAAGATGTATTATCTTATTTAAAAACTTTAAAAGTATCATATTCATACGGCCCCGACAGGATCCCGACACACTTTCTTAAAAAATGTGCTGCAAACATCTATCAGCCGCTAACAGATTTATTTAATTTATCTTTAATTTATGGCATTTTCCCAACAATATGGAAGGAATCTTTTCTTATTCCGCTTCATAAAAATGGAAGCAGGTCTTCAATAGAAAACTACCGGGGCATAGCAAAGTTATCCGCTATCCCAAAGTTATTTGGGGCTATTGTTACCCACCACCTAACATTCTCTATTTCCCCATTTCCCCCATAATTGCAAGCTCGCAGCATGGGTTCTGTAAGGGCAAATCACCTATCACCAATTTACTAGAATTTACCACCCACGTTTCTAATGGATTTGGAAAAGGCCTTCACACTGATGTAATTTACAGCGATTTCAGTAAAGCTTTCGACAAAGTATCACACCCATTACTTATTCATAAGCTCAGTCAACTCGGTTTTCAACCCCGTCTTATATGTTGGATTTCTTCGTATCTTGGTTATCGTACGCAAAAAGTAATCTTTAAAAATACACTTTCTGGGGTCATCAATGTTTCTTCTGGTGTTCCTCAGGGCAGCCATCTTGGTCCGATTCTGTTCTTGTTGTTCATAAACGATATATCTGGTACAATTAAATACTCAAAAATCTTGATGTACGCAGACGATGTAAAACTTTTCAAATCATGTGCCTCGGTTGAGGAACATTCCTTGCTTCAAATGGATTTAAATCACTTGGTTACCTGGTGCAATGTAAATTATATGCCGCTCAATCTCAAAAAATGTAAATTCATGTGTTTTTCTCGGAGAGTTTCGCCACCAGCTTCATATACAATTAACAACTACAGTCTAGAAACTGTAAATAATTTTATTGACTTGGGAGTCATGATGGATTCCAAACTTAGTTTCAATCTTCATATTAATGCTACAGTGAATAAAGGCAAAGGTGTTTTTGCATTTGTTAAACGGTGGTCAAAAGAATTTAACGACCCTTACATAACTAAAGCACTTTTTACAACATTAGTTAGGCCAATATTAGAATACGGCTCGATAATTTGGAATCCGCGTTATCAAGTCCATGCAGACAGTCTCGAATCAATACAAAAACAATTTTTACTATTTGCCTTAAGAAATTTCCAATGGGACTCTTTAACTAATCTTCCACCTTATACTAATCGATTAAAGCTTATCAATCTTCCAACTCTTGCTAGTCGAAGGGAAATGCTTGGTGTAATATTTATGACAAAACTTTTAAATGGATCAATTTCGAGCCCATTCCTTCTGAATGAAGTGAACTTTTGCGTTCCCTCTCGGACATCGAGACACTTCAAACCTCTTCTGCTGAAACAATGTAGAACGACTTTCGAACAAAATGAACCTTTTCGGCGTTTATGCTAAGATTATAACACTGACTCAAACACATTTGATATCTCGGACTCCCTTTTTTCTATAAAAAAGATTGTTCTCACCTCTCTAAATTAATGTATAATACGTTTGCTTCTGTTCTCTTTAAGTATTACGCTTGGCTGATGAAATTTCTTCTGTAGCTGAGCAGTCTCAGATCGTGACGCTTGACAAACCGCTGCCCATCAAAGACTCGGCAAAATAAAAAAAAAAAATAAAAAACAAAAAGTTATTATATATATATATATAAATCGATCGCGTGAACAGGATTAGCCTGGTTTCATTGGGCCACTTGAGGGCAGCGCGCTGCCACAACGTGATATAAACTGTAAGATTTAATAATTTAGGTGTAAAGTTTTAATGTTAAATATATAATTATGTACAATATAGAATTTTTTTGTTGCAGACGAAAAAGCCTAATTATCGTTAAAGGTTACAATGAACTTATAAAGAGTTATATTTCTTTACAGTCAATTTATTTTTTACTTTTTAGTGAATTTTATTAACCAGTAAGAAAAGCTTATTTTTAAAAAAGTTTTTTTTTCTTTAATTTTTTTTTAGTTAACAAGAGTGTGAACTGATTTAAGTTAGTTGTACGCTATCCGCCACACTACATACGTCTCTCAAATAAATCTTTAAACTAAATAAAAGCGATATTCTTAATACGTATATATAATAATTATAATTAATAAAGTTTATACTTTTTTACATTTAAACAAGAGTTGTGGCGCGTTTTTATTTCTAAAAGTGAAGTGGCGATATTTTCCCTTAAATATTTTCTTAGTGCTCCATACCCCATTAAAGTGCAATTTTATAGGGATTTATAAGAAGTTTCAACAACGAAGTTTTCACCAATTATAATGCAAAAATATCAATAAACACGTTTTGTCCCTATTATTTTTTCCATGCCAAACTTCTAGTGGCTCAGTTTTTCGCAAAAGAACAGTCATAAAATGCTATTTTTATAGGGTGCACAAAAGAGATACTGAAGTGCTGCCTATATAATTTATTTAGTATTTCACACTAAGTTGTCCTATTATTTTTTCCATCATTGTATATAAATAAACAATTAAATAAATAAATGCAATGCGTGATTACCTCCGAAGTGATTTTAGGCCGAGCTTCTCTTTCAACTTGGCGGGACGAGACCTATTATGCCGACTCCGAGCGCTTTTCATGGCATAAATACACCCGGAGTGTTTGGCGAATCATTTCCGAAGGGTTGGCCCCGCTTAGAAAAACTTTTTCTAAATTTTTGATGTTACTTTGCCCGCGAGTTGAACCCAGGACCAGGGTTGTGATAGGCGGAGCACCCTACCACCACACCACGGCGGCCACCAATTATCATATATGTCATACTTCTATATTGCTACTACAGGCTGGGTACACTCACAAACATCAGAGTGCCGATATATGGCTGTGTTAATGGTTTTGTTTTTGTATCCAATAATCGAATGTACCTAAATTTTTTCTTGTCACACTTATGCTGCTATAATCACAAATATTTAGTAGGCTGTCTTTTTCCAATTCAAAACTCATTTTTATTTACACAAAAAACTTTTTGTATAAATAGCACCCACAAATATCAACTTGCTTCACTTTAAACCAGGGATGCACCTTAACGTTAAGCTAATCGTTTATCAAAAAATTTCCACCGTTTCCGTTGAAACACTTCGAAATATTATCGATAAAGAAATTATCAAGATAAATTGTATCTCGTTTTTAACCGAAACGAAAAGCTTTCGTTAACGTTAAAAACGTTAACGAAAACGTGATACTTTATGTTTGAATTGTGCTGGCAATGCTATAGCCATGGTGAAGCCGTAAGGTGGCAACAACGATCGCACATACACACACAAACTCTATGTAATTTGTTTGTGTCATTCGTTGGTGGTAATGTCAAAAATACTCTGAGAAATGTTCGTACTGTCAAAATTCATGAGAAAAGTTGCAATCAGCTTGGATAATGCTTTCACCTTTAATGACTCCGCCATCAATCAGCTTTGCCAGCATAGTTTGAAATTAATAATCAACATAAACGATTTGATTTCGTTTTGATATGGCAGAAAACGAAACGAAATCATTTCGTTAATTTGACGATCTTAACGTTAATAAACGAAACGAAATGACTTCGTTTCGTTTATTAACGTTGATTATAGTAACGAAATGATATCGTTTCGTTGGTTAAGCATGCCTGCTTTAAACTTAAAAATCGACAGAAAATCTTAAAATAAAATGCATTTACGCAATTGTTTCGCGATATTGTTTGTCTTCCTTATATGTCTTTTGACTAATACAAGTTCGCTAAATCGTATTTTGGGTGGCATTGATTCGAATATAGAGGATAGACGGTATTTGGTGTCAGTACGCTATGACACGTTCCATCGTTGCTGCGGTACTTTAATCACTCGGAGGAAGGTACTTACATATGCATATTGCTTGGCAAATTTCGTCGAGTCTCGCATTACTGTTTCAGCTGGTGCAACCGATTTACGTAATGCACAAATATTTCGCTCTGTGGTGGGTATAATTTGGCCATCTGATTATTCGCGAAGGATAGAAATTGTATCGGATCGTTATGGGGCTCACTATGCGAAGTCAGGGAGAAATTTTCCAACAACAACAATTTGTTTAAGATCTGAGGCAAGTCATACGTGTTTTGGAGATGCTGGTGCACCGGCCGTTGTGAATCGACGACTTTGTGCTGTGGTAGCAGGTGGGATGGAATCTTCGAAGCGCTATATACCGACTGTATATACAAATATAAATGATGAATGGGTTCAAAAGTTTATTACATTTGCAATTGGTTGCAAGGATTTTTTTTGAACGCCGAGCTCACGTCAAAACAAAGGATTTATGCTAACATAGACGTTTTCGGAACGGGAGCTGAGATATAGTGATATTTCAATAAGCAGTCCAAATGACAATATTTCTTTTTGTGTTATTTACAAATAAATAATAAAAAATGTGATTGAGATAAAAAAAAAAAAACTTTGGTTGTATGCAATTAAGATATGACGCATGCAAATGCCTTAGGTTGTGAGATCAAATTTTAAACATAGCTCTAAAGTTCCCTCGTTTATGAATAGAACTTGAAACAAAGAGAAAATAACGAAATAAGTGAGACAAACTTGACCGATCCATATCGGTATAAAAAAGCTGATCCAACCAACCTTATGGAAATCAATGTATTTGTTATTGATATCATAGCATACCGCCTTTGTCATAGCCTTACCATAGCCAATTAATTAATGCTTGGTTTTTAGCCATATCAAATTTTTGCTTTGCAAATTTCTTCACATTTTGGAGTTATTATTTTTTGTGTAAGAATGTTTTAGCTAAGTACGAAGTTATTGATTGTGTAGCTTGTGATCAGTTTTTTTTGCATTTTCTATTCTTAATAAGCTACTACATCTTTGAGGTTATACTTCTTTATGCGCGTTACGAAAAATTGTTGAGAGTGAAATTTTATAAAAAGTGAGCTGGTGAGTATGTTCGCTGTGATTTGTTAGTCCCCATTAAAAAAAAAGGTGTCAAGTCCGCCCGTAAATTTGAAGCTTATGCTTTGAGAGTTTCGGAAAAATGTTTTTTCATTTATTTAAATCATTCGAAATACAGCCGAAATTGTTGTTTTGCATGGATATTTGACATCCGATTTTTTAATTAATACGTCATTATTTTGGCCTTGGCAATCTGCCTTTTTTTTTTTATAATTATATTTTATAATTTCATTTCGAGCTATGAAGTCGTTTTCACTTGATTAGGTGCCTGAATTGTGTTCTATCCCCACCGAAAGTACCAGTTTGTTTTACCAGCCGAAAGTATTTTCAAATTCATGACATTGTTGCTTTTAAACCATTTCCCTAAAGGTTTGGTTTCCTCGAAGGCGGCGCCAAAAAAACGGTTGTCAAAAATGTTGCAATTCAAAAGTAATTATGTGGAAACTAAGAAGACGGTGAAGTTCACCGTCCAACTCGTTCTTCACCGTTTTTTCTCACCGTCATACTCAAAGCGGTGAACAATTTGTCAAATTTTTTAAGTTATTTTAATAAATAAATAAAAACAAAAACTATTTTTAATATACATCATTTGACAAAACTTCCATCTATGACTGAATCCGAACTTCAGTTATCAGTGGCTTATGATAAAATGATAATATATCGCGCAAATCAAACCATAAATAGAGTTTGTTGGAATAAATTGGTCCCTGGTCCAGTTTCCGAAAAGAAAGGAAGTTTCCCTATACCAAATTTCTAGCAAATCGCACTATATACTGTTTCACGTTGAATAGGTCGGCACCTGTTCCACTTCCCGCAATGAAAAGTTTCTCAAATATTATATTTGTTAAAGAAGTACCCCTGTACCGAATTTCAAGATTATGAATTTCATAAGATTATTTTCAAAATGTCGGCTTTGGCCCACTTTACGAACCAAATTGTGAATATAAAGAATTCTCAAACCCCCTTGAACACACCCACAAAATTTTATTAAAATCGATCCAACCATAGAGGAGGAGTTCAGTGACAAACGCACGCACAGAAGAAATATATATACACACATATAAAATAAATTAAATCTTCTTATGCCCGGTTTTTCAGTACGAGTTTAAACTCCAGTTAGAGTTGACTAGAGTTTAACATTGCCACTTCGGCCGCTTAAGCTGAGATGAGCAGTTATCGAACAAAGTGGCAAGGTTAAACTCTAGTCAACTTTAACTAAAGTTTAAACTCATACTGAAAAACCAGGCATTAGTGCACAAATAGTAGTATATACATATGTACATACATTCATACAAACATACCAAAAATAGAACCTGTAGACACCTTGTGGAATGGGGAAAGGGATGCGATAGGAATCTCTTAGTGATTCCCAAAGTCGTTCCAGTTGTTAGGTTTTTACCTTAAGGAGTGATTCTGTTTGGTCACCTATCAGGTTTGCTGGCCATTTAGAGCAAAAATCCTCCATTATTCGCAAACGAAAATGTGAAGACTTGAGTCGGGTCCACCAGCGGGGAGAGATTCATTTTTACTTTCCAATCCCATTTTTTAGTTTTGTGAAGAAAATTAAACCCCTGCAGAAAATTATACTCACTTGTTTAGAAAAGATACTTACCTGCGAGGGAAATTATAATCACCTGTGAAAATTTCACAAACCTTAATTTATTAAAAAACAAAAAATAATTTAATGCCTTAAAAATCCCTGTGAAAAGATATGCAAAACCAAATATCGTCGTCCGCTTGCCAGAAGCATGAATGTGCCAAAATGAAAATGTTGGGAAATCAAGTTTCCAAGTTTATTGCTCCCTTAAAATTAGAAGTATTACTTTTTAATGTAAAAATGTATCAATAAATTATGCTCACAATACACTCTTTCAACTGAGATAATTGTTTTGCTCGCATCCCTGTTATTCTCCAAGATTTAGCGCATTCATTTTTCTGGCACAACAAAAGTTTTAAAAACTAATCTATTTTTTGTTAACACAGCTATACAAAAAAATTCAAAGTAGTCGGATGACGTAATGCGGCTCATGTTTTCTGTGCCTTTTTATGCGCTGAGTCCGAATACGATAAGAATTGGCCCAACTGGACATGGTATGGGCTTAACTTCAGAAGACGTAAAAAAATTCCTGCAGACCAATTCCGTTGGCGGATTCGGGTTCAGAGCATCACAATATTTGGGAAAACATCCGTGGCTGTAGCTCATAAAAAGTATGTAAATGAAAAAAGTTACACATTAAATTAAATTTCATATACACTAATGTGTTTTTATCTAAGATATTGTAACGAATTTACTTGCAAATCCTCTTATTTGCAATCCTCTGCTAAGTTCGAATCACTAAACTGTTGAATAAATAACTCCAATATTGAATGATGGAAAAATGGCCTTTATTAAGTACTTCACAATAGCACTTATACTTTGCTACTCGCTGGCTTAATAACCAAACTGATTGATAACTCAACTCAAACTGAATTACTTCTTACTCGCCTGCCCCGCTTTTATAGTTTACGCTGCATACTTCTAGGCTCTTCCATTTCCAGAACTTACCAACTATATTCGTGGGTGTATAGTTCTCATATAGTTTCTACTTGTTTACAATTGTCTATTTTTTTAGCGCTTCTCAGATGTACATATGTGAGTTTGTAGTTTACAGTCTCCCGCACACACATAAGCGTATAAGTAAATTCATCTGTGTGTGACATCTCATCTCTCGCTGCCTTGTATGTAAATGTAGCTCGTCGGAATGTGTACATATGTGTAGACGCAATTATTGATTCGTTTATGTAGATACATAATGATTGAATTATTGATGTGAATTCACGTCACTGCTTAGCATCGGCCTGGAAATGGCAGCACTCCTTAGTTTTGCTAATATTCGTAACAATATTATTGCAAACTTAGAACTAGTTCCCATTTTCGAAATCAGAATCTTCTGAAATGTTGGGTTCGGGTAAAGCGTCACGAACCTCACTGTTGCCCTTTAGATTTTTATAATAAGGATGAAATTCTTTTAGTATAACCAGTTTTTCGCACAAAGTGTTAAAGTCATTCAAGTCTTTTAGTTTTGCCTCGGCGAGAGGAAACGGCTTCAAATAAACCGGTTTGCCTTCAATTAAACAACGACGACCTTTTTTTCGGATAGCATTGTTATAGCACAATAATTATCAGCAAGTAGTGCCCAACACCATTTTTTTAATTATTATAGAAATAATTAAATATTTAAAATAATTAAAATTATTAGTAAATATGAGTACGAATGTGTGCTATTCTTACTTTTTTCAAAAATTGTTGAGCCATATCAACGAATATGTCAAACAAACAGGAACAGCATTACTTTGTTGCCAGCCAGAAACATGAATGTGCTCCATTAATTTTTCTGGACCAACTTTATGTGATTGAATTATACATTTATGAAAACCGTATTGCAAATTATTGGGGTTTCCATCTAAGGAAGGAAGCTGTAGATTTAAGTAGAACCTAAAGAATCTATAAGGTAATCCAACAAAGCTTCTAACACAAAATCGGAAAATTTGCACATTCATGCTTCTGGCTAGCGAGCGACGATATATGAGTCCGTTTGTACCCACACAGAGCGGGCAAAATTAAATCCACACAATCATAGACCTGCATAAGTGGTACACCTAAAACAAAAAAATAACAACACCTGCTGATATAATTAATTTAGTATTTTGCAGTAAATTGTCCCTATTCTTTTTTCCATCACTGTAAGTATTTGCACAATTGTTATATTAATTTGAGAACGATTATGTGATATGAGTACAATAGCTGTATTTTTAAGAAACACGTGGAGAAAAGTACAAAGGGTTTACTTAATTAGTTATATCTGTTTTCAAACTGCTAATTAGTTCTATTGTATTCTCCTGCCAAAAAACCATAGTTGGGGGCAGTGTACTAAATTTTGAGCAACAACACTGCTAGAAACTTTGTGGCTTGACATAATCAAGATCTTGTATTAAGTGTTAATTGGACGTTAATTTAATCCGATTTAAACGTTTGTTCATCTTTAGCATATTCGTTAAATTTAATGAGCTTAAGGCGGCATTTGTAGGAATATAGAAATAGAGTTGACATCGCTACAAATAAATAAATATACTTTAAAAAAAAAACTAAAAAACACGCTTTTAAATAATATCGAACTAAAAAGTTAAAACTAATTTTCAAAATAAGTTTAAAACAATAATGAACATAAAATACAAGTACTATTATGAAAAAACGTGGGCGCTTTGTGTCATATTTTTGTTGTAAATCGAGCGCCTTAATCAATTTCTATATTCCTATAGATGCCATCTTAAGCTCATTAAATTTAACGAATATGTTAAAGATGAACAAACGTTTAAATCGGATTAAATTAACGTCCCATTAATACTTAATACAAGATCTTGATTATGTCAAACCACTAAGTTTCCAGCAGTGTTGTTCTCAAAATTTAGTGCACTGCCCTCAACTATGGTTTTTTGGCAGGAGAATACAAAAGAACAAATTAGCAGTTTGAAAACAGATAGAACTAATTAAGTAAACCCTTTGTACTTTTCTCCACGTGTTTCTTAAAAATACAGCTATTGTACACATATCACATAATCGTTCTCAAATTAATATAACAATTGTGCAAATACTTACAGTGATGGAAAAAAGAATAGGGACAATTTACTGCCAAATACTAAATCAAGCAGGTGTTGTTATTTTTTTGTTTTAGGTGTACCCCTTATGCAGGTCTATGATTGCGTGGATTTGATTTTGCCCGCTCTGTGTGTGTATAAACGGAGTCATATATTTGTTTTTGCATATCTTTTCACAGGGATTTTTAAGGTATTAATTTTTTTTTGTTTTTTAATAAATTAAGGTTTATGAAATTTGCACAGGTTAGTACAATTTCCTTAGCAGGTAAGTATCTTTTCTAATTTTCTGCAGGGGTAAGTTTCATTTTCTTCACAAAACTAAAAAAGGGGATTGGAAAATAAAAATGAATCTCTTCCCGCTGGTGGACCCGACTCAAGTCTCCACACTTTCGTTTGCGAATAATGGAGGATTTTTGCTCTAAATGGCCCGCAAACCTGATAGGTGCCCAAACAGAATCACTCCTTAATATAAAAAAACACAACAACTCGGAACGACTTGGGAATAACTAAGAGATTCCTATCGTATTCCTTTCCCCATTCCACAAGGTGTCTACAGGTTCTATTTTTGGTATGTTTGTATGAATGTATGTACATATGTATGTATATACTAGTTTTTGTGCACTAATGCCTGGTTTTTCAGTACGATTTTAAACTTTAGTTAAAGTTGACTAGAGATAAATACCATACAATTTTCCTGCTCATCTCAGCTTAAGCGGCCGAAGTGGCAAGGTTAGACTCTAGTCAACTTTAACGGGAGTTCAAACTCGTACTGAAAAACCGGGCATAAGAAGATTTAATTTATCT
The DNA here is from genome assembly GCF_040869045.1 of Eurosta solidaginis. Lineage (NCBI taxonomy): Eukaryota > Metazoa > Arthropoda > Insecta > Diptera > Tephritidae > Eurosta > Eurosta solidaginis. Next base: position 277,667,454 of record NC_090319.1, on the reverse strand, counting down.
TATATGTATATATATTTCTGCTGTGGGTGTGTTTGTCACTGAACTCCTCCTCAATGGTTGGATCGATTTTAATAAAATTTTGTGGGTGTGTTCAAGGCGGTTTGAAAAATTGAGGCCGCCCTATTGAAAATAATCTTATGAAATTCATAATCTTGAAATTCGGTACAGGGGTACCTCTTTAACAAATATAATATTTGAGAAACTGTTCATTCCGGGAAGTGGACCAGGTGCTGGCCTATTCAACGTGAAACAGTTTATAGTGCGATTTGCTATAAATTTGGTATACGGACACTTCCTTTCTTTTCGGAAACTGGACCAGGGACCAGTCTATTCCAACAAACTCTATTTATGGTTTGATTTGCCTGAAATTTGATATATTATCAGTTTATCATAAGCCACTGATAACTGAAGTTCGGATTCAGTCATTACTGGAAGATGCTACAGCAGTGGACATAATTTAAAAATAATAACATTCGACTAACCGGTGAATTTATGCTACGCTTAATGTAAGCATATAAATATTTATTATTTCAAACCTCAACTGAACCTGATTGACTTTATTGACAATCTTTCTCCCGTTCTATCATTATTTTATTGTAATTAATTATTTGCATGCAATTAGAAACTACTTTCTAATGATGGCAAAGAATTAAAACTTCTATATAAGTATGCGCACCCTTTTTTCTTTGGAGAAAGCATCGAAAGCCTCAAAGTCAGTAAGGGACTTTAGCGTGCGCCTTAGTTCCTACCGTCTACGTAATGCTACTTATCCCCCTGGGACTACCGTCGGGAGATGGGTTGAGCACTAGACTGTTCGTCTGCTGGGTTCACATTGCAGTACTTTCATAGTTGCATATCCTCTTAGGTCCACGGCACTTGATAAATTTGGGCTAAAACCCGTATACGTATGCGCCGCCTTTTTCCAACCTTGCTAATTTTACTCATGTTTTGGCCGGTAATGGGCAACGAGACTGCTGATCTTAAAATTTGTTTTAAATTTTCTCTTCAGTATTTATTTACGTCTATGTACTTACGCTTGATCATTGACGTGATTTGTATGTGATGGGTATGGCCTCGAGAAATTTACTGTATTACACTCAGAAAAAACACTAACGCATAATGAAAAAAAAAAACATTTCCTAAAAAATTTATTTAAATTGAGGAAAATTTCAATTCAGTTAATAAGAATTTCTTATTTTTTACAAACCTTCATTAACTTGAGGAAACATTATTCTTCATGTTTTTTTTTTTCAATCAAGAGTACTTGAATACTTTTAAGAAAATTATTCCTATGACCAAGAAAAAAAACATCTCTGTTTTTGAGAAAATTACTTGATTGCATAAATTAAGGGAAGCGTGTCTATGGGGTAAAATTAAGCACTTTTTTTCTTCGTTTTTAGGAATTTTTACGATTTTGTTTAAGTGCAGGCAATATATCTATCTATATATATCATATATCTATCCTCTTTGGTGCAGGTATCAACCTTGTGCAATGAATTAGGGCCCAAAAGCTTCGCTGGTCATGTTATGCCCAGGTGCTGCCAATTGGTACCAGTTATCGCAAGGCTGGAATTTCTTGAAAGCAACGGCCGAAATAGCCTTGACGCCTGGGCTAACGCTAACGATGGTGATAATAGAATAACTTAATTTTGTTAGAAAATCTAGAAGCTATTCATTTGTAAAGTATTGGTCAGGAGCATACTCTCGTACTTTTTTGATATTTACGTATTCTATTGATGATTTTTTTTAAATTAAGATTTTAAGACTACTTCATCTAGCGTAAGACTTTAAATATAAAAGTAAGTCTAAATTTGCTTACTCCGTCGCCCATCTTGTTTATTTTTTCGTTTCCCTTTTTTTAATTCGAATCAAACCCGCCAATAGGAGCTCTTCGCAGATTTTAAGTTTTTTTGAAGTTGCAGCAAATTGCAGAAATTTTCGCTTATTTCTGCTGAGCAATTTCTGTACAAGCAAAAACCAATTAATAAGCCCAAAATATTAACAATTCATACATTTATAAATTATCTCATCCCTTTTTATTAATAAATTAAAAATTACAAAAATTAATGTAAATGTAAACGTGGATGTATGTAAATAGTGTTTTGCCGACGACAAAGGCATATGCCCAAATCTCAATGAAATTAAAGATTTTGCAGAAGAAATAAAAGCAAATATTAAAATTTGATAACACATTAAAAATTAAAATAATATTGAGTTTTTATCTGGACTGTGGGTGGGAAACTTCCTGAGAACCTATGTATATGCAAAATTTCAAAGGTCAAACCTCTTTGGTTTCCGAATGTATATCCAACCCAAATATTTAACTTTTTTGACACAATTTAATTGTAATTTTTCACTTTGTTATTGTTTTTCTCTTCACATTTTGCTGAAGTTGCACCCCCACTCAGCTTCCACCACTTCCACTTGAATCAATTTTTATTTCCCCACATCTGGCTGTCAATTGAGGACAAGATGTGAAGAAGAATGGCCGACTATGGCCCATATTATCAGAGAACATATAACAATAGAGAACCGCCCACAGAACGAATAGTGGGAAACAGTAAACCATTAAATCGCGGGCAGGTAATTCACCAGTGGGAAAATTTGGCATGAAATTCGTGAATTACAATGCTAGGAAATTTTATTTTGATATACTAACCACAATTTAACTATATTTTTACGTTTTCAACACCGCGTTTTTTGCTAATCTTCAAGTAGGTAATGTGGTGAATTTCCTACCGCCAATTTCACAATTTCTATTACTGTCCGTCGTTGGTGATTCTCTATAGTTTTACGTGTCTGCATATTATGAGCATTTTTCGATCTTTGATCTTCGCTGCCTATCGAACGTCGAATTTGAAATTGGTATTATGACACCTCATCTCTGTCGAAATTTTCGTTGTGTATCTAATTTTGAAGCGAATAGAAGTTCACGAATCACTTAATTCAACAATACATGACGTAAGCGTAAGTATTTGATGAAATTTTAAGCTTCGAGCTGCAAAAAAAGGGGCAGAAATGACAGTTTATATGGGGTATATACTATATATACCACCGATCTATACAATTTTTTCAGACAACAATTAATGATCTATACGTAAGCAAGCGGTAAAATTTGAAGCATCTAGCTGTTAAAATGGGGCAGTAATTACGAAAACCATCTTGAGTAGACAAACGTTTTTCCCTGGGAGTGCAAACCGGAGGAATTCGGTCTCTTGCTTGTCTCGATAAACCTCAATCATTGAAAACTGACCCTGAGGGGCAAACGAAAAGGTTGGCCACATCCCATAGTTGTTACAATCGGAGAAAAAACGGTGCTGAAATGGAGAAAGAAGAATGGATGGCCTCACCCAAAATTGTGGCGGGAATTGAAGGAATATGTTGAGAAATCGGCTGAGTATGTTGGTTGACAGCAGTGGACGAACTGCTTTGCGAAGATATTGTTGAGGCATGTGCGCGTTGCAAACAGGTCTATGAAAAGAAAAGATTGAACACAGCCCTCAATTGTGGTTGGAATTAGTGCAAATTGAAGCGAAAATAAAGCGTGATGAAAAGTATTTTGTATCTTATCGCTTTGTCAAGGGCCCGAAGATCTGAGCAAGATGCATCGAGGTATTGACGCAAGAAGGTGCATAGCGTTGGGCAAGGAAGTACAGTTTCAAGCAATATCGAAGCAAAGACAGTTTATCTTCAACAATGTATCATACATTGTACAAACGGCTTGGCAAAAGAGGTTGGTTACATTCCTAAATTGTGATATACAAATATATATCTCATACTGAATAATGCTTTGATCAGATATTGAGATAACAAAAATTAATGAAAGAGGGATACGGACAGACTCGGAATTCGCGGTGGAGTTGCCGAGAAACCAGTGCCATTTACCCAGACCTGTTAAATAATGATTACAAATTTTAATGATTATTAATTATAATGAGTTTTCCTCAGCCAATTGTTTAATGATTAAGTGTCAGTAGGTATGCCCTTTTAATGATTATTAATTAATTATTGTCATTAAAAAATTTTAATTAATTAATTATTTTTAATTGCATAATTAATACAAACAATTTTGATTATTTTTAATTATTTTTTCGTTTGTCTTATGGAATGATAAACATAATTATTTGATTATTTTAATTAATTTTGATTATTTTTAATTAAATAATTAATATAATTATTTGACTAAAGTCAATTAATTTTGATTATATCAATTATATAATTACTACAATTAAATGATTATTTTTAATTAATTTTAATTATTTCTGTATTTTTCCAGCATCATAATATAAAAAAAAATATATATATATACAGATATATACTTACGTCTGTGGTGTAATAAGCCAAAATTTACGCTCTCCAATTTGGTTTTTAAAGGTTTTCACAAAAAGCAGCGACACTTGACAATATCAATAAGAATAAATATGTATCTTATATTTCTTGAGTTAGCACAAGTATGTACATACAATAGTACAATTGGTTTCAGCCACTTATTTCTTACTTCAAACATTTTCTCTTTCATGTTAATAATTCAAAATAATCATATAATTGGAAATAATTAGATAATCAAAAATAATTAAGTAATTGAAATTAGTCAAATAATTAAATTTAATTATTAATTGTTTGATTAATTTAAATTTTTTTATTAATTTTAATTGTTTGAATATTTTTAATTACTTAATTGTTCTTAATCATATGATTGTCTTTAATTTAAAACAATGGGTACATTTTTTAATTATTTTTGATTATTTTTTAATGGCCAATAATCATGATTATTTTTAATTATTTTTTTAATTAATTAATTATTAATTGCTAGGTACTGTGCAAAAAATTAATTAACCATTAAAATTAAAAAGGGAAACGAAATTAATGATTATTAATGTTAATGGAAATTTAACAGGTCTGCATTTACCTAGAAATGGAACGCCGGGTATAGATAGGCCATAGACCTCACCAGGGCTGGTTGACTTGAACAGCGAAATTCAGCCCATTGGTACCAACTTTGTTGGGCCGGTGATCAACGGATACAATTTTGTAAAATTGGCGCGGCGCCACCCACATTAGGCAGAAAAAATTTAAAAGTTTTGCAAACCGTTAATCAAAAGCCATTGATATCACTTTGCAATATGACAGAAATATGGTCCTTAGTATTATATATATCTAGATCCGATTAAAAGCGGAAAAGGACCATGCCTACTTTTAAGAAATGGGGCTTACAGTTTTAATCTTAACAAAATTTCCAATATATACATATGTATATGGTATGTACCAATACTACTAGTAGAGATAGACTTATCAAAATCTTGTGATAGTCAACCACGGCACGTTACTGCAAGACTTGTAAAGGTCCCCTCTTGCTCCTACTCTCAAAAGGTGGACCGCAAATTATTATAGGAAACTCCCCTCGCCCCCAGAAGGAGTTACCATTGTTTCCTACGCCTATGACTGCGCTATAATGGCTACATGTCCCGATCCACCCATCGATGACCTATGTAATTAAATAAACAACTGTCTGCGGATTTCACCAGTTCTTTCCCCTTGCGAAACCTGACGTTGTCACCGGCCTCAGTGATATCCACGAAATGGCGTCGGACCTCTATGCAAGGGAGAAGATCTATCTCGCTGGGAAATGCGCGTCACTTGGCTCAAGTTCGATCTGGAAAAATCAGTTAAGATTGATTGAGGATCTGTCATTTTTACAGCATATTGTTAATTTGAGACCAAAACTTTCTCTGTTGAAATTACTAAACAAATTGACAGGAACTCTGTTGTATTAACCATAATGCAATCAACTTTGCAGAATGTCTGTTAGTTCACGAACAACAAACACGATTTGCTGTTGATTTTACTACCGTTATTCCTTTCGGTGAAGGTCGAGCGAACTTGGGTGATCTTATGTGACATTTTGTAGCAACTAAGTTATCCGTGAAACACAAAACCTCCTATAAGTAATTCAACAATTGCAAGTACAAAATAGTATATGAGATTGAATCGAGCTTCATGTAGCTTCATATAAGTGAAACGTTCATAGCTAAATTAAAATTTTTCTTTTTGTTGTTTTTTAACTCTATGTCAATTTACAAGTGAAGTATGAGCATTTTTGCCAATAACTTATAACACGTCTGCCACAAATGACGCATCGTTTCGCTGCGATGTAAAAAAAAGATTTCATTATTTTCTTTATTTTATCACATGAGTACATCGTTTCTTCAAGCTGGTTATGGGAAAACCTTGCCTTCTGGCGTCATATTCCTTGAAATGCTAATTAGTGATAGCAGATGTGGGAAGTGTGGGTTGGAGGAGGAAACGATCGGGTACTTTTTGTGCTCGTGCCTGCGCTCGCCAGAATAGGAATAATACAGATATCAGATCTATAATCAGCAAGCGGCATAGGTTTTAGAAGGCTTCTGTTTGTCAAGAGAACGGAGTTATTTTATATCAAAGTTCCTCGTTTCTGATAGGGGTTTTCAGTTTGGCCGTTAAAAAAACTTCCTAATACCATGAACTCATTCAGTCTATGTGAGGTCCTCACGGAGCGGCTAGTTTAACCGAACCTAAAGGAAATCACATTTAAAGAATGTATCATCATAGCCCTTTCTCCACCTTCTACTTTATACGTAAATATTTCTAAAAACATATTTATCAAATATTTCCATTGTCCCGTTCTAGTGACTCAACAATGCACTCTGGGTCAGGCGACTTAATTTGATGGATACATTTCATGGGCCGTATCGTGTCATACGACTCGTAAGCCAATTCCATTTTTATACCACAATAGCTCTAAAATAGTGAATCGGATTATTAAATATATGAACTAGGGACAACGCGTCCACAATAGATTCAAAATTTATTTTTATATTTTTTTAAAGTTGAGAGCTTTACACATGAAACGTGTTAGTATTTTGAAGGCCGCATGATTTATTCGTTTTTCGATCTGAAGCATGGGCGGTACCACGGCTAAATTATTTATATAGGTTGTTGAGTTCGAATTTGCAAACATAAAACATATTATGAAATCTAGTACATATTACGAGGGTTAATGAACAATCATGTCAAGCTTGCATGTTCTGACATTTGTATTATCACTTTTCTTTTTGTCATTATAATTCTTTTTATATATGTACACTGAAAGAAATGGTGCTAGTAAAATCAATAAATCGTTAATATTCGGTGAAATTGATCGAAATATGGTTAAATCGACCGAGTTCTTTGTCAAAGGAACAAATTAGTTTAGTCATTTCAACAGAAGAGAAATTGACGCTCTTAAGTTAACAAAATTCTGTAAAATTGACAGATTCCTGGTCAATCTAACTGATTTTTCTGTTAACACAACTGATCTTACAGTTCATTTCAACGCGATCAACTGTCAATACATGAGCAAATTTCAAAGAGAATTTTACGCTCACTGCGCTCTCTACTTTGTACTTATGACGATAGTGCCACTTGTTTAAAAAAAACACTAAAATAAGAAAACCATCAAATCGAAAAAACACACAAAATGGGAAAACAACAAAAAACTAGTTTTTCAGTTATCAATACAAAAAGAAAAAACCCTTTTTTGAATTTACTGTGCAAAAATTATGAGATACCGGGACACCTATCTATCAGGTACAATTTTGCAACTTCTCGTCCAAGCGACGTCCAAGTTTTGTTTGAACGAACAGGATTTTTCCAAAGTTAGTAACATTTTGTTCAAGTTTTTACGAATTTCCACTACGCATGATGGCTAATTTAGTGGCGCCTTTGGGAAAAAAGGTGATTAGTTATGTCGATGAAGTGATCATCGCTAGTCGCACTGAAGACGAAAACTTAGAATATTTGGAAGAATTTCTAAAAATAATTGAACAAGAAGGGTTGACTCTTAGCCTGTCGAAATGTGCATTTATGAAACGCACTGTATCATTCCTTGGGCATAAAGTAGACGAAAATGGTGTTATGCCAGGCGCGACAAAGACGCTAGCGATAAGAGAATTTCCTGTACCTCGTAACCCATTAGAAGTTCGCCGTTTTCTTGGGCTGACGGGATTCTTTCGTAAGTTTGTACATGGTTATGCACTGATAGCCAAGCCGTTAACAGAGTTGACAAGAAAGAACATAGAATTTTAGTGGAGCTCAACATGCGAGGATGCGTTTAGAAAATTAATTGACGCAATAGCGAGCGCACCAGTTCTCACTATCTATGATGTTACAAAGGAGCATGAATTGCATACAGATGCTTCAAGTAAGGGTATCGCTGGTATTTTGTTGCAACGCGATAAAGATGGTAATCTCAAACCAGCAGCGTATTTTAGTAAAGCGTGCGTAGGGCCGGAGAAAAATTATCATGCCTATGAGTTAGAGATGCTAGCTGTTGTGGAGGCGTGCCAACGTTTTGAACGTTCCTGCTGGGTAAGCACTTTACTATCGTGACTGATTGCCAAGCCATATCAAGTGCAAGGGTAACCAAACCAATGATTCCGCGAGTAGCACGTTGGCTACTCAAACTTCTTGAATATGATTACGATATTGTGCACCGGGCTGGAACATCAATGTGTCACGTTGATGCAATGAGTCGTGCACCAATCGAACCAGCTGAATCGACACATGCGACTACGAGTAATGTACAAGCGCTGACTATTGATGACTGGGTATCAGTTATGCAACAACAAGATGCGAAATTAAAATCAATAATCGATGTTCTACGAGGGGCGATAGCGTCTCCGCAAAAATCTCAGTTTAATTCAGAATAAATCTTGAAAAATCATAGACTTTTAAAATTAAACGGCAATGAACAACCACAGCTAGTTGTACCAAAGGGTATGAGGTGGCAAATAGTAAAATTATACCACGATGACTGTGGTCACCCAGGGGTCGACGGGACCATCAATAGAGTGTTAAGATAAATGTTCACAGACCGCGGCACCGCATTTACGTCTTCAGCTTTTACATCATTTTGCAGGGCAAATGACATTCAACATATTAAAGTCGCCGTACGCACACCACGGTCAAATGGGTTGGCTAAGCGGGTAAACCAAGCAGTATTAAACTATTTGAAGCCATCGATCAACGAGCCAAGAGACTGGGACACCCATCTGCGATCATTGCAATGGTCTCTCAATACAAAAGTTAACGCAACAACAAAGTATGCAGCAATAGATTTAATATACGACTTCCCTCTTCGGGATATCAGCGGAAATAAAGTTTTGGCAGCAGCACAAGACGACAGTACACAACTCTTCATGAATAGTCGTCGCAGCGAAGCAATCAGCAATATCGAAGAAGCCCGAGCAAAGTGGAAAAAGCGGTTTGACGCTAAACACTCGAAAGTAACCACCTACACCGAAAACGATCTAGTTCTACTCGCAGCTCCTTCTCCTAGTTCTGGCGAATCACGTAAACTCCAACCACCTTACAAGGGACCGTATATCGTCCAAAAGGTCCTCCGCTACAATCGATACGTCGTCGAAGACATAGATGGGCACCAGTGCTCACAACGCAAGTATTCAACAATTGCCACACCTGAGAATATGAAACTATGGTGCAACCTATTCCCAGAGATTGATGACGAATGCGATGATGACGAAGAGCAGCCAAATCGGGACGATTTTGGAAGTCAGGAGAGGCCGAGCTGTCATCACTAGTTTATTATTCATTTCATTCCACCCATACATATATATATTGGTCTCATTATTACTGTTCCATATACACATTCATATTACTCTGTACAACTCAAGTCAGTTGCATTTGAACTACCAATAAACAAACACGCATAAATCCAATCGATTGTCTGACACTTTTCTATAACTTACAAGTTCTCTATTTAAAATGTTATGTCAAACATTTATACAAGTTTTGTTCGAAACAATCAAGTGTGGCAACTACATGCGAGAGAAGAAATTGAGAATGAGCTGAGCTGCAACTGAAAGAATTGAGAATCAGTTTTGTGACTACTATTTTCATTTCTATTTGCAAAGCGAAGTTCAAAACTATAAATTAAATAAATTATAAAATATAAAATTTGGTGAAAGTGCGTTTAATAAAAAAAAATAATAAAGTGCATAATGTTTAATGTGTGCCAGCATATTTGATGTAGCCCAATTGGCCTTCGGTTAGTAAGTGCCACCGTGGTGTAATGGTAGCGTGCTCCGCCTGCTACACCGTATGCCCTGGGTTTGCACCCCCGGCAAAGCAACATCAAAATTTTAGAAATAAGGTTTTTCAATTAGAAGAAAATTTTTCTAAGCGGTGTCGCCGCTCATCAGTGTTCGGCAAGCACTCCAAGTGTATTTCTGCCATGAAATGCTCTCAGTGAAAACTAATACGCCTTGCAGATGCCGTTCGGAGTCGGCATAATCCCGCCAATTTGTAAGAAAAATTAAAAAGGAGCACGACGCAAATTGGAAGAGAAGTTCGGCCTAAAATCTCTTCGGAGGTTATCGCGCCTTACATTTATTTATTTATATGGCAACATAGGTACTTTCATACAAAGCTGTCGCAACAACTTTTTTTTGTTCATTTGACTACTAAAACGGTCAATTACGAATCAACGATTTATGCGCAGTTGATTCAACATCTTGTTGCGATGGATAAAAATTGACAGAAATTTTGGTTGAATTGACCCGTATTTCGGTTGATTTTACCAGTCTTTCTCTTTCAGTGTACATCTGCGTACAGTCAATTTTTTACATAGCAGACGGCGAGAATATCATACAAACTTTGAAAGATAAAGAAATTCAAGAAATAGAAAGAAATAATTTGACGACCCTAATACAGGACCATATTAGCAAAAACAAAGTCTCAGCGACAGACAGGTTCATACATGAGACCGTACTGAAAACAAAAAGGTTCCTTAAAAACAATAAGCATCTGCTCGTGCTTAACGCCGATAAGGGAAATGTCACAGTGGTCATGAACAAACCAGAATACGACCAAAAGATGCAAATGTTAGTTAACGACATTTCAACGTACAGGGTACTGAAACGCGATCCAACGAATAAATTACAAGAAAGGAACAACGAAATAGTCCAAAAGATGTTTAATATTGGTTCTATCGATTTGAAAGAAAAGAATTTCCTTACATGCAAAAACGCAAACCTTCCTAGAATATATGGTCTGCCGAAAATACATAAAGATGGCATACTGCTCCGACCAATTTGTTCGTCCATCGACGCTCCGTCTTACAACTTATGCAAATATGTAGTCCAAATCCTCAAAAATTTAAATACATCGTCCAAATATAATGTCAAAGATTCGTCCGCATTCAAAGATAAGATTAAAGGCACATATATTTATGATGATGAAAGTGTAGTGTCGTTTGATGTGGTCTCCTTGTTCCCTAGCATCCCTGTGGATGTGGCCATTGAAATCATATCTTCAAGATGGAATGACATAAAAGAACAACCATCACTGACAAAGGAAATATTTCTTAACATGGTTAAATTCTGCATCAAGGATAACCGTTACTTCAAATACAACAACAAGATTTACGAGCAACGTTGCGTTTGTAAAAACTACAGAAATAGAAAGCATGTTAAAATTGCTAAATGGATACCACAGCACTATCAAATTTACAGTAGAGGTGGAGAAAGATGGAGAGCTACCCTATCTTGACACTTTGATAATAAATAAAAACAACAGATTGTGGATTGATTGGTATATGAAACCAACCTCATCGGGTAGATTAATTAACTACAATTCTAAACATAAAACAAAAATTATTAGAAACACCGCGAAGAATTTTATAAGTAGAGTTCTCACGATAGGTGAGAAAATATTTCACAAAAAGAATATTGCCATAATAAAGAAGACGTTAGAACAGAACGAATTCCCCAGAGAATTGATTAATAAACTTATTCACAACTTTTACGTAGGAGCCAAAAGTTAAAACTTATGTGAAAAAGGCAATAAATTATATAAGCCAGTAACGTATATTCCCGGATTGGCAGAAAGAATGAAAAGTTCGAACCTATTTGACAGAGAAAAATACACAATAGCATTCACATACAACAATTCACTCCGACAAGTATTTAACAATATGAAGGACCCAATTCCAAAGTTAGAGAACTCTAATTTAATATATGAAATTCCATGTAACGGCGACGGGTCTCACGTATGCGGAAAGGTATATGTGGGGACAACAAAACAAAAACTGAAGACAAGGGTTTCCGGTCCAATATCAAGCTAAGAAACAATTCTTGTAATTTTTTCGATCAGTTCGAATTAAGATTTATATGAATTATTTCAGGCTTGGCTGATCCATTTATTTTGGTGCAAATGAAAGAATTCAATTCACCATTCTGCCCAACGTTTCGCTGACAAATTTCAGCATCATCAGGGGCAACTCTGTTTATTTTTAAAAAACAAAAGACATATATCAATTATACATTCGCACAAACAGAAGAAATAAATGCACTTGCATTTTCGCAATACTCACTACAATATTAAACAATTATATTAGAGCTTAAAACTAGTACCATCAGTACCACTTCTTGTGGTAGTCTTGTCTAAACTAAATTGCTGTTCATTTTCTTATGCATAACAAATAAGCTGAAGCTATATTATCGGTGTCCTCTTTTTTGTTTATCGTCTCCTTCCTTCTTTGTAATATTCTTAGACTCTCTAATGTGTATCGCGTTATTTCTCTCTTTTCTTTGTCGATGATTCTGGTGTTGGTAAAGTCAGCTGCGTGGCCACTACTTAAAATGTGTTGAGCTAAGGCTGTGCTTTGTTTTTGCTTCTTTATATCCGATTCATGTTCGGCTAAGCGGACGCCTAATGCTCTTTTTGTTGTTCCGATATACACTTTATCACAGCGTTCGTCGTCGTTGCCTTTGCATTTTATTTCATAAACAACGTTGCTTTGTTGTTGTTTTTCTATTGGGCTTTTCATTTTCGTATAAATGCTGGATATTGTTGCATTCGATTTGTATGCAAGCGTAATATTTTGTTGCTTTAATATTTTCTGATCAAAGTTCTCGCTGAGTTTTGGTATGTATGTGACGCTATAATATTTTTTTGACACATTAGATGTTTCTGGGTTTTGTTGCTTCGTTTTCTGTTCTCCTGTTATTATTTTCTCTTGTGTGATCAGTTCGCGTATCAATTGCACTGGGTAGCTGTTGCTTTTTAATATGTTGTATATTTTTTCTATGTTAGTTTCGTGGAATTTTCTATGGCTTATTGTCAATATTTTACTAATTAAATTTTTCGCTTTGTTGATTTTATATTTCCTAGGTTGGGAAGAGAAATAGTTGATCAGACGTCCAGAGGAGGTGGGTTTAGAGTACCAGTTCAGAATTATATTGTTTTTGTCTCTATGTATACGGACATCAATAAAGGGGATGCTTTCGTTTTCCTCCATTTCTATTGTAAACTTGAGTTTTGGATGATATTTGTTAAGTGTCTCTAGAATCTTGTTCGTGTCGCTTCGTTTTGTTATTGCAAAAATGTCGTCTACATATTTGTTGATAAATTTGATGTCAATATTGTAGTGTTGTTTCAGCTCCGAGATGGTGTTGTCAAGTAGTTCGTCCATAACAATGTCCGCAATGGTTGGGGAGAGGGGATTGCCCATTGGCATTCCAAATGTTTGGAAGTATAATTTGTTATTGTACTTAAAATAATTGTTGTCTTTGAGACAAAAGTCCAGGATTTCTTGAAATCTTTTCTTTGGAATTTTTGTTGTTTCTTGTATTCTGTCCCATTTGTTCATTATAATCTTGGTTGCAAGCATTGTCGGTATATTTGTGAACAGGGAAATGACATCGAATGAGACAAACACTTCATCATCGGACAAACATATATTAGTTAGTCTATCTTTCAATTCATATGCATTTTTCACATTAAATCTTTCTGAAATAAGTGGCTTGAGAATTTCTCCAACATATTTTGACAAATTGTAACAGGGGACCAGGACAGACGAGGCAATGGGACGTAAAGGAACTTGAGGTTTATGAACTTTTGGTAGTCCATAAAGCCTTGGCGCGATGGCTGCTGTGCATGTGAGAAGTTGTTTTTCTCTTCTCGTTATGTGTTGTGCTTTGTAAAGCTCATCTACTATTTTATTGTTTTTTCTCTGTAGAGTGTAGAGTGAAACAATTCGTCGGACAACAAGACTGCCTTGTCATCTCATTGTGCTGACACTGGACATTACCCCGAATTCGAAAATGTTAGAATTCTCGATAAAGAGATGCTCCACCTAACACCCCTAATACAATGAATTACAAGCCGGACGTAGACCAATGTGCCTACGCGTATCGGAATTTAGTTTCAAAGCAGCAACAACACACAGGGCAAATCACAAAAAGTTCATCGAGAGCGCCACAGCCCAGCAAATATTCCGCTGCGAACGAGATTGGGGACAACAACTAATGAAAGGGGGGAGGATATTATGCACATTTTGCTTTGTTGCAATTTGTCTTGTTTTTCTTAAAAATTCTCTGTGTATGATTGTTGTTGTGTAATTTTGTTTACTTATACGGTTCCTTCAAATTTTTTTATACTTGCGGTACTCTAATTGTTTACTTTCCTTTTTCCACCTTCTTCCTATTATTTTGTTAGAACACCTGATTAGTCGATCAGGCATTTCCATGCAAGTAAGACGATCTAGTGTTATAAATGTATGTGTGTATGTGATATAAATTATATATTTCTGTTTATTTTCTTTTCATGTTGTGTTTTTAAAAAGTCTTGAAAATCACTTCAGATTGAAGTCGAAATATCGACCAAATAAATGTGTGAATACTAACACAGTGTTTTATTTAAAGCAAGGCCTCGAGCTCCCAAAACCCTACAATTATTAAATATTTTTTACACATAGTTTTCCGATATTTTTGAGTATAATAAAGTTGTGTATTGTTAAGAATTAAAGTATTCTACTGCGTATTCATTTAATCGGAAAGCACCGCATTTCAATAGCAGAAGCATTTCTTGCCATTTGGACAGCCCGCTTTAGCCGCAAAGGTAAAATACCACCACCGAAAAAGCAATAACTCGCAGAGGTAATAATCCGCAACATAGGTTGATATCTCGTCAAAATTTCAGTAAGTGGTCAGATCAAGTTTTGGAGATATAAACTACTTTTACAAGAGGCTTTCTGATGATATCCGCTTGCTTGTCCACGCCAATTTATTCTTCCAATGAGTAAAGTACCATTGATATACAATTATTTTTTCAGACATTGCATTCTATATTCGCTATATGTATATTGGAGTAATTTTATTTGTTTTTGGTTGATGGTGTAAATAACTTTTCTATTTTGTTGAGCACAAAGGCTTCTAAGCTCAGCTTAAGGTTCTGGAGGATGACTTCAGGCTCAAGTCGAATTATCGAAAATAATGAAAGTTAAAATAAAAACATTTTCAAAAATTTCATTATCAAAACCAAAGCTCTGTATGTTAGCCTTTAGTTTAACTGACATTTTCCTATAAAAGCAGTCTTGTTTTTTTGAATATACTTTTGGAAAGTAAAAAGTAAAGAATATTAATAAAATCAAACGAAGGTATGTCCTAAATAATAGCAGAATTTATAATAATAGCAAATTTTTGTACCGTAGCCTTTTGGTCATATTAGTAGTCCAATATCACTCCACCTCTCACTTGGCTTTTGATTACTCAGTGAAGATTTTTTTTGGACTTTTTGGAAAGAACTCTCCCGTAAGTGTTCCTGTGGATTACTTAGAACGAATACCCGGAGCATAAAAGGTGATCCTTCCCTAGGACATCACAATATAAAATGAACCAAATTTTTTATATGAACGAGGATAAATTCACGGAGTACTTACAAGGAAATCGAGAGCTGGAGTAGATAATCCATATTTTAGTACTAATATGACAGAAATTCCCAATATGCATTCAAAATTCAACAGTATAAGTTGTTATTCTTCCAAAGATAAATTGGAAATAATTCAGGCTGTATGTTCCCAATCCTGGGGGCCTACTCTGTATTGCGATGCGAAAGAAAAAATACGCGAAATCGCAAAATCGGTACTCTGTATCTTGACATTCGCATGTATATTTTGACTTTCGCATTCACATTTTGCCCATTCGCAATTTTTCTCCCTTTTCGCATTGCCGGCACTCTGTAAAGCGAAAGCGAATGTCAAACAGCATTCATTTTCGCATTTTTCTTGCTACAAGTAATAGGCATTCGCATTGTTCAAATATGTAAGTATTAATTAATGATTTTATAAATTGATATCTTTATATTCATTTAAAAATATATAGGACAACTCAAAAAACAAAACAAACACAAAAGCAACAATTTGTAATCCTAGTGGACTTAAAATACACAAATAAATAACAATTAAATAGAAACCACTTTTTTATAAAGCATTTCTATTTGAAATCATGTAATTTTTTATTTGTTCTCTGATACAACTAGCAATATTTCCCATTCTATGATTTTCCACGTTTTCTGTATTTATCACGTTCACTTCTTCCAGTTCAATTTCTGAACTGGGAGGATTTCTTCATTTAAATCAATCCTTTCTTCATTTAAATCGTTCCATAATGCTACAGAATCCTTTTTTTAATTTGTTCAACAAAAATTAATCGTTTGCCGAAATTGTAATCGCCTTGTTTCTTTTGTTCTCTTTCTTTGAGTTTGGTCAGTGATGCATACTCAAGCAAAAAATTAGCGAAAAATAAAAAAGCGACATTGTTAGCGATGCGATAGCGCTACAGAGTTCCAATTACCTTTCGCATCGCAATTTATTTTCGCATCGCACTGCCTTTCGCATCGCAATACAGAGTAGGCCCCCTGGTCTTGAGATAAATATTTTGGAAATAATATCTTATACGATCCGCGTTGAAGCTTGCAACTCCACTGTAGAAAAAATTCGCATTTAATAAGTTAGCCACTCATGCATTCTATATAAGGCACAAGTTCTTTGATCGGCGGTCTTTCGCATATTTATCGATAAGATGACACCAATTAATTACAAACACTTAAAAGGCAGAAAAAAATTCACACAAACTTTAACAGCTGTGATTATTTTTCCATTTATAAGTTATAATATGAACATTTCAGAAAAATTAAACGGGGAGAGCGAGCCAAGATAAGATAAGATAAATAAAAGACTCAATATTAAGAAGTGAGTTAAATGAATTGTTTACTACTTAATAAACCCAGAGAGAGTCTATGTTCTGTCACCGATCACGGTTGCCACACCATGTTTTCATATGGGACCAAAATTCATCGAATAAAAGGACCAAGTCTCAAGGAAATTGACCAAATTTTTGCATTTTTTAATTGGCTTACAAACAATTCGGCAATTCACAATGTGTCGAATTCGTTGTAAAATCTTTAAAATCAAGTTGTGGTCAATGTCACATCATGTCACAAACACTTTTAACAAAAAGCCTTATATAAATATATGCTTTAACGAAAAACGTTAGAGGAAAACCCGTGCCACAAGCCAAGCTAGTTCTGTTTTTTTTTACATAAAAATTTTGTTTTTAAACTAAATTTCTTCATAAAATCAGTTCTAAAAGTTAAACAAAAAATTGTTTCCAATAGCTGGGTGTTCAGATTTTTTTAAATTTAATTCTTTACTCTTCCGTCACCCTCACGCTTCAATTTTCCCATCTACGGCCTACTTTGTGTTGTTGCTTTCTATGCAATTCGCTAATCTACCTAGAGTTTTGTTTCCACCAACCTGCAAAAAAACGGCTCTTGTTTTCGGGGTTTTTTTTTTTAAATAACATACGAACAAATGTTTCTAATTTAAAAGCATACAAGTACAAGAATACCATACCAAGTTATACGCTTCTCTCAATACTTTACACGTTTGTGTGACTAATATACTATAGTAAAAAACAAATGATTTGTAATTGTTTTATACGCTATGCAATGAAATAAACCTAAACTCTGTTCAAATTTATGAAATTTTATAAATTTCTGTATGGGGTCTTAAAATTTGGCAGCAGACTGTACAAATGTTATTTCATTGAATTTCGTTTATAGTTGCTTATACCGATTTCACACAGAGGCTTAATGAAATGATTAGTCAAGTTTTGTACATTAAAGCCCTAATTGAACCCAATTTTCTATACAAAATACAAATTCTTAATTATCTCATTATTACCTTATTGAATGCCCAATCGAGTGAAAACTCCAGTCGGCTTTGTTTGGTGCTTCGAATTTTATTGTCAATGTAACAAATGATAATCAAAAATAAATTATTTTCAATAATTTACGAAAAAATTCAAAATTTAATTTTCGCTGCATTTGCTGCAAAAGATAAAATGGCTTTTTCGAAAATAGGCACATATTTAGTTAGGTGCAAAATCTATGGGTAGTTGCCCATGCATTTTATTTTGAATGTATTTATAGTTAAGAAGGATGCGGCTGCTTTCCATTTTAACTATTTTTTGTAAAAACGAAATATTTCTTTGGGCTGCTGCCAGATGTTGACTTAATGAAACTTAATTATTTCATTAAATACAATTGTTATTCGATTAAGTTTCTGTGTGAAAACGGTATTAAATATGTATAAATTCTGAGTATATTGAATTGAATATTTGAGACATGATAAGCAAAATATTTGGGAAATATGGCACATACTGCTTATACGTCCATGCCCTGTAGTCGAAAATTATAATAATCGACTAACCGTAATTTAACGGTTAATCGAATAGTCGTAATTGGGCGCGGTTAACCGAATAGTCTGCATGTTTTGTTTACTCGAATACTGATAGTCGACTTTTAGTAGCCGACTAGTGATATATTGAAATAGTTCGGTTAATCGACTAATCGAATATCAAGAGCCCTAATCGGTATGCTGGCACCATATAAATTTAGTTAGTTTCATGCTTTTATTTGATTCAAGAATATCTTCATCAGTGGCAAACTCTGTCAAATTTCTTTGAGGTGCACGTATTTGCAACAACTTTTTTTAAGCTCAAGAAGTGACGAAAATCTATCAAGAAAAGTGTTTGATAACACATTGAAATATCTAGCCACCAAAACAAAATTTTCTGATTGGCCGCTTGTTTCATCAACAATTAACGAAAATGGGTTTGCATCAAGATCCAACACTTTTCTAAACTACTGCTAAGTGAATTGCCATTGTTCTGCTACATTTTAATGACATCAGTTTTTTCGTAATAAATGCATTAAGGTAAATTGGAAATTATATGAGCGTTATGAAAAAGAAAAACAAAAAAAAGTACCACAATCTTGATTACATCCTAAAAAGGACCAGAATTAAGAAAAGGTTGGAAAGGACCAATTTTGGTTCAAATGGACCAAAGTAGCAACCGTGCCAACGATCTAAAAATAAAAGCTGTGTTTTTTTTTACTTTTATATACGTTTACGCTTAAACTTTATATGGACTGCTAAGCGACAAACTTTAAATACACCTCTGAAATTACTGCGCATAAAATTTGTCCTACTAAATTTCAATACGCATTATACTCACATGTAACTGAAATATGTGTTTTTGTTTCACCCTCTACACTAATTCTATGTATTCTATGTGTGTCCATAATTCATCGCAACTGATTCAGCTATATGTTATACCCTATGGCCATCAGAGGGTTGTGTCTCCGCTTTTCGGTACACCCTGTGCTGTAGCTGTAGTTATTTAACCACTGCCGCTAGATGGGTATCCTAAGCATTATCTAAGCGAGGATAGGCGTTTTTTTCACGCGCAAACGTAAACGTATACGCGTGTGAAAAAAACCACGGCTAAAGCATAATTAATAGAGAATTAAAGCGCGCTTATATTCTCTTTGTTCATACACAAAATGAATGTGACTCAGAATTGTTGGCCTTACTAGTATTTAAATGTGTACAGCAGGGTGGTCCTTATACGGGTGCAATTTTTTTTTTTTTTTTTGATTATTTGGCAGAGCACCATCTCCTGCGAAGCTATTTCAGTATTTTTCTTAATTTTTTTGAGAGAGGATTTTTATTATTATTTTATTATTATTTTATTTACTATTTTACCTTTTCTAGTAACTTTAAACGAATTTTTTGTCCCAAAATAACTTAAATAATCTTTAATAAGCAGACCTTTTGGCAAACCTACATTCAAAATATAATTTCCGTTTTTTTCTGCTTTGTCATTATATTATTACATAGACGTTTCAAAAAGTTTGACTTTCGGTAGCGACCTCTAAAACCTTACAAAAAATATATATACGTCATGAGCATTTTTGAGTAAATGATGATCGAAAATAGGGACCACCCTAATGTAGTCTTGCGAATAAAAAAAAAAAATAGAAATAAAATAGCATTAATTAATGATTGAATCACGGAAAACAAGAGAGCAATTTTTTTTGTAGACAAAATTCGAATAGATGGCGCTGTGGTCGAGATATTTCTCGCCCGATTGCATAGATATTTGGAATACGCAGCTGCGAGCAGGATAATAGAAGTGGCAATTTTTTACAAATTTCATCAACTATGTTATCTTTTCTTCTTTCAATAATTTAAGAAATAAATGCATGAATCGTGTAACTGAAAGTATGCACGAAAACGTATTCGAAAAATTTCGAAGAACTTTGCAAGAAAATAACGAAATTTTGACTAAGAATTTTCAAAATTTTTTTAGTGTATGCAACTTTGTAGCTTTCGCAAAAGAGCCGAAGGCGAGAACTTTTCAAAGGCCAGAGTTACTAGAATAGCTAAGAGATACCAAGAGGATACCAGTCATCAATGAAAGAATAGCAAAATCAGACAGAGAGAGATGAAACTTGAGAAATAGAACAGAGAGGTAGTGATAGAAGAAACATTGGAATCGAAAAGCCTAGCCATAATATATAGGCAAAGATCGGTTATGAAAAAAAAGAATGAGTGAGAGTCAGAAGAGTGGGCAGGAGAGAGCACAGATTAGATTGATACGAATCTTTTGTTTACGCTCTCATATTTTCGGTCTCACGAGGGATTTATCTTCTAGTTGTTGCTGGCAACAATCACAGATAAATCCCTCGCGCCAGCTGAAGCGGGTGCCAGAGCAAAAAATGTGCCAGCCAAAACGAAAAACGTGCCAAAAATTTTGGTAAACTTTAGTTTGACCTACAACTGTAGAATAGCGTTCAAAAATTATGGGAAAAAGGATAAAAATACTTGTTTAAGTGTAAGTATTATTAGTTCGAAGGCGGAGGGTAAATATTATTTCCCATTCAAAAGTTATCACTAAAAACAGGTTTTGTAAATATGAACTCCCGATGCAACCAGTCCATTTTGATCACAGAACCTGGAGCGCCAGACATGTAGGATAAACCCTATCCATTAAATAATGTTAAATATTATATCATAGGTCCGATTTACTGAAATTTCAAAAGAATGTATGGTTTTCACTGCGAGTTAAATGCGTTACAATATTTGACTAATTAATTTAATCGAAATGTTAGTTTTACTTAGATTTGTTTATATTTAACTCATAACTAGTCGTATTATTTTAAAATAACTTTAAGGAAATAAATATTTTATGACTATCATTTTATTAAATGATTTAAACTATAATCGAGATGTATGTCAAAAATCCCCATTTTCAGATCTATTAATTTTTGTTTGGAGTGGCATCATTGATAAATGTTATAAAAAATGTGCATTTTGACAGCGCTCTCTCGAAACAAAGAGTTGCAAATCCATTCATCTATGGGAGAGAGTAAGCAAGAATTCTACTCAATGTTGTGCAGGGGTCAATAAAATTGAAACTGCGGCTGTGATGTTACGAGTAAATTCATCATAGTGGTAGTGGTTTAGTCGCTGATTAACGAGCAACGTATGCATGTTTGCTTACACCCAAAACAAATAATTCATAAATATTCTATAAAAATATTTGGGTTATACCCGTCAGCTTGTTATCACCTTATCTGCTTAAAAATTAATTATATACAGTGCGTCGGGTCGATTTTTTTCAAAAAAAATATTGAAAGGGTAAATTTTTCGACCAAAACACTCCCCAAAACCCAAAAAATCTTGTTTCTCTGTTGAAAAAACGTTGGCGATAACAGTTTTTGAAAAAAAAAATTTAGTTTTGGATTTTGGGGAGTGTTTGGGTCGGAAAATTGACCCTTTCGCCATTTTTTTTTCGCAGGCTCGAAAATTATTTTTTGGGTATGCGTAGTGGAACTTTTTTCCTGAGCCCAAATCCTATCGAAAAATCGACGGCGCGATATCGGTTAATAAATCGACCCAGTCTAATATACAGTGTATTTGAATTTTTTTTTATTAAATATATAACCACATATGCAGATAAGTTGATAACCACGCTGACTTAAATGTGCAATTATTTTATTAGTTGAGCCTAAAGAAAAATTAAAACAAAAAGAATGTACGCTCAATAAAATTTGCTAACGGAACCATACTACATCAATTAAAATAACAACAACTGCTGCATCGGAATTATAAGATTATTTACCCAAAAGTGTTTTACTGCTGAAGTCCAACAAATCAATGGCACAAATCATGCTTTCTAAATCCAGACCCTCAAAAAACTTTATTAACAACACATTTCATGTGCGTTGTACGTTGCAAAACCAACACATTTACGGCTTTCCAGTGAGCCATCCACCTCTCGATCACGATCAAATCTCATTGGAAAGATTCAGATAAGTACTATGGAAGTTGGCAGCACTCAACTACTGTGTACACACAGTACACACTTACGTTTCCCAAATCGCCCCATAAAATTTTATCCAAAAAGTTAAAACAAACTATCAAACAAATAACTAGTATTATTAGTTCTTTAAACCCTGCCACAAATGCTATATGTTTTCCATATAAAATTGTATGGGATTTTGCACTTAAAAAAGGCTAGAGTACTAATGTTGCGGCCACCGTGGTGTGATGGTAGCGTGCTCCGCCTACCACACCGTATGCCCTGGGTTCGCACCCCGGCAAAGCAACATCAAAATTTTAGAAATAAGGTTTTTCAATTAGAAGAAAATTTTTCTAAGCGGGGTCGCCCCTCGGCAGTGTTTGGCAAGCGCTCCGGGTGTATTTCTGCCATGAAAAGCTCTCAGTGAAAACTCATCTGCCTTGCAGATGCCGTTCGGAGTCGGCATAAAACATGTAGGTCCCGTCCGGCCAATTTGTAGGGAAAATCAAGAGGAGCACGACGCAAATTGGAAGAGAAGCTCGGCCTTAGATCTCTTCGGAGGTTATCGCGCCTTATATTTATTTATTTATTATTACTAATGTTTAACAAAAGGGTCGGCAAGTAATACACGCCCAAAAATGTCGGGAGAGGTACCAAAAGAAGCGTTTTGAACTAAGTAACTATCGTCCCAAGGCTGATATTAAAAATTTTACTCCTGACAAGAGCTTTGTGCAAAAAGCAATTACACATTATGTTGTGGTTCTTGTAAGTAGTTTTCAAATAAAAATGTATAGTTTTTCTATCGAAGATTGTGCAGTCGATTGGAACTAATTTATTAAATATCGGATGCCCTAGCAATGAGGATAAATATAATAAGAGCCGCCAGTCTGCTACGAGTGAAGAGTAACTCGCTGGAAATCAAAAAATTTATGCCTAATGTTTTCTATGAGGGACGTTTTTGAATTGTCTCCCATTTAGCCATGTCGTGTAGGCACCTTATGCAAATGTGATTTTTGGAAAGAGAATTAATTAATTAATAATTAAATACAGTCGAAAAAATAAACACAAATACCCCACGAAAATTTATAGAAGACATTTTATGCACATCTCGTCCAAAAAACCCCGTGACTAGGTACCTCATAGAAAACATTAAGCAAATGGCTACAAGTAACGAGTGACGTCTCTTATTATAGTTATCCTCTTTGGCCCTAGTTCATATGTCTGTAAGTGCTACCAAGTACAGAGTGTATGCTGTTAAAAACTTTGCACAAAAAAACCAACCTGTTGATCCGAAGTTGATCCAGATAGATATCAGGATTACAGATTTGTTTTTTCATTTGCATGTTAAATTTTTATTGGTTCTGGATCAGGTTTCATTGGAACGCAATAATTGATTTGAAAAAAAAAATGTCGAAACACTTGCTTGAACAATGCTTTTGCCTTGCACAGCACTGTTTAAAATAAATAAAAACAAGTAAGGAAGGTTAAGTTCGGGTGTAACCGAACATTACATACTCAGTTGATAGCTATGGTGACAACATAAGGGAAAATAACCATGTAGGAAAATGAACCGAGGGAAACCCTGGAATATGTTTGTATGCCATGTGTTTGATACATGTGATAGATACAAGGCATTAAAGAGTATTTTATGAGGGAGTGGGCCATAGTTCTATAGGTGGACGCCATTTAGGGATATAGCCATAAAGGTGGATCAGGGTTGACTCTAGAATGCGTTTGTACGATATGGGTATCAAATGAAAGGTGTTAATGAGTATTTTAAAACGGAGTAATCCTTAGTTCCATAGGTGGACGCCGTTTCGAGATATCGCCACAAAGGTGGACCAGGGGTGACTCTAGAATGTGTTTGTACGATATGGGTATCAAATTATAGGTATTAATGAGGGCTTTAAAAGGGAGTGGTGGTTGTTGTATAGGTGGTCGCCTTTTCGAGATATCGCCATAAAGGTGGACCAGCGGTGACTCTAGAATGCGTTTGTACGATATGGGTATCAAATGAAAGGTGTTAATGAGTATTTTAAAAGGGAGTAATCCTTAGTTCTATAGGTGGACGCCGTTTCGAGATATCGCCATAAAGGTGGACCAGGGGTGACCCTAGAATTTGTTTGTACGATATGGGTATCAAATGAAAGGTGTTAATGGGTATTTTAAAAGGGGGCGTGGGACTTAGTTCTATAGGTGGGCGCCTTTTCGAGATATCGCCATAAAGGTGGACCAGGGGTGACTCTAGAATAAGTTTGTACGATATGGGTATCAAATGAAAGGTGTTAATAAGTATTTTAAAAGGGAGTGGGCCTTAGTTCTATTGGTGGACGCCTTTTCGGGATATCGCCATAAAGGTGGACCAGGGGTGACTCTAGAATTTGTTTGTATGATATGGGTATCAAATGAAAGGTGTTAATGAGTATTTTAAAAGGGAGTAGGCCTTAGTTCTATAGGTGGACGCCTTTTCGAGATATCGCCATAAAGGTGGACCAGGGGTGACTCTAGACTTTGTTTGTACAATATGGGTATTAAATGAAAGGTGTTAATGAGTATTTTTAAAAGGGAGTGGGCCTTCGTTCTATAGGTGGTCGCCTTTTCGAGATATCGCCATAAAGGTGGACCAGGGGTGACTCTAGAATATGTTTGTACGATATGGGTATCAAATGAAAGGTGTTAATGAGTATTTTAAAAGGGCGTGGGGCTTAGTTCTATAGGTGGACGCCGTTTCGAAATATCGCCATAAAGGTGGACCAGGGGTGACTCTAGAATGTGTTTGTACAATATGGGTACGAAAGGTGTTAATGAGTATTTTAAAAGGGAGTGGGCCTTAGTTCTATAGGTGGACGCCTTATCGAGATATCACCATAAAGGTGGACCAGGGGTGACTCTAGAATTTGCTGGTACGATATGGGTAGCAAATGAAAAGTGTTAGTGAGTATTTTAAAAGGGAGTGGGCCTTAGTTCTATAGGTGGACGCCTTATCGAGATATCGCCATAAAGGTGCCAGGGGTGACTCTAGAATTTGTTTGTATGATATGGGTATCAAATGAAAGGTGTTAATGAGTATTTTAAAAGGGAGTGGGCCTTAGTTCTATAGGTGGACGCCTTATCGAGATATCGCCATAAAGGTGGACCAGGGGTGACTCTAGAATTTGCTTGTACGATATGGGTATCAAATGAAAAGTGTTAGTGAGTATTTTAAAAGGGAGTGGGCCTTAGTTCTATAGGTGGACGCCTTTTCGAGATATCGCCATAAAGGTGGACCAGGGGTGACTCTAGAATTTGTTTGTATGATATGTGTACGATTTTCTAAAACCTTGGATATTGATCTTCGACCCCGTCTTGTCAAACCTGGAAACGTGCCACCTTGGTCAATTAAAGAGTCGACATTTATCTTGGATCTACAATCCTTTCCCAAAAGTACCACAAATAACATGGTATATCAGCAAGCATTTGAACACATTGTGGAGATAAGAAACGATTGGACCTTTCTTTACACCGACGGCTCAAAACCGGAAAATGACAAATATTTCGCTGTGGTTCATCATGATGGAACTATAATCGCCCATGGTAACATCCAACAACAATCTTCCATATTTACGGCTGTAGCTTTAGCTATAAAGCTAGCTTCTGATTATGCAATAAAGAACAAAGGAAATTTTGCAATCTGCAGTCCGCAATATAAATAACTCCAGCAGTATTATTTCGGATATTAGGAGTATATGCATACAATAATGCAACGAAATTAGGTTTATGTGGGTCCCCGGACACCGAGGAATAAAAAGGAATGAACTTGCTGACAGCACCGCTTTTGATACCCACTCAAGACCTTGTATAACTTATCACACGGCAAACAATAAAGACATCCTTCGGTAAGTGCAAATACATTTGAATTCCCAAAGAGAAATAGCCTGGCATAATCACACTCACAGATATTCGCTGGTAAATCCACAAGGTAGAAAATCAGTCTATCCAACCACGTTAACACGCCAACAAGCAACATTCATTATTCACCCTCCTCCGCTTAGGCCACACACGCCTCACACACGAATATCTGCTGCGCGGCTTAAGACCACCTAGCTGTCCTCTTTGCAACAACACACTGTCCACAGATCATATACTAGATAGTTGTAGCAATTTAGATAATTTTAGGAAAAAATGTTTTGGCAGCACTGCACCTAGCTCTCTCTTAAATATACATAGCTATGAGAATATCTCAAATTGTATAAATTACTTTAAGTCTTGTAACATACTCCACAGCATTTATTACTAAGTCGCACTGCAATCATAATATTATAATCACATATAACTAAAATACTAACAATTAATCTACAAGCGAGTCGAAGGCCGTAGCAGCCAGCACTCCTTTTAACATTTAAGTGTAATAATTGTATTATTATGCCTAAATATATTAAATAAATAAATAACAAGTAAGGAAGGCTAAGTTCGGGTGTAACCGAACATTACATACTCAGTTGAGAGCTATGGAGACAAAATAAGGGAAAATCACCATGTAGTAAAAAGAACCTATGGTAACCCTGGAATGTGTTTGTATGACATGTGTATCAAATAGAAGGTACTAAAGAGTATTTTAAGAGGGAGTGGGCCACAGTTCTATATATGGACGCCATTTAGGGATATCGCCATAATGGTGGACCAGGGCTGACTCTAGAATTTGTTTGTACTATATGGGTATCAAATGAAAGGTGTTAATGAGTATTTTATAATGGAGTGGACCTTAGTTCTGTAGGTGGACGCCTTTTTGGAATATCGTTATAAAGGTGGACCAGGGTTGACTCTAGAATGCGTTTGTACAATATGGGTATCAAACGAAAGGTGTTAATAAGTATTTTAAAAGGGAGTGGGCCTTAGTTCTATGGGTGGACGCCTTTTCGGGATATAGCCATCAAGGTGGACCAGGGGTGACTCTAGAATTTTTTTGTACGATATGGGTATCAAATGAAAGGTGTTAATGAGTGTTTTAAAAGGGCGTGGGCATTAGTTCTATAGGTGGACGCCTTTTCGAGATATCGCCATAAAGGTGGACCAGGGGTGACTCTAGAATTTGTTTGTATGATATGGGTATCAAATGAAAGGTGTTAATGAGTATTTTAAAAGGGAGTGGGCCTTAGTTCTATAGGTGGACGCCTTATCGAGATATCACCATAAAGGTGGACCAGGGGTGACTCTAAAATTTGCTTGTACGATATGGGTAGCAAATGAAAAGTGTTAGTGAGTATTTTAAAAGGGAGTGGGCCTTAGTTCTATAGGTGGACGCCTTATCGAGATATCGCCATAAAGGTGCCAGGGGTGACTCTAGAATTTGTTTGTATGATATGGGTATCAAATGAAAGGTGTTAATGAGTATTTTAAAAGGGAGTGGGCCTTAGTTCTATAGGTGGACGCCTTATCGAGATATCGCCATAAAGGTGGACCAGGGGTGACTCTAGAATTTGCTTGTACGATATGGGTATCAAATGAAAAGTGTTAGTGAGTATTTTAAAAGGGAGTGGGCCTTAGTTCTATAGGTGGACGCCTTTTCGAGATATCGCCATAAAGGTGGACCAGGGGTGACTCTAGAATTTGTTTGTATGATATGGGTATCAAATGAAAGGTGTTAATGAGTATTTTAAAAGGGAGTGGGCCTTAGTTCTATAGGTGGACGCCTTTTCGAGATATCGCCATAAAGGTGGACCAGGGGTGACTCTAGAATTTGTTTGTATGATATGGGTATCAAATGAAAGGTGTTAATGAGTATTTTAAAAGGGAGTAGGCCTTAGTTCTATATGTGGACACCTTATCGAGATATCGCCATAAAGGTGGACCAGGGGTGACTCCAGAATTTGCTTGTACGATATGGGTATCAAATGAAAAGTGTTAGTGAGTATTTTAAAAGGGCGTGGGCCTTAGTTCTATAGGTGGACACCTTTTCGAGATATCGCCATAAAGGTGGACCAGGGGTGACTCTAGAATTTGTTTGTATGATATGGGTATCAAATGAAAGGTGTTAATGAGTATTTTAAAAGGGAGTGGGCCTTAGTTCTATAGGTGGACGCCTTTTCGAGATATCGCCATAAAGATGGACCAGGGGTGACTCTAGAATTTGTTTGTACTATATGGGTATCAAATGAAAGGTGTTAATAAGTATTTTAAAAGGGAGTGGACCTTAGTTCTATTGGTGGACGCCTTTTCGGGATATAGCCATAAAGATGGACCAGGGGTGACTCTAGAATTTTTTTGTACGATATGGGTATCAAATGAAAGGTGTTAATGAGTATTTTAAAAGGGCGTGGGCCTTAGTTCTATATGTGGACGCCTTTTCGAGATATCGCCATAAAGGTGGACCAGGGGTGACTCTAGAATTTGTTTGTACTATATGGGTATCAAATGAAAGGTGTTAATGAGTATTTTAAAAGGGCGTGGGCCTAAGTTCTATAGGTGACTCTAGAATTTGTTTGTACGATATGGGTATCAAATGAAAGGTGTTAATGAGTATTTTAAAAGGGTGTGGGTCTTAGTTCTACTCTAGAATTTGTTTGTATGATATGGGTATCAAATGAAAGGTGTCAATGAGTATTTTAAAAGGGAGTGGGCCTTAGTTCTATTGGTGGAAGCCTTTTCGGGATATAGCCATAAAGGTGGACCAGGCGTGACTCTAGAATTTTTTTGTACGATATGGGTATCATATGAAAGGTGTTAATGAGTATTTTAAAAGGGCGTGGGCCTTAGTTCTATAGGTGGACGCCTTTTCGAGATATCGCCATAAAGGTGGACCAGGGGTGACTCTAGAATTTGTTTGTACTATATGGGTATCAAATGAAAGGTGTTAATGAGTATTTTAAAAGGGCGTGGGCCTAAGTTCTATAGGTGGACGCCTTTTCGAGATATCGCCATAAAGACGGACCAGGGGTGACTCTAGAATTTGTTTGTACGATATGGGTATCAAATGCAAGGTGTTAATGAGTATTTTAAAAGGGCGTGGGTCTTAGTTCTATAGGTGGACGCCTTTTCGAGATATCGCCATAAAGATGGACCAGGGGTGACTCTAGAATTTATTTGTAAGATATGGGTATCAAATGAAAGGTGTTAATGAGTATTTTAAAAGGGCGTGGGCCTTAGTTCTATAGGTGGACGCCTTTTCGAGATATCGCCATAAAGGTGGACCAGGGTTGACTCTAGAATTTGTTTGTATGATATGGGTATCAAATGAAAGGTGTCAATGAGTATTTTAAAAGGGAGTGGGCCTTAGTTCTATAGGTGGACGCCTTATCGAGATATCGCCATAAAGGTGGACCAGGGGTGACTCTAGAATTTGCTTGTACGATATGGGTATCAAATGAAAAGTGTAAGTGAGTATTTTAAAAGGGAGTGGGCCTTAGTTCTATAGGTGGACGCCTTTTCGAGATATCGCCATAACGGTGGACCATGGGTGACTCTAGAATTTGTTTGTACGATATGGGTATCAAATGAAACGTGCTAATCAGTATTTTAAAAGGGAGCGGTGGTAGTTTTATATGTGAAGGCGTTTTCGAGATATTGACCAAAATGTGGACCAGGGTGATCCAGAACATCATCTTTCGGGTACCGCTAATTTATTTATATATGTAATACCACGAAGAGTATTCCTTCCAAGATTCCAAGGGCTTTTGATTTCGCCCTGCAAAACTTTTTCATTTTCTTCTACTTAATATGGTAGGTGTCACAACCACTTTACAAAGTTTTTTTCTAAAGTTATATTTTGCGTCAATAGACCAATACAATTACCATGTTTCATCCCTTTTTTCGTATTTGGTATATAATTACGGCATTTTTTTATTTTTCGTAATTTTCGATATCGAAAAAGTGGGCGTGGTCATAGTTGGATTTCGGCCATTTTTTACACCAATACAAAGTGAGTTCAGATAAGTACGTGAACTGAGTTTAGTAAAGATATATCGATTTTTGCTCAAGTTGTCGTGTTAACGACCGAGCGGAAGGACAGACCGTCGACTGTGTATAAAAACGTGGCTTCAACCGATTTCGCCCTTTTTCACAGAAAACAGTTATCGTCCTAGAATCTAAGCCCGTACCAAATTTCACAAGGAGTAGTAAATTTTTGTTCGATTTACGGCATTAAAATTATCCTAGACAAATTAAATGAAAAAGGGCGGAGCCACGCCCATTTTTAAATTTTCTTTAATTTTTGTATTTTGTTGCACCATATCATTACTGGAGTTGAATGTTGACATAATTTACTTAGATATTGTAAAGATATTAAATTTTTTGTTAAAATTTAACTTTAAAATTTTATTTTTTTTAAGTGGGCGTGGTCGTTCTCCGATTTTGCTAATTTTTATTAGGCATACATATAGTAATAGTAGTAACGTTCCTGCCAAATTTCATAATGATATCTTCAACGACTGCCAAATTACAGCTTGCAAAACTTTTAAAATACCTTCTTTTAAAAGTGGGCGGTGCCACGCCCGTTGTCCAAAATTTTACCAATTTTCTATTTTGCGTTATAAGTTCAACTCACTTACCAAGTTTCATCGCTTTATCCGTCTTTGGTAATGAATTATCGCACTTTTTCGGTTTTTCGAAATTTTCGATATCGAAAAAGTGGGCGTGGTTATTGTCCGATATCGTTCATTTTAAATAGCGATCTGAGATGAGTTCCCAGGAACCTACATACGAAGATACCTTAAAATTTACTCAAGTTATCGTGTTAACGGACAGACGGACGGACAGACGGACGGACTTGGTACACTTCCTGAACAAAATTGTGCATCTAAAGCATCCTCAAACCCCCTTGAACACACAATTCTTTTTTTATCAAAATCGGGCCAGTCGTTTAGGACGAGTTCAGTGTCAAACACGCGTACAGAAGAATTATTAAATCTAGCTGGCCCTGCAGATGTTATCCTGCCCGGTAATATTCCTTCCCGTGCTTTACAAACTTTTCCTGGAAACGGAAGCATTTGTCATTTAGAAGCCCCTATAAAAAATTCCGCACCTGGCTTCCTATCTCAAGCTTTACCTTTCCGTTCGCTTTCTCCATTTTTTCTCCTTTAAATATTTCTTTACTTTTCCTTTCTCTTTCCCCTTCCTATTCATTTCCCTTTTCCGTTTCCCTTTCTCTTTCCCTCTTTTCCCCTTTTCCTTTCATTTAGAAAAGAGGTGTGGCACCCCCCCCAATTTAACGCCTTCAGATAAACTTCAAGGATAATAAAACACAAATAGTTCAACTTTCAATGTTATTTATTTGAACGGAATCGAAATCAGTAGAGAGCCATAAGATGAACAATGTTTTTTGTTTTGTTTTCCGGCGGAAAAACAAACAACGAAGACGGTTTCAGGGAAATTCGAGATCAATCCCACAGACTTCCAACGATTGACCTTGCGATTTATTGTCATCGCAAAAGCCAATCGAACGGGAAACTGAATCCGCTTGAATTGGAATGGAAGATCAGATGGAATAATCGGAATTCGTAGGATAAGGACTTCCTCTCCCTTGAATTTGCTCTTGATAATCGTAGCTTGAATAATATTGTCCATCAGTTTCTTGACGGACAACCGCGTACCGTTGCACAATTTCGGATGATTCAGATTCCGCAACATGATTATGATCGATCCCTCTTTCAACTGTAAATTATGCGGCGGAGTTCCTGGCACATCAAGCGAGTTCAAAAATTCTGTCGGACAGTTTGCCGCTTCTTCCTCGTCGGGCACGCTGTCAACGGATTTGTACGAATGCAGTTCTCCAGCTATTTGACTTTGAATAATGAAATTCAAGCTATCGACGTCATTATTCTTCGCTGCAAGTATTGCCCGTTCACTAATCCAATCGAGATTTTTATAATTTTGTGCAATGCCGGGGAACACTTTGGTGAGTTCTTCTTTCGACGATTTTCCGGGAACGATATCAATCCAGTGGAAACATCAACAGGTACTTGGCCATTGCCAAGCGCCAGCAGTTGTCTCGAGAATTCAAGAGCCGATGAGTCGTTCTGCAACGCAACTCTCATGTTCGTAGTCAATTTCAACTTCTTGACATGCCGCCACAAAGACGACGATTTCAGGCATGCATTAAGTTCATCGGCAGCAGTAGATTTCGGGATGACAGGTAGCGTTTGACGAAAATCTCCGGAGAGCAATATCATAGCCCCACCAAATTGTCTCGAATCTTACGATCATCGTTCGGTCAGCTGCCTCAATTCTTGGTCATTGTGTACGTTGGCTTGTCTACCGTGAGTAGATTCATCGGCAGTTTTAAAGCTGAATGTGCAGTTCGACTGCCTTCCAACAATGTAGCAGCAATGCCAGAGGAAGCAACAGCCAACGCAATTTGAGATCTTGCCTGAATTGTACCCAGAATCAAAGAAATGACGAATTTTTTCCCTGTCCCACCGGGAGCATCGAGAAAGTAGATGCCTCCCGTTCTATCGTCAACAGCCTTCATCAGGAAATCGTACACGTTCCTCTGCTCTGCATTCAACAGCTGCACATTTGTTCGGAGTCTTTCGGCCAGCTCATCTCGATCATAGTCTTGCTCCCGTTGCAGTTCACGATTGAATGCATCGTTTATCGAACGATTTGGCGCTGGCATTCCCATTGTCGACACCAGACTGCCGCACATGAGGATGCACATGTCTTCGATCAGAACTAACGCTTCGTTGCGCATCTCGTCACTAATTTGAAGATCGAAATTCAAAGTTTTCATGCGAAATCTGCGTAAAATGTCGTCAGCCACCTCGTCCTTATATTTGTCCCACAATGCGGTCGGGTTCGATGGATTACATGCGGCTATGATGATCGCAAACAATGTACGAAAATGATTCGCTGGCGAAGAAACAGTTGCATCGGCGAGAGTGGAGTCCCAATGTGTATCGTTTTCAATATCGCGTGATTCCTTATTCTCGCCAACAATCACCACTGCGACTTCATTCATAGTGGGGGCATTGAATTGTCTTGCATGGCCTCCAGCGGGTCTTTTGTCTGCTCTAATAATGATTTTGTGGTCGTCTGAAGGCATCATATCCAATGCTGTTTTGAACAATCTGACCAATTCATTATGCTCATGTAGAAGATTTTGTAATTGTTCGATCATTTCACGTTTAGTCGCAGTAAAAATTGCACAACGCTGATCTAGTTCAATTGTCGAATCAGCAACGAAATAGATCTGAAGGAACTTATGATCTTCGTTCGGTAGTGGTAACAAAGCGCCCGCTCGATGGTGAATTTGCCTTTGAATCTGAATGTTTGGAAGCAATTTCGAAAAAATATAACAATAATTATTCATTTTGATAATAATGGGACATCATTACCTTAAAAGTGGGATTGTAGCCGGGTACATCAAAAACTTGGGCTCCAAATGATGTCATTTGAAAGCATCTGTTATATTTTTGTGTATTCTCTAGAAAATGTTTTGATTGGATTGTATTTCAATAGAGTAACGAATACAATGGCTCTGGCGGGTGGGTTAAAACGGGTAATTTCACTTTGCCACCAGCGCAGCATAAGCCGGGGGTTTCTGATTGAAACTTCAAAGCATTACAATGCTGGCATACGACAAACAATGAGCCGATATCAACGCAGCGAAGATCTTTGTAGGCTATTGCGGAATCGTATCCGAAAGCAGCGCGATTCAAGCCTACATTTATGACTGGTATTCTAACAACATTTTGTTGAATTTTTGGTGGTGATTGTGGAGCGCGAACTTGTGTAATATGGGCACGTCTCCATTCATTTTCATCTGCACGTTCCTCTTGCGTTTGATTATCCCGGATATTCTGACTAATTATTGCACGGCGTGTACGTCGTCCAAGGTCTGATCGCTCTAGTCAAGCAAATAACTCTAGCTAAAATGCAATAAAGTAATTTTTGACTATTCCTATTAAAAAGAAAATTCTTTAAAAAAAATACTTACGGAATGAATGTATCGCAATATATGCCCGCAGATAAACTCACTTTTACACGCAAACTTATTTTCTTAAAAAATTATCGAATTGATAAATATCGCAATGGAATATCAATTGATCGTAATGCTTGTACCGTTTGTGGATGTGATACGCGATATATGACTATCCGAAATCAGAAAAATAAATCCATGAACACGAAAATCAGAAAAACTTCAATCAATTGCAGCAAGAAAAAATAGCACATTTGTTTAATAAAAAATGACAATGAGAAAAGTGCACCTGTCAAATTACGCTCAACCTAAGCATAGCGCCATCTGTTATGTATCTCGTTAATTTCTCCACTCAAAATGCAATTTTATCACAATGAATTTCACAATTATCCGAAACTTACAGAAACACAGCACCATATGTTATTTATCTCGTTATATTAATAATCAATTTTCGATTTCTCCAATTTTCCGACTTTTTCACAGTGTTTTCCCAAAACTTTCTTTCGTAAAACCTTCTCCTAGCAATTACGAAGAACTGAAAAAAAATTTGAGCCAAATCGGCCCTACCGTTCTCAATTTTCGATTTCTCCAATTTTCCGACTTTTCCGCAGGGTTTTCCCAAAATTTTCTTTCGTAAAAACCTTCTCCTAGCAATTACGAAGAACTGAAAAAAAATTTGAGCCAAATCGGTCCTGCCGTTCTCAATTGATGAATTACTATACATTTTTCACACATTTTTATACTCAGTTGAGCAGAGCTCACAGAGTATATTAACTTTGATTGGATAACGGTTGGTTGTACAGGTATAAAGGAATCGAGATAGATATAGACTTCCATATATCAAAATCATCAGTATCGAAAAAAAATTTGATTGAGCCATGTCCGTCCGTCCGTCCGTCCGTCTGTCCGTTAACACGATAACTTGAGTAAATTTTGAGGTATCTTGATGAAATTTGATATGTAGATTCCTGGGCACTCATCGCAGATCGCTATTTAAAATGAATGATATCGGACTATAACCACGCCCACTTTGTCGATATCGAAAATTTCGAAAAACCGAAAAAATGCGATAATTCATTGCCAAAGGCGGTTAAAGTGATGAAACTTGGTAGATGGGTTGACGTTATGACGCAGAATAGAAAATTAGTAAGATTTTGGACAATGGGCATGGCACCGCCCACTTTTACAAGAAGGTAATTTAAAAGTTTTTCAAGCTGTAATTTGGCAGTCGTTGAAGATCATGATCATGATGAAATTTGGCAGGAACGTCACTACTATTACTATATATGTGCTAAATAAAAATTAGCAAAATTGGATGAAGAACACGCCCACTTTTTAAAAAAAAATTTTTTTAAATTCAAATTTTAACAAAAAATTTAATATCTTTACTGTATATAAGTAAATTAAGTCAAAATTCAACTCCAGTAATGATATGATGCAACAAAATACAAAAATAAAAGAAAATGTCAAAATGGGCGTGGCTCCGCCCATTTTCATTTAGTTTGTCTAGAATACTTTTAATGCCATAAGTCGAACAAAAATTTACCAATCCTTCTCAAATTTGGTAGGGGCATAGATTCTATGACGGTAACTGTTCTCTGTGAAAATGGGCGAAATCGGTGGAAGCCACCCCCAGTTTTTATACACAGTCCACCGTCTGTCCTTCCGCTCGGCCGTTAACACAATAACTTGAGCAAAAACCGATATATCTTTACTAAACTTAGCCCACGTACTTATCTGAACTCACTTTATCTTGGTATAAAGAATGACCGAAATCCGACCATAACCACGCCCACTTTATCGATATCGAAAATTACGAAAAATGAAAAAAATGCCATAATTCTATACCAAATACGAAAAAAGGGATGAAACATGGTAACTGGATTGGTTTATTGACGCAAAATATAACTTTGGAAAAAACTTTGTAAAATGGGTGTGACACCTACCATATTAAGTAGAAGAAAATGAAAAAGTTCTACAAGGCGAAATCAACAGCCCTTGGAATCTTGGCAGGAATACTGTTAGTGGTATTGCATATATAAACAAGTAAGGAAGGTTAAGTTCGGGTGTAAGCGAACATTACGTACTCAGTTGAGAGCTATGGTGACAACATAAGGGAAAATAACCATGTAGGAAAATGAACCGAGGGAAACCCTGGAATGTGTTTGTAGTATTTTGTGTTGTAGTATGTTAGAGTATTTTATGAAGGAGTGGGCCATAGTTCTAAAGGTGGACGCCATTTAGGTATATCGCCATAAAGGTGGATCAGGGTTGACTCTAGAATTTGTTTGTACAATATGGGTATCAAATGAAAGG
This sequence comes from Eurosta solidaginis, assembly GCF_040869045.1. Taxonomy (NCBI): domain Eukaryota; kingdom Metazoa; phylum Arthropoda; class Insecta; order Diptera; family Tephritidae; genus Eurosta; species Eurosta solidaginis. The sequence continues at coordinate 277,630,719 of NC_090319.1, read as the reverse complement.
TGTTAAAGTATTTTATGAGGGAGTGGGCCATAGTTCTATAGGTGGACACCATTTAGGGATATAGCCATAAAGGTGGATCAGGGTTGACTCTAGAACTCGTTTGTACGATATGGGTATCAAATGAAAGGTGTTAATGATTATTTTAAAAGGGAGTAATCCTTAGTTCCATAGGTGGACGCCGTTTCGAGATATCGCCATAAAGGTGGACCAGGTGTGACCCTAGAATTTGTTTGTATAATATGGGTATCAAAATAAAGGTGTTAATGAGTATTTTAAAAGGGAGTAATCCTTAGTTCCATAGGTGGACGCCGTTTCGAGATATCGCCATAAAGGTGGACCAGGGGTGACCCTAGAATTTGTTTGTACAATATGGGTATCAAAAGAAAGGTGTTAATGAGTATTATAAAAGGGAGTGATGCTTAGTTCCACAGGTGGACGCCGTTTCGAGATATCGCCATAAAGGTGGACCAGGTGTGACCCTAGAATTTGTTTGTACGATATGGGTATCAAATTAAAGGTAATAAGGAGGGTTTTAAAATGGAGTGGTGGTAGTTGTATAGGTGGTCGCCTTTTCGAGATATCGCCATAAAGGTGGACCAGGGGTGACTCTAGAATGCGTTTGTACGATATGGGTATCAAAGGAAAGGTGTTAATGGGTATTTTAAAATCCTTAGTTCCATAGGTGTACGCCGTTTAGAGATATCGCCACAAAGGTGGACCAGGGGTGGCCCTAGAATTTGTTTGTACAATATGGGTATCAAAAGAAAGGTGCTAATGAGTATTTTAAAAGGGAGTGATGCTTAGTTCCACAGGTGGACACCGTTTCGAGATATCGCCATAAATGTGGACCAGGTGTGACCCTAGAATGCGTTTGTACAATATGGGTATCAAACGAAAGATGTTAATGAGTATTTTAAAAGGGAGTAATCCTTAGTTCCACAGGCGGACGCCGTTTCGAAATATCGCCATAAAGGTGGACCAGGGGTGACTCTAGAATGTGTTTATACGATACGGGTATCAAATTAAAGGTATTAATGAGGCTTTTAAAAGGGAGTGGTGGTTGTTGTATAGGTGGTCGCCTTTTCGAGATATCGCCATAAAGGTGGACCAGGGGTGACCCTAGAATTTGTTTGTACAATATGGGTATCAAAAGAAAGGTGTTAATGAGTATTTTAAAAGGGAGAAATCTTAGTTCCATAGGTGGACGCCGTTTCGAGATATCGCCATAAAGGTGGACCAGGGGTGACCCTAGAATTTGTTTGTACGATATGGGTATCAAATTAAAGGTATTAATGAGGGTTTTAAAAGGGAGTGGTGGTAGTTGTATAAAAAATTTTAAAAGTGGGCGTGTTCCTTCTCCGATTTTGCTAATTTTTATTAGGCGTACATATAGTAATAGGAGTAATGTCCCTGCCAAATTTCATCATGATATCTTCAACGACTGACAAATTACAGCTTGCAAAATTTTTAAATTACCTTCTTTTAAAAGTGGGCGGTGCCACGCCCATTGTCCAAAATTTTACAAATTTTCTATTCTGCGTCATAAGTTCAACTCATCTACCGAGTTTCGTCGCTTTATCTGTCTTTGGTAATGAATTATCGCACTTTTTCGGTTTTTCGAAATTTTCGATATCGAAAAAGTGGGCGTGGTTATAGTCCGATATCGTTCATTTTAAATAGCGATCTGAGATGAGTGCTCAGGAACCTAAATACCAAATTTCATCAAGATACCTCAAAATTTACTCAAGTTATTGTGTTAACGGACCGACGGACGGACGGACATGGTTCAATCAAATTTTTTTTCGATCCTGATTATTTTGATATATGGAAGTCTATATCTATCTCGATTCCTTTATATATGTACAACCAACCGTTACCCAATCAAACTTAATATACTATGTGAGCTCTGCTCAACTGAGTATAATAAATTAGCAGTACCCGACAGATGATTTTCTGGATCACCTGGTCCACATTTTGGTCGATATCGCGAGAACGCCTTCACATATACATCTAAGGGCCACTCGCTTTTAAAACCCTCATTAATACCTTTAATGATATCCATATCGTACAAACACATTCTAGAGTCACCCCTGGCCCACCCTAATGGCGATATCTCGAAAAGGCGTCCACCTATAGACCTAATGCCCACTCCCTCTTAAAATGCTCAGTAACACCTTTCGTTTGATACCCATATCGTACAAACATTCTAGAGTCACCCCTGGCCCACCCTAATGGCGATATCTCGAAAAGGCGTCCACCTATAGACCTAATGTCCACTCCCTCTTAAAATGCTCAGTAACACCTTTCGTTTGATACCCATATCTTACAAACATTCTAGAGTCACCCCTGGCCCACCCTAATGGCGATATCTCGAAAAGGCGTCCACCTATAGACCTAATGCCCACTCCCTCTTAAAATGCTCAGTAACACCTTTCGTTTGATACCCATATCGTACAAACATTCTAGAGTCACCCCTGGCCCACCCTAATGGCGATATCTCGAAAAGGCGTCCACCTATAGACCTAATGCCCACTCCCTCTTAAAATGCTCAGTAACACCTTTCGTTTGATACCCATATCGTACAAACACATTCTAGAGTCACCCCTGGCCCACCCTAATGACGATATCTCGAAAAGGCGTCCACCTATAGACCTCATGCCCACTCCCTCTTAAAATGCTCAGTAACACCTTTCGTTTGATACCCATATCGTACAAACATTCTAGAGTCACCCTTGGTCCACCTTTATGGCGATATCTCGAAAAGGCGTCCACCTATAGAACTAAGGATTACTCCCTTTTAAAATACTCAATACAATCTTTCATTTGATACCCATATCATACAAACACATTCTAGAGTCACCCCTGGCCCACCCTAATGGCGACATTTCGAAAAGGCGTACACCTATAGACCTAATGCCCACTCCCTCTTAAAATGCTCAGTAACACTTTTCGTTTGATACCCATATCGTACAAACATTCTAGAGTCACCCCTGGCCCACCCTAATGGCGATATCTCGAAAAGGCGTCCACCTATAGACCTAATGCCCACTCCCTCTTAAAATGCTCGGTAACACCTTTCATTTGATTCCCATATCGTACAAACACATTCTAGAGACACCCCTGGTCCACCTTTATGGCGATATCTCGAAACGGCGTCCACCTATGGAACTAAGGATCACTCCTTTTCAAAATACTCATTAACAGCTTTCATTTGATACCCATATCGTACAAACATATTCTAGAGTCACCCCTGGTCCACCTTTATGGCGATATCCCTAAATGGCGTCCATCCATAGAACTATGGCCTACTCTCTCTTAAAATACTCTTTAATACCTTCCATTTGATATACATGTCATACAACCACATTCCAGGGTTACCCTAGGTTCATTTTCCTACATGGTGATTTTCCTTATTTTGTCTCCATAGCTCTCAACTGAGTATGTAATGTTCGGTTACACCCGAACTTAGCCTTCCTTACTTGTTATATATATATATGTATAAGATCAATTAAATCTTCTTAGTGTACAAACATTAGTATATACATATGTACAAACATACATTAAGGTTATGACAAAGGCGGAATGATGATATCTTCAACGACTGACAAATTACAGCTTGCAAAATTTTTAAATTACCTTCTTTTAAAAGTGGGCGGTGCCACGCCCATTGTCCAAAATTTTACTAATTTTCTATTCTGCGTTATAAGTTCAACTCATCTACCGAGTTTCGTCGCTTTATCTGTCTTTGGTAATGAATTATCGCACTTTTTCGGTTTTTCGAAATTTTCGATATCGAAAAAGTGGGCGTGGTTATAGTCCGATATCGTTCATTTTAAATAGCAATCTGAGGTGAGTGCTCAGGAACCTAAATACCAAATTTCATCAAGATACCTCAAAATTTACTCAAGTTATCGTGTTAACGGACGGACGGACGGACGGACGGACGGACAGACGGACGGACATGGCTCAATCAAATTTTTTTTCGATCCTGATTATTTTGATATATGGAAGTCTATATCTATCTCGATTCCTTTATATATGTACAACCAACCGTTATCCAATCAAACTTAATATGCTATGTGAGCTCTGCTCAACTGAGTATAATAAATTAGCAGTACCCGACAGATGATTTTCTGGATCACCTGGTCCACATTTTGGTCGATATCGCGAGAACGCCTTCACATATACATCTAAGGGCCACTCGCTTTTAAAACCTTCATTAATACCTTTAATGATATCCATATCGTACAAACACATTCTAGAGTCACCCCTGGCCCACCCTAATGGCGATATCTCGAAAAGGCGTTCACCTATAGAACTAAAGCCCATTCCCTTTTAAAATACTCATTACCACATTTCATTTGATACCCATATCGTACAAACACATTCTAGAGTCACCCCTGGTCCACCTTTATGGCGATATCCCTAAATGGCGTCCATCCATAGAACTATGGCCTACTCTCTCTTAAAATACTCTTTAATACCTTCCATTTTATATACATGTCATACAACCACATTCCAGGGTTACCCTAGGTTCATTTTCCTACATGGTGATTTTCCTTATTTTGTCTCCATAGCTCTCAACTGAGTATGTAATGTTCGTTTACACCCGAACTTAGCGTTCCTTACTTGTTATATATATAGATGTATAAGATCAATTAAATCTTCTTAGTGTACAAACATTAGTATATACATATGTACAAACATACATTAAGGTTATGACAAAGGCGGAATGATATGATATTAATAACAAATACATTGATTTCTACTATAAGGTTGGTTGGATCAGCCTTTTTATACCGATATGGATCGGTCAAGTTTGCCTCACTTATTTCGTTATTTTCTCTTTGTCTCAATTTCTATTCATAAACGTGGGAACTTTAAAGCTATGTTTAAAGTTTGATCTCACAACCTAAGGCATCTGCATGCGTCATATCTTAAATGCATACAACCAAAGTGTTTTTTTTTTTTTTTTGTAATCTCAATCACATTTTTTATTATTTATTTGTAAATAACACAAAGAAATATTGTCATTTGGACTGCTTATTGAAATATCACTATATCTTAGCTCCCGTTCCGAAAACGTCTATGTTAGCATAAATTCTTTGTTTTGACGTGAGCTCGGCGTTCAGCCGAGTTAGGTTAAAGACAATTTCCAAGTAATTGCATATGTAATAAATCTTTTAACACATTCATCATTTATATTTGTATATACAGTCGGTATATAGCGCTTCGAAGATTCCATTCCACCTGCTACCACAGCACAAAGTCGTCCATTCACAACGGCCGGCGCACCAGCATCTCCAAAACACGTGTCACTTGCCTCCGATCTTAAACAAATTGTTGTTGTTGGGAAATTTCTCCCTGACTTCGCATAATGAGTCCCATAACGATCCGCACATTCGATGATTGGAACTACTTTAAATTCAGCAGATTTGAGTATATGCGAAACTTGCCTACTGTTTGCAATTGTCGCACCCCATCCACTAACTTGCAACTTTACGCCCGGCTTTAATTCATCATCGCAAAGTGATATTGGTTTCATTGCTGGGACTAATTTGCGTCCTTTCAAAAAGAGCACAGCTAAATCCATTTCTACAAATTCTATCCCTGGCGAATAAGTTGATGGCCTAACTATACGCACCACAGAGCGAATTAAATTTGCGTTACGTAAATCGGTTGCACCAGCTAAAACAGTGATGCGAGACTCAACGAAATTTGCCACGCAAGCTCCACATGTAAGCACCTTCCTCGCAGTGATTAAAGTACCACAGCAACGATGGAACTGATCATAGCGTACTGACACAACATACCGACTATCCTCTTTATTCGAATCAATGCCACCCAAAATGCGATCTAGCGAATTTGTATTAGTCAAAGGACAGATAAGGCAGACAAACAGTATCGCGAAACAATTCCGTAAATGCATTTTGGAGTTTTTGGAGTTGGAGAGTTTCCGTCGATTTTTATGTTTAAATTGAAGCAAGTTGATATTTGTGGGTGCTATTTATACAAAAAGTTGTTTGTGTAAATAAAAATGAGTTTTGAATTGGAAAAAAGACAGCCTACTAAATATTTGTGATTGTAGCAGCCTAACTGTGACAAGAAAAAATTTAGGTACATTCGATTATTGGATACAAAAACAAAACCATTAACACAGCCATATATCGGCACTCCGATGTTTGTGAGTGTACCCAGCCTGTAGTAGCAATATAGAAGTATGACATATATGATAATTGGTGGCCGCCGTGGGGTGGTGGTAGGGTGCTCCGCCCATCACAACGATGGTCCTGGGTTCAACTAGCGGGCAAAGTAACATCAAAAATTTAGAAAAAGTTTTTCTAAGCGGGGTCACCCCTCGGAAGTGATTTTTCAAACACTCCGGGTGTATTTATGCCATGAAAAGCGCTCGGAGTCGGCATAAAACATGTAGGTCCCGTACCGCCAATTTGTAGGAAGCATTAAAAGGAGCCCTACGCAAGTTGAAAGAGAAGCTCGGCCTAAAATCACTTCGGAGGTAATCACGCCTTGCATTTATTTATTTAATTGTTTATTTATATACAATGACGGAAACAATAATAGGGACAACTTAGTGCGAAATACTAAATAAATTATATAAGCAGCACTTCAGTATCTCTTTTGGAATAGTGCACCCTATAAAAATAGCATTTTAAGGTTGTACTTTTGCGAAAAAGTGAGCCACTAGAAGTTTGGCATGGAAAAAATAATAGGGACAAAACGTGTTTATTGATATTTTTGCATTATAAATGGTGAAAACTTCGTTGTTGAAACTTCTTATAAATCCCTATAAAATTGCACTTTTATGGGGCATGTAGCACTAAGAAAATATTTAACCCTCATTTTGACGGATACCTGTATTGTCATATTGAGTACCCATGGTTCTGGCTGGACCCCAAAGAAAATATAACATACATTTTTCGAAACTACACTTTTTTTTAATACCAACTTGAAAACTTAAATAAGGCACTCTATTAATAAAATAAATATTTAAATTAAAATAAGTTTGTTTTTGTGTACTTAAAACATATGTAATAGCATTTTGAGTGTTGCTGGCAAACAGCTTCTTCACACTCCTGGCAAAAGAATCTTGTTTTTCTACTCTGAGGAAATAACTGCCCTATTCTTGTGTTTTCTCATTTCGGGTAGGATGCATGCTTTATTGCTTCGAAGAGTTCCAACGTAGGACAGCCCCAAACTCATTAGACTCTTAGATATATTAAAACTAGAAAAGAACTGATAGGCAACTGCTGTGCGCCCTGAGTTTGCATATTTTGCAACTAAACGTATCCGTTCATTTTCTCCTTGGTTTTTTGCTCTATCTTCATTGGCTACTTTTCCAATATATATAGCTACTAACCTGGGAAGGAAATTATACTCACCTGTGAAAATTTCACAAACCTCAATTTATTAAAAAACAAAAACAAAAATTATGACGTTAAAGATCCCTGTGATCCAAAAGCAAATATATAGATGGGCGTGTTTATATCGACAGCAAAGCGTGCAAAATTTTTAAAAAGTGCTGTATAAAATCAAATCTACACAACCATAGACCTGCATAAGTGGTACACCTAAAACAAAAAAAAATAACAACACCAAAGAGATCAAGCATGTAAAGTAATTTAAAATAGTAATATAGGTTATTGAGTAACAAAATGTAATTTATTGCAACATCCTTTAAATGTTATTTTTATAGGGTGCACTATACCAAGGAAGATTTCAATATCTCAGTATCTGCTGATATAATGGATTTAGTATTTTGCAGTAAATTGTCCCTATTCTTTTTTCCATCACTGTAAGTATTTGCACAATTGAATTGATATACTAATTTGAGAACGATTATGTGATATATGTACAATAGCTCTGTTTTTAAGGAACAAATACAGAAAAGTACAAAGGGTTTACTTAATTAGTTCTATTTGTTTTCATACTGCTAATTAGTTCTATTGTATTCTCCTGCCAAAAAACCATAGTTGGGGGCAGTGCACTAAATTTTGAGCAACAACACTGCTGGAAACTTTGTGGCTTGACATAATCAAGATCTTGTATTAAGTGTTAATTGGACGTTAATTTAATCCGATTTAAACGTTTGTTCATCTTTAACATATTCGTTAAATTTAATGAGCTTAAGGCGGCATTTGTAGGAATATAGAAATTGAGTTGACATCGCTACAAATAAATAAATATAGTTTAAAAAAAACTAAAAAACACGCTTTTAAATAATATCGAACTAAAAAGTTAAAACTAATTTTAAAACAATAATGAACAAAAAATGCAAGTACTATTATGAAAAAACGTGGGCGCTTTGTGCCATATTTTTGTTGTAAATCGAGCGCCTTAACCAATTTCTATATTCCTATAGATGCCATCTTAAGCTCATTAAATTTAACGAATATGTTAAAGATGAACAAACGTTTAAATCGGATTAAATTAACGTCCCATTAACACTTAATACAAGATCTTGATTATGTCAAACCACTAAGTTTCCAGCAGTGTTGTTGCTCAAAATTTAGTACACTGCCCCCAACTATGGTTTTTCGGCAGGAGAATACAAAAGAACAAATTAGCAGTTTGAAAACAGATAGAACTAATTAAGTAAACCCTTTGTACTTTTCTCCACGTGTTCCTTAAAAATACAGCTATTGTACACATATCACATAATCGTTCTCAAATTAATATAACAATTGTGCAAATACTTACAGTGATGGAAAAAAGAATAGGGACAATTTACTGCCAAATACTAAATCAAGCAGGTGTTGTTATTTTTTTGTTTTAGGTGTACCACTTATGCAGGTCTATGATTGTGTGGATTTGATTTTGCCCGCTCTGTGTGTGTATAAACGGAGTCATATATTTGTTTTTGCATATCTTTTCACAGGGATTTTTAAAGTATTAATTTTTTTTTTTTGTTTTTTAATAAATTAAGGTTTGTGAAATTTTCACAGGTTAGTACAATTTCCTTGCAGGTAAGTATCTTTTCTAATTTTCTGCAGGGGTAAGTTTCATTTTCTTCACAAAACTAAAAAAGGGGATTGGAAAATAAAAATGAATCTCTCCCCGCTGGTGGACCCGACTCAAGTCTTCACACTTTCGTTTGCGAATACTGGAGGATTTTTGCTCTAAATGGCCCGCAAACCTGATAGGTGCCCAAACAGAATCACTCCTTAATATAAAAAAACACAACAACTCGGAACGACTTGGGAATAATTAAGAGATTCCTATCGTATTCCTTTCCCCATTCCACAAGGTGTCTGCAGGTTCTATTTTTGGTATGTTTGTATGAATGTATGTACATATGTATGTATATACTAGTGTTTGTGCACTAATACCTGGTTTTTCAGTACGATTTTAAACTTTAGTTAAAGTTGACTAGAGATAAATACCATACAGTTTTCCTGCTCATCTCAGCTTAAGCGGCCGAAGTGGCAAGGTTAGACTCTAGTCAACTTTAACGGGAGTTTAAACTCGTACTGAAAAACCGGGCATAAGAAGATTTAATTTATCTTATATTTATATATATTTCTGCTGTGCGTGTGTTTGTCACTGAACTCCTCCTCAATGGTTGGATCGATTTTAATAACATTTTGTGGGTGTGTTCAAAGGGGTTTGAGAATTTGAGGCCGCCCTATTGAAAATAATCTTATGAAATTCATAATCTTGAATTTCGGTACAGGGGTACCTCTTTAACAAATATAATATTTGAGAAACTGTTCATTCCGGGAAGTGGACCAGGTGCCGACCTATTTAACGTGAAACAGTTTATAGTGCGATTTGCTATAAATTTGGTATACGGACACTTCCTTTTTTTCGGAAACTGGTCCAGGGACCAGTCTATTCCAACAAACTCCATTTATGGTTTGATTTGCCTGAAATTTGATATATTGTCAGTTTATCATAAGCCACTGATAACTGAAGTTCGGATTCAGTCATTACTGGAAGATGCTACGGCAGTGGACATAATTTAAAAATAATAACATTCGACTAACCGGTGAATTTATGCTACGCTTAATGCAAGCAAATAAATATTTATTTATTTATTATTTCAAACCTCAACTGAACCTGATTGACTTTATTGACAATCTTTCTCCCGTCCTCTCATTATTTTATTGTAATTAATTATTTAGGTCTCTTAAGCTAGCCCAACCTTTTCAGCCCAATCAAAAAACGAGACCGTACTAAATTGCACAACATTTATTACTAATTTAGTACCGGTTAATTAAATTTATTACCCTTGTATTTTAAAAAAGATCGAGGGTTGGGCTAGCTTAAGTTTAAGCCAGCCCAACCCACGTGCACAATCAAAAAACGAGGCCGTACTAAACTGCGAAACATTTATTACTAATTTAGTACCGGTTAATGAAATTTATTACTCTTGTATTTTAAAAAATATCGAGGGTTGAGCTAGCTTAAGTTTAAGCCAGCGCAACCCATATGCACAATCAAAAAACGAGACCGTACTAAACTGCGAAACATTTATTACTAATTTAGTACCGGTTAATGAAATTTATTACTCTTGTATTTTAAAAAATATCGAGGGTTGAGCTAGCTTAAGTTTAAGCCAGCGCAACCCACATGCACAATCAAAAAACGAGGCCGTACTAAACTGCGAAACATTTATTACTAATTTAGTACCGGTTAATGAAATTTATTACTCTTGTATTTTAAAAAAGATCGAGGGTTGGGCTAGCTTAAGTTTAAGCCAGCCCAACCCATATGCACAATCAAAAAACGAGACCTACTAAGCTGCGAAACATTTATTACTGATTTAGTACCGGTTAATGAAATTTATTACTCTTTTATTTTAAAAAATATCGAGGGTTGGGCTAGCTTAAGTTTAAGCCAGCCCAAGCCACATGCACAATCAAAAAACGAGACCTACTAAACTGCGAAACATTTATTACTGATTTAGTACCGGTTAATGAAATTTATTACTCTTTTATTTTAAAAAATATTGAGGGTTGGGCTAGCTTAAGTTTAAGCCAGCCCAACCCATGTGCACAATCAAAAAACGAGGCCGTACTAAACTGCGAAACATTTATTACTAATTTAGTACCGGTTAATGAAATTTATTACTCTTGTATTTTAAAAAAGATCGAGGGTTGGGCTAGCTTAAGTTTAAGCCAGCCCAACCCATATGCACAATCAAAAAACGAGACCGTACTAAACTGCGAAACATTTATTACTAATTTAGTACCGGTTAATGAAATTTATTACTCTTTTATTTTAAAAAATATCGAGGGTTGGGCTAGCTTAAGTTTAAGCCAACCCAAGCCACATGCACAATCAAAAAACGAGACCGTAATAAACTGCACAACATTATTACTAATTTAGTACCGGTTAATTAAATTTATTACCCTTGTATTTTAAAAAATATCGGCTATCCCAACCCTCGATATTTTTTAAAATAAAAGAGTAATAAATTTAATTAACCGGTACTAAATTAGTAATAAATGTTTTGCAGTTTAGTACGGCCTCGTTTTTTTGATTGTGCATGTGGCTTGGGTTGGCTTAAACTTAAGCTAGCCCAACCCTCGATATTTTTTAAAATACAAGGGTAATAAATTTAACTAACCGGTACTAAATTAGTAATAAATGTTTCGCAGTTTAGTACGGTCTCGTTTATTGATTGTGCATGTGGCTTGGGTTGGCTTAAACTTAAGCTAGCCCAACCCTCGATATTTTTTAAAATAAAAGAGTAATAAATTTCATTAACCGGTACTAAATTAGTAATAAATGTTTCGCAGTTTAGTACGGTCTCGTTTTTTGATAGTGCATATGGGTTGGGCTGGCTTAAACTTAAGCTAGCCCAACCCTCGATATTTTTTAAAATACAAGGGTAATAAATTTAATTAACCGGTACTAAATTAGTAATAAATGTTGTGCAGTTTAGTACGGTCTCGTTTATTGATTGTGCATGTGGCTTGGGTTGGCTTAAACTTAAGCTAGCCCAACCCTCGATATTTTTTAAAATACAAGGGTAATAAAATTAATTAACCGGTATTAAATTAGTAATAAATGTTGTGCAGTTTAGTACGGTCTAGTTTTTTGATTGTGCATATGGGTTGGGCTGGCTTAAACTTAAGCTAGCCCAACACTCGATATTTTTTAAAATAAAAGGGTAATACATTTAATTAACCGGTACTAAATTAGTAATAAATGTTGGCTTAAACTTAAGCTAGCCCAACCCTCGATATTTTTTAAAATAAAAGAGTAATAAATTTCATTAACCGGTACTAAATTAGTAATAAATGTTTTGCAGTTTAGTAAGGTCTCGTTTTTTGATTGTGCAAATGGGTTGGGCTGGCTTAAACTTAAGCTAGCCCAACACTCGATATTTTTTTAAATAAAAGGGTAATAAATTTAATTAACTGATACTAAATTAGTAATAAATGTTGTGCAGTTTAGTACGGTCTCGTTTATTGATTGTGCATGTGGCTTGGGTTGGCTTAAACTTAAGCTAGCCCAACCCTCGATATTTTTTAAAATACAAGGGTAATAAATTTAATTAACCGGTACTAAATTAGTAATAAATGTTGTGCAGTTTAGTACGGTCTAGTTTTTTGATTGTGCATATGGGTTGGGCTGGCTTAAACTTAAGCTAGCCCAACACTCGATATTTTTTAAAATAAAAGGGTAATAAATTTAATTAACCGGTACTAAATTAGTAATAAATGTTGTGCAGTTTAGTACGGTCTCGTTTTTTGATTGTGCATATGGGTTGGGTCGGCTTAAACTTAAGCTAGCCCAGCTCTCGATATTTTTTAAAATACAAGGGTAATAAATTTAATTAACCGGTACTAAATTAGTAATAAATGTTGTGCAGTTTAGTACCGTCTCTTTTTTTGATTGTGCATATGGGTTGGGCTGCCTTAAACTTAAGCTAGCTAGAAGGGTAATAAATTTAATCAACCGGTACTAAATTAGTATAAATGTTGTGCAGTTTAGTACGGTCTCGTTTTTTGATTGTGCATATGGGTTGGGTTGGCTTAAACTTAAGCTAGCCCAGCTCTCGATATTTTTTAAAATACAAGGGTAATAAATTTAATTAACCGGTACTAAATTAGTAATAAATGTTGTGCAGTTTAGTGCGGTTTCATTTTTTGATTGCGCATATGGGTTGGGCTGGCTTAAACTTAAGCTAGCCCAACCCTCGATATTTTTTAAAATACAAGGGTAATAAATTTAATTAACCGGTACTAAATTAGTAATAAATGTTGTGCAATTTAGTACGGTCTCGTTTTTTGATTGGGCTGAAAAGGTTGGGCTAGCTTAAGAGACCTTAATTATTTGCATGCAATTAGAAACTACTTTCTAATGACGGCAAAGAATTAAAACTTCTATATAAGTATGCGCACCCTTTTTTCTTTGGAGAAAGCATCGAAAGCCTCAAAGTCAGTAAGGGACTTTAACGTGCGCCTTAGTTCCTACCGTCTACGTAATGCTACTTATCCCCCTGGGACTACCGTCGGGAGATGGGTTGAGCACTAGATTGTTCGTCTGCTGGGTTCACATTGCAGTACTTTCATAGTCGCATATCCTTTTAGGTCGCACGGCACTTGATAAATTTGGGCTAAAACCCGTATACGTATGCGCCGCCTTTTTCCAACCTTGCTAATTTTACTCATGTTTTGGCCGGTAATGGGCAACGAGACTGCTGATTTAAAATTTGTTTTAAATTTTCTCTTCAGTATTTATTTACGTCTATGTACTTACGCTTGATCATTGACGTGATTTGTATGTGATGGGTATGGCCTCGAGAAATTTACTGTATTACACTCAGAAAAAACACTAACGCATAATGAAAAAAAAAAACATTTCCTAAAAAATTTCTTTAAATTGAGGAAAATTTCAATTCAGTTAATAAGAATTTCTTATTTTTTACAAACCTTCATTAACTTGAGGAAACATTATTCTTCATTTTTTTTTTTTTTTCAATCAAGAGTACTTGAATACTTTTAAGAAAATTATTCCTATGACCAAGAAAAAAAACATCTGTTTTTGAGAAAATTACTTGATTGCATAAATTAAGGGAAGCGTGTCTATGGGGTAAAATTAAGCCCTTTTTTTCTTCGTTTTTAGGAATTTTTACGATTTTGTTTGAGTGCAGGCAATATATCTATCTATCTATCTATATATATCATATATCTATCCTCTTTGGTGCAGGTATCAACATTGTGCAATGAATTAGGGCCCAAAAGCTTCGCTGGTCATGTTATGCCCAGGTGCTGCCAATTGGTACCAGTTATCGCAAGGCTGGAATTTCTTGAAAGCAACGGCCGAAATAGCCTTGACGCCTGGGCTAACGCTAACGATGGTGATAATAGAATAACTTAATTTTGTTAGAAAAATCTGCTGGGACTCGTATTGTTTTATGACGAAGCTATTCATTTGTTAAGTATTGGTCAGGAGCATACTCTCGTACTTTTTTGATATTTACGTCTTCTATTGATGATTTTTTTTAAATTAAGATTTTAAGACTACTTCATCTAGCGTAAGACTTTAAATATAAAAGTAAGGGTAAACTTGCTTACTCCGTCGCCCATCTTGTTTATTTTTTCGTTTCCCTTTTTTTAATTCGAATCAAACCCGCCAATAGGAGCTCTTCGCAGATTTTGAGTTTTTTTGAAGTTGCAGCAAATTGCAGAAATTTTCGCTTATTTCTGCTGAGCAATTTCTGTACAAGCAAAAACCAATTAATAAGCCCAAAATATTAACAATTCATACATTTATAAATTATCTCATCCCTTTTTATTAATAAATTGAAAAGTACAAAAATTAATGTAAATGTAAGCGTGGATGTATGTAAATAGTGTTTTGCCGACGGCAAAGGCATATGCCCAAATCTCAATGAAATTAAAGATTTTGCAGAAGAAATAAAAGCAAATATTGAAATTTGATAACACATTAAAAATTAAAATAATATTGAGGTTTTATCTGGACTGTGGGTGGGAAACTTCCTGAGAACATATATGCAAAATTTCATTTTATTTTGATATACTAACCACAATTTAACTATTTGTTTACGTTTCCAACATCGCGTTTTTTGCTAATCTTCAAGTAGGTAATGTGATGAATTTCCTACCGCCAATTTCACAATTTCTATTACTGTCCGTCGTTGGTGATTCTCTATAGTTTTACGTCTCTGCATATTATGAGCATTTTTCGATCTTTGATCTTCGCTGCCTATCGAACGTCGAATTTGAAATTGGTATTATGACACCTCATCTCTGTCGAAATTTTCGTTGTGTATCTAATTTTGAAGCGAATAGAAGTTCACGAATCACTTATTTCAACAATACATGACGTAAGCGTAGGTAGGTAGGTTGAACTGGCCGGTCCATGAGGACCTCACATAGACTGATTGAGTCCGTAGTGTTACCAGAAGTTTGTTTTAACGACCAAACTGATCAAAAACCAGGACCTATGTTATAAAATAACTCCGTCCTCTTGGCAAATACTAAGCTTCCTAGGACTTAAGCCACTTGCTGCTTCTAGATCTGACAGCTGTATCACTCCTAATAGCTGGAGTCTTAGCCTGGCAAGTGCAGGGCAAGAGCACAGAACGTGCTCGATCGTTTCCTCCTCCAACCCGCACTTCCTACATCTGCAATCACTGACCAAGCCTAGTTTAAAGGCATGTGACGCCAGAAGGCAGTGTCCAGTCAGAATACCCGTCATGAGTCTACAGTCCTCTCTTTTTAATGATAGGAGCAACTGTGTTAGTCTAAGGTTGTAAGACCTACACATAATCTTCGACACTTTACAGCCCCGCGCTTGAACCCACGCCTTTCCCGCTTGGTCGATCATGTGCACCTCTCGCCTTCGCTTAATCTCGCCCAATCTAATTGGGACATCTACGGAGCAAGCTTCAAGGGATGCACCCTTTTTAGCTAGTTCGTCCGCTTTTTCATTCACATCTATTCCCATATGCCCTGGGACCCAATATAGATGTATGCTTCTCCCTGTCCCGATTCTCTCCAGAGACTGCTTACACTCTAACACGCATTTAGATGCTGTGCTATGCGAGATTATTGCCTTAATTGCTGCTTGACTGTCAATATAAAAGTTAACATGGTTGCAGCTTAAGCTATTCTCTTCCAGGGTTTCTACTGCTTTGGTTACGGCTAATATTTCCGCTTGGAAAAAGCTACAGTAATCCGGCAGCCTGTAGGATCTGCTTATTTCCGGATCAGCGCAGTATACCGCAGACCCTACTCCTTCCACTACTTTGGAACCATCGGTGTACACATGTATCGCCTCGTCCGCCATTTGCGCACCCTTGCGCCAACCGTCCATCTCTATTGTGGCCTTAAGATCTCCCTCGAAGCGCAGATAGGGAATCATGTAGTCTGTTCGTCTTGTGATTGATGACGCTATACTACTATGGCCATATGGTCGGCGCTCAAGCTGCCCCGAAGCACCGAGCCTGGTTGCGGTCGTTAACGCTTTGTTCTTTGCTACCAGGTCTACAGGTGGGATGTGCAAAATGGCATACAGTGCAGCCGTCGGGTTGTTTTCAGGGCTCCGTAATGCTAAGCATCGATAGTCTGCATACCCCTTTAATTTTTTGAGGTATGTTGTTTTTTGTGTGGCTTTCCACCAAACAAGAACTCCATAGTATAGAATAGGGCTTACAATCGCTGTAAAAACCCAATGAGAAAGAGAGGGCGATAGGCCACACGTACACCCCAGCATTCTTTTACATGCATAGAGTGCCGTTGAGTCCTTCTTGACCCTCTCCTCCACGTTGAGCTTCCATGACAGCTTAGATAGATAGATAGATAGATGTTGTGAGGTTAAGCACTGCGACCTATTGGTCTATTGTGCCCTCATTCTCTTTACAACACTTCATCCAAGCCGAGTTCTCTGATAAAATCCAGAATGGTTCTTGGCTTCAGAGAATGTATGTGACTATTTTCTAATTTGGATGATCCTAGGATCCTAAGCCTTCGTCTCGCGACTGCATCACATTCCTTCAGGATGTGTTCTGCAGACTCATCTTCGGCATCACAGAATCGACAGAGGCTACTAGCCGATATACCCAATTTATGCATATGGCTCTTTAGCCTACAGTGACCTGTGAGTATACCTGTTAAAATCCTAAGGCTAATTTTTGGGAGATTAATCATAGCCTTATATCGCTTTGAATTGTACCCTCCTATTAGTGCCTTTGCCTGCCGAAGTCCTGGACTTTCACGCCAGTGTTGTTCTCTGAGGCACGCCTCCTTTTGTCTAAATTCCTCCCTTATTGTATGTGACCCTATTGGGACCATAGGCTCGGGACCTATTGGCTTTCCGGCCGCTGCCAACCTGGCAAGCTCGTCCGCTCGCTCGTTACCATCCACTTCCCTGTGTCCAGGTACCCATGCTAGACGGATGGTGTTATTAACTCCTAGACTGTTTAACCTCTCTACGCACTCAAGGACTGTTGATGATTTAATCTCAACTGATGATAATGCCTTGAGTGCAGCTTGACTGTCGCTGAGTATAGCGATTTTCTCGTTGGTATATCCCCGCTGTAAGTTTATCTCTGCACACCGGCTTATGGCAACAACTTCGGCTTGGAAGATGCTCGGATATTTTCCGAGTGGTAGGGATATTTTGGTTCGGGGGCCGACGATCCCCGCTCCTATGCCCTCCGGTGTCTTCGAGCCATCGGTGTACCATATTATGGTGTGTTCCTGGTGAAGCGCTTCAATCCTGGAAGTGTCCCACGTACATTTGTTCCCCAGCTCTATTTTGAAGCGCTTCTCAAACTTAATTATCTTCCTCGTATCATCTCTGGGAAGTTGGATAAGTGGAATCTGCTCCTGCAGCTTCGCCATGCTCCGTGACTGTATCACTTTGCCTCTTCCATATCCCTCTTTAGCTATGTTTACTAAAGTTCTCCTGGCTGCCTGCTCAATTATTATATGTAGAGGCGTTAACTCAATCAGCACCTCTATTGCTGCCGTCGGGCATGTTCGCATAGCTCCCGTAATGCAGACACACGCTAAGCGTTGAAGCTTCGTGAGTGATTTTTGTACGGTCACCATGGTTGTCCTTGATGCCCACGCAACTGCTCCGTACACTATGATAGGTCTCACTATCATAGTGTACATCCATCTTAGGATCTTTGGGCTGCATCCCCAGGATCTTCCTGCAATACGTCTGCACACCATTATTGCTCTTGTAGCCTTTGATATGGTATTGTCGACGTGTTTCCTCCATAAGAGCTTAGAGTCAAACGTGACTCCCAAGTATTTCACCTCAGTCGTGTACTCCATCTGTACTCCCTCCATTGTGATTTGCCTAATCCCTTCCAGTTTTCTTTTCCTGGTGAAGGGCACAATGGATGTCTTGTTAGGGTTGATACTTAGCCCTACCTCATTACACCATTCTTTCGTTAGCCTCAATGCCCTTTGCATTATGTCGCAAAGGGTGCTCTCAAATTTGCCCCTTACAATGATAACAATATCATCCGCGTACCCCTGACATCGGATTCCGTTTTCTGAGAGCCTCTGTAGAAGTTCATCTACTACCAGGCTCCACAGCAGGGGTGACAGGACGCCCCCTTGCGGACATCCTTTCGTTGTTTTGATCTCTACTGTACCGTCCCCACTTGAGGTTTCGGCAGTCCTCGTACGCAATAAGGCGTTTATCCACATACGGATTGGACGTTGTATCTCTCTTCTCTCGAGTGCCCGATTCACACTTTCGTGTGTCGTGTTGTCGAAAGCCCCCTCTATGTCCAAAAATGCGCATAGCGTTATCTCCCCGCACTCGAACGCACTTTGGATTTCTGTGGACAGTTGATACAATGCAGTTTCTGTCGACCTGCCTGTCCTATATGCATGCTGATCTCGATGTAGTGGCATTCTATCGAGAACCTTTGATCTGATCTCGTGGTCTACAATTTTCTCCATTGCTTTCAGAGCAAAGGACGTCAGGCTTATAGGCCTAAAGGACTTTGGGCTAGAGTAGTCCTTTTTTGCCACTTTAGGTATAAAGACCACCACTTTTGCTCTTCTCCACACTGTTGGGATGTATGCCAGTGCGAGGCTATCCCTCATAATCCTGGCCAGGTGTGGGATCAATTCCTCTCCCTGCTGCAGAAAGGCTGGATATATGCCATCCACTCCCGGAGATTTGTAGCTCTGGAAAGACCTTACTGCCCACTTAACTGTGCTGTCGCTGAAGAGTTCTTTGGCGAGGTTCCAATCTGTGGGTGTCGGTCTTACCTCTCGAACCTCCTCCGGCGAGGTTTCCGAGGATGCGTCCGGGAAGTGCGCTGCAAGCAGGGCATGTGCTCTTTCCTCCTCTGTCCTTGTATAGGTTCCATCGGGGAGTTTCATCGATAATCGCGTCTCCCTTTGGTCCTTGGCTAGGGCTTTATGAAGCCTTGCTGCCTCTGGAACTTCTGTTATGCCCTCGCAAAATTTCCTGAAGCTCTCTCTTTTAGCTTTCCTAATCTCTTTGTTATATGTTGTTAGATTTGCTGTGTACTGCTCCCAGTTTCCCGTGCGTCTCGCTTGGTTGAAGAGTTTGCGCACGGTTTTCCTCATTTCCGAGAGCTTCCTCGACCACCAGGGGGTTTTACTCCCTGGGCCCTTTGATTCACGACAGCTAGAGTTATACGCTTCAATAATCACACTGTTGAAGTTGTTAACCCTGATCTCTAATTCCATATAACTTGTTCCTCTGTTCCTATTCTCTATAGTGGCAAGATTTTCCTGTATTGTATTTCTAAACATATCCCAGTTTGTGTTCCTGGGATTTCGCTTTGGTGGTCCTTCTAGAGGTATAGCCCCGATGACAAACTGGATAATAAGATGGTCCGACATGGAGGGTTCAGAGGAAACCCCCCCATCCCGAGACCAGCTCATCAGCCAGATCGTTACCCAGGATTATATCCAGGACTTCCTCTCTAGACCTAGTGATGAAGGTTGGTGAATTCCCAACGTTGTATATACTTAGGTCATTACTAATAATAAATTCAAGAACGGACTCACCGCTTGAATTGGTGTCGCTTGGTGAGCTTACTGTCTAGGATGATTCCTAAATATTTTGTGCAAGGTTTCTCCTGTAAGGTCACCCCTCCTAACTTAGGCCTGGTCCAATTTGGGACCTTGTACCTCTTTGTAAACAAGACCATATCCGTCTTCTCCGCATTGAACTAATCGTTGGAAGGCACTTTCCACGTATGACAATTGCAACGTGATCTGCGTAAGCCGTAAGTTTTACGAGTCCCTCATCGAATTGCCTGAGCAGTTGGTTGATGACCAGCGTCCACAGCAGAGGTGATAGCACCCCTCCCTGCGGCGTGCCCCTGTCCACTGATTTCGTGGCCTCGTACAATCCCCATTGTGATGTAATCTTTCTGCAATTTAACATGCACCCGATCCATCTGATTAAGGCAGGATGTACTTTAATGTAATTAAGACCATCCATAGTCGCCCATTTTGCAACATTATTGAAAGCCCCGGCAATGTCCAAGAAGACTCCTAGAGCAGACTCCTTATATTCCAGGGATTTCTCTATGCTTATTACCACCCTATGCAATGCGGTGTCTACCGACTTGCCTTTGGTGTACGCATGCTGTGTTGTGGAGAGCAGCTTTTCATCCACGTTGGACTTTATGTACACATCTATCAGCCTCTCAAAGGTTTTGAGCAGAAATGATGATAAGCTAATGGGTCTATAGTCTTTGGGGTACACGTGACCGATCTTCCCCGCCTTTGGTAGAAAAGCTACACGAGCAGTTCTCCAAGAGTGCGGTACATGATTCAGTCGTATGCACCCATCGAATATTATTTTAAGCCATTCCACGACGGACCTACTTGAGACTTGTAGCATGGCCGGGAATATGCCATCTGGGCCCGGCGATTTAAACTTAGAAAACGTCTTCACTGCCCACTCGATCTTGGTATCGGTTACCAAGCCCGGCACTACTAGCTCCGTGATCGAAGTGTGAGTGATGTCTGCTGGCTCCTCTAAACCGTCTCCCGATGGGAAATGTGTATCGAGAAGCACCTCAAGGGATTCCTCACTATTACGTGACCATTCCCCGTTCTCTTTCTTTATTAGTCCCTGGACTATGTTCCCCTTTGCTAGGACTTTTTTCAACCGTCGCTCCAGCGAAACGGAGCACTCTATGTCCGTACAGAAACTTTTCCATGAGTTTCTCTTCGCCCTGGTAATTTCACGCTTGTAGATCCTCAGTAGATCCCTGTACTCTTCCCGACACGCTTCGCTTTCCGCGGTGTTTGCGAGCTTAAACATTTCTTTTACCTGTCTTCTTAGAAGACTCAGCTCATTGCTCCACCATGGCGGCTTTGCTTTTCCTCTGAATCTTCTTAGAGGGCAAGCTTTGTTATACGCAGTCATAAGAGTCCTTGTTAGGAATTCATTCGACTCCTGCAGTTCCTCTACATTAGCAACCTCTTTGGGTTGTCCCAGTTTTGTTTCTACATGTTCCTGGATCACGCTCGGAGCTCAATGTAATATCCAGAACTTGCTGGATGTTGGACCAATGTATGTAGGGACATTTCCCCTGTTGGCTATCTGCAAATTGGTTTGCAGGATGTAACAAAACAGAGATTCGCCTCTCTCGTTCGTATCTGCTCTTCCCCACGCATTGTGGTGCGCATTTGCATCTGCGCCTATGACCAACCGCCCTTTGCGCCCTTCCTCCTGTACTAGCCTTTTGCACTCCATCGGTAGGACCTCCGCAGCATGGGCCATGTAGCAGGACGCCAGGATAAATGCCTGCTTATTCTTTTGCTCAACGGCCACCGCTACGAGATCCTCAGTGGTGTAATTAGGCAGCATATATGAATGCAGCTGTTTCCTTACCATTACTACAGCTCGCACCCGTCCTTCCGTTTGCGCGTAGTAAACGCCAAACCCGCGCGCTAAGTCCAGAAACCTTTCCTCCCGATGAGAGCCACGGCTCCTGGATCAGCGCCACGTCAAACGAACCCTCCTCAAGGGTTAGGAGGAGTTCGCTCGACGCCACTTTACTGTGTTGGAGGTTTATCTGTAGGACTCGCAGCACCATTGGGCTGTTTTTCCCCCTCCAGCACCTTCGTCTTGACGTCGTCGTCCTACGTAAGCGTAAGTATTTTATGAAATTTTAAGCTTCGAGCTGCAAAAAAAAGGGGCAGAAATGACAGTTTATATGGGGTATATACTATATATACCACCGATCTATACAATTTTTTCAGACAACAATTAATGCTCTATACGTAAGCAAGCGGTGAAATTTGAAGCCTCTAGCTGTTAAAATGGGGCAGTAATTACGAAAACCATCTTGAGTAGACAAACGTTTTTCCCTGGGAGTGCAAACCGGAGGAATTCGGTCTCTTGCTTGTCTCGATAAACCTCAATCATTGAAAACTGACCCTGAGGAGCAAACGAAAAGGTTGGCCACATCCCATAGTTGTTACAATCGGAGAAAAAACGGTGCTGAAATGGAGAAAGAAGAATGGATGGCCTCACCCAAAATTGTGGCGGGAATTAAAGAAATATGTTGAGAAATCGGCTGAGTATGTTGGTTGACAGCAGTGGACGAACTGCTTTGCGAAGATATTGTTGAGGCATGTGCGCGTTGCAAACAGGTCTATGAAAAGAAAAGATTGAACACAGCCCTCAATTGTGGTTGGAATTGGAGTGCAAATTGAAGCGAAAATAAAGCGTGATGAAAAGTATTTTGTATCTTATCGCTTTGTCAAGGGCCCGAAGATCTGAGCAAGATGCATCGAGGTATTGACCCAAGAAGGTGCATAGCGTTAGGCAAGGAAGTACAGTTTCAAGCAATATCGAAGCAAAGACAGTTTATCTACAACAATGTATCATACATTGTACAAACGGCTTGGCAGAAGAGGTTGGTTACATTCCTAAATTGTGATAAACAAATATATATCTCACACTGATTAATGCATTGATCAGATATTGAGATAACAAAAATTAATGAAAGAGGGATACGGACAGGCTCGGAATTCGCAGTGGAGTTGCCTAGAAACCGGGTGCCATTTACCTAGAAATGGAACGGCGGGTATAGATAGGCCATCGACCTCACCAGGGCTGGTTGACTTGAACAGCCCATTGGTACCAACTTTGTTAGGCCGGTGATCAACGGATACAATTTTTTAAAATTGGCGCGGCGCCACCCACATTAGGCAGAAATAAATTCAAAAGTTTTGCAAACCGTTAAACAAAAGCCATTGATATCACTTTGCAATATGACAGAAATATGGTCCTTGGTATTATATATATCTACATCCAATTAAAAGCGGAAAAGGACCATGCGGGAGGAGGGCAATCTCCCTAGGGAGACGCGCGTCATCTAGCTCAAGTTCGATCTGCAAAAATCAATTAGATTGATTGGGGACCTGTCATTTTCACAGCATATTGTTAATTTGAGACCAAAAGTTTCTCTGTTGAAATTACTAAACAAATTTGTTTTTTTTTTTTTACAGAATGTCTGTTTGTTCACGAACAACAAACCCGATTTGCCGTTGATTTTACTACCGTTATTCCTTTCGGTGAAGGTCGAGCGAACTTGGGTAATGTTATGTGACATTTTGTAGCAACTAAGTTATCCGTGAAACACAAAACCTCCTATAAGTAATTCAAAAATTGCAAGTACAAAATAGTATATGAGATTGAATCGAGCTTCATGTAGTGGGTGAACGGAAAACTCAGCCGCTGACAATGACCGTCGCACTATATTTGCAAATAAGTAGCTTCATATAAGTGAAACGTTCATAGCTAAATTAAAATTTTTCTTTTTGTTGTTTTTTAACTCTATGTCAATTTACAAGTGAAGTATGAGCATTGTTGCCAATAACTTATCACACGTCTGCCACAAATGACGCATCGTTACGCCGCGATCTAAAAAAACAATATTTTATTATTTTCTTTATTTTATCATAAGAGTACATCGTTTCCTCAAGTTGGTTATGGAAAAACCTTGCCTTCTGGCGTCACATACCTTGAAATACTAATTAGTGATAGCAGATGTGGGAAGGGTGGGTTGGAGGAGGAAACGATCGGGTACTTTTTGTGCTCGTGCCTGCGCTCGCCAGCATAGGAATAATACAGATATCAGATCTATAATCAGCAAGCGGCATAGGTTTTAGAAAGCTTCTGTTTGTCAAGAGAACGGAGTTATTTTATATCAAAGTTCCTCGTTTCTGATAGGGGTTTTCTGTTTGGCCGTTTAAAAAACTTCTGGTAATACCATGAACTCATTCAGTCCATGTGAGGTCCTCACGGAGCGGCTAGTTTAACCGAACCTAAAGGAAATCACATTTAATGAATGTATCATCATAGACCTTTCTCCACCTTCTACTTTATAAAATATTTACACCTACATACATATGTATGTACGTAAACATATTTATCAAATATTTCCATTGTCCCGTTCTAGTGACTCAACAATGCACTCTGGGTAAGGCGACTTAATTTGATGGATACATTTCATGGGCCGTATCGTGTCATAGGACTCGTAAGCGAATTCCATTTTTATACAATAGCTCTAAAATGGTGAATCGGATTATTAAATATATGAACTAGAGACAACGCGTCCACAATAGATTCATAATTTATTTTTATATTTTTTTAAAGTTGAGAGTTTTATACATGAAACGTGTTAGTATTTTGAAGGCCGCATGATTTATTCGTTTTTCGATCTAAAGCATGGGCGGTACCACGGCTAAATTATTTATCTAGGTTGTTGAGTTCGAATTTGCAAACATAAAATATATTATCAAATCTAGTACTACGAGGGTTAATGCACAATCATGTCAAGCTTGCATGTTCTGACATTTGTATTATCATTTTTCTTCTTGTCATTATAATTCTTTTTATATATGTACACTGAAAGAAATGGTGCTAGTAAAATCAACAAATCGGTTCTGTTGTTCTTGACTTAACGGATATTCGGTGAAATTGATCGAATTATGGTTAAATCGACCGAGTTCTTTGTCAAACGAACAAATTAGTTTAGTCATTTCAACAGAAGAGAAATTGACGCTCTTAAGTTAGCAAAATTCTGTAAAATTGACAGATTCCTGGTCAATCTAAAGCGCCAAATACACGACACGAACATTTCCGCGAACATTCCCGTTATGTCATGTTTCTGCGACCTTTTCTGTCGTGTATGGTGGTGTTTGCCAGTTCGCGCAAATGTTCGCCAAAAATCAAAGTATTTTAATTTTTGGCGCACATTTGCGCGAACTGTTCGTGCGTTTATGGCGAAATAGCTCATAATCGTAGTAATTTCTGAACGGAACAGACGTGCGCGGAAAAGTAAAATGGACAATAAAAAATTTCTGAGTGAATTTATTGAAATGTATAAATCTTTGCCATCATTGTGGCAAGTAAAAAGCAAAGATTATTGTAATAGAATTAAAAAGAATAATGATTATGCGACTTTAATCTGCCACAGCGAGCAATATTGCTGCAGCACAATTGTTGTCCGTATTCATCGCTGTCTGAAAGAGAACTAATGTTCGGCCAAAAGTTCGTATGGTGTATGGCCAAAGCTGCGAACAAGATTGCGGAATGTTCGCGGAAATGTTCGTGTCGTGTATTTGGCGCTTAACTGATTTTTCTGTTAACGCAACTGATCTTACAGGTCATTTCAACGGCGATCAACTGTCAATACATGAGCAAATTTCAAAGAGAATTTTACGCTCAATGCACTCTCTACTTTGTACTTATGACGATAGTGCCACTTGTTTAAAAAAACACCAAAATAAGAAAACCATCAAATCGAAAAAACACACAAAATGGGAAAACAACAAAAAAATAGTTTTTCAGTTATCAATACAAAACGAAAAAACCCTTTTTTGAATTTACTGTGCAAAAATTATGAGATACCGGGACACCTATCTATCGGGTACAATTTTGCAACTTCTCGTCCAAGCGACGTCCAAGTTTTGCTTGAACGAACAGGATTTTTCCAAAGTTAGTAACATTTTGTTCAAGTTTTTACGAATTTTCACTCACGCGAACGAATTTAATAAGATAATAAAGAACATCCTTTTTTAATGTTGATGTTTCCGACAACATAAAAGTTTGAGTTGTTTTGGAATCGTTTCAACTTAAAGTGTTACGAAAATTATACTTGCCGAATTACATGTAAAGTTACTCCTATGGTGAATTACCTTCTAGCGATTTGATTCTTTACTTTTCTATAACTTACAAGTTCTCTATTTTAAATGTTATGTCAAACATTTAGACTAAAATTTTTGTTCGAAACAATCAAGTGTGGCAGCTACATGTGAGAGAAGAAATTGAATATGAGCTGAGCTGCAACTGAAAGAATTGAGAATCAGTTTTGTGACTACTATTTTCATTTCTATTTGCAAAGCGAAGTTCAAAACTATAAATTAAATAAATTTTAAATATAAAATTTGGTGAAAGTGCGTTTAATAAAACAAAATAATAAAACGTATAATGTTTAATGTGTGCCAGCATATTTGATGTAGCCCAATTGACGTTCGGTAAGTAAGTGCCACAGTGGTGTGATGGTAGTGTGCTCTGCCTGCCACACTGTATGCTCTGGTTTCGCACCCCGGGCAAAGCAACATCAAAATTTTGAAATAAGGTTTTTCAATTAGAAGAAAATGTGTCTAAGCGGTGTCGCCGCTCATCAGTGTTCGGCAAGCACTCCAAGTGTATTTCTGCCATGAAATGCTCTCAGTGAAAACTCATACGCCTTGCAGATGCCGTTCGGAATCGGCATAATCCCGCCAATTTGTAAGAAAAATTAAAAAGGAGCACGATGCAAATTGGAAGAGAAGTTCGGCCTAAAATCTCTTCGGAGGTTATCGCGCCTTACATTTATTTATTTATATGGCAACATAGGTACTTTCATACAAAGCTGTCGAAACAACTTTTTTTTGTTCATTTGACTACTAAAACGGTCAATTACGAATCAACGATTTATGCGCAGTTGATTCAACATCTTGTTGCGATGGATAAAAATTGACAGAAATTTCGGTTGAATTGACCCGTATTTCGATTGATTTTACCAGTCTTTTTCTTTCAGTGTACATCTGCGTACAGTCAATTTAAGAATTAAAGTATTCTACTGCGTATTCATTTAATCGGAAAGCACCGCATTTTAATAGCAGAAGCATTTCTTGCTGCTTGGACAGCCCGCTTTAGCCGCAAAGGTAAAATACCACCACCGCTAAAGCAATAATTCGCAACATAGGTTGATATCTCGTCAAAATTTCAGTAAGTGGTCAGATCAAGTTTTGGAGATATAAACTACTTTTACAAGTTTAAAGAGGCTTTCTGATGATATCCGCTTGCTTGTCCACGCCAATTTATTCTTCCAAGGAGTAAAGTACAATTGATACACAATTATTTTTTCAGACATTGCATTCTATATTCGCTATATGTATATTGGAGTAATTTTATTTGTTTTTGGTTGATGGTGTAAAGAACTTTTCTATTTTGTTGAGCACAAAGGCTTCCAAGCACAGCTTAAGGTTCTGGATGATGACTTCAGGCTGAAGTCGAATTATCGAAAATAATGAAAGTTAAAATAAAAACATTTTCAAGAAAAATTTTCTAGAACTATAATACTAGTGGCGGCCACCGTGGTGTGATTGTAGCGTGCTCCGCCTACCACACCGTATGCCCTGTGTTCACACCCCGGGCAAAGCAATTTAGGAATTTAGAAATAAAGTTTTTCAATTAGAAGAAAATTTTTCTAAGCGGGGTCGCACCTCGGCAGTGTTTGGCAAGCGCTCCGGGTGTATTTCTGCCATGAAAAGCTCTCGGCTTAAAACATGTAGGTCCCGTCCGGCCAATTTGTAGGGAAAATCAAGAGGAGCACGACGCAAATTGGAAGAGAAGCTCGGCCTTAGATCTCTTCGGAGGTTATCGCGCCTTACATTTATTTATTTATAATACTAGTAAATATAATGAAACTTGTAGATAATTTCATAATCAAAACCAAAGCTCTGTATGTTAGCCTTTAGTTTAACTGACATTTTCCTATAAAAGCAGTCTTGTTTTTTTGAATATACTTTTGGAAAGTAAAAAGTAAAGAATATTAATAAAATCAAACGAAGGTATGTGCTAAATAATAGCAGAATTTATAATAATAGCAAATTTTTGTACCGTAGCCTTTTGGTCATATTAGTAGTCCAATATGACTCCACCTCTCACTTGGCTTTTGAGTACTCAGTGAAGATTTTTTTTTTTTACTTTTGGAAAGAACTCTTCCTTAAGTGTTCCTGTGGATTACTTAGAAGGAATACTCCGAGCATAAAAGGGTGATTCTGCCCTAGGATATCACAATATAAAATGAACCAAATTTTTTATATGAATGAGGATAAATTCACGGAGTACTTACAAGGAAATCGAGAGCTGGAGTAGATAAGCCATATTTTAGTACTAATATGACAGAAATTCCCAATATACATTCAAAATTCAACATTATAAGTTGTTATTCTTCCAAAGATAAATTGGAAATAATTCAGGCTGTCTGTTCCCAATCCTGGTCTTGAGATAAATATTTTGGAAATAATATCTTATACGATCCGCGTTGAAGCTTGCAACTCCACTGTAGAAAAAATTCGAATTTAATAAGTTAGCCACTCATGAATTCTGTATAAGGCTTTTTTAAACAAGTTCTTTGATCGGCGGTCTTTCGCATATTTATCGATAAGATGACACCAATTAATTACAAACACTTAAGAGGCAGAAAATAATTCACACAAACTTTAACATCTGTGATTATTTTTCCATTTATAAGTTATAATATAAACATTTCAGAAAGATTAAACGGGGAGAGCGAGCCAAGATAAGATAAGATAAATAAAAGACTCAATATTAAGAAGTGAGTTAAATGAATTGTTTACTACTTAATAAACCCAGAGAGAGTCTATGTTTGTGCCAACGATACGGTTGCCACACCATGTTTTCATAAAAAAAAAAAATAAATGTAAGGCGCGATAACCTCCGAGGAGATCTAAGGCCGAGCTTCTCTTCCAATTTGCGTCGTGCTCCTCTTGATTTTCCCTACAAATTGGCCGGACGGGACCCACATGTTTTATGCCGACTCCGAACGGCATCTGCAAAGCAGATGAGTTTTCACTGAGAGCTTTTCATGGCAGAAATACACCCGGAGTGCTTGCCAAACACTGCCGAGGTGCGACCCCGCTTAGAAAAATTTTCTTCTAATTGAAAAATCTTATTTCTAAAATTTTGATGTTGCTTTGCCCGGGAGTTGAACCCAGGGTGTACGGTGTGATAGGCGGAGCACGCTACCATCACACCACGGTGGCCGCCACCATGTTTTCATATGGGACCAAAATTCATCGAATAAAAGGACCAAATCCAAGGAAATTGACCAAATTTTTGCACTTTTTACCTGGCTGACAAACAATTCGGCAATTCACAATGTGTCGAATTCGTTGTAAAATCTTTAATTTCAAGTTGTGGTAAATGTCACATCATGTCACAAACACTTAACAAAAAGCCATATATGTATAAATATATGCTTTAACGAAAAACGTTAGAGGAAAACCCGTGCCACAAGCCGAGCTAGTTCTGTTTTTTTTTACATAAAAATCTTGTTTTAAAACTAAATTTCTTCATAAAATCAGTTCTAAAAGTTAAACAAAAATTTTTTTCCAGTTCAGGGCTCGAATCGTAACATCCGTGATCGTATGTGACGAGTGACTGAACGTACACGTTACGTTCCAATTTCATTCGATCACAAACCGGCATTCGTATACATATAAATTTCATGAAAAATGTAAGTAAATAGTTGAAATATATGAATAAATAAAATATGATAACACATTTCAAACTCTTATTATTAACAAAGGTCGAATTCAAACAAACTAAATCCAATCCAAAAGGAAATAATGGCGGATTTCATGGCGAGACACCCAGGACTGGCGAAGAATAATCTTCCAAACTCTGGAAACGGCAGAATTACCTCCAATAGACTTTGGGAGGAACAATAGATTAAATGCTGAAGGGCCACCAGTTAAGGATGCAAAGACGTGGAGGAAAGTATATACAGCCGTTATTATATCTTTTGATGCTTGAAAGTAATACACTTGTTTTTATTTCATTGCAGGCTTTTGCTGATCAGAAGTATCAAGCAAAAAAGAAGCTTTCCTTCAATAAGCAGTCAAAGAAAAAGTCTGCTGGGGACCCTATCAGGAAAAAACAATAACTGCTATCATTGAGGCGGCTGGCCTTGAGGTTTGTGTAGCAGGTGATGAAAATATAATTGCGTATGGCAGAGCTCGAGCAACGCTGACTTCATCAAAAAACAGTGAGAGCTATAGTGCAAGCAGCGATGACGAATCACCAAGTTGTTTGCCAGGTTCATCAACTGCTCCACCCGCCGCCATTGTTGATAGAACGCCGCGATCAAAAACGTCCCGCAAAAAAAGTTCAAGCGAACAAAAAATGGCCTTACTGCAAGACAATTTTAAAACCGTGTCCGATTTTCAAAGGGGGTTGGACGAAAAGCTGGACAGATTGCTGGACGTTCAGGAACGGTTCCTGTTGGTGCAAAAAGAGGCAAGTCTTATCGACTTGCAAATAAAGGGACTGGAATTGGATTGCATCAAAAAAAATACTTGATTCCTTTCTTATATCAGCCAAATTGTTTAAACAAAAGTAACATTTTTACTAAAAAATTCGTGTGTGTGATTGTTCGGTGTCAACTGTTCGCGCTAATTGCTTTTGAGTTAGGTATGATGCGACACATACGTACATATGTACATAGCATTCGCTGCGTTATTTAAATTCGGGGGTAGGTTTATAGGTATGTGTGGATGTACATCACTACATAGTATAAAACAAAGTCGCTGATTCTGTCCCTATGTCCCTTTTAATGCTTAAACCTTTAAAAATACGCAACGGATTTTGATGCGCTTTTTTTAATAGATAAAGGGCGATTGAAAAGGAAGGAACGCATGAACATATTTGTCTGAAAATTGGTGGAGGGGTCGCTCAGAACCAGGAGACAGACATAGGATAATTTTTATCCCGTTCTGGCTAGGGTCTTGAGATCAAAACGTGGACCTGGGTAATCCTGGGATATGTTTGTACAATATGGGTATCAAATGGAAGCTGTTTATGTGTACTTTGATACGGGGTATTTTTCGTACCCGCGGGTAACTAGAGTCTCGAGATATAAGCGAAAACGTGGACGCTGGTACCCCTAGAATGTGTTTATAGAATATGGATAACAAATGAAAGCTGTTGATGAGTGCTTTACTACAGAGTAATTTATACCGCTGGGTGACTAGGGTCTCGACATATAGGCCAAAAGGACAGTTAGATGTAGTTTACACTGACTTTTCTAAGGCATTCGACAAGGTAGACCACTCCATTCTCTTGGAAAAACTCAAAGCATTCGGCATTAACGGAAACCTTCTAGATTTTTTCTCAAGTTTTCTTATGGGACGAAAACTTTTCGTCCAAATGGAATCCGCTAGATCTCAAACTTACATAAATGCTTGGTCAGGTATCCCCCAAGGTACACATCTTGGGCCTCTCCTCTTTTTACTATTTATTAATGACCTTCCTGATCAATTTTCAACTGCGGATTGTCTTATGTTTGCGGATGATGTTAAATTAATCCTAAAAAATCAAAATACAATTGACTGTTCTAGTCTTCAGTCTGATCTAAATAATCTTTCTAATTGGTGTATATTAAATCATCTCAATCAATGTTGCGTCATCACGTTTGCTAAAAAGTCTAATGCGGCAGTTACTCACGAACGTACGTACCAAAAACGTGTCAGCTGACACGACCTATCTTATGGGTGTGCAATGTAAACGAAAACTCACCGACGTGCAACGCCCGTACGTACGTAGTCCGGAACGTAGAAATCAAAACAATTTTGATTTTTTCCGTAAGAACGTGTCAGCTGATCGCTCTCTCACTAGACAGAGTTGCCTAGTAAACTTTTGTACGCTAATTTTTGACCGTTTGCAATTTTATGCAAAAACGCCTAATTAAAGTTTGAAAAATTGTGAAAATAATTCGAAATAATTATGTAAAAGTGCTGATTATAAATATTTTATCTATTTATACTTATTTAATATGTATTCCGGCCTTTTACAATATCAAAAATTAAATTGGAAAAAATTGATGTTTCCATAAGCATACATGCAAAATGGTCAATGGCAACAGTGCTTATCTGTAAACAATACACACACAAATATGTTATGTACATGTACACAGACGCACACATTGATTCCTACGGGCTTGAGAGTTCGGTCAAACGTGCTTCGTACGACAAACGTCCTTACGTACGGCACACGTTGGTGGGTAACTGCCGCATAAGACATTGACTTGCGACTATGTACTAAACGGACAAAAATTGTGCCGTAAAGATACTATTAAGGATCTAGGGGTTATTTTCGACTCTAGGTTGACCTTTTCCAACCATGTAGACCATGTGGTGTAGAAGTCTTTTTCTATGATTGGTTTTATACGCAGAAACACTGTGGATTTTGTTGACCCACTTACTCTCAAAGCGCTGTACATATCTTTAGTGCGTAGTCAATTGGACTATTGCTGTATAATTTGGAACCCTTACTATCAAAATCTTACTTCTATAATTGAAAAGGTGCAAAGGGTGTTCACTAGAATGGCTTTGCGTCCTCTGTCATGGCCAGATGTGCTTCCAAACTATATTGGCAGACGCAAGTTGCTAGGTCTACAAAGTTTGGAAGAGAGAAGGTCTTATTTTTCTATTATTTTTGTGTATAATGTGATGAATTCTAGAATCAACTGTGAACTGATTTCTAATTTAATACATGTTCACTCATCAAGTCTTAATTTAAGGACAACTCGTTTATTCGATGTAATTTTTCATGCAACCAATTATGGTTTCAATGAGCCACTCACAAGATGGGTTCGAATATTCAATTCATATGCTAAAAATTTTAATTTCAGTTTAGAGATAAGTAGTTTTAAGACTAGTCTCTTTATACTTTTTAATTAATGAGTCTGTTAGAACTATTCGGTAGACAATAATAAATAAATAAATAAATAAATAAGACGTTGACCCTGATACCCCTAGAATGTGTGTGTAATATGGATATCGAATGAAAGCTGTTGCTCAGAGCTTTAACGTAATTTTCATTGTGATAATCGATTTAGTCGCATCAACCTGGCAAAACTGATAAATTTGTATGCGAAGCCGAAAAAAAGCATGAATTGATAATACCCACATACCTATTTACATACGTCCTATTCGATTTGTCTGAATTTGGTATATAAATTTGCCTATATTAGTATTTACGATCCTTTTTTCGGGGAAGTAAATCAGAGACGGGCTGGGAATGCGGTTAGGACTAGGATTGGGACTGAGACTCGGAGTGGGAATGGAACTCGGAATGGGACTGGAACAAAATACATACCACCCTCTGGGACTGGCAATAAGGGATGAAGAAGAATGGGAAAACTTTGAGAGAAGAGAACAGAGGGAAGGATAAGGAGACTGAGAAAGAGATATAGTGAGACGAAAATATAGATGAAGCGAAAAAGACGGAGGGAGGAATGAATAAAATGATTAAGAAGAAGTGAAGAGGGGAGGACAGAGTTAGAGAGAAATAGCTTATTAAAATATATGCAGGTAGACCAAATTTAGGGCAGAACAACGTCTGACGGGTCTGCTAGTGTACATATATAAGAGAAAGTGGTGTTAGTTACACTATTTATAACTCAAGAACGGATGAACAGATTTGGCTGAAAATTGGTGGAGGGGTAGCTTAGAACAAGGAGGCAGACATAGGATACTTTTTCCCGTGCTGGATAGGGTCTTGAGATCACAACGTGGACCTGGGTAATCCTGGGATATGTTTGTACAATGTGGGCATCAAATGGAAGCTGTTTGTGAGTATTTTGATACGGGGTATTTTTCGTACCCGTGGGTGACTAGGGTCTCGAGATATAGGCCAAAATGTGGACCCGGGTACCCCTAGAATGTGTTTATAGAATATGGATAACAAGTGAAAGCTGTTGATGAGTGCTTTAGTACAGGGTAGTATTCATACCTATTGGTGACTAGGGTCTCGAGATATAGGCTAAAACGGGGACCCGGATACCCCTGGAATGTGTGTATAATATGGATATCAAATGAAAGCTGTTGCTCAGAGCTTTAAAGTAATTTTCATTGTGATATTCGATTTAGTCGCATCAACCTGGCAAAACTGATAAATATGCATGCGAAGTCGAAAAAAAGCATTAATTGATAATACCCACATACCTATTTACATACGTCCTATTGGACTTGCCTGAAATTTGGTATATAAATTTGCCTATATTAGTATTTACGATCCTTTTTTCGGGGAAGTAGACCAGAGACGGACTGGGAATGCGATTATGACTAGGGTTGGGACTAAGACTCGGAGTGGGACTGGAACTCGGAATGGGACTGGAACAAAATACATACCACCCTCTGGGACTGGCAATAAGGGATGAAGAAGAATGGGAAAAACTTGAGAGAAGAGAAAAGAGGGAAGGATAAGGAGACTGAGAAAGAGATATAGTGAGACGAAAATAGATATAGAGGGAGGAGTGAATAAAATGATTAAGAAGAAGTGAAGAGGGGAGGGCAGAGTTAGAGAGAAAAAGCTTATTAAAATGTATGCAGGTAGACCAAATTTAGGGCAGAACAATGTCTGACGGGTCTGCTAGTTTAAAATAAAAATGAAAGAGAATATTGAGTGTAATAAATAATTTCATTTACTTAAATACTGCCAGGCTTAATTTTGAAGCTATTTAGGAACATATCATTGCTTAGGACTCCCTTAAAAGTGAACGTTTTATTTGATCTATCGATTTTCCTATATTGGTAAGTTGGTTTGTTTCGCCTGTCTCAATTTCTAGAATATGATCTTCGGAGTGAAGATTTGACGGTTCATAATGTATCTTAAGTTTAATGCAAATGTTATGTAATGCAGCAGAAACATTTGCAAATCTTGCAATTTTCGCAGGATGGTATCTTCATCTTTTGTCATATCCTAAAATCCTCCAGCGCCCTTTGAGAATGCCAATTGCTCTCTCATCTGAACCGTCTGATGTGCTTCTGTATGGGGTTTTAACCACATCTCAAGTGGGTAGCCAGAATCTCCTATGTAAATGTATAAATTAATAATTGGTACAAAAAAGTTCGCTGCACCCAATAACTTTACCTAAAAGCCAGGAATTTCGATGCCTGTTTTGTTGAAATCCATCCTCCAAATCCCTTCTTTGATCGGAATGTTTCCAAACGAAGGAATCGTGAGCCGCACCACCGTATTGACAGTTGATTGCCAATATTATATAGGTGTGATCACATATCTGAGAATTTTTATAATTGTTTTAAAAATGTTTAATAAAAATTTTTAATAGCAACTTACAATCATAGCGTTGATGCTGTGGTACCCTTTACGGTTGAAGTACATTTGTTCGTTAGCTATAGGTTTTTGTAAACCAATATGTGTACCGTCCACACATCCAATCACTAAAAAATTTATAACTATATTCGCGGGTTCGAATCGAGCTCAAGGCCTAACAATAATTTTTTATCATTATTATTGTTATGATAAATTTTTTCTTAATTGAAAAAATTTTTAAATTAGAATAGAAGAAAGAAAAAATTTTAGACAACTGCCAAAGCTCGTTGTATAGATCCATTTCGGGAACTGCTAAATTCCTTCATCGGCAACGTTTAGGCGCCGCTGCTATAACCATTCAGACACCACAGCGGTTTTTTGTTTGTCTTCATTAATCCTACTTCTATTCTGGTTCGTGCCAATTGATATTCACACCACTGCGACATCTGTTGTAGAATAGCTGTGAAAATTGGACTTGTTTGTTGGCAATGCTGCCATAGTGTCATATTTTATTGACACTTTTTCCCCGTGCTCTGGGATGTATTAACAATTTTTGGTTGTTATATCGGCCTACTGATTTTAAGATCGCGGATTCGAATCGAGCTCAAGGCCTAACAATAATTTTTTATCATTATTATTGTTATGATAAATTTTTTCTTAATTGAAAAAATTTTTAAATTAGAATAGAAGAAAGAAAAAATTTTAGACAACTGCCAAAACTCGTTGTATAGATCCACTTCGGGAACTGCTAAATTCCTTCATCGGCAACGTTTAGGCGCCGCT
This sequence comes from Eurosta solidaginis, assembly GCF_040869045.1. Lineage (NCBI taxonomy): Eukaryota > Metazoa > Arthropoda > Insecta > Diptera > Tephritidae > Eurosta > Eurosta solidaginis. The sequence goes on along the minus strand of NC_090319.1, from coordinate 277,594,551 downwards.
GCTATAACCATTCAGCCACCACAGCGGTTTTTTGTTTGTCTTCATTAATCCTACTTCTATTCTGGTTCGTGCCAATTGATATTCACACCACTGCGACATCTGTTGCAGAATAGCTGTGAAAATTGGACTTGTTTGTTGGCAATGCTGCCATAGTGTCATATTTTATTGACACTTTTTTCCCCGTGCTCTGGGATGTATTAACAATTTTTTGTTGTTATATCGGCCTACTGATTTTAAGATCGCGGGTTCGAATCGAGCTCAAGGCCTAACAATAATTTTTTATCATTATTATTGTTATGATAAATTTTTTCTTAATTGAAAAAATTTTTAAATTAGAATAGAAGAAAGAAAAAATTTTAGACAACTGCCAAAGCTCGTTGTATAGATCCATTTCGGGAACTGCTAAATTCCTTCATTGGCAACGTTTAGGCACCGCTGCTATAACCATTCAGCCACCACAGCGGTTTTTTGTTTGTCTTCATTAATCCTACTTCTATTCTGGTTCGTGCCAATTGATATTCACACCACTGCGACATATGTTGCAGAAAGCTGTGAAAATTGGACTTGTATGTTGGCAATGCTGCCATAGTGTCATATTTTATTGACACTTTTTTCCCCGTGCTCTGGGATGTATTAACAATTTTTTGTTGTTATATCGGCCTACTGATTTTAAGATCGCGGGTTCGAATCGAGCTCAAGGCCTAACAATAATTTTTTATCATTATTATTGTTATGATACATTTTTTCTTAATTGAAAAAATTTTTAAATTAGAATAGAAGAAAGAAAAAATTTTAGACAACTGCCAAGCCAAAGCTCGTTGTATAGATCCATTTCGGGAACTGCTAAATTCCTTCATCGGCAACGTTTAGGCTCCGCTGCTATAACCATTCAGCCACCACAGCGGTTTTTTGTTTGCCTTCATTAATCCTACTTCTATTCTGGTTCGTGCCAATTGATATTCACAACACTGCGACATCTGTTGCAGAATGGCTGTGAAAATTGGACTTGTTTGTTGGCAATGCTGCCATAGTGTCATATTTTATTGACACTTTTTTCCCCGTGCTCTGGGATGTATTAACAATTTTTGTTGTTATATCGGCCTACTGATTTTAAGATCGCGGGTTCGAATCGAGCTCAAGGCCTAACAATAATTTTTTATCATTATTATTGTTATGATAAATTTTTTCTTAATTGAAAAAATTTTTAAATTAGAATAGAAGAAAGAAAAAATTTTAGACAACTGCCAAAGCTCGTTGTATAGATCCATTTCGGGAACTGCTAAATTCCTTCATCGGCAACGTTTAGGCTCCGCTGCTATAACCATTCAGCCACCACAGCGGTTTTTTGTTTGTCTTCATTAATCCTACTTCTATTCTGGTTCGTGCCAATTGATATTCACAACACTGCGACATCTGTTGCAGAATGGCTGTGAAAATTGGACTTGTTTGTTGGCAATGCTGCCATAGTGTCATATTTTATTGACACTTTTTTCCCGTGCTCTGGGATGTATTAACAATTTTTGTTGTTATATCGGCCTACTGATTTTAAGATCGCGGGTTCGAATCGAGCTCAAGGCCTAACAATAATTTTTTATCATTATTATTGTTATGATAAATTTTTTCTTAATTGAAAAAATTTTTAAATTAGAATAGAAGAAAGAAAAAATTTTAGACAACTGCCAAAGCTCGTTGTATAGATCCATTTCGGGAACTGCTAAATTCCTTCATCGGCAACGTTTAGGCTCCGCTGCTATAACCATTCAGCCACCACAGCGGTTTTTTGTTTGTCTTCATTAATCCTACTTCTATTCTGGTTCGTGCCAATTGATATTCACAACACTGCGACATCTGTTGCAGAATGGCTGTGAAAATTGGACTTGTTTGTTGGCAATGCTGCCATAGTGTCATATTTTATTGAGACTTTTTTCCCCGTGCTCTGGGATGTATTAACAATTTTTGTTGTTATATCGGCCTACTGATTTTAAGATCGCGGGTTCGAATCGAGCTAATAATAATAATTAAAAAAAAAAAATAATTAATACATCCCAGAGCACGGGGGGAAAAAGTGTCAATAAAATATGACACTATGACAGCATTGCCAACAAACAAGTCCAATTTTACAGCCATTCTGCAACAGATGTCGCAGTGTTGTGAATATCAATTGGCACGAACCAGAATAGAAGTAGGATTAATGAAGACAAACAAAAAACCGCTGTGGTGGCTGAATGGTTATAGCAGCGGAGCCTAAACGTTGCCGATGAAGGAATTTAGCAGTTCCCGAAATGGATCTATACAACGAGCTTTGGCAGTTGTCTAAAATTTTTTCTTTCTTCTATTCTAATTTAAAAATTTTTTCAATTAAGAAAAAATTTATCATAACAATAATAATGATAAAAAATTATTGTTAGGCCTTGAGCTCGATTCGAACCCGCGATCTTAAAATCAGTAGGCCGATATAACAACAAAAATTGTTAATACATCCCAGAGCACGGGGAAAAAAGTGTCAATAAAATATGACACTATGGCAGCATTGCCAACAAACAAGTCCAATTTTCACAGCCATTCTGCAACAGATGTCGCAGTGTTGTGAATATCAATTGGCACGAACCAGAATAGAAGTAGGATTAATGAAGACAAACAAAAAACCGCTGTGGTGGCTGAATGGTTATAGCAGCGGAGCCTAAACGTTGCCGATGAAGGAATTTAGCAGTTCCCGAAATGGATCTATACAACGAGCTTTGGCAGTTGTCTAAAATTTTTTCTTTCTTCTATTCTAATTTAAAAATTTTTTCAATTAAGAAAAAATTTATCATAACAATAATAATGATAAAAAATTATTGTTAGGCCTTGAGCTCGATTCGAACCCGCGATCTTAAAATCAGTAGGCCGATATAACAACAAAAATTGTTAATACATCCCAGAGCACGGGGAAAAAAGTGTCAATAAAATATGACACTATGGCAGCATTGCCAACAAACAAGTCCAATTTTCACAGCCATTCTGCAACAGATGTCGCAGTGTTGTGAATATCAATTGGCACGAACCAGAATAGAAGTAGGATTAATGAAGACAAACAAAAAACCGCTGTGGTGGCTGAATGGTTATAGCAGCGGAGCCTAAACGTTGCCGATGAAGGAATTTAGCAGTTCCCGAAATGGATCTATACAACGAGCTTTGGCAGTTGTCTAAAATTTTTTCTTTCTTCTATTCTAATTTAAAAATTTTTTCAATTAAGAAAAAATTTATCATAACAATAATAATGATAAAAAATTATTGTTAGGCCTTGAGCTCGATTCGAACCCGCGATCATAAAATCAGTAGGCCGATATAACAACAAAAATTGTTAATACATCCCAGAGCACGGGGAAAAAAGTGTCAATAAAATATGACACTATGGCAGCATTGCCAACAAACAAGTCCAATTTTCACAGCCATTCTGCAACAGATGTCGCAGTGTTGTGAATATCAATTGGCACGAACCAGAATAGAAGTAGGATTAATGAAGACAAACAAAAAACCGCTGTGGTGGCTGAATGGTTATAGCAGCGGAGCCTAAACGTTGCCGATGTAGGAATTTAGCAGTTCCCGAAATGGATCTATACAACGAGATTTGGCAGTTGTCTAAAATTTTTTCTTTCTTCTATTCTAATTTAAAAATTTTTTCAATTAAGAAAAAATTTATCATAACAATAATAATGATAAAAAATTATTGTTAGGCCTTGAGCTCGATTCGAACCCGCGATCTTAAAATCAGTAGGCCGATATAACAACAAAAATTGTTAATACATCCCAGAGCACGGGGAAAAAAGTGTCAATAAAATATGACACTATGGCAGCATTGCCAACAAACAAGTCCAATTTTCACAGCCATTCTGCAACAGATGTCGCAGTGTTGTGAATATCAATTGGCACGAACCAGAATAGAAGTAGGATTAATGAAGACAAACAAAAAACCGCTGTGGTGGCTGAATGGTTATAGCAGCGGAGCCTAAACGTTGCCGATGAAGGAATTTAGCAGTTCCCGAAATGGATCTATACAACGAGCTTTGGCAGTTGTCTAAAATTTTTTCTTTCTTCTATTCTAATTTAAAAATTTTTTCAATTAAGAAAAAATTTATCATAACAATAATAATGATAAAAAATTATTGTTAGGCCTTGAGCTCGATTCGAACCCGCGATCTTAAAATCAGTAGGCCGATATAACAACAAAAATTGTTAATACATCCCAGAGCACGGGGAAAAGTGTCAATAAAATATGACACTATGGCAGCATTGCCAACAAACAAGTCCAATTTTCACAGCTATTCTGCAACAGATGTCGCAGTGGTGTGAATATCAATTGGCACGAACCAGAATAGAAGTAGGATTAATGAAGACAAACAAAAAACCGCTGTGGTGGCTGAATGGTTATAGCAGCGGCGCCTAAACGTTGCCGATGAAGGAATTTAGCAGTTCCCGAAATGGATCTATACAACGAGCTTTGGCAGTTGTCTAAAATTTTTTCTTTCTTCTATTCTAATTTAAAAATTTTTTCAATTAAGAAAAAATTTATCATAACAATAACAATGATAAAAAATTATTGTTAGGCCTTGAGCTCGATTCGAACCCGCGATCTTAAAATCAGTAGGCCGATATAACAACAAAAAATTGTTAATAACTATATTCTGTAATTTCACAACAATTATTATTAAATTTACCTCCAGGTATTTAAATTTTTCCACAAACCATTCTTTACAGCTTTGGGAGTCATCTGGTTCAAAGCATATAAATTTCGCACACAGCTTCCTCTCCATCTCGGCAACAACATGTGATATCAACTTCGAGACAGTGCTCTGGCACATTCCTACTAAATAGTCACTACCGACATTGTACTGGTAGCCGCCGCTAGCAAGAAGTGAAAGCGTGACTGCCAATTGCAAAATTGGAGGAACCGCTTTGGCATCGGCTTGCTTCAAATTTAATTTCTCCAGAAGGTAACTAAAAGCTTCTTTAGTTTCTCTTCAAGAATCTGAAATAATTTTTTGTTACAAAGAAATAATACATAAATGATATGCTTACGCTTTGTTCGATAAGTCCAACGGGTTACTGCGTTCACTTAGCCGCCTCCGGACAATTTTTTCATCGCCTTCGCTATCACTTGAGCTCAAACAAAACAATAAAATTGGATCCATCTTAGTTATTTACTTTATTTTTTATATGTTGATACTACCGACTGTTTTGTTTTTATGTATAATTTTCTTTAATCGGGTTTCCAGTCAAAATAATTAGAAAAACGCCTTTATTATTTTATTGCCGCTGAAGAAGACCACAATAAACGGTCGAAACGTCGGCAATAAAATGATAAAGGCGTTCAATTGTTCAAAATCTATTGTGAGCTAAAAATACATTCCAATCTAATGTGGATCGGTTTTGTTACATCCTGCAAACCAATTTGCAGATAGCCAACAGGGGAAATGTTCCTACATACATTGGTCCAACATCCAGCAATGTTCTGGATATTACATTGAGCTCCGAGCGTGATATATCAAGGTATGATTGGATGGTTCTCGATAGACCATCCTTCTCCGACCATGCGTATATAAGCTTCAGCATCCCACTAAAGAGGGTAGAGAAGGGAGGAACCTTTAGAAACCCTAGGGCAACGAATTGGACTAAATTCCAGAAACATGTAGAAACGAAACTGGGACAACCCAAAGAGGTTGCTAATGTAGAGGAACTGGAGGAGTCGAATGAATTCCTAACAAGGACGCTTATGACTGCGTATAACAAAGCTTGCCCTCTAAGAAGATTCAGAGGAAAAGCAAAGCCGCCATGGTGGAGCAATGAGCTGAGTCTTCTAAGAAGACAGGTAAAAGAAATGTTTAAACTCGCAAAGACCGCGGAAAGCGAAGCGTGTCGGGACGAGTACAGGGATCTACTGAGGATCTACAAGCGTGAAATTACCAGGGCGAAGAGAAACTCATGGAAAAGTTTCTGTACGGACATAGAGTGCTCCAGTGAAACAGCACGGTTGAAAAAAGTCCTAGCAAAGGGAAACATAGTCCAGGGACTAATAAAGAAAGAGAACGGGGAATGGTCACGTGATAGTGAGGAATCCCTTGAGGTGCTTCTCGATACACATTTCCCATCGGGAGACGGTTTAGAAGAACCAGCAGACATCACTCACACTTCGATCACGGAGCTAGTGGTGCCGGGCTTGGTGACCGATACCAAGATCGAGTGGGCAGTGAAGACGTTTTCTAAGTTTAAATCGCCGGGCCCAGATGGTATATTCCCGGCCATGCTACAAGTCTCAAGTAGGGCGGTCATGGAATGGCTTAAAATAATATTCGATGGGTGCATAAGACTGAATCATGTACCGCACTCTTGGAGAACTGCTCGTGTAGCTTTTCTACCAAAGGCGGGGAAGATCGGTCGCGTGTATCCCAAAGACTATAGACCCATTAGCTTAACATCATTTCTGCTCAAAACCTTTGAGAGGCTGATAGATGTGTACATAAAGTCCGACGTGGATGAAAAGCTGCTCTCCACAACACAGCATGCGTACACCAAAGGCAAGTCGGTAGACACCGCATTGCATAGGGTGGTAATAAGCATAGAGAAATCCCTGGAATATAAGGAGTATGCTCTAGGAGTCTTCTTGGACATTGCCGGGGCTTTCAATAATGTTGCAAAATGGGCGATTATGGATGGTCTTAATTACATTAAAGTACATCCTGCCTTAATCAGATGGATCGGCTGCATGTTAAATTGCAGAAAGATTACATCACAATGGGGATTGTACGAGGCCACGAAATCAGTGGACAGGGGCACGCCGCAGGGAGGGGTGCTATCACCTCTGCTGTGGACACTGGTCATCAACCAACTGCTCAGGCAATTCGATGAGGGACCCGTAAAACTTACGGCTTACGCAGATGACGTTGCAATTGTCATAAGTTGAAAATGCCTTCCAACGATTAGTTCTTTGATGGATCGGGCGCTTCGGGATATTCATACCTGGGCATCTAATGTCGGGCTGAAAGTCAATGCGGAGAAGACGGATATGGTCTTGTTTACAAAGAGGTACAAGGTCCCAAATTGGACCAGGCCTAAGTTAGGAGCGGTGACCTTACAGGAGAAACCTTGCACAAAATATCTAGGAATCATCCTAGACAGTAAGCTGTCATGGAAGCTCAACTTGGAGGAGAGGGTCAAGAAGGCCTCAACGGCACTCTATGCATGTAAAAGAATGCTGGGGTGTACGTGGGGCCTATCGCCCTCTCTTTCTCATTGGGTTTTTACAGCGATTGTAAGCCCTATTCTATACTATGGAGTTCTTGTTTGGTGGAAAGCCACACAAAAAACAACATACCTCAAAAAATTAGAGGGGGTATGCAGACTATCGATGCTTTGCATTACGGGAGCCCTGAAAACAACCCCGACGGCTGCACTGTATGCCATTCTGCACATTCCACCTGTAGACCTGGTAGCAAAGAACAAAGCGTTAACGACCGCAACCAGGCTCGATGCTTCGGGGCAGCTTGAGCGCCGACCATATGGCCATAGTAGTATAGCGTCCTCAGTCACAAGACGAACAGACTACATGATTCCCTACCTGCACTTTGAGGGAGATCTTAAGGCCACAATAGAGGTGGACGGTTGGCGCAAGGGTGCGCAAATGGCGGACGAGGCGATACATGTGTACACCGATGGTTCCAAAATAGTGGAAGGAGTAGGGTCTGCGGTATACTGCGCTGATCCGGAATTAAGCAGATCCTACAGGCTGCCGGATTACTGTAGCGTTTTCCAAGCGGAAATATTAGCCGTAACCAAAGCAGTAGAAACCCTGGAAGAGAATAGCTTAAGCTGCAACCGTGTTAACTTTTATATTGACAGTCAAGCAGCAATTAAGGCAATAATCTCGCATAGCACAGCATCTAAATGCGTGTTAGAGTGTAAGCAGTCTCTGGAGAGAATCGGGACAGGGAGAAGCATACATCTATATTGGGTCCCAGGGCATATGGGAATAGATGGGAATGAAAAAGCGGACGAATTAGCTAAAAAGGGCGCATCCCTTGAAGCTTGCTCCGTAGACGTCCCAATTAGATTGGGCGAGATTAAGCGAATGCGAGAGGTGCACATGATCGACCAAGCAGAAAAGGCGTGGGTTCAAGCGCGGGGCTGTAAAGTGTCGAAGATTATGAGTAGGTCTTACAACCTTAGACTAACACAGTTGCTTCTATCATTAAAAAGAGAGGACTGTAGACTCATGACGGGTATTCTGACTGGACACTGCCTTCTGGCGTCACATGCCTTTAAATTAGGCTTGGTCAGTGATAGCAGGTGTAGGAAGTGCGGGTTGGAGGAGGAAACGATCGAGCACGTTCTGTGCTCGTGCCCTGCACTTGCCAGGCTAAGACTCCAGCTATTAGGAGTGATACAGCTGTCAGATCTAGAAGCAGCAAGTGGCTTAAGTCCTAGGAAGCTTCTAGTATTTGCCAAGAGGACGGAGTTATTTTATAACATAGGTCCTGGTTTTTGATAGGGTTTTTCAGTTTGGTCGTTAAAACAAACTTCTGGTAACACTACGGACTCAATCAGTCTATGTGAGGTCCTCATGGACCGGCCAGTTCAACCTACCTACCTAATGTGGATCGTAAAAATTATTGTGAATTGATATAAATTACTTTTATATTGGATTCCGATCGATTTGTAGACTTTTTTGTGTATTTTTAAGCTCGTTCGATCTAAATGGGTTGAGTGCAAATAAATTACGTTCCGTTCGCTATCGTATGTTATAATCCCATTTATACGTCTGACGTATCACGTAATTTTATTTCGTATGGTTACCGATCCGTGATCGTATGTTACGATTCGAGCCCAGATTTTTTTAAATTTAATTCTTTACTCTTCCGTCACCCTCACGCTTCAATTTTCCCATCTACGGCCTACTTTGTGTTGTTGCTTTCTATGCAATTCGTAATCTACCTAGAGTTTTGTTTCCACCAACCTGCAAAAAAGCGGCTCTTGTTTTCGGAATTTTTTTTTAAATAACATACGTACAAATGTTTCTAATTTAAAAGCATACAAGTACAAGAATACCATACCAAGTTATACGCTTTTCTCAATACTTTTGTGTGACTAATTTACTATAGTAAAAAACAAATGATATGTAATTGTTCTATACGCTATGCAATGAAATAAACCTAAACTCTGTTCAAATTTATGAAATTTTTTAAATTTCTGTATGGGGTCTTAAAATTTGGCAGCAGACTGTACAAATGTTATTTCATTGAATTTCGTTTATAGTTGCTTATACCGATTTCACACAGAGGCTTAATGAAATAATTAGTCAAGTTTTGTACATTAAAGCCCTAATTGGACCCAATTTTCTATACAAAATACAAATTCTTAATTATCTCATTTTTACCTTATTGAATGCCTAATCGAGTGAAAAATCCAGTCGGCTTTGTTTGGTGCTTCGAATTTTATTGTCAATAAATGATAATCAAAACTAAATTATTTTCAATAATTTACGAAGAAATTCAAAATTTAATTTTCGCTGCATTTGCTGCAAAAGATAATATGGCTTTTTCAAAAATAGGCACATAATTAGTTAGATACAACATCTATGGGTAGTTGCCCATGCATTTTATTTTGAATGTGTTTATAGTTAAGAAGGAAGCGGCTGCTTTCATTTTAACTATTTTTTGTAAAAACGAAATATTTCTTTGGGGCTGCTGCCAGATGTTGGCTTAATGAAATTTAATTATTTCATTAAATACAATTGTTATTCGATTAAGTTTCCGTGTGAAAACGATATTAAATATGTATAAATTCTGAGCTCCTGGTATATTGAATTGAATATTTGACACATGATAAGCAAAATATTTGGGAAATATGGCATATACTGCTTATACGTCCATGCCCTGTAGTCGAAAATTATAATAATCGACCAACCGTAATTTACAGTTAATCGAATAGTCGTAATTGGGCGCAGATTACCGAATAGTCTGAATGTGTTGATTACTCGAATACTGCTAGTCGACTTTTAGTAGCCGACTAGTGACATATTGAAATAGTTCGATTTATCGACTAACCGAATATCATGAGCCCTAATCGGTATGCTGGTACTATATAAATTTAATTAGTTTCATGCTTTGATTTGATTCAAGAATAGCTTCATCAGTGGCAAACTCTGTCAAATTTCTTTGAGGTGCACCAACAACTTTTTTTAAGCTCAAGAAGTGACAAAAATCTATCAAGAAAAGTGTTTGATAACACATTGAAATATCTAGCCACCAAAACAAAATTTTCTGATTGGCCGCTTGTTTCATGAACAATTAACGAAAATGGGTTTACATCAAGATCCAACACTTTTCTAAACTATATGCTAAGTGGAAATTAGAAATTATATGAGCGTTATGGAAAAAAAAAACACAATCTTGATTACATCCTAAAAAGGACCAGAATTAAGAAAAGGGTGGAAAGGACCATTTTTGGTTCAAATGGACCAAAATAGCAACCGTGCCAACGATCTAAAAACACAGTATAATTAATAGAGAATTAAAGCGCGCTTATATTCTCTTTGTTCATACACAAAATGAATGTGACTCAGAATTGTTGGCCTTACTAGTACTTAAATGTGTACAGCGGAGCACCATCTCCTGAGAAGCTATTTCAGGATTTTTCTTAATTTTTTTGAGAGAGGATTACCTTTTCTAGTAACTTTCAACGAATTTTTTGTCCCAAAATAACTTAAATAATCTTTAATAAGCAGACCTTTTGGCAAACCTATATTCAAAATTTAATTTCCGTTTTTTTCTGTTTTGTTATTATATTATTACATAGACGTTTCAAAAAGTGTGACCTTCCGTAGCGACCTGTAAAACCTTACAAAAAATATATATACGTCATGAGCATTTTTGAGTAAATGATGATCATCGAAAATAGGGACCACCCTAATAGAGTCTTGCGAATAAAAAAAAATAGAAATAAAATAGCATTCATTGATGATTGAATCACGGAGAACAAGAGAGCAATTTTCTTTTGTAGACAAAATTCGAATAGATGGCGCTGTGGTCGAGATATTTCTCGCCCGATTGCATAGATATTTGGAATATGCAGCTGCGAGCACGACAATAGAAGTGGCAATTTTTTACAAATTTCATCAACTATGTTATCTTTTCTTCCTTCAATAATTTAAGAAATAAATGCATGAGTGTAACTGAAACTATGCACGAAAACGCATTCGAAAAATTTCGAAGAACTTTGCAAGAAAATAACGAAATTTTTACTAAGAATTTTCAAAATTTTTTTGGTGTATGCAATTTTTGTAGCTTCATCAATCTTAGTCTTACAAAGTACAAGTTATAAATCTCAAAATTCGCATTGATTTTTGCCTGAAATGTGTTTGAGATTAACTTTTTACCTCTACTGTAGAAATCGATATTCTTATACCCACGAGAATGAAATTTACATGAACTTCGCAAAGAGCCGAAGGCGAGAACTTTTCAAGGCCAGAGTTACTAGAATAGCTAAGAGATACCTAGAGGATGCCAGTCATCAATGAAAAAATAGCAAAATCAGACAGAGAGAGATGAAAATTGAGAAATAGAACAGGGAGGTAGTGATAGAAGAAACATTGGAAACGAAAAGCCTAGCCATAATAGATAGGCAAAGATCGGTTATAAAAAAAAGAATGAGTGAGAGTCAGAAGAGCGGGCAGGAGAGAGTAAGCAAGAATTCTACTCAATGTTATGCAGGGGTCAATAAAATTGAAACTGCGGCTGTGATCTTACGAGTAAATTCATCATAGTGGTAGTGGTTTAGCCGCTGATTAACGAGCAACGAAGCATGGCGTATGTATGCATGTTTGCTTACACCCAAAAAAAAATAATTCATAAATATTCTAAAAAAATTTTGGGTTATACCCCTCAGCTTGTTATCAACTTATCTGCTTAAAAATTAATTATATACAGTGGGTCGGGTCGATTTTTTTCGAAAAAAATATTGAAAGGGTAAATTTTTCGAACAAAACACTCCCCAAAACCCAAAAAATCTTTTTTCTCTGTTGAAAAAAAATATTTTTTGGATTTTGGGGAGTGTTTCGAAATCCAGACCCTCAAAAAAATTTATTAACAACACATTTAGTAATAAAATTAAGCAACTATGTGTGTTACTACAGCTAAGCGTTGGTCACATTTGGCGGGCCATCAGTGAGTGAATGTCGGTCAATTGTTGTACCACAGGGTGCCGTTGTGTGGGCACCCTCATTCTATAAATATTACAATACTCGATGCACCCGTTAAACGTTGCAAAACTAACACATTTACGGCTTTCCAGTGAGCCATCCAGCTCTGGATCACGATCAAATCTCATTGGAAAGATCCAGATAAGTACTATGAAAGTTGGCAGCACTCAACTACTGTCTACACACAGTACACACTTTTTTTCCGAATCGCTCCATAAAATTTTACTTAATAAGTTAAAACAAATTATCAAACAAATAACTAGTATTATTAGTTCTTTAAACCCTGCCACAAATGCGATATGTTTTCCATATAAAATTGTATGGGATTTTGCACTTTAAAAAGGCTAGAGTACTAATGTTAGGGACGTTTTTGAATTGTCTCCCATTTAGCCATGTCGTGTAGGCACCTTATGCAAATGTGATTTTTGGAAAGAGAATTAAAATTAATCAATTAAATACAGTCGGAAAAATAAACAAAAATACCCCACGAAAATTTATAGAAGACATTTTATGCACATCTCGCCCAAAAAAACCAGTGACTAGGTACCTCATAGAAAACATTAAGCAAATGGCTACAAGTAACGAGTGGCGTCTCTTATTATAGTTATCCTCTTTGGCCCTAGTGTTGTTTTTTCATTTGCATGTTAAATTTTTATTGGTTCTGGATCAGGTTTCATTGGAACGCAATAATTGATTTGAAAAAAAAAAATTCGAAACACTTCGCTTCAACAATGCTTTTGCCTTGCACAGCACTGTTTAAAATAAATAAAAATAATGAAATTTTTTTTCCTTTGTTATTGCACAATCTTTCTGTGAATGTTGTACAGAGTTTAAAATTTAAGAAAAATTAAATAAAAGTAAAAGAAACCACAAAAAAAACTTTTTAACGACGTTTTCGTTTTTTCATTTTCTTTCATTGTTGTTGTCTTTTCGAGTAAAGCTATATTCTTACTACAACGAGAAGTACGTTGTTGTTTTAATAATGAATGAATCATTCGAAAAGCGCAAGCAAACTCAGTCAGGTAAGTGGGTTTGGCAACGGCGCAACAGTGAAATTAGTCTTACATATAGTGAGCTTAGTATTTCAGTCATTTAACAAGCCAGCGCAACCAACCAATTTTGCGACAACTTTTAGCTTAATAATAGAGTTGTTCATACATATTCCAACATAAATGTTTATATACACCAATGGTCGAAAGAACAGAAACACTTTCGTGACTATTTCCATTTTTCTTCTGTTTTATCTTATACATATGTATATATAAAATGGATGAGTCGATCTTGATGAAATTTTTCACAGGAGGTTCACGTGGTAACGTTTTTTTTGCTATGTACATTTATTCAAAGTGGGCGTATATTGCCCCAGGCAATATATGTTTCATTGACAAAAAACCGAGCCTGTTGGCTCAAACTAGTTACATTTGAGAACATATACTCGACATTTTAGTACGTATAGAATTTTGGAAGAATGGACGATGGGAGTGAGAGTTGCAGTTGGAGTGAGAGTGCAAGTGGGTGTGGGAATGAGAAGGGTAGTGGAAGGCGACTGCTAGTGGGGTTAGGAGTGGAAGAGTGAGTGTGTGTGGGAATGAAAGGGTGATGTAGGATGAGAAGGAAAAGGAGATAAATGGCATAATGTAAGAACAGGAACAAAATGTAGAAATAGAAGATAAGGCAAAAGAGGTTGAAAGAAGCTTTTTCAAAATGTAGGTAAATAAATTTTTGGGAAGGACAACGTCTACCGTACACGCTAGTATTCTGTAAAATCATATCCATCAACTTTCTGCGAGTTTCGCGAAAATTTGTAGAAGATTGATCAAAATCGTTAACTCCTTATTCAAAATTTGATATTCTTCTTCATGCAGAGATAAGAAGATTTTCGAAAGTTTTATCGATCTTGAAGGTCCTTTGTTGGGTTTTTAATCCGGTATGTCCCGGTGTGCTGGCAACTGCTACATAACCCCTTAATTTCCTCAAAATTAGGTTTCTATTATTTTGGACTTAGCTGTACATACCGCATTTACCTCACACACACAGTTCGAAGTGCTGCAATGCCCACAAATCCCAACTCAGCATAACCTAACGAAATTGCGGTTTTGTTGTTAGAGTGTTCATTCACGCTGCGACCAACACCGAATGCCGCCACTCGCCGGTTGCAAAACCCAATAAAGTTAAGTTTATAATTTTTTTGTTTTGTATATGCAAAACATAAAGATGTTTTTTAAGTTACTTCAACCCAACAAAAAAGCTTATAACTTGTTATTATAAGGAATGCAGTGGTAGAGCTACTTGTTCCGATTGGCGAAAATTGTGTTGTTCGTGTATGACGGAAAAGAACGCTTTCTGAATAAACCAATGATAGCCATTTCCTCTTCTGAGAGTCGAACTATGTATGTTAGGCCTTCCTACGTATACAACCGGCTTTTTACACGGAAACAATGTGGTCGTCAAGGGCGAGGGTAGAAGAAGAGCACTCTTATTTTCTGGAATTCTGAATATTGAACTAGCTCACCTGACGTTATGCAAAATGTCATATTTATGGTAAGAAAACGCAGTTACGAGAGCTACACCATTTCCAGTTGTAAATGAGAAAGCGTCATTTGAAAATGAGAATTGTTACTTGAAAATGAGAAGCGTAATTTGAAAATAAGATTTGTAAAGTTTAAATGAGACTAGTCACTTGTAAACTAGAAAGCGTCAAATGTAAATGCGAAAGCGTTATATGGAATTGAGAATAGTCAATTGTAAATGCGAAAGCATCACTTCGATATGAGAATAGTCACTTGTAAATGAGAAAACTGTAAATTAAATTTCGAAAGCGTCAATTTTAATTGAGAATAGTCAGTTGTAAATGAGAATAGTGAATTTTAAATGCGAAAGCGTCATATGTAAATGAGAATAGTCACTGATAAATGAGAATAGTCAATTGTAAATGCGAAAGCATAATTTTTAATTGAGAATAGTGAGTTGTAAATGAGAATAGTGAATTGTAAATGCGAAAGTGTCATTTGGAAAAGCGATTAGTCAAATGTAAATGCGAAGGGGTACCATGGAATAGAAAACTTTAGTAAGGAACAAGTTTATCACGCATTATCGGTTTAGGAAAGTGTTACCGATGTGGATAACCCATTGTCGTGTATGAAATCGAAAGGGAGCGTTACTATGACTTAGTATAAGGAACGTTCCATACAATTGAACACCTTCATCGCTCAACATCATTTGATGCAATAAAATAAGCTATACATATATAAGATGAGCTTTTCTTGTTGGGCATATACTATAGAGATTTGCTTGTACTGTACACAAAAAAAAAGTGAAATGAAGGCGAAGTTCGCTGAAATAGCCTACGCTTTAGCTGCTGCCGTTTGCAAAATCGAAGGAGTGGTAACAGGCGGTATCGAGATGATTTAGGCTTATCGCAAAATTAACATACATAATCTACAATATTTAAAAGCGAAATTCAGTACAACATTGTACGTGTTTATATTGCTCAAATACGCTGTGGTATGTGAATGTACATAAGCGTGATTTAATTGAAAATATTCATTGCTCAAAACGCAACGAAAAACACATTTTGTTCATTAATTCAGATAAGCTGACTTACAGTACTAAGTTTACTTTGTTGTTCTACAATTAAAGCTTTATTCACATACCAGAAACCGCATTTTAGTTTTTACACTTTTGGCTTTGGTAAAAATAATCAACCTCAACGATTCTGGACTTAGTATTTTCTCACCTTGACATCTGAAGAAATTTTGAGTTGTATATAAGTTCGCAGCCAGATCAGATCACAATAAAATCTGAGGATTCAAGGGGTTTATATTCGCAATTCAAAGCTTAATCGCTGCAGATCAACCACACCTACGGGAGGGGTACCCTGTTACAAATATGAATGTAACATACACATATTTAGCAGGCGAGACTCTGGGGACCCCAAGTTCCTCATGGAATGGCATAGAAGATTTAATGATCATATTAATCGTTCCTGAGATGGTGGGGCTAGTACATTAATTTTACTTGTTACGGGAACGTGCCGGATCTATATCAATATCGATAATACACAATAAAATCGGTTAAGTTTATGCAGCAGGAGCACTCCCAATGTTTGTAAGCCTTTATACGATTTACCAGGTTTTTAATTTTCATTCCATCAAGCTACTAAGGAAATAATGGTTATAAAATGTGCTCTCGGATATTTGTCATTGAAAAAAATTCAGGCATAGGTACCGAATAAGTTGAAAACAATCAAAGCCAGGACCATTTTTGTAGGGTTCCTTTTAATATATTGATAATTTTACTTTAACTTTATATACTTTGTAATTTAATTAGTTTATTCAATAAATTATTTTCATTTTTTTAAGGCTATATTTCAAAAATTTTAATTCTTCCCACTCAGCATTTAGGTGATTCAATTTTGAATTTCCCTACATATCAGTACAATTTGATTACTCTTTCTGACTAAATAATGAGTTATCATACAAGTGAACAAAAGAAATAATCAAATATGAATACTTTTGATGATCAAAAACTGAAAATCATTTTTCGATCACTTTTTGGAATCATTTTTGAAGTCCTTTGATGATTAGATTTTAATATTTAATAAAAATCAACAAGAAGAATAATCAAATAAGAATACTTTTGATGATCAAAAACTGAATATTGTTTTTCAATAACATTTTGGAATCATATTTGAATCAAATGTGTTTACTTTTGGAGATCAAAAATTTTTAATAATTTTTCAATCAGCTTTTTGAATTTTTTTCGACTATCTTTGTTGACTGAACAATAAATTTTATACTTGTTAAAATTTTACTTTTCATTGAAAATCGCATTTTTTCACGTGCACACATTTTTTCAATCATGAAGTTAGAAAAAATATATACATTTTTTTTTTATTTATACAAAAGATATTGCAAATGCTGCTCGTAACCGAAGATGTCCCCAATCATTTCTCAACCTTCGACTTCCAAGAAAATACATAATGGTTGGACAATACAAAGTTTGTGAGCTATTTGAACCCCAGGTAAGTGAAACTCTCTTGACATACCTGAATACGGCTTCAACATCCCGTACCTTATCGTTTTTTAAGATATTGACGATCATAACTGATGTTGGATGTTGTAGTCGCAGGTGTATATCAGTCAAGTTTATTTGCGAATTACCTTTGGTTCAAATAGCTCATTTCCGCATGCTTTCTTCCCCTGATGAAATATGTACATAGTACATGTAGTATCTTTTTGTATGAGATATGAAGAATAAATCATGATAATCGTATTCAAAAATGATTCTAAAATCTCAACCAAAACGATTGAAATATGTGCACGAATATGATCAGAAAATGACCGTGAAAAGCAGTCAAATATTACTCTAAAACAATTAAAGTTCAATTTCACAATGATATCAACTATGAATAAAAAGTGTTTCGAAACATGAATCAAAAATGATTATTCAAGAATAATCACATTTATGGTACTTTTTTCTCCCGACGATACATTAATTTTCGAATAGAAAATACCTTTAAATTTGAACGTTTTTAATCATCTTGGGGTATGATATTTGAATATTTTATGATCAAAAATTTCAAAAAATGCTGGCTGGGTTGTTAGATATTTTCAAAAAAATACATACGCATACATTTAGGCGTAGTTGTTAATAAATAAAATAATTCCTATACATATACATTAGACTGAGTCGATTTATTAACCAATATCGCGCCATCGATTTTTCGATAGGATTTGGGCTCAGGAAAAACATTTTCCACTAGGCACACCCAAAAAAATGATTTTCGAGCCTGCGAAAAAAAATGGCGAAAGGGCCAACTTTTCGACCAAAACACTCCACAAAACCCAAAAAATATATATATATATTTTTTTTTCATAAAACTATTATCGCCAACATTTTTACAACAGTTGTTTGAAAAATGTTTTGGTCGAAAAATTGAACCTTTCGCAATTTTTGTTTTCGCAGGCTCGAAAATAATTTTTGGGTATGCGTAGTGGAAAATGTTTTTCCTGAGCCCAAATCCTATCGAAAAATCGATGGCGCGATATTGGTTAACTTTCGTCCATACAAATCGACCCGACCCAATATACATCTTCTATAATATAAAAATAAATCGGTGAATTGTTAAATAAACGCTAATCTCGAGAACGGTTGGACCGATTTCGAATTCTTTTTTTAGAATATTCCTTGAGGTATGAGGATAGTTCTTGGGGAGAGAAAAATTCAAAAAATTGCCTAAAAAAGTCTAAGAACTCCACTTTTGTAGTAAAAAATCATAAAATTTGTCTCTACACAGCTATAAATTCAAAACAGATGGATCGATTGGATTATGCCTTCTTCGCCATAAAACTTTGAAATATTTTTTTATGCTAATTTGTATGCTGATCGTGAAGACAAAATGACTTTTCTTATTGAAATTTGTTCGTAATTTGTGTAAGCTGTGCTCATAGCGAATTAATTTTATCATAACAAAAGTGTTATTTTTTAAACAGAAATAAATAGCCGGAACGAATTGTTTACAAGTGATCAATATTTTTCGTAAGTAAAGTTTAAATTATCGCGTACATTTATCAAAATAGTTTCAAAGTTGTTCAGTGAGCTTTTCTGAAAGGAAAGAAAAGAAAGGGAAGTAAAGAAGAGGGAAGGAAAAGAAAGGAAAAGAAAGAAAGAAAAGAAACTGAGAAAGAGATCGAGTTAGATGAAGATATACGGATAGAGATAGATGAGCGGAGGAGTAGAGGTTTACGCCAATCAATTTATCGGCGGCGGCGGCGTAGGCTCTATTATATACCGCCGGCGGCGGAGTGGGCGGCGCGCCGGAGTACGCCGGTGTTCTTACTTTAAAAAGCTTGATTTTTCTATTTAAAAAAATAATACTTAGAAAAGGTTTTATTTTTATGTATTTAAGGAAATTAACGTTTCGGCCTTTTCGGAAAGATCCGCGATTTTTGCCTTAAAAACATCCAGTTCGTTCAATAATTTTCAAGAGTAGCTCTTTGCGGAGGGTTGTCCCTCGTTCACTTACTCCAGGGAGGCTTTGAACCTAACCCCGGTATTTGGAAGGTACTGCTACGTCTGCTGAAAAGAAATAGAGACACAAAATGGTCACACTTTTGTCTGTATATCTCGTGCAAAGCGTAGTTTCACCTGGGGTTAACTCCTAATAATCGTGGCGAACACAATTTCTTTAAATCATTTGTGGCTCCTTGCCGGTCACGCACAAAGGCGACTTACGGTTGCTATTAATGGTCTGTTAATACTCATGACCCACGTGGCATAGACCGCATCCAGTTATTTCGAGCTACAATTCCCGAACAGTAGCAATCCCAACCACCAGTCGCTACCACGCCTCCTAACCCTCACACTATATGCGAGCACAGAAGCTATAGGACTGCAACTTCTAGCTCATATGTACGTCGTCGACGTCACTTTCCTAGAAGCTCTAGGTGTAGTTTCGAAGACTTTCTAACTGATGTTTTTGTCGCGCTATGCTGCCGAGCTACACCAGAGAAACACCTTCAAACGCTAGGGAGTGACTATTCGGCCAAGGATGCCGCCCTCTAAATCATAAGCACTCTAAGTGGATGTCATTGCGTAACTCATGGGTGAAAATCGTATAATCCTCGGCGCATCTACATAATTAAAATTTTACAAGGACCCTGGATACAATTTTTAAAATGTAGACCAAAGTTTGCAGACGTTTGTGTTCACAACATTGATTTCAATAGTCTTCGATAAATCAAAACGATATTTTAGAAAGGATGACCGCGTAGCTTCAGTTTTCAGACTAGTTCGACTGTCCACTACGTTAGGGTAGTAGCACACACGGTCATTAGTTCGTCCGTCTTTGAAAAGCTTTTGCTTCACCACTTTGGGTGTTCTTGCGAAGGACAAAGCCTCACCTGGTAAATATATGTGCCTAAGTATTCACATTTGTAAAAGGAGCCGTAACGCGTAGGTTATATTTAAACTTGTTTCGTAGGCTATAAACAATGTGATTCACTCCAAGGGACTAGTTTTGGATAGGGCCGCCAACCTTAGGAAATGTCAAACCGGGAGACTTGGGTGTTGAAGGATGAAGTGTGAAAATCAAAATTAACATTTCAGACGCTTTGTATAGTTTCGCAAATAAACAACAGGTGTTTAAATGTAAGCCCGAGTGATTTTTCGAACCCTTCTCATACGTACATACATATATCCTCAACTTAAGTATGAGGTAAGAATCATTTCAAAGGAGTGTTTATGCCCTTAGAACCTACTAAATGATTTTGCATTACTGATTTCGCTTATTCCTTCAGCCAATCGCAGTACAAATTTTTTTTTAAATCGGCACCTTTTCTGGGTAATTTGCTTTTTTTTAACAACTTTATTATAAAACTTTTCTTTTAGTGTTTTGTTTTAATAACTTGGTGAATTGGGTGATGCAAAGGCCGTGTTAAGGTGACATCGAAGTAGCAATGAAGCGCATCCGTTGATACCACTTTCGACCATATCCGACCAATTTTCGGCATGAACAATAAATGGCCTAAACAGTCTTAAACGAGTAGATATTTTTGGCATTCGGCGGCGGCGTGCGAAAAACGACTAAAATCGGCGGCGGCGTTTATCGGCGGCGTATATCTCTACGGAGGAGTAAGGCGAGGGAGGTAGAGAGAAAAGAAGGGTGGGAAGAGCGGAGGTGGAGAAAGAGGCCCAGAAAGAGAGAAAGACAGAGAGAGGAGTGAATAAAAGGATATAGAAATTGGGGAGAGAGGGGGAAGGAGAGTAAGAATAAAAAAGTTATGCAGTTACGAGTGGATCAAAGTTAGGGTAGAACAAAGTCTGCCGGGTCTGTTAGTCCATAATGTAAAAATGAACAGTTGGACCGATTTTTCTATTTCTTTTTTTTTTAGGATATTCCTTGAAGTACGAGGTTATTCTTCACGGAGAGAAAAAAAAGACCGATCTATTCAAATGACTTCTATTCACGGTTCGATTTACCTGAAAATTAGTATATAGGTAATAGGTAGCATTTTGCCTAGATTCGTATTCGCGACACTTCGAGCCAGGGAACGATATATTCGAACAAGTTCGGTTCATAGTTCGATTTGCTTGAAATTTGATATATAGGTGGCCCTTTGCCTAGATTAGTAATTACGATTCTTTTTTTTTTCGGGAAGTGGACCAGGGACCGATCTATTCAAACAAATTCTATTGATCGTTTGTTTTGCCTAAAATTTGGTATATTGGTAGACTTTTGCCTAGATTAGTATTTACAAAAAAAAAAAATTTTTTGAGGAAATGGACCAGGGACCGACTGGGAGTGAGATTGGAACTAGAACTGTAACTGGGATTGTGACTGGGAGTGAAACTGGGACTGGGACTAGAACCGGGTGCGGGTGAGGTAAGAGGTAAAAACTTGCTAAGAGATATGCAGATAGACCAAGGTTAGGGAAGAACAACGTCTGCGGCGTCTGCTAGTACATACAAAAATATATGTACGTGGTTTCAATCTACCACAATTTTCTTATACCTGTATGACACTACTTTAATTTTGCTTGGATTTCAAGTCAAAATAACTGACAGAACTTTATCGGAAAGTCAGACCAAAAGAGACCAATAATTTGACATATTTTTGTTTATGTTTTAAATTGTCTTTTATTTTTCACAACAAAAACAATGCAAATGTCACAGAAAAATTATTTCGCGATCGGTGGGTTACTTACTTCACTCGAAAGTTCATTTTAGCTGTATTTATGCACAAAATTTTCAAACTAAAAACAAAATTTTCATGTGTCAGAAAAAATAAAGAAAAAACGGCCGAATGTTAAGAAACCTATCGAAATACAAACTGTCTCGTTTGTTTTTAATGAACTAGGTTAATTATACTGTACAACAATTTATTTTTTTTAACGGCGTCATTTCTTCTTTCATCATATTTTTACTAAAGGCATTATAAAGTTCATTTTGATGCAACATACGTCTATAGATTCACCCGGTATGTTGTCAGATAAAAAAAATGGAAGGACTTAAAGAGAAGAGCTTAAATTTCCGGTGAACGCAGTTCTAAATGTCAAAAAACCCTAACTCACAGTAGAGAAAAGCAATGTCCCCAAGGAGACGTGCGTCAATTTGTCAAAACTTCGCTCTGGTTACTGTGATTGGTTGAACTCTTATTTATCCAGAGCCAACCCCGACATACCCAATGACACCAACCATCTTTTCAATTGTAATGTTAAACCAACGCTTCTAACACCCATATCTTTTCGATCCAGCCCTGTGGAAACTGCAAGTTTCCCGGACTGCCATCAGAGGATATTGATCACATCCTTTTGGATTGGTAGAAGCACTGCTACACCAGCTTAATTGAGAGCACGAAATTTCAAGCGGTTTAGAAGGGCCAGGGTTATACCAATCCCTATCGAAATCAATGTTCGAATGAACTTCTCATAGAACTAAAATTGAATCCAAATTTGATCAATGTCAGCTATAGCTCTTAATCTTCACGAATGTCATAATATTGCTGTCAATAAGTTCTGTTCAATGAAAAGTTGATTCAATAACAAATACATGCGTTAAAATTGTGAACTGTTTTGTAAATTCTTTGACAGAATTAAATGTAACTAAGACGAAAAACAAAATTAACAAATTTTATATCAAATTAAAAAGCTTTTTACACAATTTTCATTGGAGCTTGTACTTGATTAAAAATTTGGTCATATATTTAAAAAATATATAAGGAAGTTGAAGAATAATAAATAGTTGATGGAATAAAATAAAGTATTGGGTAAAGACATCAAAAATTATAACAACAAAATGTTTGAAAATACCATTTTTTTAGGAAATTGATTCATGTGAATTTTGTGTGTGATGCAGTTACTCCTTTTACCATATATACATTGAGACATTAGGACGCGATTTAAGAAAAAAATATCGATGTCACATCATTAAGGCCTTTTTGTTATCCGTTTTTTGGCAAAACATATTTTTTGATCTAACCACCTTGGGATGCGCAGTGGTCGGTTCCATAGGCCAAAAATAAAAAAATCAAAGTGAAAAGTTTGTCACCTAATGTGTCGTTAGTGTCTTTTATTAGAACAGCCTTTTAAAAGGTATATTTGTTTTTGTTGTATTCGAACTTTACTCTTTAAGAATAGGTTCCAAAGTGAGGTTATGGTATTAGTTGGTTTTTGCAGTGTGAGCAAGTTAAAAATAAAGTGCAAGTATAAGCTAGTTCAAAATACATAAAATATCATTGTATTGAAATAAAAATAAAACAAAAATTTTAAACACTTCCTTTATATAAATGGACAAAAATCAGCGAAAAATGTATAATTATATAAAGACATATTCTTGCTAAACTTTGATTTTTAAATTTTCACATAGAAATGTAAAAAAATAAAAGTGGAGCGCATATTACTTGGATTGGAAAGTTGGTAGGAAAGGAGATATTATTAGTCAATCAATTGCGCGCCAACTTTATATTTTTACTTCTTATAAATATTTTTGCAATTTTTTGTATTGTGTCATCGGCTGTCATCGACCTCTCAATTAAGCTCTAAATATTTAGCCTCTGACTCATTGATTTTAAATTATTATCTAATTTTTTCGATCCGTGCGCCACCTTACGGAATATTTTTCTCCTTTTGTTCCTTTGTCACACGGTGTCTTAGCCTGTGTCTGAGGTTTCATTTGTTTAGCTCAATGAAAAGTTACTTTAAAGTCGATCTCAAAACACCAAATTTCGAAATTCTTATCTAAATATTTCGATCCGTGCGCCACCTAACAGAATTTTTTTCTCCTTTTCTTAAATTTTCTCGGCATCTTATCCTATCTGTGAAGTTTTACAGTTGTAGCTCAATGAGAACTTGCATAAAAATCAATCCCGAAATTGCCTCCGTTTCGCACGACTTTTCTAAATATCTCATCCCGTGCGCCCCCTAGCGAATCTTTTTGTATCGTGTCATCGACCTCTGAATTAAGTTTGAAATTTCAAGTATCTAGCTCATCGAGAAGTTACCTAAAAGCTGGTTTGCAAATTTTCAAATTCTTATCTATTTATTTCGATCCGTGCGCCACCTAACGCATTTTTTTCCTTTTGTTGCATTGTCACGGTGTTCTAACCTATGTGTAAAGTTTCACGTTTGTAGCTCAATGAGAAGTTACTTAAAAATCGATTGCAAAATTTCTATGAAAAGCGGACAAACATTCAACCGACCCATGGTTCAACTATATACAGGTTGGCTCATCTGTAAAGCAACAAAATATGTCTGTTCAAATTGTCAAAATGTGTGTATTGGTGTTGGTGCGAATGATATGGAATGGAAACATAAAACTTAGCAGTTTTTGTATGTGTAAGTAAAATGTTGCCAATGTGTTGGTTTCATTTTGAGTTTGCCATCTCCTTTTGACAATCCCTTCGACCATGCAATGACATAAATAAAATCAGCTGATCAGATGAGCCAACCTGTATAATTGAACCATGAACCGACCTAAAATAAAGGAAGTAATAAATAAAAATGAATATTGAAGTCAAAGGTATTTACTTCATTTTGAAATAAGTTTAGCGTCTTTAGCTTGTTGTGTTTTTTTCTTTGTTATTTAAAGTTTCACCAGTGCCTTTATTAGTGTTTATTTGCACAAATATTTAAATTCCAGCTAAAATTTTAGTTGAATTCCTCACCGATACTCATGTTAGGACTTATATCTTATTATTAGTCAAAGTTTTAAGATTCTAAAGTGTTAACATCAGCTGCACATTCTGCCACTAACTATGTTTTGCGACAGTTTTCTGATAAATTATTGTCGTATGTTATATGTACTCACATGTAACATACGACATTATTTGATCCAGTCGACGATATGCAAATGTAAACTTTTGGGTGGTTGTGGGTCGGTATGGAGGTATCACCCGCACCAATTTTATGAAAAAATAATTCTCACATATTTGTAAAGCCGTGAACAACTTTCACGTTGATATCTCTACTGGAAGTATTTTTGGCCACCAACTCCATATGAGACCGACCAGTGTGGGATGGTGTATTTTCTTGTTAGCAAAAATTGTTTATCTATAAATATAAATAAGGTGCACCCCAATGTATATGCGTATCCATATATGAATTATCAACGAATATCTACATATGTATGTATGTATGTATGTACATATGAATAGGACATTTGGCTGATTTTGTCAATGAACATAAAAGTTGTTTGTGGTGCATCAATAACTGTTATTGAACTCGTATTAAGGTGTGTAGGTGGTTTTGCCATAAGTGTAAGCAATCAGATTATAAGCTTGACACATTTGGGTCAACGATTGAAATAGGCCAATGAAATAACAAGCAAAAATACAAATTAATATTTTTGATTACGGTGAAACCTGACTTCCGTGAACACCGTAACACAATATAAGAGAGATATTCAACAATAGTTTAGCCTTCTGAATTAATTTGATATTCACAGCTTCTAATTACATAACTCGAACAAAAATGTGTTATTATTTCCATATTTGTATGCAATGCGTTTATATTGGCAGTAAAAACATTCCGAAATCGTTTTTAAACTAACCGGAAGCTAGCTTAGGGGAAACCATTCAAAAACGTATGAAGTGTATTTTGTTATTGTAGAAATCGTATCGAATTAGTTGTGGATGTTGTTACGTTAAGTTATTCGTCCCATTTAATGGGTACGACCACACACAAATTGTCATCAAAATCCTCTAACAGAAGTCAAATTAAACTGGCCGTTTCAACAAGGACGGACCATAGGGAGATGGTTGGCGTCATGTGGGGACACATCGCATGCATGCAGGACATACATTACGTTTGTCGGAATTGATTCTGGACAAGTAAGAGTTTAACGTGTTACAGTATCCAGACGAAGTTGGGTTAGGCTGACTCGTGTCCCCCTTGGCAGAGTGCTTTCATCTTCTGCAAGAATAGTATACAATAATATTGATTATGGCGTTCACCGGGAGCTACTGACAATTCGTTTACCGTTTCTCTGTGAATTTTGCCTAGGACCTCCTTATGCTCGTCTGAATCAAACGTATGTGTTGACAGGTGCCGGATCTCATCATAGTGCTTATGAGGATCTTCCCTTAACCCTCTTGGAGGCGGGGCTAGATCAAGCAATTGATTGTTAGGGTGTTCCGGTTTGTGACAATTTGGCAAAAACTGCCTGTTCAGCATTTCGCTGCGCTCTTTAATGTTTAGCTTTTTGGCCTTGCTATGTAGGTGGCGTTCGGGAGTCAAAAGGTTATCCCGTGCCAATTATGATTGTAGCATTTTAACAGGCCTGCAGCTTTTTTCAGTATGTGTTTTTAAGACAAGACGAGCACACTGGCGACGCGTAGCACATTAGCCGCCGACCAATTACATTGTACGTGGTTAGCAACGTTTCTTTTTCCTAAGTGATGGCGGTAAGCGACTTGAGGATTTTATTACGCCTCGAAGTGACAGTATTATCGAACATTACCCCATAAAAAATTAAAATTAGATAAACTGAATATAGGATGGGAAAGGTGCAAAGTATACGATGGTGTTGATATAACAATGTGTTTTAAATGTAAAGGATACAACCATAAAGCTAGTGAATGCAAAAATGAAGATGTTTGTAGCAAATGCTTGGGTAAACATAAACCCATGGAGTGCAAGGAACAACCAAAAAACATGTGCATAAATTGTATTAGAGCTAATGAGAAATTAAATCTAGGGATTGATACCAATCACCCTTGCAATAGCAGACATTGCCCTGTCTACTTAAAACACTTAAATGTAAAAAACAAAGGCTAGGATACTAGCAACTAACAATCAGGCCACTGGCTCACCTGGACCATGCTAATGTTATGCAACGTAGAGTATCAAAGTACCAAAAACGATCCACAAAGGACATCAACAACGACTTTAAATGCATCTATTTAAACATAAATAGCCTAGTAGCTAACAAATCAGAGTTGGAAGTGTTGGCGGAAGTTCATAGACCAGGCATCATACTGTGCTCTAAAACTTGTACAACCATAGATATTCTAGACTACTCACGAACGTACGTACCAAAAACGTGTCAGCTGACACGACCTCTCTTATGAGTGTGCAATGTAAACGAAAACTCACCGACGTGCAACGCCCGTACGTACGTAGCCCGGAACGTAGAAATCAAAACAATTTTGATTTTTTCCGTAAGAACGTGTCAGCTGATCGCTCTCTCACTAGACAGAGTTGCCTAGTAAACTTTTGTGCTCTAATTTTTGACCGTTTGCAGTTTATGCAAAAACACCTAATTAAAGTTTAAAAAATTGTGAAAATAATTCGAAATAATTATGTAAAAGTGCAGATTATAAATATGTAATCTATTTATATTTATTTAATATTAATTCGAGCCTTTTACAACATCAAAAATTTAATTGGAAAAAGTTGATGTTTCCATAAGCATGCATTGCAAATGGTCAATGGCAACAGTGCTTATCTGTAAACAATACACACACAAATATGTTATGTACATGTACACAGACGCACACATTTATTCCTACGGGCTTGAGGGCTCGGTCAAACGTGTTTCGTACGACAAACGTCCGTACGTACGGCACACGTCGGTGGGTAATTGCCGCTTTAAGCGAAGCAGCGAGCAGGTCTGTGATGAATTGAAAACAAACAAGGATGACAATAAGAAAATGATTGAAGAAATAAGTAAAGAGAATAAAAAAATGTGCAATGAAATAAAGAAAAATGTTAATAGTGTTGAAGCCAAAGTGTCACACGCAGCGATAACAAAAAATGATGGACAAAAAAAAGAAGTGTTGCCAGACATTAGAAAGAATCATTCCTTAATTGTCAAGCCGAATAAAAGGCAAAATATAGAAATAACCAAAACTGACCTAAACTCGAAATTTGATCCTAAAGGGCTGCAAATAACTAATATAGTAGCAAGGCAAAGCGGAGTTGTTATTGTTGAAAGCGAAAATGGCCATGAGCGTGCCAAAAAAAAAATGCCATTGAGAATAATCTGGGAAATAACTATGAGGTTAAGATTCCCAAAAAAGTGAAACCAGCAGTCATGGTGACTGGTATAAATTTTAAATAT
Source organism: Eurosta solidaginis (assembly GCF_040869045.1). Lineage (NCBI taxonomy): Eukaryota > Metazoa > Arthropoda > Insecta > Diptera > Tephritidae > Eurosta > Eurosta solidaginis. The sequence continues at coordinate 277,566,260 of NC_090319.1, read as the reverse complement.
AGCGACGAGTAACTGGTGCAAAGAATTAAACGCCAAAACATTTGTTTAAGTGAAACGGACATCAAAATTGTTAAGCAATATGAAGTGAAAAAGAACGCGAAAAACTATTATAATGCCGTGATAGAAATGAATGTTGAAGCGTTCGCAAATGTACTAGCTGGAGAAAGGCTTAATGTAGGTTGGGAACGTTGCCGAGTATATGATGCAGTGCAGGTTTTGTGTTGTTTTAAGTGCAAAGGTTTCAATCATAAAGCTAAAGACTGTAAAGAAACGGAAGTGTGCACTAAATGTCATGGCGCCAATTCTTCCAAAGAATGCAATGAGAGAGCAATTAATAAATGTATCAACTGCATTAAAGCAAACAAAGATCTAAATATGGGATTAGATATAAACCCCGATACTATGGATAGATTTTGCCCTGTATATCAGCAGAAGCTGAATGTTAGGAAAAAATATATGGCATACTAGGAACAAACCAAATATACTGTGACTATATCACGGAAAACTAAAGCGTATATTACACGTACTAAGGAAGGCTGTATACTGCAGTGCATATATCTTAATATTAATAGTGTCACGGATATTAGCATCACTAAGCTATACCATCACTAAGGCGATGCTAAGGCCATGCCAAGCAGTATTTACGTCAATAATCAAATCATGTATACACATATATAAGGCAGCCGAAAGAGATGTCACACACAGATGCATTTACTTATACGCCTATGTGTGTGCGAGAGACTGTAAACTGCAAACTCACATACATCTGAGAGGCGCTGAAAGTGATTCACACAGTAGGCACACGGGCGGTGTGTTATTTTATATACATGAACAAGTAGAATTCAACGTTGTATGCAATAAGTCTTTCGACATAAACATATGGTGTATTATTATAAAAATTAAAAAATGCGCTCTAAAGTGGAAACTTGGAGTAATCTACAGCTCACCTAGTAGCAGCGATGCAAATTTTGTTAAATATTTAAATGAGATCGTCACAGAGCCCTTAAAGATTCGGATAATAATCTAATTATTGGGGACTTTAATATAAACATGAATATACCATCCACGTACTCTAACCAGCTTAGAAGTGTGTTTGCACAATGACCATGGTACAAAAAATTGATTTTAATACGAGAGTAACGGAGCACTCAGCTACAAAAATTGACCTACTATTTGCCAATAATGACCAGATCAAAATTGAACGTGCCAGCGAATATAAAATATCTGATCATGAGACAATCTGCTTTCAGATACCTACTTCAAAATATTGCAGAATGAGAAAATATGCTAATGCCGTCTGTTGGGAGAACTACAGCGCGGAGAACCTGATAAATCTGCTGCGGATATGTGATATAAGTTCTATATCTAATATAGTGTTAGAAAATAGGGTTCAGGCTTTGAATGATATCTTGTCTGAAGCCATGCAAACGTTGACGTACGAGAAGAGGATCAATATAAAATTGCGAAATAAGTGGTACGACCGTGAACTAACAGTACTACATAAACGAAAATTTGAATTATATAAAATTGCGATTAGCACAGGTCACTGGGATGATTATAATGCCGTTAAAAAAATATATAAAAAAACTATAATACTTAAAAAGAAGAAATACATGGAAGATCAAGTGATTATTAATAAAGGAAATCTGAAATCCATGTGGAAATGTTTGAAAGATGCTGTGGAACTTGCAGATAATAAAGAGCATATTAAAAAAATAGAATTTAACGGTGAATGTCTAGAAAATAGCAACGATATAGCTAATGTGTTGAATTGTTACTTTGTTCAGAGCATAATTCAAATCAATGATAGTATTGAAACAATTTAACTTGTTGATGAAAGTGAAACAACCAACTCGGTAGCAACATTTGAGCTCACCAGTATCGAGTTAGAAGATATATTGAACATAACAAAATCATTTAAAAACAAATATGGTGGTAAAAACCTATTGTCAGAGGGTGTTATCAAGGACTCTATGGTGTACATTGCACACTTATATAAGGACATTATAAACGAATCGTTTGATAGTGGCATTGTTCCCAGCTGCTGGAAGATATCCACAATAATACCAGTGGCAAAAGTAAAAAATACAATGAAACCTGACCAGCTGCGTCCGATTAATACCCTACCTATTGATGAAAAAATTATGGAAACAGTGGTAAAAAAGCAACTAGTAGCATACCTAGACGATCATAATATAATCATACCAGAGCAATCAGGCTTCAGGAAAGGCCACTCCTGCGAAACAGCATTGAATATGGTAATTGCAGAGTGGAAAGAGGCTGTTGCTGATAAAAAGGTAGTAGTATCTTGCTTCTTAGACTTAAAGAGGGCGTTTGAAACAATCGATCGAAATGAATTGCTGAAGTTAATGGATAAAATTGGGATCAAGGGAAAAGCTTTGGAATGGTTTCGTAGTTACCTCAGTAACAGAAAGCAGAGGACGGTAATTGGAGACGCAGTTTCATCGGTTGTTGATGTTAACATTGGGCTGCCACAAGGCTCAGTACTTGCTCCGATATTGTTTATAATTTACATCAATGATATAAAAACTTGCTTGAGAAATTGTAAAATAAGTCTTTTTGCGGATGATGCATTAGTTAGCATTAGTGACAAAAATGTAGATTGCGCTGTCATGAAAATACAAGAAGACTTAAATAATTTATTAAGGTGGCTATGCAGTAGAAAGCTAAAACTTAATATTGATAAAACTAAGTATATGATATTTAACAAGAACCATAATAATTTAATCCAGTCTAGTCTGAAAATAAAAACCAATGCAATTGAAAGAGTAGATCAAATTAAGTACCTAGGTGTAATAATTGATGAGAAACTAAGTTTCACAGAACACATGAATCATTTAGAGAAGAAAATTGCACAGAAAATAGGATTTATGTATCGAACATGTAAGCATATTAGCCAACATCATAAAATATTAGTATATAGATCAATTGTAGAACCACATTTTATTTACTGCCCATCAATACTACTAGTAACAAATGATACGTTAATTAATAAGGTCCAAATACAGCAAAACAAAGCAATGCGTTTGATACTAAAATGCTCTTATAGAACATCAAAAAGTATTATGCTTCCTATGTTAAATTGGCTTAGTATTAAGCAATTAATCTATTATTACTCTTTGAAGTTTATACATTACATAACACAGGGAATGTTACCAAATTATCTGAGTGATAGGATACAGTACAATCATGAGATCCATAACTATGGAACTAGGAGTAGCAGAAATTTAAGACTGCCCAAAGTAAGAACCGAGTTCGCAAAAAAGACCTTAGAATACGTAGGCTATAAAATGTATAATGAACTACCAGCAGAGATAAAAGACTGTGAAAACGTTGTTAAGTTTAAAAAAAAACTATTTCTATATTGTAAAAATTTAAATATTTAATACTAGTGAAACAATAAATTTACTCATTTCTTTTTAATGAAATAGTTTTAAGAAACAATTATGAATTTTGTAAATTTTACTATACAATGAATTAGGCTTTTTTGGCCGTAATAAATATAATAATAATAATAATAATGAATAAATGGTATGATAGAGAATTGGCACAAATGAATAAATATAAATACAATATGTACACGCGTGCGTTACAAACTGGAGAGTGGCATGAATATAAAAATATAAATAGGTCTTACAAAAAATTAGTCAAATTAAAAAAATAAAGTATATGGAGAATAAAATCACTTTGAATGAATATAATGCTAAAGAAATGTGGAAATATCTCAAACAAACGGTCAACCAAACTAAAGATAACGAAGGGATAAAAAAGGTGATACTGGATGGCATACTGGTTGAAAACGAAACCGATCTGGCGAATGGTCTAAATAGATTTTTTGTAAACAGTGTGATTGAAATTAATAATAACATCGAAACCTGTCAAGTAGCACTAGAGGATACACAAGTCCATTCAAAATTAAAGTTTGCTGAAATTACCACCGATGATGTTATTAATATCTTAACAGACTTTAAATATAAAATAGGTGGAAGAAAACTGCTATCCGAAGGTGTACTAAAAGATTGTATATCGTATACCGGATATTTCTATGCTCAAATAATTAATAACAGCTTAGAAGATGGTGTAGTACCTGAAATGTGGAAAACGTTAAAAAGACAATGCAACCTGAAGAACTTAGACCCATAAATACCCTGCCAAGTGATGCTAAAATTCTCGAAGTCGTTGTTAAGAATCAGTTGGTGAATCATCTTGAAGTAAATAATATACTAGTCTACCAACAGTCAGGATTTAGGAAAAAACACTCCTGTGAGACAGCGCTGAACTTGGTGATATCTGATTGGAAAGAAGAGCTAAACAACAAAAAAGTAGTGGTTTCAGTTTTCCTTGACCTCAAAAGAGCTTTTGAAACAGTGGATAGAGAGATATTAATAAAAAAAATGCAGCGGATTGGCATAACTGATATTGAACTTAAATGGTTCCGCAACTATTTGAAGCAGAGAAAGCAGAAAACAGTTATAAATGCTGTGACGTCGGATGAATTAGAGGTACCCATAGGGTTACCTCAAGGCTCAGTATTGGCACCTATATTATTTCTTATATACATAAATGACATAGTCAATGCTATCGAAGGTTGTGAAATTAGACTTTTTGCGGATGATGCATTAATTATGATAAGTGAAAATAATATTAATACTGCACTCGCCAAAATGCAACATGAAATAAATAACTTGTATAAATGGTTGTGTGGTAATAGACTGAAACTAAACATAAATAAAACTAAATATATGATAATAACAAGGAGGAATATCAATGAGGAGGATATAGCCGAGCTAAAAATAAATGATGAAATCATACAAAGAGTTAACAGTATAAAATACTTAGGAATAATAATTGATAATAACCTCAAATTTGAAGATCATATAAATTATACAATTAAAAAAGTTGCTAATAAAATAGGAGTGATGCAGAGAACAACGAAATTCATTCAGAAAAAGTACAAAATAATCTTATATAAATCAGTTATAGAACCGCACTTCGTGTACTGCCCGTCCATTCTATTCATAATATCGGATAAAGAAGGAGACAAGCTCCAAAAGCTTCAAAATAGATGCATGAGATTTATTCTTCAGAAACCTAGAGAACGGCTGACATGTTGAAGACTTTAGACTGGTTAAGTGTGAAACAAAAGATTTTTTTCCACTCCATGAAATTCATATTTAATATCAAACATGGAAATGTACCTGAGTATTTAAATAAAAATATAGCATTAGTTGAGCAAACTCACGACATAAATACGAGGAGCAAACATAATTTCAAATTGCCGTTTTTTAGAACTGAAATTGATCAACAGAACATTTTCTACAAGGGTCTGAAAAGTTACAATGATCTGCCTATGGATATAAAAAGTTGCAACCAAATAACAGTATTTAAAACAAAATTATATGAATATTGTAAAACCTTAGCTATAAGATAAAAAACTGTAATATTTTCAAATTTACGAATTAGGCTTCTGGCCGTAATAAATAAATAATTTTATCTAATCATAATCTAAGATCTTTGTATAGGTATGCCTGTCGTAAGAGGCGACTAAAATACCAGATTCAAGGGGCTGTGTTGCCAGCGCAATATATAGCTTCTCCAAACCCAATTGTCAACCTCACCTATCCGTGGCGAATCCTGTTTCACTAACAGACGAGGCTCTGGCGACCACAATCTCCTCATGGAACTTGGCGGTGGGGAGGGAGGGATGACCTGAAGGTTTAATGTGGCCATATAAATCGTTCCCGAGATGGTCGGGCTAGCACCTATATGGTGCTGTGTTACCGGAGCGTGCCGGATCTGTATCCGGAAAAGGACGATCACATCGATAACACTCCCCAAAGCCTTCGGGGAGAAATCTTATCGCTACAACTACAACAACATCTTTGTGTAGTTGCTCAATCAGCTCCTTCCACGTCGTAAATAGGTTGGCCGTGGATTTTGTCGTACCCCTTGTTTAATTCTTTAATTCTACTAGGGTTTGAGTTTCGTTCCTAAATTGAACTCGCTTGCCGGTCATTTAGGTAATTTTCGTCCATATTTTTTAGACAAGGGAAAACGAGCGAGTATTGTATGTCTTGTAGTAGCGTGCCGTGGCTGACTGTGTCTAAAGCTATTCACTGGTCAAGTGCCACGGACACGGTCTTGTGATGGGATTTTTCCTGATTTAGCGCGCAATTTCTCAGTGTATTTATGGCGTTTAGCGCGGTGGTAGTGCTATGCATTTTGTGGAACCCCGGTTTCCCATGTCTTCGCTACTGGCAAAAGGAGTTATATGGATCGATATAACTCGCCTTCTTGCGCTGGTTTCCTCCCCAAAGTAAGTTAAGGGAAAATAATTATATTGACCCCTTTGGAACTTTCTATTTCCTGCCACCTCTTCCTTATATAGTCAATATTTTACAATTAGATTGGGTAAGCTGGGAAGTTATGTATTGCGTTTAACAACCGTTAGAATTCCTGTATAAGAGCTTTCACTGTATAACAACAATCACGAATCAAAAACATTAAAAAAATTTTATTTTATGTGAATGGATCACATATCCAAATTTAAACAGCACTTGCGTTGTGAACAAAATACAACGTTGATTCCTCAGCTGGCCAATTTAGCGAAGTTGATAACACTACTGAAGCGTTAAGTGCCTACTTAAATATAAGATTTAAACAAAAGTAGATAATAACGTAAAAACACAATAATACATATATAACGCCGGTGGTATAAGGGGCTTAGAATATGTCCGCGATAAATTTTAAGAGCCAACTTAACACCATAGACCCGAAGGTTGGGGAGTATTATCGATGATGATGGCCCTTAGCTTTGGATTTTATTCGCTCTTACGATATGCATGCCTACCACAAAGCTTCTTCTAAGCTATTCGAAAACAGGATCGTTCCAAATGCATTTTGGCTTTCAATTTGTACGACTAGCCTTGTCGAGATAGGCTGGTACAAACAAAAATCTATAGCAATTACTCATTAAAGCGCCTTGTTGAGAAGTGGTGAAGGTGGTTTTAAAGAATATTCTTAGAACTGTAGAAGTCCTAGCAGTTGAGTTGACTAAGTGATTTAGTTATCCCTATGCACTTGTATTAATAACATAAAGGGAATCTTATTAAATAAGCTACTTCTGTATTTGTTAACTAAAAAATGAAAATTGTTTAAGCCCCCTAGATATTAAAGTATAGGTGTTTATAGTGGAAACTCACCTCCTCTCGATGCAACGTCCATGCTGTATGTCAAGGGTAGAGCGGGGCAAACGTAAACTCGTACTTATTGTATCAATGTTTTGTTTAAAAGAAGCAGCAGGAGTGCAGAAATGTTCGGATCCAGCTCAAGATAGCTTGGTTTGGCTCAAATCGAGGTAGGTATGTAGTTCACTATTCGTTTGTATGTTCGCCTGGTTGATTAGCAGTTTAAGTTCTTCAACGTTTCGGTTGTACAAGACTACGTTAGCTTTTTTGTGCGAATATTCTTAAATGAATCACTTTATACACATATAAACCTACACACATATTTATCTCCGTTTATTTTTAGGTAACTAACAAGCGATATGGTATACTTTTATTTTACACTAATTCAATCGCTCTTTTTTACAAATTTGTCGCTCTATTTATCTCTTCGCGTTATACTTTTCGCTGTTATCTTCTTTGTTTCACTTCTTTCAGTGATATATTTTTTTTAAGTACAAAAACTTCCAGTTGTATGGAGCTACAAGGAAACGCATCAAAGCACCCACTTCGTTGTCATCAGACACTCGTTCTCAACACTCAAATATTTCATTAATTCACGTCACCGCAGCCGGGACGTAAAGAACAATGCGGAATCCAATAATAAAAGCTATGTGGAAACGCGCAATGAAATGACCAAACCAGCCGTCCCATGTTGATTATTCCATGTACATGACGCGCAACAATCGGACACACAGAAAATGAGAATACAAATGGCCCTCACTGGGTAGGCATATTTTTTCAACTCTTTAGCATTGATCGCCTTTCTTTTGTGATTTCTAAATTAGAGCATTTATGAAAATTAACATGCTTTAATGCAAGCAAATATTTTCATATTAGCTGAAAACTGGGCCTAGGAAAAGTGCATTATGTCCTCAATTTTCCTTTGTTATTGATTTTCAAGCTTTTCACACCTTTTTCACGCTTCTTCAGCCTTCAAAATTTAGAATTCAGCACTTCGCTGCATACTTCTTTCTTTATGTGTGTATTATAAATATTAAAGACATCTGTGAATAAATATGTAGTTTTTTGCACTTTCAGAAATAATGAACTTTACAATTTACTTGTTTTTCTCCAGCTAAATTGAGAATAAAAATGCATTCTTCCGCTGCCAATATAATACGACATATTTTTTTTACAATTGTCACCAACACTGGAATATTTACTGGAAAGTGGTAGCGCAGGGTTGATATAACCAATTGGAAATGGGTTGGCTTAGTATTGCCATTCAAAAGTTTTTTTCATATGTAAAACCATTGTGAATTTATCTATTATATCCCTGCAAAATCGTTGGTTCATGTGGTCCCCTGGAGTAATTACCATTTTACTCCACTGTAAAGAAGCAATGGACCAACTCATGTTTCTACACGAACACATTGTAAGTCGATTATTGCCCGTTTTTAACGATTGTAATCACTACACGATGTTTATTGGACTGTGGGTACGCCATGGATTACTCTGATGTAATGCGAAGCTGAAGTATATGGTCCAGTCTTAGGATACCGCAATGTTAATTGGACCATATTTTTTGTATGAATTGTAGTTAATTTTGGAGTACTCGGTTGGTCCATAGCGAGTACTCCATACATGCATGCATGGAGTACTCGCGATTTTTGCAGGGATATAAATATATATTTATCCTCTTGGGCTAAGCAAAATTTTTAAAAGATGTAAATGATGGAATATACCAGTCAGTGAGGATAAGGCAGGTGTGATATCTTCTGAATAGACGTCAAAATTGCAAAGAGAATGCATCACCTGATTTTTAAAGTGATTATCGTGATTTCATCCTGTATCTCTTTCTATCACCCACTGAAATTAGCCGGCCCTATGCGCCGCCATATTGAACATCCTGTCAAAGCGCTAAAAAAAAAATGGACATCTTGAACATCCTGTCAGATAGTTGACGGATAAGATATCACACTTGTTTTATCCACAATGGTAACAATCGTCCACAAAAACTTTTAAAAAACAGTATTGTGTAAATGATATAAGTAATCGAACATCGATTTAAAGGTGATCCAGGCTGTTTACTATTGTGAACTTTTTTTTACATTCCCCGCTTGTGTGAATTCACAATGGTCATAGTAAAGTTCGAAATATCTGCCCCATTTTGAATTCAACACCAGCAACAACCACAACCGCTATAAACAAAGCAACTGGTGTATTAGGTTTTATCAAACGTTGGGCTAAAGGGTTTGATGACCCTTATTTTACAAAGATCCTTTATACCTCGCTGGTACGTCCTATTCTCGAGTACTGTTCATGTGTCTGGTCTCCGATCTATCAAATCCATGTTGATCGGATTGAGTCGGTCCAGAGACGGTTTTTAATTTTTGCATTACGAGGTCTCAACTGGGAATCAAGTACTCATCTTCCACCATACAGGAATAGACTTCTTCTAATTAATTTGCCATCTCTAGAGAATCGTAGAGTATTACTTGACGTTATGTTCATTCACAAGCTCATCATTGGTGTGATTGACTCCCCTGACCTAATCAGTCAACTAAATTTTGCGGTTCCTGCTAGGGCGTCCAGACATTTTGTGCCTTTTCATTTACCTCTCTGCCGGCAAAATTTTGCTAGAAACAGTCCCCTGCGCCATTGGTGCTCGCGGTACAATGATTTGTAAAACTGCATTGGCCTTGAATGTTCGTTTGCTGCTTTACATACTGCTATACTCTTATGTTTAGCCTGATATTTTAATTTTATTTTTTCTTATACAATGCGATGTCAAATGTTTATAACATACAAATTTTCTATGTACCTTTTTTGAATTTTTAATTTTAAGAATGGCTCTGTATTGTACATATATATCTGTCTATTACAATAATTAGTCGACCGCTTTGTGTTTGCGTCGACTTTAAATAAATAAATAAATAAATTCACAATGACCTGCACTTTGTTTTTCGCTATTCTCGGCAACACTTTTTTCAAACTCGCCTTTCACGGGTATTCGTAAATAAAGTGGCTGAATATTTGCAATCGTTTTATAAATTTAGTTAATTGGACCGGCTTTTTACTAAACATAACAGATGTTGTGCTTTCGGCGCTTCGTTCATAAAACTTCAAAATATGCCCATCTTTTTCCAGAGAATTTATTCAATAAAAAACACAAAACGCCCGCATATCTTTATGTGGCCGAAGATCAATTGGCCGAACAAATAGACAAAGCCATTGAGCCTTTTATGAAACAAACCAAATGCCATACGGCAATGGAAATTAATCCTGGAATTGGATTATTTACAAATAAATTGTTGAATCGCGAAACTCGCATACGTAAAATTCTCTTGTATGAGACATTGGAACATTTTATGCCTGCCCTGGAAGATTTGCATACACTGTATCCAGATCGCGTCAAAGTGAAGCAAGCAGATATCGTTAGCATACCAAAACTGGTATATCAAGATAAAATGGACAATGGAACACGTGTGGCGGATTCTCTGTGCGATTTGCCCAAACGTGCTTATTCAGATGGTAAGTTGCTAACAAAATTTAAATTTATTACTATTGTGCCTATCCAATTGGCTTCTCCTAGGTTAGGTTATGTTGCAAGGGCTGAGCTGAACACTATGGTAACAGCTCACTACGTAGGCCCATTGTAATACCCTATACGGTCTCAAAAGAGGACCCCTACGCCTACTAAGCGCTGGACAGTAACAGAGAAGGTGCTGGGCGCTCTCTTCCTCTTCTGTACATCTGCAGCTGCGACAATAGTCGAAGGTCGTTACCCCCATTCTAGCTCCGCGCGTGCCTATTAAGCAATGCCCTGATAGAACCCTTATCAGGGACGATAGAGCTGATTTATTTAAAATCAGAAGCGCTTCTGTGCGCCCCTTGTCATATGAGGGCCAGATTGGCCTCGATGTCTCACACGATGTTATGGCTGACCATAGTCCATTTGCGATTCCTATAGTTCTTGTGTTCACACGAAGCCTGAAAGTGGCCATGGGTATGCCTACCGAATCATTTCCCGGAAGGATATGGTCGGTGGTGCCTTTTCTGGCCAGCTCGTCTGCTCTGCAATTGCCCTCAATATTCCTGTGCCCAGGTACCCATATAAGGCTGATACTGAAGTGCTGATCCATCTCGTTAAGAGATCTGCGGCATTCAGTGACCGACTTTGCGTTGTCGACGAATGAGTCCAGGGCCTTTAATGCGGCCTGGCTGTCTGAGAAAATAAACACCCGTTTACCATCCTTAAGCATAGACCCGAGATGGTTCACAGCCCTGTGTATTGCCAGCACTTCCGCTTGGTAACACTACAGTGATCTGGTAGGCGGAAAGAGACCTCTAGATCCAGATCCGGCGAAAAAAGGCCTGCTCCCACCTTCCCGTCAAGCTTAGAACCGTCCGTGAATATGTTGATGGCACCCGGTACCGTATGTTGTCTGGTATTCCAGTCCTGTCGCGATGGTATATATATACTATAATTTTTAACGAAGACGTTATTTGGCGTGCAGTAGTCAGTGCGCACCGGTATTGAGACTGAGACGCTCGTGCCCAAGATTGTCGCATGTCCACTAGATCCATTTGACCAGAGACCTGTTTCCCTTATGCGTAGAGCGGCGATGACCGCTATTTCCTTCGCCACCAGGTCAAGAGGTGGAAGGTATAGCATTGTGTTGAGTGCTTCAGATGGAGTGGAACCGAGAGCCCCGGTGATGCAGAGCCCGAACTCCGTTGCACCTATTGAAGCGTACTAAGATAGGTAGTTTCAGCTAGTGCAGGCCACCAGACCAAGGCACCATAAAAAAGAATCGGGCGCACAATGGCTGTATAAATGCATTATGTCACCTTGGGGGAGAATCCCCAGGAGGTGCCAATTGCCCTCTTGCAGGTGAACAGCGCTGCTGCTGCCTTCTTGCATCGCTCCACTATATGGTCACTCCATAATAGCTTCCTATCCAGAATTATTCCCAAATACTTGACTCGATCGCTAAACGCTAAAGACGTACCCTCAATTCTTGGCGGTGTTAGATTTGGTACTTTATACCTCCTCGTGGAGAGGACAAGCTCGGTTTTATCCGGGTTGACTTCCAAGCCTGTGGCTGTGGCCCAGTGCTAGATTTTGGATAGTGCCCCTTCCATTAGGTTGCAAAGAGTTTGCGGAAATTTCATCTGCATACGCGATCACTTGGTGACCTTCCGATTCCATGAGGCGGAGTAGTTGGCTGACGGTAACCACCCAAAGTAGCGGAGAGAGAACACCTCCCTGCGGAGTCCCACTGCTGACCGGTCTGCGGATCACGCATCCACCTAGCTCAGTTTTAATGTGCCTACGCGTAAGCAGATTGTATATAAACTCCACCAGGCACGCGTTCACCCCAGATCGGTCAGCGCCGAGGTGATGGCCTCCGGGAGAACGTTGTTGAAGGCCCCCGCTATATCTAGAAATGCCACCAATGTGTATTCCTTGAGGTCTAGTGACCTTTCGATAGCGGATACCAGTGAGTGCAAGGCCGTGTCAGGAGTTCAGCCACCTCCGTACGAGATGCAAGGTTTACCAAGGCTTCGACATCAGCCTTATAAACCTTAAGGCTTATATTTTTGAAGCCGTAGCTTACCCTGAAATCCTGCCTTTTCAACGCTTTCAGTCTTCTCCACGTTAACTACCTTCCAGTTTTGGGTCGGTAGACCCGGGTTGTACTCCTGGAGCAGTTCCAGGATATCAGCGGGGTCCGTTGGCGTCACTGGAACCCAGGCTCTCGCCCTTGGTCGTGAGGGGATATCACACGCCTCCACTACCTTGAGGCGCGCGCCCGGATACACCTCCCCTATCAGCGAAACGGCGGCTTTATAAAGCTTCGCCGACCTGACGTCGTCACACGCAATTAGTTTTATATTGCCCTGGAACCACCCCGCATCGGTATAAGAAGGCGGCGGACCAGGGTTATCTTTTTTGACCTTAACGGCCACAGTAGCGAGCGCTGCCTCAATCCACTTCCACTGCTGTTTCGGGATCCTGCCATCTCCGCTGCTCTCGTCCATAACACCAATGATATGCCGATCCTTGGCTATTTCGGCGAAAGACCGAGTCCAACCTCCCTGCACCTTGGCCCTTTTCGGCGCCGTAGGGTTGGATTCATCTATACACCGCTGGCGCTTCGAGGCTTCATCGCTCTCGACCCAGTCCGGCCTGAACTCCGGCAACATTTGCTCCGCCCCAGCAAGATCGCGCTGAGCCTTCGCACAGTCCTCCGCGGAAACTTCCCCCTCCCTTACCGGCGAGGAGGCATTCCTACGCATGATCCGGGCAGCCCAGCGCTTGTCCTGATGACTGGGCTTTTTGACGAACTCCTAAAGAGTATGTTATATTCTGTCGTAAGAGCCGACTAAAATACCAGATTCAAGGGGTTGTGTAGCGCAACCATTTCAGGCTGCCAGCGCAAGATATATCTTCTCCAAATCCAATTGTCAACTTCGCCTATCCGTGGCGAATCCTGTTTCATTAACAGCTATGGCTCTGGCGACCCCGAACTCCTCATGGATCTAGGGGTGGGAGGGCCGGATGGCCAAGAAGTTCGCATGTGGTCATAACATATCGTTCCCTTGCTTCTAAGGAATCGGCTATCTGTTGTTGTAGCAGTGACTGCTATCTGTGCTGAAAAGTCGCGAGATTCGCATCCCATTTCTGAAGGATGAAAGAGTGTTACGGATATGAGCAGTTCTTTGGGACTACGAATTGATTTTCGAACCTACAATATCTTAGTAGAATTTAAATTAACCTCCCAACAAAAGCGTAGATTGTTATAAACTACGGGTGTTTTGCACTGCTACAATAACAACAACCGGTGTTTTGCCATAATATTCTATTTTCTTTTCTTTTAACTGCATTATCGACTCCCTAGCTGTTTGGGAACCAATTATTTCCTTAATAAGCTGTCCGATTTTTCCGGTTTGCAGGAAACAGTACAGCATTCGACTTGACATTCGCTATCCACCATAGCAGTTTAGCTCAGCACTCTAGCTTGCATATTTTTCCGTATGTAAGTTGCTCGAATACGCGCTCAGGAACACATATTTTTTTCGGGTAAACAAACCCTTGGTGAATGGTATCTACTCTGGTGGAATATCTTGTTGAATTGTCTCCCAGCACAACCTTGAATGCTTTCCGAAAAGACACTCTGCTTGAGGATGCCATCACTGCTACAACCACAACAACAACAAGGATACCAACCCTTAGAAGTGGAGAGGTTGGGGTAATATACGTTTGGCTGACTGCCCGTGGTGTGATGGTAGCGTGCTCCGCCGGGCAAGCAACATCAAAATTTTAGAAATAAGGTTTTCCAATTAGAAGAAATTTTTTCTAAGCGGGGTCGCCCCTCGGCAGTGTTTGGCAAGCGCTTCGAGTGTATTTCTGCCATGAAAAGATCTTAGTGAAAACTCATCTGCCTTGCAGATACCGTTCGGAGTCGGCATAAAACATGTAGGTCCCGTCCGGCCAATTTGTAGGGAAAATCAAGAGGAGCACGAAGCAAATTGGAAGAGAAGCTCGGCCTTAGATCTCTTCGGAGGTTATCGCACTTTACATTTATTTTTGATTTATGTAGTACAGTCAGTTTCAGATTTTATTTCAACCTTGCTGTGCGATGGGCATGTACGTTTGCCAAAGTTCGCCACTCCATCGTTGAAGGTTTGTGAGTGACTGCCACCTTGGCGATGTCTTCAAAGCTCCACCGAGCCGTATATTATGGCAAGCTTCTCTATAGTACATACATCTTAAGACGTTTGCATCCCCATGACTTAGCCACAAGACACTTGCATATTATTTTGGACTTATTGGATTGGGATAATATCAACTCTAGATCGGTATTGGAGCCTAAGCACCGAATTGAGTCGGCTTTTACCTTCGGCCTAAGTGCATATTAGCGCCCCAGCACTTTTTAACAACTTGGAACAATGCTTCTGATGCTACAACAACTACAATATTAGCTGATGATTCGGGAGGTGTTATGTTGTTGTTGTTGTTGTAGCAATGCTCGCCCCACCCGCCCAGCCGCGACCGATCACAAATTGTCATCAATATCCTCTAACAGGAGTCCAAGGAAACTTGCCGTTTCAACAGGGGTGGACCATAAGGAAAGGGGTGTTAGAGGCGTTGGTTCCACATTACAATTGAAGAGATGGTTGGTGTCATGTGGGGACACATTGCAAGCGGGGCATACATTTTGTATGTCGGGGTTGATTCTGGATAGGTAAGAGTTTAACCTGTTACAGTATCCAGAACGAAGTTGAGCAAGAGTGACTCGCGTTTCCCTGGGGAGTATGCGTTCCTCTTCCGCAAGTTTTGGATAATTTTCGTTAAGTACTGGATTCACCGGGCAATTCCCGGCATAAAGGTCCGACGCCTGTTTATGGAGTTCACCAAGGACCTGCTTGTGTTTTTTCACTTCATACGGCTAAGCCCCTAGGCAGTGCTGGCTCATCAATCAGATGTCTGTTGGGATGCCCAGGTTTCTGGGTATTCAACAGGAACTGTTTGGTCAGCATCTCATTTCTCTCCCTGATGGGGAGTATTCTCGCCTCATTATGCAGATGGTGTTCTGGGGACATAAGAAGACAGCCCGTGGCGATTCTGAGAGCAGTATTTTGGCAGGCCTGTAGTTTCTTCCAGTGGGTGATTTTTAGGCTTGGCGACCATATGGGCGACGCGTAGCACGTAATCGGCTGGCTAATTGCTTTGTATGTAGTCATGAGCGTTTCTTTATCTTTTCCCCAAGTACTGCCAGCGAGGGATTTGAGGATTTTGTTACGGCTCTGAATTCTCGGAACAATTGCGGCTGCGTGCTCACCAAAATGTAGATCCTGATCAAACGTCACACCCAAGATTTTGGGGTGTAGGACAGTCGGTAGCGTAGTGCCATCGACGTGGATGTTCAAAATGGTCGACATTTGGGGCGTCCATGTTGTAAATAAGGTCGCGGAAGATTTAGTAGGTGATAATGCCAGGTTTCGCGAGGCGAAAAAACTGGAGAGATCAGGGAGGTAGCCGTTTATTTTATTGCATAGCGCATCGATCTTTGGGCCTGGGCCTGTAGCCATTATTGTGCAGTCGTCGGCGTAGGAAACGATTGTGACTCCTTCCGGCGGTGAAGGTAGCTTAGATATGTAGAAATTAAACAAAAGTGGGGATAGGACACCACCCTGTGGCACCACTTGTTTAATTCTTCTTGGTTTCGATGTTTCGTTTCTAAATTGCACCGATGCCTGCCGACCACCCAGATAATTTTCGGTCCACCTTTTAAGACATGGGGGAAGGGTAGACCCTTCCAGGTCCTGCAGTAACGAGCCATGGTTGACCGTATCAAAAGCTTTTGATAGGTCTAGCGCTACGAGTACTGTTCTATGGTGGGGGTATTGATTTAAACCGCAATTTATCTGGTTGCTAATGGCATTTAGCGCGGTGGTAGTGCTATGGAGTTTTCTGAAGCCATGCTGATGAGGGGCTAGCTGCAAATTTGCTTGGAAATAAGGGAGCAAAATGGCTTCAAGCGTCTTTGCCACTGGCGATAGGAGAGACATCGGACGATACGACTCACCTATGTTAGCTGGTTTCCCAGGCTTTAGTAGCGGGACCACCTTGACCATTTTCCATTTCTCAGATATGACAAAGGTGGAAAGAGACAGATTGAAGACATGCGCTAAATATTTGAAACCCTCTTTCCCTAGGTTTTTAAGCATCGGCATGGCTATGCCGTCTGGGCCCACTGCTTTGGATGGTTTAGCACGACCAATGGCGTCCTCAACCTCCTTAGCGGTGATGGTGATTGGTGACGCGCTGAATTTGTGTTTATGTGCGCGTCTGTTGGCTCTCCGTCTATCTTTGTCGACCGTAGGATGCATTATATATTATCTGCAGAAAGCGCTCGCGCATTTTTTCGCGTCCGACAGCACTTTGTCACTAAAGGCGATGGAAACTTTGTCTTTGTGCTTAGTCGGATTCGATAGGGACTTTACGGTGGACCAAAGTTTACCCACACCGGTAGAGAGGTTACAACCTCTTAGGTGCTCCTCCCATTTCGCCCGCTTGTGTTCATCCACAAGCAATCTGATGCGTTGGTTTATATCCCTTATTTGGGGGTCGCCTGGATCAAGCTGTCTTATAAGGTCACGTTCTCTCGCTAAGTTTGCGGCCTCCGCCGGGAAGTGGGGCCGGATTTCGGGAATTCTCCCGGCGGGAATGAAATGTGCCGAGGCGGATTTAATGACCTTACGGAAGGCACGCTCCCCTTGGCGGGCATCAGTCGGGATAGGGAGGGCAGCTAGGCGGCTGTCTGTAAAGGATTTATATTCTTCCCACTTTCCTTTTTTGAAGTTTATGAAAGTGCGTTTTTCAGTGACGATGAAGTCGGCGGTACGCCCAAGCGAAATAAGTATGGGCAGGTGGTCGGATGCCAATGTTACTATCGGCTGCCAGTTGACGCAGTTTACGAGTTCTGCGCTCACGATTGAGATATCTGGCGAGCTGTGACAGCTTCCTACCATACGTGTGGGGGCGTCTTCTATTTGATCCGCCAACATCTCACCCCTACTGTCCGCCCGCAAGTTTGAATGCCATAGATCATGATGGGCATTGAAATCGCCTAAGATAATGCGATTTTTGCCAGTGAGTAAGGCCCTGATATTAGGGCAGTATCCACTGGGGCAACAGGTGGCAGGAGGGATGTAGATGTTGATGATTTCTAGGTTTGCATCGCCTGACCGGACAGATAGGCCTTGACGTTCTAAGACATTGTCCCTGCGGTCGATGCCAGGATCAAATATATAATATTGCACAGAGTGGTGTATGATAAACGCGAGACCGCCTCCATTTCCGCTCTCGCGGTCTTTCCTGTGGACGTTATACCCAGAGCAGGTCTGCAATGCAGATCTTGCTGTGAGTTTAGTCTCTTGAATCGCAACAATGCGGATGTTGTGCCGCTTCATGAAATCGACTATCTCCGTAATCTTCCCAGTTAGTCCATTACAGTTTAACTGCAGAATTCTGAAGTGCATAAGGGGAGACGTCGCCACTCTGGGGGTAAGTGACGGGTGACTACGCCTGGGTTGGGGAAGGTCAGGACCCAATTGCTGTTGTGGCCCTAGGACTGGGCGTCCTTGGGAAAGCATTGGGGTACCCGGATGATTTGGGTTTGCGACCTGGCAACATGGCGCGTTGAAACCCGTCGGGGGGTTGCCGTCGCGGAGACCAGAACATCTAGGAAAGTGGCACCACCCAAGGCAGGAGCTGCATTGGGCGGATGTCGCAAACATATATATTCTGTGCTGGCAAACGGTGCAAACGGACGTAGAGACTAAGAGTCTGTTTCCCTGACCTACACGATTGCTGCCGGAAAAGAGGGGGGAGAAGGCGGGGGCAGGGGCTGTTGCTCAGCATTGCTTCCGACTCTACTACGAAGATTGTTGATATGAGTGGTAGCAGCTGTTTGAGTTGTTGGGTTGTGGCTTGCTGAGCAAGCGGGGCTGCTGGAAGGTAGTGGGGGGGGGGGGGGGGGGGGCGCTTAGACGTAGACTACGGGACGCCCTTGGGCGTGAACAGCAAGGAGCCACAAAAGATTTATAAAAGTTACGTGGACGTCGGGTATTGGGATCAAGCCCAGAACAACCTGTCCGATGCAACCATCCCTTGCACGAGACACACTGAACAGAGTATGACCGTCCTAAAATGATTCTTTTCCGGCAGATGCAGCAAAACCATTTCTCAGGACCGGGGTCAGGAGACGGACCCGGATTGGATTCGATGCCTTCCCGTAGTAAGAGAATATGGAGCAGTCCTGCTGCAAGGAGCTGCTGGGAGGATGACAATTTGTGGGAGTGACGAAACAAATTAGATGGAGTCACACTGAAATGACAGTCCTTGGTCGGGAAAAATCCCGAGTCGCTCCGGTACATAGAACCGACTGCCTTGGGAAGCGATATTGATGGTCCTTTGCCGGATATATGTATGCAGATCCGGTACGTTCCGGAACAAGCACCACGAAGGTACAAGATCCACCATCTCGCGAGCCATTTAATATGACCCTAATGAACCTTCTAGGCCACCCCGCCCCCACCTCCTAGTTCCATGGAACTTGGGGTCGCCAGGGCGTCGTCTGATAAAGAAACAGGGTTCCGCACTGGTAGGTGAGGCTGACAATTGGGTCACAGAAGCTATAAATTGCGCTAGCAACCCGTTCCAAGGGTTGCGCTACACAACCCCTTGAATCATTTGGGTATTTTAGACGCCTCTTGCTACAGGCATACCTGCCGCTGGTATATTTTAAGCCCCCTAATCAGCTGGGGATAGGTGATGATATCATGTTGGATTGCCTCTGATGTTTTCTAGGCATGCGATATGGCAACTCATCTCATCACATCACATGTTATCTTATCATATCACCAATCACAATGCCATTTCATCACACAACACACCATCACACGACATCTAATAACTTTGTATTCAACTTTTTGTATGCTGGTGATAATATCGCACCTTAATTCCATGTGATTTACTGTCTTAAATATTTATTATTCAATGTACTAAACTTTTTGTTTTTTGTATTTTTAACATTTCAGATCCGATTGCATTGCTATTTGGCGCTGTGGGCTCCTATAATTTTTTTAAACATCTTATAAACTCAATTATCTTTCAACATGGTCTGCTTAATTTTGGACGTTTGGAAATGTATCTGGCTATGCCACCACCAACTTACATAGTAAGTACTTAGGCAAACACACATATGACGAAAAACTCAACAGTAATTCTAAATTTAACTTTCTAGCATCTCACCTGCAACAATGAGATTGGTTACCTATTTTATAGATCCGCATCAATACTTTTTCAAATTTTGTTCGAGCATCGTTTTATAACGAAATTGCCTAGAGCACAATTTTTACCCAATCAAATTGATAAGCCAGACAAAAGCGTTCGTTTACGAAAGGTAAAAGCAATTTATTGATAAGATTCAATTTTACTTGATATTGGCTTTATCGTAAGTCATAATGTGATCTTATTGAGTGTCGTAAAGTTATGTTATATTTCTTGCCAAAACATGAATGTACAAGTTGTACATTTTCCGTTATAAATGATATAGGGAATTTCTATATTAAAATGTTACCTGAAACATGGTACATACATTCATAGGTATGGTAGAAAGTCACGATATGACCTGATTATATTTGATGTCATGCATTTCATTGTGATATGCCGTTAGAATGATCTGACAACGGGAAGCTAAAGGTAAGGACGACCACGTATGAAATCAAATTGGCTCATGTCACATTTAATCGAATAGAAACACTTAACATTAAATCAAATAAAGCGAAGTGAGCATAACAATTTGATATGTCATCATAATATCTGGCAGGATTGATTAATATGATATAAAATCAAATCAAAACACTGAAGATAAAATCAAATAAAGTGATATAAGGCATAGCAACTTGATATCTCGTTACGATGATCTGACAGGATTGATTCATTCCACCTCAAATAAAAAAAAACACTGAACATCAAATCAAATAAAGTGATGTAATGCACAGCATGATGCGGGAAAAACAACATCAAAATTTTAGAAACAATGTTTTTCAATTAGAAGAAAATTTTTCTAAGCGGGGTCGCCCTTCGACAGTGTTTGGCAAGCACTCCGAGTGTATTTCTACCATGAAAAGCTCTAAGTGAAAACTCATCTGCCTTTCGGTGTTGTTGTTGTTGTTGTTGTAGCGATTAGGTTACTCCCCGAAGGCTTTGGGGAGTGTTATCGATGTGATGGTCCTTTGTCGGATACAGATCCGATACGCTCCGGTAACACAGCACCATTAAGGTGCTGGCCCGACCATCTCGGGAACGATTTATATGGCCACATTGAACCTTCAGGCCATCCCTCCCTCCCCACCCCCAAGTTCCATGAGGAGCTTGGGGTCGCCAGAGCCTCGTCTGTTAGTGAAACGGGATTCGCCGCTCGAAGGTGAGGTTGACAATTGGGTTGGAGAAGCTATATATTGCGCTACACAACCCCTTGAATCCCCTGCCTTTCGGTTGTCGTTCGGAGTCGGCATAAAACAGGGATCTACCTGTAGGAAAAAATTAATAAGAGCACGACACAAATTGGAAAAGAAATTCGGCCTAAAATATCTTGAGATATTATCGCGCTTTACATTTATTTAATAGTAATTTGATATGTAGTTATGTTTATCTGGTTGAAGAGGAGCTAAAGTGAGCAAAATATCGTATCGATATGATTTATATCACATGATGCATATCAATCTGACATATCGTTATGATGATCTGTTAGGTAGGGATCTAATGAAAAATCGACAACATATCAAATTAGTGCATATCACATAAAATCAAATAAAAAGACTTACATCAAATCAAATAAAGTGATGTGATGCATATCAAATTGATGTCGTTATGGCGATCTTGTAGGAAGGGAGCTAAAGTGAAGCAAAATATCAAATCAAATTTAAACGAAATAAAAACAACATCAAATCAAATGACAATTCAAATCAACCCAAAACAATAAATTGGTTTTGTATAATCAACTCAAGAGATGTCACTTGGCTTTTGATAATACGAATAGCCTAAAAAACTTTTTAATTTGAAGTGTTTCTACACGAATTTATAATACTCACTTTTGCTGAATATACCTAGGTGAATTCAATAGACAGGGATTGCCTATACTTAGTAAGAATCGTGCCACGGCGTTATCTCTTCGATATTTGCCCTCAAATTGATTTCCTGGGGCTTTGGTATTTTGTCAAACAAAATTGTGTTAGTCGTCGCAATCGCATTATACCCAATTTGGAGTAAGTTGATATTCGCAATTAATTTTTATTTTTTAATAATAATATTTCTTTAGAAAATGGATACCCGGCTGTGGACCACGCCTTATCATTAATAGTAGGCAACGCAAAACTGTCCAGTTAAAGTGGGCTGAGGATGCTGCTATCGAACAGCCAAAATATTCAACACTTTGCACAACAATGAACAGTCGTGATTATTATCAACGCATGAACATTTTTACAGAATTTGGTGATCTCTCACCAAGTCAGATGCTAACATTATTTAGACAATTTCGCGCATGGCCTGAATATAGTGAAAGTTCATTTGTAGCATCACTTGAAAATACGCTGTTGAAAATGGAAGTGGCAGCTGATGAAAACAGTATTGATATAAAAGAAGAAGATGATGTGGCAAGTGATATTGCCAATGATGAAGCTGTTGAGGAGGAAAGCAGAAAAGCTGATGTAGCAAAAATTACAGATGTCAATGAAGAAGTAGCCACGGAAGAAGTCAAGCAAGTAGTCAATGAAGAAGCTAAGGCGGCGAAATTTAAACTGAAATCACAATAACGTTTGCTAAAAATAGTTGAATCTTAATTGTATAAATACTACATATGGAAAAAGTTTATTCCAATTAAATATTTAATTTATGAATGTACATAAAAGAATCTAACTAAAATTAAGTTTTGATGTATAACCGCAGTCAAGTGGCATTGCAAAAGAAATTAAAAACGAGTTCCATTTTTTAGTTATTTAATAAGTATTAAAACAAACGCAGTTATATTTAAATAATGTAATAGTAACATTTTTATTTAACATTTGTTGGCGTGCAAGTACCATTTATTGCTCGTTTTGTACCACGTGCACATAAATCAACTTTATTTAAGTCATATGACGGAGCATCATCATCACTTCCAACATCAGCATGACCACTAGCATCACCTATTGCACCTATACGCGTCTTTATAGCAGCAGACAGTTTGATGCAATCTAGCATTAACGTTTTTGGATTCACACCAAGCACATATGATAAATGTCCATTGTGACATGGTGCAACATGACCAATTTCATAGCATATATTATTAATTTTTACTTGTCCATCAATTTTACACGTATTTATAATGCATTGGGGCACAGTGCGGTTAGGTGCCAATACAAGCAGCTGCTCATTTTCGCAAGGACCTTGTCGGAAAGCAATATAACAAGCATCTGTATCGGGATAATACAAGGAAGCTATGGAAATATGGGAAAAGTTGTTAAGGGACATTACAATTTTATATATCATAACCACATACCTGGCGCACAATCACATGTCCAATCATCTCCATGATCACCTGGATAGAGTAACTCATTTTGTTTACAAAGAGATGGGGAATAGAGCGGTATACGTCCCTAGTATTAGGAGAAAGGGGAGATATTTACATATATATATTATTACTACTTTATGTACCTAACACATGCAAAATATTTGGAAATTAGTACATATGTACAAATTTGTGTATGAAGTTTTAAGAAAATGTTTACGTAAACTTTTCAAAATTTGAGAAAAAAGTTTATTATACATTCTGGGCTCAAGATTCATAACATTGTTTAATTTTAATGAAATTGATTTGGTTCGATAACGTTTGATTTGATATAGCATGATATGATTTGATTTAATTGAATTGTATATGTTTTTCACATGATTGCGTTTCATACAAATGGCTTTATTTGCTCTTGTGAACAGTGATGATTGGCGTTTATAACGTTGTTCGTGTCTAGAATTCAGTTGATGCATATGATATGATGAACTATGTAATGTGGGATTCAAGGGGTTGTGTAGCGCAATATATAGCTTCTCCAACCCAATTGTCAACCTCACCTTCGAGCGGCGAATCCCGTTTCACTAACAGACGAGGCTCTGGCGACCCCAAGCTCCTCATGGAACTTGGGGGTGGGGAGGGAGGGATGGCCTGAAGGTTTAATGTGGCCATATAAATCGTTCCCGAGATGGTCGGGCCAGCACCTTAATGGTGCTGTGTTACCGGAGCGTATCGGATCTGTATCCGACAAAGGACCATCACATCGATAACACTCCCCAAAGCCTTCGGGGAGTAACCTAATCGCTACAACAACAACAACAACAACAACCATGTGATGTGATCTACCATAATATGGTATGACCTATTTATATATTAAATTTTATTAGGTTTTGATTGAATACTATTATCGTCATTACTTGGCGCTTAATTGTCAAGGATTTCGTTGGAAGATACACCTCTTCATAGAGCTAACTAACATCAACTCTATGTGAAAATGTGTAGATGGAGAAATGTATAAGGACCCCTACGGAACTTGTTTTTGTCAGATTAGAGGCATATCATTCAATTAAAAATCTTATTTCACAGTTTTGCTGCCATCCACCACCTGTGAAGCTATCGAAAAGGTTACAACGGATGTCTGCGAGATTATAGATCTTCCGAGCATCGCACTGCACTATAGAGCCATCGAGCAATCAGCATTCTGTCCATCAGCTCACTTGCGTAGCTCACATCAGCTCACCAGCTTTTAACCATTTTGAAGTTGGAGTTTTTTTTGCACCTTATCAACTTAACGACAATGTACCATCCCGCTGGATCGAAGAATGATGGGCGTGTTTTTGGTTCGTCCCACATCATTTCGGTATCCGTCTGCCTATAGGCATTGCTGACATCTATTAGCGCCACTGTCAAGGACCGCTGCAGTAGCAAACTTAGCTCCCTTTAAGATCACCGAGTAAGCTGGAGTAATGTTAGTATGCCAAGAAGAGATGAAACTCGTCATCCATTTCTCCCCACCTCTTCTTTGCTTTCGGGGTACTGCGAGTTCCTCCTCTCAGCTGTTTAGATTTAGTGGTGTAAGTCTTATCATTGTGGCTAGTTTACGTCACGACCCTTGGACTGTGACGTTTCTTCTCCCACTTTCTTCTCTAAAAGCGGGCTTTTCACCGTTAGCCAATCGCCGTCCCTTCTCCACATCCGGGGCATCTTCCTCTTCAAGTCGGTTGCAAACAAAGTTGCGAAATTGAGCATTGCTTGCAGCAAAGTTTTGTCAGAGAACTGCCTCAACCTGCTACCGCTCCCCGCTAGACAGTTGTTAATACTGTCGTCCCTGTCTTGCACCGAGCTCATTGACTTTACGCTTTCCTCGCCATCCAGATTCAATCATTGCTTCTACGTTTTCTTGTTTTCTAGTTTGCGATGCCATGGTCCATCTCTCCTCAGCCTTATCGTCGTTAAAAAATTTTGAGCAGAGCCCTTGTTTTGGTAAGGCCATCGTTTGTTCTCGAGCCGGCTTGGTATCGCAAAGGCTCCGTTTTAATACATCTCCTGATTGCAAATCGCGCAATGGGCGCAGTCATTATAGCACTCTAGATGTTAAACTTTGACATAAGATCCCTTAGATTTTTTTCTTACCATTGAGAAGAGGTATTTCTAGTCCTCTAGATTGGCCATGCGACTTTGTGGGCCATCAAAACTAATTTTTCTAAAGACTTTGCTCGATCCAGACTATGCGGAGATTGAATGGGTGTCTTGTTTCTACAGCTTTCCAGTCCAGTCTATAAGCTTTGAGATTCTGGGGTTTATGTTATTATAGTTTTAAAAATTTTATCAATTTCTAAGTAATTTCTTGTTCATGCATTTTTGTTAGCTAAATAAAAGTTAGGTTAGGTTAGGCTAGGTGGTAGCTGCCATATTAAGGGGAGCTCACTTGGACAACACGAAGGTCTGTTGTGATACCACATGCAATAAAATAACGGTAACGTAGATATAGCTACTTAGAGAATCGTTGGGTAGCAACCATAAAGCTCCGAATGATACCGATCTCAACTTTAGATAAATCCTCGGGAGATCCAAATGTGTCGCGACCGAAGTACTTTCGCCTAATTCTGGGAAAAGCTGTGCAATCAAGCATAAAGTGATGTGGTGATTCCACCACATCATCCTCGATACAGCTGCAGCAGGATGGAGTTTCCAGTATATTGAGACGTACCGCATGGATACCCATGGGACAGTGCCCTGTCAGAACCCCAATGACCATTCATAGGTGAGCCTTAGTGAACCAAATTATTTCAGCAGAAGACCTGCCATCCACTTTCGGCCAGAGAGATCTTGCTACCCTGCAAGATGTGGTGTCCCCCAACGTTTGCTTAGCCGACTCGAGGCCCAGCTATGGAGGAGCAATCCACAGGTGGCCAGCGGAATCCCGAAATCCCTACAACCATCTTCATCCGGTTCAGTTGTACTGATGCGGACTAAGAGATGCGCTTGACAGTTACCCGGGATATCACTATGGCCCGGGACCGAGATAATCTTAATTGTAAAATAATTCGATGCAATCGCAAGCGAGGTAAGGCACTCCCGGACAACCCTCGATCGCACTGTAGTTGGGCTCAAGGCCTTGATAGCCGCTTGGCTATCAGAGTAGATGCTAAATTCTCTAACTGTAGTAGCACTGGATAGCATTTCATCCACCGCATCCTTAATCGCAGCAACTTCCGCTTGGAATACGCTGCAGTGATCAGCCATTTTAAACTTGCGGCTTACATTTACCTCTTGACAAAAGAGCCCCCCCACCAACCTTTCCGTCCAACTTCGACCCATCCGTGAACAAGTTAACCAACCCCATGCCCAGATAATTCCTCTTCCCCACTCCTCTCTCGGTGGAATGACTGGGGCGAAGCTTGTGCGGTGGGAGCAGTTCTCGGCATAAAATAGTCCGTCCTGTCCGGGATAAAGTCGAAACTGGTAAGAAGGCTATTAGAAAGCCCATAGCCTATATCACGAAGCCTGACTAACGACCGGGCCGCGGCCGCCTTTCCCACAATATCTACTGGATATATGTTCAGCATGACGTTCAGTGCCAAGGTAAGTGTTGTTCTGAGAGCGCCACTGATACCGATCAGTGACACTAACATTTTGGAGGTGCTCGCAGTGTCCAGTGCTTTCCACCAGACCCGCACCCCATAGAGCAGAATCGGTTTGACCACCATCTCATAAAGCCAGTGTACTGCTTCTGGCGAGAGTCCGCATCTATTTCCGATAGCCCCCCTGTAGCAGTACAAGGCAATCGCGGCCTTCCTGGCCCTATCTTCCACATTGGGTCTCCAGGACACTTTCTTGTCCAAAACAATCCCCAAATATTTAACCCTATCAGAAAGTACCAACGGCACCCCTCCAATGGAGGGAGTTCTGAAGTCGGACATCTTATATCTCCTTGTAAAAAGCACCAATTCCGTTTTTGCCGGATTGACCGCCAATCCACATGATGCAGCCCACATAGCAACAGTATCCAGGTAGTCCTGCGGAACATCACGCAGGGTGCCCAGAAATTTGCCTCTGACTAGGATAGCGAGGTCATCTGCATAGGCAACCACCCGACAGCCATTGGCTTCCAGCTCCACAAGAAGCTCGTTGACTACCACAACCCATAGCAGAGGAGATAGGACATCCCCCTTTGGAGTGCCCCTGTACACCTTCCTCTCAATTATGGCTCCTCCCACTCCGCTGCGACAATTCTGCTGCATAGAAGCTTGCTAATAAATTCAACCAGAACCGCCTCGACTCCTAAACTTACCAGATCTCTTATGATTGCCCCCGGTAAGATATTGTTAAAAGCCCCCTCGTTGTCTAGAAAGGCACCCAGAGCAAATTCTTTATTATATAGGGACCCCTTTATTTGCTTTACAATCGAATGGAGAGCCGTTTCCGTCGATCTGCCCTTGCAGTAGGCACGCTGTGGAGCTGACAGTAACCCCGAGGAATCCTTTCCCGTAGGTACAGGTCAATCAACCGCTCAAACGTCTTAAGAAACGACGAGAGACTGATTGGCCTGAAATCCTTAGGTGATACATGAGAGATAAATAAAAGAACCGATATTTTCGAGGTGGTTTTTTTATGACAACACGTGATATGCTTAAATTTACATAATTTGATACGAAGCTATTTAATTTGCTCTAATCAATAAAGCGTTTTATTTAAGTTGTCATATTAAACACTTCATGTGCAGTGATTTTTCATATTATAAGGTATGACATGACGTAATTTGATGTGATTGATTTGCATTTGGTATAGTTTTATCATATCATATGACTTGATATGATGTGACTTCAATTGCTCTAAAAAATGATTGTGTTACATCTGATTCAAGATGACAATATCGAGCCATAACCGCCAAAAAAAATTTCATATTTTTTTGTTTCTGATAAAAGCCAATAAACTATCATCACAAGCATCAGCTGCTGAAACTTTAAAGCTCTACTATAAACGCACCGCTCGTATAAATAAAAATGAGTACAAAAACAACTGGACTAACCCGCCTATGTTTATGTATGTATCGGTGAAATCACCATCAGCCACATTTTAATTAATTTCGTTAAATTTTTCATCTCAATTAAGTTCACTAGAAATTCGTTTTTTCCCTTTGCTTTTCCTTTAGAAAAGCAGAATCCACATTAAATGCGATGCTTTCATTGCAATTATCCGCATAACTACAATCATAATCACTTATCATAGATTCTCTCGCATACTCACCACCAAATTGGATTTCTCTTTGTCAACTTGAAACCGTTCCGGATATGAGATTTGTGCGTGACTTAATTGAATTATTGCAATGACACACAAAATAAAAACTGCATTATATGATATTCCCTCCATTTTTTCTTTTCTTTTAATACGACTTAAGAAAAAAATAAATATTCCCAGTCCCAGAAAGGAGACAACAAGAAAATAACACGATTTATTAACAAGACTGACGCGTTTGTTATTTTGTTTAGTCTAAACAGTTCAACGCTTGTTTATCAACAAAAGTAAAATTTGGCAAAAATCAGCATCCAACTGAAGTAATCAACGCAACTATACTGACAGCTTTGATATGAGCTTAAGGCTGGTCAGATCATCATATTTCTAAACGAGTGGAGAGCGTGATGGTATTCGTAATGAGATGAGGGATTTGATTACATCGATGCACTGTGGAAGATATTGAGAAGCTTTCTAACAAAAATATATACAACGAAAACCGTGCTTGGCTTAAATTATGAAGATTGTGATATCAAAGGGGCTTGGGGTTATATCCAGGCAGATATCAACTTACTTTATTTAAGAGGCGCTTAACTGTTTAAGCGGTTATGGCCGTCCAACAAGGCGGACCAGTCCTCAGCTGCGGTAACTCGCGCTAATTGGTAAAACCAAGGGAACTTTGAATGTTTCCTCCTGGTCATTCCGGCAGAGTGCAGGCCGCCCTCTTCCACTGCTTCCAAAGCCGCCTATACGTTTTTAGCCGAAACATAATGTTTCATTCGCACAACATGGCCTAGCCAGCGTAGCCGCTGTGTTTTAATTAGCTGTGCTAGTTGTGTCTGCACAAAACTCATTATTAAGTCTTTTTCGGGACCCGTCGCCAACGCTTAGAGTTCTTTCGAATAACTTTTCTCTCGAACAGTCCCAGAGCCGCTTCATCTGTTGTTGTCATGCTCCATGCTTCTGCACCACATAGCAGGACGGGTACGATAAGTGACATGTAGATCATGATCTTCGTTTGTGAAGAAAGGGCTTTAATTTTCAATTGCCTACTCAGTCCAAAGTAGCAATTATTGACAAAATCTGATGGTGTTGCTTGTGTTAATGTTGGTTTCCAAATAAACGAAGTCTTCTGCTATTTCGAAATTATGGATGCGAAAAGTAGCGTGGTTGCCAAGGCCCATAAGCGATGAAGTTTTGCTGTGCCAGCTGGTACTTCGTTTTGTCCTTACTCCCCATCTTTTCCGGAGCAAGCAGAACTTACGGTGCGGGTGTTCAGTTCCATGATAACGACGTTGTCAGCAAATGCCAGTAACTGTACTCTCTTACAAAATTTTGTTCCAGAGCAGTTAAGCTCTGCAGCTTGTATTATTTTACAGCATCAAGTTAAAGAAATCGCCCTAGGTCACCCTGTCTGAAAGCTCGTTTAGTTTCGAACGGCTCACATAATTCCCTCACTATTCTGACTGAACAGCATTATTTTGCACAGCCGTAAAAGTTTTCCGGGAAACTAAGAGGTGATGTGTGTCACTTCTATTTTTGCGGGGATTTTCCAAGATTTGGCGCACGGTGAAAGCCTGGTCGATGGTAGATTCTGATCAGATGAACAGGTCTGAAGCCGCTCTGATAAGGTTCAAGCAGCCGACTCACAGCGGGCTTCAATCTTTCGCACAATACGCTTGACAGGGGCTTCATTCTGTATTGCGAACGATAGCTCAGACGAACGATTAGCCTCCAAACGATCTAGCAATGGTATTCTCTATCATTTTCGTTCGGCCTTTACGTTTCTTACTTTATGTCAAAGAGGTAGGCGAAAGTAACGGTCAGCTGATATGTTGCCATCGTTTAACATAGTACAAATACACTAGCAATTTGTTTTGCTATGAGGCCCAGGACCTTGGCTGGTTGGTTGCTGTGCTGCCCGGCTATAGAGCCGGGCCCAAGTAGCGCTCTAGGCGCCATTTTGATGCACTTTCTCTTGGAACCAATTATACTTTGGCTGATGTACCCTGCGTATTGTTTAACTTAAACCACTTGGTTAAAACAATAAACCTACTGATGTCCTTGATGCGGCAGTTTGACACCGCCATTAAGTCTGGAAACACATAGTTGCCTAGAGTTCGAGACCGAAAATTTGCGAGGGCTGGGCACTCGCAGAGGAAGTGAGTAACCTATTCCTCGGCACCCTCCTGTCTACAGCTCCTACACCTCTCATTGTAGGGGATACCCATTCTACTCGCGTGCGGGCCAAATGGCCAGTGCCTTGTAATAGTGGCCGTGATTCTGTATATTGCCTTCCTAGACCTATTTTGTAGATCATCGGTTCTTTTCTGGTTGTACTCTGGCCAGATTAGTTTGGTGATTCTACAGGTGTCCTTAGAGTACCAAACACGGATTGCTATCTTCCTAAGATAGGTGAGAATGTCTCTTTTAATTGATGTGAGTGGTCTATGCACCGCGACTGCTTCCGTGATGTCCCCGTACTAAAAAGGCTGATTTCGCGATAGTTGGCGCAGTTTGCAGTATCCGGTTAATACAACTCTTACTTCGTTATAATCGGATGGAGGGACACTAATTCATCATCGTCCATTGTGGGCTCGCGGTTATTAACACTAGGCAGTACGTCGCTCTCTCCATTTATGAAGGCAGAGAAGTGTTCCCTCCATAATCTAAGTACTCTCTGGGCACCGGCTCCGGGCCTAAAACTTTCCGTCTGTTGTCGAATTTTGTGGTAAAATTTACGGGCGATGTACCTGGTGGCTAGCAGCTTAATTTCCTCGCATTTCCGCCTTTTGATACCAACTGCCTATGAGTTACTACTATTAAAAAAAAAAATTGCTTTGCATCACATTTGAAGACGCCGGATACGTATATTTTTCTAAAGCTTGTGCTTAAACAGTTTATCATGCTTCTCCTGAAAATCCTTTCTTTTGATAACTTTCTCTAACTTGATTGGTTGGCCTAAAAGCAGATAAAAAGCTCAAGTACTTCAAATTTTTTTTATTTATGCCAAAACATCTACAAACCCAATTCCCCCAAGGCGCGTGTAATCTTTTGAATATAAGCCTTCTGTCTCTCTTGCCGAAACTCCAATACTCTTATCGCTTCGACTAAATCCTTGTGATGAACATTAACACCTTCTCTAAAATTTCTGTTTTTTGATTGTCTTAGGAATTGAATGAAGATTAGTGATAAGGTTTTTACTTTGAAAATTGCAGGCATACAAACCTTGTCGTTTCGATTACAACCGCTGTGGCTGCTATTAGAAATACAATAAAGTCACCCAATATTTCAGCGCCCAATTCAATAGCCTTGGCTTCATTAAGTGGTTCCACTTTGACAGGCCGTCTCAAATTCAGTAGTAACATTTTGACTGTGACGTCACACCAGTGATAAACTTTATTACAAAGATACCTCATATACATATGCAAGGTCATCAGTAAAGATCTTTTATTCCAGTAACTTTCTTACTTACACTGAGCTGGTGGAATGCAAATATAATTTCGAAAAAAATAGTTTCTTTTTGCTTGTATTTGTACGTAGTTGCCAAAAGGACGTGCTAACTGCCGCATTCCCAACAAGCTTAATTTCAAAATTGGCAGTACCATAAATACCATTTTGCACGGTAGAAATTTTCCATGATTTAAAAAACCTGTAAATATTTTACTTTTTTTTTGACAAGGTTTTGAAATATTTATTCTTGAATACTCGAAAGCAAAGACGAATTTTAAAATGTCTTTAACGAAGTTTTTATTTCTTAAAAATTTACGTTAATGGCTTTACAAATATTTTCTGTTCTCTACTCGACGGAGCTAAACGAGTTTCTACACAAGAATGTGGTAAATTTTTATTTGATTTAGGTTGAAATTAATTGAATGAATGAAATTCTATCGTTTCACACTTTCTGTAGAGAAAATTTTAATATTTTTTCCATTGCGGAAAATGTTAATAATGTCAGAAATGGTTTTACCTTGTATGTACTGCTATTATCATGCTCCATAGCATAGCTGGCGCGAAATTTATGGGCGAATCCCGGGATTCCCGAACCATTTTCACATCCCGAAGTCCCGGGACTTTCTTGGGATCTCCTATTGCAGGTTTAAAAACTTTAACTGATAAATGATGTTCTTTTTTTATATTTTTGCAAGACCTAAATTTAAATCAAAGGAAATTCTCTTTTTCGGTTGAAGTACAGCCTTCTTTAGACG
The DNA here is from genome assembly GCF_040869045.1 of Eurosta solidaginis. Classification (NCBI taxonomy): domain Eukaryota; kingdom Metazoa; phylum Arthropoda; class Insecta; order Diptera; family Tephritidae; genus Eurosta; species Eurosta solidaginis. The sequence continues at coordinate 277,533,506 of NC_090319.1, read as the reverse complement.
TTACAATACAATAGACATTTTTCCTTCAGGTTAATCTCGTGGTATAAATTTAAAACTGATGTATAACAAACATGCTATCAAGAATTTCCCCAACTAGTGTGGAGTTTAAACGATTTTTCTCAATTTCCGGTTACATATTAACAAATTAAAATCTAGTCTTTAAGATGATATTTCATTTGCTTTGATGAGTATATTTTTCAAAATAAATAAGTATTTTGAATTGGCTAAACAAGACAAACTATTTATTTGTGTTTAAATTTTTTTATTCGTTTATAAAGTTTGTTTTGAAATATTTTTAAAACATTAGACGGAATAAATAGGAGAGTTCATTTACCGTCATTTTTTGTCATTTTTGGTTTGGAGCAAACCGGCCTCGGGACTGAGCCCCCTTCTGTTCTCAAATTCGTGTCCACACCAAAACTGACAAGGGATTACGGAAAATCGTTCCGAAATAATTTCAAGATTCAAGATTATCAAGATTCCAAGCTATTATTTTCGACGGATGCCACCCTCAATCACGTGGACGTTGTGAAAACATACGAGATAGAACATTTAATTTGTTTCGTCCTTCCTACAAATTGTCATCCTCCCAGCAGCTCCTTGCAGCAGGACTGCTCCATACTCTTACTCCGGGAAGGCATCGAATCCAATCCGGGTCCGTCTCCTGACCTCGGTCCTGAGAAATGGTTTTGCTGCATCTGCCGGAAATAAATCTTTTTAGGACGGTCATACTCTGTTCAGTATGTCTCGAAGGGATGGTTGCATCGGACAGGTTGTTCTGGGCTTGATCCCAAAACCCGACGTCCACGTAACTTTTATAAATCTTTTGTGGCTCCTTGCTGTTCACGCCCAAGGGCGTCCCGTAGTCTACGCCTAAGCGCCCCCCCCCCCCCCCCCCACTACCTTCCAGCAGCCCTGCTGCTCAGCAAGCCACAACAAGTACCCGCTGCTGCTCGCGCCCCACGGCGCCAACAACTCAAACAGCTGATACCACTCATAACTACTACTTTCGTAGTAGAGTTGGTAGCAATGATGAGCATCAGCCCCTGCCCCCGTCTTCTCCCCCTCTTTTCCGGCAGCAATCGTGCAGGTCAGGGAAACAGACTCTTAGTCCTTACCTCCGTTTGCCGTAGTAAAATAATCAACATACAAAAACAGAAACAAATTGAACGTACATAGGGTCAAAGCATATATTGTTTTTTCACACAATGCTGTAGAATTCAAATGACACGAAAAAAAGCCTTGTATTCAGGAAAATGTATTAGGAGCACAGAAATAAAATGTAGGTAATTCTGTATATAAAAATATGAAATCAAATTTCAAATGTCTGACAAATATTGGTTTGTATGTGCATACATATGTAGGGGCGTTTTATGAATGGGGGGCGGAGGAGGGTTGTGGCAGCTGGTGGCCCTTTCTGAATAGTGCGAGGATAGGTATATCTTAAAAACTTTCGCCTCATTTAAAATTTATTAATCTATGCATAAATTTCCGTACATATAAAATCTAATTCAATTAATAAAACAAATAAAATAATATGTGCATATCTAAGATTTTTATTTCCATAAAATACAAATCATGCCAAAACATATAGTCCTTAATGCTATATATAAAAACGACATATACATTTATATAAGTTCATTCCCCTTCATATAACCTCTGTTTTGATACAAGAAAGTAAGAAGATTTATATTTCTTCGCTATGGGATTTCCACCACAATATGGGATCGACATTGTGACCAACTTGTGGTTCTGCAATGTATAAATCCATTTGCGATTTAAGGTCTGTTCGGTTTATTTCGGACTCAAATAGGAAGTCAAGATCAGTATTTTTTTCTGTGGCCACCGTGTAATCCACAGAAGTTCCATCTTTTAAACTACTTCTAACAAAATCATGGACTTTCATTTTTGTTTCTGTGTTTTCATATTGCAAAATTTTGTATCTTGGATCTAAAAAAACGGATACAAAAGCAACTGAAATGTTACTGCTACCATTGTCCATATCAAATCGTTTCAAAAGAGATTTCTTAGCACTTTCTTTAAACACATTTTCGTTTGTGTGTTCATTAAGTGCAGGACACATATGATTTTCAATTAGGCGATTTATTAACGGACGGACCAAAGGCAATGTTACCGACTTTGCACTGCACAATACAGTTGTTCACTAGTGTTGCCATCCCACTCCATTCAGTTTCGCTTAACTCCAACTTAAGCGCGTCGAACGGTTTTGTGATGGTTATGTCCGCTAAAACTAAACATATAGTATTTCTGTTAAAAAGTAAACTTTCACACATATGAGGCTTAGAATTCCAACGAATTTCACATGACTGAACTAAGCAATTTTCCTTAATGTCAAGTTGTACTTGGCGTATTGAAAGCACAGACTTGGCTACATTTGATCGATGGAAGAATGATGCTATATTTTTTCCTTTTGTGCTGATATTGTATGATACCGCAGTTAATATTGTGACGAATATTAGCATCACTAAGGGATACTGTTACCTCTAAGCCGATGCTAAGCAGTCACTTAAATGTACACAAACAAATTCACATGCATATATCTGAGATACTCACAAAAGTATGCAATCATCAGTACTCACAATATACACGCGCATATGGCGATGCGAGAGGCTATAAACTACAGATACATACGCGACGCGTATATCTGGTAACTAAGTAGTAAATTCTAGAAGAAGAAACGCCTAGAAGTATGCGAACGAGACAACAGAGAGTATAAAAGGAGCGAAAGCTGTGTAAGAATCAATCAGTTTGTTTTAAACACGCTATAAGTTGCGAAGTGCAGTATAATTGTTAACTACTCTCAAAGTAGTCTAATAAAGACAATTGTGCAATACGGAATATTGGTGTGTTTTATTCTACAGTTTAGCGATACGAATGTAAGTAGAAGGTTGCAAATAGGAGGAATTTCACTAAATTCGTCAAAATATTATTTAGCTGACTACGCCCATGCTTGTATTATTAAAGGTATAGAATTTTCATGTTGCCATATTACACATAGTAAAAAATGAATTGTAGTATTTCGGGATCGACTTTTTATTTCAATTCAGGCTTTGAACCCAGGAATTTGGTGTGTTAAACGAACAACGCCACGCCACCTTAAAAAATAATATATCTTCCAAAAACTTATTGACGAATAATTCTTTATCTACGAATACTTTGACATATATTTGCAGTTTGCCAATAAATAACATTTTACTCATTGCAAAAAAGAGGTGTACAAATTTTCTCTTGGAGACAACAATTTATGATTAAGCTGCATTTACGGCCTTATTCCGAAGGTTACTAGAGTGTAACACCATTAATCTAATCTGATAGCAACATTCATTTAATCGGTTACGCAAATGACAAGGAACTTCTCGTATTCGGATTGCGGATAATAACACTACCAGGTGTGTTCGTCTTGTTAACACGCAAAATTACACGTATTTGCTAAATATTTGTTTAAACAAAATGACAAAAAAAAATGTATCCATTTTAGTGTGCAAAAATTTCTAAACAATATTAATAATTTCTAACATAAATTTAGTTCACATTTTCATTTTATTCTCACTTACGCATTGTTGTGAACTGATAACGATTTTCGGTTTCATAATATTCTGAAAACAGAGACTAGGCGGGTTAGGGGGTCAGAATATACCCGCGGTAGGTATGCCTGTCATAAGGGGCGATTAAAATACCAGATTCATGGGGTTGTGTAGCGCAACCCTTTCAGCTTGCCAGCGCAATATATAGCTTCTCCAAAGCCAATTGTCAACCTCACCTGTCCGTGGCGAATCCTGTTTCATTAATAGCCGAGGCTCTGGCGACCCCGTACTCCTCATGGCTGTAGGGGGTGGGAGGGCGGTATGACCAAGAAGGTCGCATGTGGTCATAACAAATCGTTCGCGAGATGATCGGGTTTGGTACCGAAACGTACTGGATGCATTGCTCTGTAAAAACTTTTTAACGCAATAAGTACCCCACACACCTTTTATGAACATGAACGAGTGCTGAGTTCTGAAATATTCGCAAGGGCAAATTACTTATTCTGAATTCTTCAAAACGTTCACGCACTGCTGTCAATTGAGTCCATTTCAAACAAAAAAGTACGAATAGCTTGTGAAATACATATGTATGTACATATATTAGCTGTTTTAAATTACTATTTAACGTATCATATAAATTGTTGCGAAAAGCGAAGTTATAACAAATATATTAGGCAAAAGAAAATACTCATGTTCACGTTCGCAAAGGGGTGTATGGAAGGATTTGGTAAAATAAAAATACATTCCTAAAAGGCTCAAACACCTCATGTCTTTCAAAATTTCCTTTCCAACGTACTTTGCCACAGATTGACACACGCTCATACAGGTTTGAAATGCCTTTATGTTACATATTTCTGGGCCAAAAGAGCAAGTGTTAGAGTTCCTAAACCTTTATAACAGCTAACTTATACTAATAGACATATGTTTTGCATTTTGCAAATGCTGACCCATGGCTTGTTTTGCTTGCTTTAATTATATATTTATATTTAGTGGAAAAAATCTATCAAAAAAGTATTTACATATGTTAAAACTTTCTTTCTGGTAACAATATTTTTGAAAATATAAATTTTGGTTGAAGCAAAATCCAAATGTTGCCTACATGACATTTATTTAAAAGTTTTTTTCATATCCACTTACAAGAAATTTTGTGCTCCTGATACCTATAAAAGAAGATTTAATATAAACGGGTAAATATCGTGACAAAAATATGGTTGACCATCATCAACCATGCCAATATGGAAAATACAGTATGGAGCGCAAAATTTCTAGAAAGTGATTGTGAAAAAATTTCAAATGAAATATTCGGTTAATGGTAACCGATTATGTGTCAAAAGTCGACTAGTCGCAGCAAAGCGAGTAGTCGGTTAATCGCTGCTAGACAGTTAACCGAATATCTCTAGTCGGTTAAAAACCGTACAAACGGTTACAACCGGTTAGTCGGTTAACCGACTAGTCCAATAAGTTGACTTTTTTCAAGAGCCGTAGTAGTCACCCGTCACTTACCCCCATAGTGGCGGCGTCTCCCCTTATGCACTTCAGAATTCTGCAGTTAAACTGTAATGGACTAACTGGGATGATTACGGAGATATTCTATTTCATGAAGCGGCACAACATCCGCATTGCTGCCATTCAAGAGACTAAACTCACAGCAAGATCTGCATTGCAGACCTGGAAATGGAGGCGGCCTCGCGTTTATCATACACCACTCTGTGCAATATTATATATTTGATCCTGGCATCGACCGCAGGGACAATGTCTTAGAACGTCAAGGCCTATCTGTCCGGTCAGGCGATGCAAACCTAGAAATCATCAACATCTACATCCCTCCTGCCACCTGTTGCCCCAGTGGATACCGCCCTAATATCAGGGCCTTACTCACTGGCAACAATCGCATTATCTTAGGCGATTTCAATGCCCATCATGATCTATGGCATTCAAACTTGCGGGCGGACAGTAGGGGTGAGATGTTGGCGGATCAAATAGAAGAAACGAAGTTCTGCACAATAAACGGAGACGCCCCCACACGTATGGTAGGAAGCTGTCACAGCTCGCCAGATATCTCAATCGTGAGCGCAGATCTCGTAAACTGCGTCAAGTGGCAGCCGATGGTAACATTGGCATCCGACCACCTGCCCATACTTATTTCGCTCGAGCGTACCGCCGACTTCATCGTCACTGAAAAACGCACTTTCATAAACTTCAAAAAAGGAAAGTGGGAGGAATATAAATTCTTTACAGACAACCGCTTTGCTGCCCTCCCTATCCCGACTGATGCCCGCCAAGGGGAGCGTGCCTTCCGTAAGGTCATTGAATCCGTCGGATGCGAAAAAATGCGCGAGCGCTTTCTGCCGACAATATATAATGCATCCTACGGTCGACAAAGATAGACGGAGAGCCAATAGACACGCACATAAACACAAATTCAGCGCGTCACCAATCACCATCACCTCTAAAGAGGTTGAGGACGCCATTGGTCGTGCTAAACCATCCAAAGCAGTGGGCCCAGACGGCATAGCCATGCCGATGCTTAAAAGCCTAGGGAAAGAGGGTTTAAAATATTTAGCGCCTGTCTTCAACCTGTCTCTTTCCACCTTTGTCATACCCGAGAAATGGAAAATGGCCAAGGTGGTCCCGCTACTAAAGCCTGGGAAACCAGCTAGCATAGGTGAGTCGTATCGTCCGAAATCTCTCCTATCGCCAGTGGCAAAGACGCTTGAAGCCATTTTGCTCCCTTATTTCCAAGCAAATTTGCAGCTATCCCCACATCAGCATGGCTTCAGAAAACTCCATAGCACTACCACCGCGCTAAATGCCATTAGCACCCAGATAAATTGCGGTCAACCATGGCTCGTTACTGCAAGACCTGGAAGGGTCTACCCTTCCCCCATGTCTTAAAAGGTGGACCGCAAATTATCTGGGTGGTCGGCAGGCATCGGTGCAATTTAGAAACGAACATCAAAACCAAGGAGAATTAAACAAGGGGTGCCACAGGGTGGTGCCCTATCCCCACTTTTGTTTAATTTCTACATATTTAAGCTACCTTCACCACCGGAAGGAGTCACAATCGTTTCCTACGCCGATGACTGCACAATAATGGCCACAGGCCCAGGCCCGAAGATCGATGCGCTATGCAATAAAATAAACGGCTACCTCCCTGATCTCTCCAGTTTTTTCGCCACGCGAAACCTGGAAGAAACTACAGGCCTGCCAAAATACTGCTCTCAGAATCGCCATGGGCTGTCTTCTTATGTCCCCAGAACACCATCTGCATAATGAGGCGAGAATACTCCCCATCAGGGAGAGAAATGAGATGCTGACCAAACAGTTCCTGTTGCATACCCAGAAACCTGGGCATCCCAACAGACATCTGATTGATGAACCAGCACCGCCTAGGAGCTTAAGGAGTCATCTCCGTAAGCATTTTGAGGAAATACGGCACCTGAGAACCCAGCCGTATGAAGTGAAAAAACAAAAGCAGGTCCTTGGTGAACTCCATAAACAGGCGTCGGACCTTTATGCCGGGAATTGCCCGGTGAATCCAGTACTTAAAGAAAATTATCCACAACTCGCGGAAGAGGAACGCATACTCCCCAGGGAAACGCGTGTCACTCTTGCTCAACTTCGTTCTGGATACTGTAACAGGTTAAACTCTTACCTATCCAGAATCAACCCCGACATACAAAATGTATGCCCCGCTTGCAATGTGTCCCCACATGACAGCAACCATCTCTTTAATTGTAATGTGGAACCAACGCCTGTTGAAACGGCAAGTTTCCTTGGACTCCCGTTAGAGGATATTGATGACAATTTGTGATCGGTCGCGGCTATTATGTGGGGCGAGCATTGCTATAACAACAACAACAACAGGTAGAACTGGCCGACCAGACAATAGAAAGCCGCCGTAACAGTGAACATCCACTGGTCACAAAACCGATTGAAATAGAAAAGGTTCAACAATATGAAAGTGGATTGAGGGCGATGTTCCAGAGATGGAAGACCTGATTCTAAGGGTCGATTTCACCATTCTCGATTAACGCTAACTGCGACCTTATTTGACAGAAATCGTACGGCGATCTTTCGAATTAGCGGCAGTTAGCCTTACCTGGGCTGTATCGTCACTTACAATCCCACATTGAAAACTATTTTCACTCCATCGATAAATTTGGGACTATTAAACTATTAGAAAAATAATGACATCATTTGGATCTATTTATTAAAAAAAATTGTTTTCAGTCACGGATCGTAGACCCTAGCGGGTTAGAGAATACACACCCGGCGGGTATGCCTGTCATAAGAGGCGACTAAATTATCAAACTGACTCGACTGTTGTGTAGCGCAACCCTTTGTTAACGAACCTAATAGACCAGTGGGGTATTTGATCAATCTATGATGCCCACTGAATAGTATACATACTCCCAAACCAATCTGCAACGGCAACGGAGCTAACCGCGCGCATCTAAAGTTGTATAAAAATTGTATGCAGATCGATCAAAAAGCAATATACGTTTCTAACCTAAATACATGTTCACTTGTTTAGTCTTAATCAAATCTAGTTACATTTTCTTTTAGGACAGGTAAATGTGGTTTTAATTCGTATGTTCGATTTTGTATACGGCATGTTTTAACAGAGTTATTCTACTTGTAATACTACTACTTTTCAATACTAAATTTCTTAAAAACCTTGCAAACAAAAAGATATATGTTTTTTTCATAGCATATCATGTCAGTAATTTTTTGGCAATACATAAACTTGTGTTTGTTTTAAAGTTTAATTACAAAAACGGCTGCGCATACCCGCGACTTTTTGAGTGGTGATCAATTTTGTAAGAGACTGATACCCCTATTGGCAAAAGGTGGCAACCTTGTGAAAACATCCTCAGTGGCAACACCTAGGTGAAAATTCTTAGAATGTAATACTATATCGATGTACCAAATTTGATTCAAATCGTTTAAGCCTTTTCGAGATGGTAGTGAATATACAAAGAAATATAAAAAAGTTGAGGTGGGAACCCTAAGTGGCAACCCTATTTAAAACTGTCAATAGAAATGCGGAGTAAAATACCTTTCGTTTGATACCCATATTGACATACATATCTCATGTAATGCCAAAAAATGACCCGGGTCCCTCCGAAACCGGGGGCTCGATCTATAGTAATTCTGCGCGGATCACCGTGAATTTACTGTCAAATATTTCCTTTCATAACAATGAAGTGGGACAGCCAGGGATTCAAGGGGTTGTGTAGCGCAATATATACCTTCTCCAACCCAATTGTCAACCTCACCTTCGAGCGGCGAATCCCGTTTCACTAACAGACGAGGCTCTGGCGACCCCAAGCTCCTCATGGAACTTGGGGTTGGGGAGGGAGGTATGGCCTGAAGGTTCAATGTGGCCATATAAATCGTTCCCGAGATGGTCGGGCCAGCACCTTAATGGTGCTGTGTTACCGGAGCGTATCGGATCTGTATCCGACAAAGGACCATCACATCGATAACACTCCCCAAAGCCTTCGGGGAGTAACCTAATCGCTACAACAACAACGCTACACAGCAACAACAACAGCTACTTTTTTAACAGAAATAACTCCTATTTTAGTTGTGGCCAGCTAGATTGATCAAATACCCTACTGTGCGTCGGTGAGTGTCTTTATCGCTAACACAGCAACAGCATGAACAGATCGTATAACACGATGCGGCCTTTGAAGATCATGAAAATCGCTCTACGAAAGTGCCGGAACAATTTTCAGCAAAAAAGAAACGAATGTAAAAACTATAACCTCATAAGTAGATAAGCTGATGACCAGCGCCACGTGTTCTGTTGCTGCCAAACGATGGAGGAATGAAGCAAGAAGCGCCGTGTGGACTGAGTACGCCGCGGACAAAGTAGTAAGCTATTTCGCCAAAATTAAGTGTTGCGTTGTGTGAACAGGCTTTTATATGTGTACTATCTTTGCATCGAACTGTACAATCAACACTACCTTCTCTATCACTCCACAGATGTCGTCATAAACACTCAACAGCTGTCAATTTTGGCGCGAAATCATTGCATATTTTGACAATTGAAATAAACAAAACATTAAAACGATCTCTTCAACAATATTTTGCAACAGCAAAATTTCTTAGTAATTTTATTTTTGTTAAAGTAAAAGGCAAGCATAAATAATTGAATATATGGATGTAGAATTAAAAGCACAATTTGACGAAATGGGTGTCGAAGTTACCGAAGATGTTATCACGAAATGTAAGTAACTCAGCTCCAAATAACTGCAAAGGCGCTTTGTAAATTTAAAGGTGTTCGTTTTTTCATACTTTTACTGATTTATTTCTTATATTTTTACCTTCTTTGTCCATTAGCTTTAGAGCTATGTGTTAATTATCGCATTGATGACGCTGCTGAATTTGTTGAGCAATGGTTGGCATTTAGTATTACCAATTTGAATGGTGCCGAACCTACAGTGGAAACATTAGCTGAGTTTGAACGCAAATTGTTTCACTCAAAGCGTGACAAAGAGTTGGCACAAGCACAACGTAAACGTGTCAGTTATGCTACGCCAAGCGCAAATAAACTATACAACCCCAAAGCAGTGGTCACGGATACAAACCCACTAGCTATTTATGGTGTGGAAGATAGTGCGGTAATTGATGATTATGATGTTGGTGGTGGTGGTAGTGGTATCGGTGCTCGTAATGATGGTGGCGATGATGAGGAAGAGATGTTGGGCTCGTATAATGTTTGTCATACACCAAAACCTAAGGTAAGTAGTTGTTACACAGATTTCTTGTATCTATGAGTATACGTATTGGTTGGGTTTAGACGATTCAATCTCCTAGGTAATTACTAAAGCTAGACTTTGATTGGACTACGAAAAAGCAATTTAAAACTAATAACATGAATTTATTACAAATTATTTTATTAATATGTCATCAACTTCGTTTTAGTTTAATCTCATAAACCACACACAGATAAATATTTTTCCTATTTGTACATCATTGACCTGATTTTGAATGCCGCACAATATAATCAAAATAAATGTGTGAATTTTCTCTTTATTACCAAACATGCGCAAACCATGCTCGCTTTTCACTCCAAGACTCCTGCTGCTTTTTGAAAATACACAAAGCAACAATGCAAATGTTTTGTTGCACATTTATATAATTTAAATCCTACATATAAACCGTAACGATCCGTGGGAACCTTTGTATTTGCATTTCACAACCAAATTTGACCAATAAGCTCCAGGCTAACAAGTCGACAACTTTATTGTGACGTTAATAACTGCAACTAACGTTTTAGTGCTAAAGGTGTTCTACAGCTCCATTGTACATGTCGACTTGTTGTTGTTGTTGTAGCAATGCTCGCCCCATCTAATAGCCGCGACCGATCACAAATTGTTATCAATATCCTCTAACGGGAGTCCAAGGAAACTTGCCGTTTCAACAGGGGTGGACCATAAGGAAAGGGGTGTTAGAGGCGTTGGTTCCACATTACAATTGAAGAGATGGTTGGTGTCATGTGGGGACACATTGCAAGCGGGGCATACATTTTGTATGTCGGTGTTGATTCTGGATAGGTAAGAGTTTAACCTGTTACAGTATCCAGAACGAAGTTGAGCAAGTGTGACCGCGTTTCCCTGGGGAGTATGCGTTCCTCTTCCGCAAGTTTTGGATAATTTTCGTTAAGTACTGGATTCACCGGGCAATTCCCGGCATAAAGGTCCGACGCCTGTTTATGGAGTTCACCAAGGACCTGATTGTGTTGTTTCACTTCATACGGCTGGGTTCTCAGGTGCCGTATATCCTCAAAATGCTTACGGAGATGACTCCTTAAGCCCCTAGGTGGAGCTGGTTCATCAATCAGATGTCTGTTGGGATGCCCAGGTTTCTGGGTATTCAACAGGAACTGTTTGGTCAGCATCTCATTTCTCTCCCTGATGGGGAGTATTCTCGCCTCATTATGCAGATGGTGTTCTGGGGACATAAGAAGACAGCCCGTGGCGATTCTGAGAGCAGTATTTTGGCAGGCCTGTAGTTTCTTCCAGTGGGTGATTTTTAGGCTTGGCGACCATATGGGTGACGCCTAGCACGTAATCGGCTGGCTAATTTTTTTGTATGTAGTCATGAGCGTTTCTTTATCTTCTCCCCAAGTACTGCCAGCGAGGGATTTGAGGATTTTGTTACGGCTCTGAATTCTGGGAACAATTGCGGCTGCGTGCTCACCAAAATGTAGATCCTGATCAAACGCCACACCCAAGATTTTGGGGTGTAGGACAGTCGGTAGCGTAGTGCCATCGACGTGGATGTTCAAAATGGTCGACATTTGGGGCGTCCATGTTGTAAATAAGGTCGCGGAAGATTTAGTCGGTGATAATGCCAGGTTTCGCGAGGCGAAAAAACTGGAGAGATCAGGGAGGTAGCCGTTTATTTTATTGCATAGCGCATCGATCTTTGGGCCTGGGCCTGTGGCCATTATTGTGCAGTCATCGGCGTAGGAAACGATTGTGACTCCTTCCGGTGGTGAAGGTAGCTTAGATATGTAGAAATTAAACAAAAGTGGGGATAGGACACCACCCTGTGGCACCCCTTGTTTAATTCTCCTTGGTTTTGATGTTTCGTTTCTAAATTGCACCGATGCCTGCCGACCACCCAGATAATTTGCGGTCCACCTTTTAAGACATGGGGGAAGGGTAGACCCTTCCAGGTCCTGCAGTAACGAGCCATGGTTGACCGTATCAAAAGCTTTTGATAGGTCTAGCGCTACGAGTACTGTTCTATGGTGGGGGTATTGATTTAAACCGCAATTTATCTGGGTGCTAATGGCATTTAGCGCGGTGGTAGTGCTATGGAGTTTTCTGAAGCCATGGTGATGAGGGGCTAGCTGCAAATTTGCTTGGAAATAAGGGAGCAAAATGGCTTCAATCGTCTTTGCCACTGGCGATAGGAGAGAAATCGGACGATACGACTCACCTATGTTAGCTGGTCTCCCAGGCTTTAGTAGCGGGACCACCTTGGCCATTTTCCATTTCTCAGGTATGACAAAGGTGGAAAGAGACAGATTGAAGACATGCGCTAAATATTTGAAACCCTCTTTCCCTAGGCTTTTAAGCATCGGCATGGCTATGCCGTCTGGGCCCACTGCTTTGGATGGTTTAGCACGACCAATGGCGTCCTCAACCTCTTTAGCGGTGATGGTGATTGGTGACGCGCTGAATTTGTGTTTATGTGCGTGTCTATTGGCTCTCCGTCTATCTTTGTCGACCGTAGGATGCATTATATATTGTCGGCAGAAAGCGCTCGCGCATTTTTTCGCGTCCGACAGCACTTTGTCGCCAAAGGCGATGGAAACTTTGTCTTTCTGCTTAGTCGGATTCGATAGGGACTTTACGGTGGACCAAAGTTTACCCACACCGGTAGAGAGGTTACAACCTCTTAGGTGCTCCTCCCATTTCGCCCGCTTGTGTTCATCCACAAGTAATCTGATGCGTTGTTTTATATCCCTTATTTGGGGGTCGCCTGGATCAAGCTGTCTTATAAGGTCACGTTCTCTCGCTAAGTTTGCGGCCTCCGCCGGGAAGTGGGCCGGATTTCGGGAATTCTCCCGGCGGGAATGAAATGTGCCGAGGCGGATTTAATCACCTTACGGAAGGCACGCTCCCCTTGGCGGGCATCAGTCGGGATAGGGAGGGCAGCAAAGCGGCTGTCTGTGAAGGATTTATATTCTTCCCACTTTCCTTTTTTGAAGTTTATGAAAGTGCGTTTTTCAGTGACGATGAAGTCGGCGGTACGCTCAAGCGAAATAAGTATGGGCAGGTGGTCGGATGCCAATGTTACCATCGGCTGCCAGTTGACGCAGTTTACGAGTTCTGCTCTCACGATTGAGATATCTGGCGAGCTGTGACAGCTTCCTACCATACGTGTGGGGGCGTCTCCGTTTATTGTGCAGAACGTCGTTTCTTCTATTTGACCCGCTACATCTCACCCCTACTGTCCGCCCGCAAGTTTGAATGCCATAGATCATGATGGGCATTGAAATCGCCTAAGATAATGCGATTGTTGCCAGTGAGTAAGGCCCTGATATTAGGGCGGTATCCACTGGGGCAACAGGTGGCAGGAGGGATGTAGATGTTGATGATTTCTAGGTTTGCATCGCCTGACCGGACAGATAGGCCTTGACGTTCTAAGACACTGTCCCTGCGGTCGATGCCAGGATCAAATATATAATATTGCACAGAGTGGTGTATGATAAACGCGAGACCGCCTCCATTTCCGCTCTCGCGGTCTTTCCTGTGGACATTATACCCAGAGCATGTCTGCAATGCAGATCTTGCTGTGAGTTTAGTCTCTTGAATCGCAGCAATGCGGATGTTGTGCCGCTTCATGAAATCGACTATCTCCGTAATCTTCCCAGTTAGTCCATTACAGTTTAACTGCAGAATTCTGAAGTGCATAAGGGGAGCCGTCGCCACTCTGGGGGTAAGTGACGGGTGACTACGCCTGGGTTGTGGAAGGCCAGGACGCAATTGCTGTTGTGGCCCTGGGACTAGGCGTCCTTGGGCAAGCATTGGGGTACCCGGTTGATTTGGGTTTGCGACCTGACGCGATGAAACATGGCGCGATGAAACCCGTCGGGAGGTTGCCGTCGCGGAGACCAGAACATCTAGGAAAGTGGCACCACCCAAGGCAGGAGCTGCATTGGGCGGATGTCGCAAACCTATATATTCTGTGCTGGCAGACGGTGCAAACGGAGGTAGGGACTAAGAGTCTGTTTCCCTGACCTGCACGATTGCTGCCGGAAAAGAGGTGGGGAGAAGACGGGGGCAGGGGCTGATGCTCAGCATTGCTACTAACTCTACTACGAAGGTAGTAGTTATGAGTGGTTCAGCTGTTTGAGTTGTTGGCGCCGTGGGGCGCGAGCAGCAGCGGGTACTTGTTGTGGCTTGCTGAGCAGCGGGGCTGCTGGAAGGTAGGGGGGGGGGGGCGCTTAGGCGTAGACTACGGGACGCCCTTGGGCGTGAACAGCAAGGAGTCGGTTCTATGTACCGGAGCGACTCGGGATTTTTCCCGACCAAGGACTGTTATTTCAGTGTGACTCCATTTAATTTGTTTCGTCCCTCCCACAAATTGTCATCCTCCCAGCAGCTCCTTGCCACTTTCCTAGATGTTCTGGTCTCCGCGACGGCAACCCCTCGACGGATTTCATCGCGCCATGTTGCCAGGTCGCAAACCCAAATCATCCGGGTACCCCAATGCTTGCCCAAGGGCGCCCAGTCCCAAGGCCACAGCAGCAATTGCGTCCTGGCCTTCCACAACCTAGGCGTAGTCACCCCTCACTTACCCCTAGAGTGGCGGCGTCACCCCTCATGCACTTCAGAATTCTGCAGTTCAACTGTAATGGACTAACTGGGAAGATTACGGAGATAGTCGATTTCATGAAGCGGCACAACATCCGCATTGCTGCGATTCAAGAGACTAAACTCACAGCAAGATCTGCATTGCAGACCTGCTCTGGTTATAATGTCCACAGGAAAGACCGCGAGAGCGGAAATGGAGGCGGCCTCGCGTTTATTATACACCACTCTGTGCAATATCATATATTTGATCCTGGCATCGACCGCAGTGACAATGTCTTAGAACGCCAAGGCCTATCTGTCCGGTCAGGCGATGCAAACCTAGAAATCATCAACATCTACATCCCTCCTGTCACCTGTTGCCCCAGTGGATACCACCCTAATATCGAGGCCTTACTCACTGGCAACAATCGCATCATCTTAGGCGATTTCAATGCCCATCACGACCTATGGCATTCAAACTTGCGGGCGGACAGTAGGGGTGAGATGTTGGCGGATCAAATAGACGAAACGACGTTCTGCACAATAAACGGAGACGCCCCCACACGTATGGTAGGAAGCTGTCATAGCTCGCCAGATATCTCAATCGTGAGCGCAGAACTCGTAAACTGCGTCAGCTGGCAGCCGATGGTAACATTGGCATCCGACCACCTGCTCATACTTATTTCGTTCGAGCGTACCGCCAACTTCATCGTCACCGAAAAACGCACTTTCATAAACTTCAAAAAAGGAAAGTGGGAAGAATATAAATCTGCAACAGACAGCAGCTTTGCTGCCCTCCCTATTCCGACTGATGCCCGCCAAGGGGAGCGTGCCTTCCGTAAGGTCATTGAATCCGCCTCGGCACATTTCATTCCCGCCGGGAGAATTCCCGAAATCCGGCCCCACTTCCCGGCGGAGGCCGCGAGCTTAGCGAGGGAACGCGACCTTATAACACAGCTTGATCCAGGCGACCCCCAAATAAGGGATATAAACCAACGCATCAGATTGCTTGTGGACGAACACAAGCGGGCGAAATGGGAAGAGCACCTAAGAGGTTGTAACCTCTCTACCGGTGTAGGTAAACTTTGGTCCACCGTAAAGTCCCTATCGAATCCGACTAAGCACAAAGACAAAGTTTCCATCGCCTTTGGCGATAAGGTGCTGTCGGATGCGAAAAAATGCGCGAGCGCTTTCTGCCGACAATATATAATGCATCCTACGGTCGACAAAGATAGACGGAGAGCCAGTAGACACGCACATAAACACAAACTCAGCGCGTCACCAATTACCATCACCGCTAGAGAGGTTGAGGACGCCATTGGTCGCGCTAAACCATCCAAAGCAGTGGGCCCAGACGGCATAGCCATGCCGATGCTTAAAAACCTAGGGAAAGAGGGTTTCAAATATTTAGCGCATGTCTTCAACCTGTCTCTTTCCACCTTTGTCATACCCGAGAAATGGAAAATGGCCACGGTGGTCCCGCTACTAAAGCCTGGGAAACCAGCTAACGTAGGTGAGTCATATCGTTCGATATCTCTCCTATCGCCAGTGGCAAAGACGTTTGAAGCCATTTTGCTCCCTTATTTCCAAGCACATTTGCAGCTAGCCCCTCATCAGCATGGCTTCAGAAAACTCCATAGCACTACCTCCGCGCTAAATATCATTAGCACCCAGATAAATTGCGGTTTGAATCAATATCCCCACCATAGAACAGTACTCGTAGCGTTAGACCTATCAAAAGCTTTTGATACGGTCAACCATGGCTCGTTACTGCAAGACCTGGAAGGGTCCACCCTTCCCCCATGTCTTAAAAGGTGGACCGCAAATTATCTGGGTGGTCGGCAGGCATCGGTGCAATTCAGAAACGAAACATCAAAACAAAGGAGAATTAAACAAGGGGTGCCACAGGGTGGTGTCCTATCCCCGCTTTTGTTTAATTTCTACATATCTAAGCTACCTTCACCACCGGAAGGAGTCACAATCGTTTCCTACGCCGATGACTGCACAATAATGGCCACAGGCCCAGGCCCAAAGATCGATGAGCTATGCAATAAAATAAACGGCTATCTCCCTGATCTCTCCAGTTTTTTCGCCTCGCGAAACCTGGCATTGTCACCGACTAAATCTTCCGCGACCTTATTTACAACATGGACGCCCCAAATGTCGACCATATTGAACATCCACGTCGATGGCACTACGCTACCGACTGTCCTACACCCCAAAATCTTGGGTGTGACGTTTGATCAGGATCTACATTTTGGTGCGCACGCAACCGCAATTGTTCCAAGAATTCAGAGCCGTAATAAAATCCTCAAATCCCTTGCTGGCAGTACCTGGAGAAAAGATAAAGAAACGCTCTTGACCACATACAAAGCCATTAGCCAGCCGATTACGTGCTACGCGTCACCCATATGGTCGCCAAGCCTAAAAAGCACCCACTGGAAGAAACTACAGGCCTGCCAAAATACTTCTCTCAGAATCGCCACGGGCTGTCTTCTTATGTCCCCAGAACACCATCTGCATAATGAGGCGAGAATACTCCCCATCAGGGAGAGAAATGAGATGCTGACCAAACAGTTTCTGTTGAATACCCAGAAACCTGGGCATCCCAACAGACATCTGATTGACGAACCAGCACCGCCTAGGGGCCTAAGGAGTCATCTCCGTAAGCATTTTGAGGAAATACGGCACCTGAGAACCCAGCCGTATGAAGCGGAGAAACATAAGCAGGTCCTTGGTGAACTCCATAGACAGGCGTCGGACCTTTATGTCGGGAATTGCCCGGTGAATCCAGTACTTGAAGAAAAATATCCAGAATTCGCAGAAGAGGAACGCATACTCCCCAGGGAAACGCGTGTCACTCTTGCTCAACTTCGTTCTGGATACTGTAACAGGTTAAACTCTTACCTATCCAGAATCAACCCCGACATACAAAATGTATGCCCTGCTTGCAATGTGTCCCCACATGACACCAACCATCTCTTTAATTGTAATGTGGAACCAACGCCTCTAACACCCCTTTCCTTATGGGCCACCCCTGTTGAAACGGCAAGTTTCCTTGGACTCCCGTTAGAGGATATTGATGACAATTTGTGATCGGTCGCGGCTATTAGATGGGGCGAGCATTGCTACAACAACAACAACAACAACAAAAGATTTATAAAAGTTACGTGGACGTCGGGTTTTGGGATCAAGCCCAGAACAACCTGTCCGATGCAACCATCCCTTGCACGAGACACACTGAACAGAGTATGACCGTCCTAAAAAGATTCTTTTCCGGCAGATGCAGCAAAACCAATTCTCAGGACCGGGGTCAGGAGCCGGACCCGGATTGGATTCGATGCCTTCCCGGAGTAAGAGAATATGGAGCAGTCCTGCTGCAAGGAGCTGCTGGGAGGATGACAATTTGTGGGAGGGACGAAACAAATTAGATGGGGTCACACTGAAATGACAGTCCTTGGTCGGGAAAAATCCCGAGTCGCTCCGGTACATAGAACCGACTGCCTTGGGAAGCGTGGGGGGTACGCTCATAGCTACTTATAAAGTAATTGGTCAGCCTCTTGTGTGCTCCGCTACTCCGATATGGTCGCCGAATTTAAAAAGAAACACACACCAGAGGAAGCTGCAAGCCTGTAAAACAACGCGGTCAGAACTACTAAGAGGTGCCTTCTTATGTCGCCATAATATCTACACGGTGAGATGTGAGTACTCCCCATAAAGAAGATAAACGAAATGCTGAATAAACAATTTCTCTTAAATACTCAGAAATCTGTGCGTTCGAATAGACCTCTCATTGAAGAGATCCCGCCTCCCACGGAAACAGAAAGTCATTATGACGATATCCGGTACACTACCGTTTGAACCAGATGAGTATAGACAGGTCCTCTGCCTTATCCACGAAGGGTCGGCAACGTCTTACGCCGATAAATGCCTCGCGAACCCTGGTTTAAGAGTTCAATATCAAAAACTCGCAGTTTAGGAAAGCAGGTTCCCCAGGGAAACGCGCGTCACTCTGGCAAAATTTCGATCTGAATACTTCAATAGGTTAAACTCTTACTTATACAGAATCAATCCCCAACAAACGCGCTGTATGTACATACATATGTCCTGCATGTAATGTGTCTCCTGCCAACCATCTTTCAATTGCAATCTTCTGGGACTTCCGTTAGAGGATATCGATAACAATTTGCGAGTGATCGAACCTATTGTATGGGGCAAAGCACTGCTGCAGGAAGAAAAAGAAGCTGCGATGTCTTAGAAGATACCGTGTATTCGGACGAAGTGGTATTGAAATCCTTTGAGGAGTTTTGCTAAATTCACAGACCTCGACCGGGTATGAATTCAGGCTTTTATCTGAGACTCAACTGGCATCGCCTGTAGTGTAGGCGGTCAGGACTACCATATAGAGTAACCCCAGCGGGTTAGGGGGTCAGAATATACCCGCGGTAGGTGTGCCTGTCGTAAGAGGCGACTAAAATACCAGATTCAAGGGGCTGTGTAGCGCAACCCTTCAGGTTGCCAGCGCAATATATAGCTTCTCCAAACCCAATTGTCAACCTCACCTATCCGCGGCGAATCCTGTTTCACTAACAGACGAGGCTCTGGCGACTCTAAGCTCCTCATCGAACTTGGGGGTGGGGAGGGAGGGGATGGCCTGAAGGTTTAATGTGGCCACATAAATCGTTTCCGAGATGGTCGGGCTAGCACCTTAATGGTGCTGAAGTACCGGAGCGTACCGGATCTGTATCTGGCAAAGGACCATCACATCGATAATACTCCCCAAAGCCTTCGGGGAGCAACCTTATCGCTACAACAACAACAACAACCATATAGAGCAAACAAAATCATAAACTTGCGAAAACAGTGGTTCTTATAACTCGCTACAAAAGAAGGTGTATTGAATAGCGGAGACAAGCACCTATGTTGGCCTTAGTATATAATCTATAGCTGAATCGGTTGCGATGAATACTGGACACACACCATTACTATACCAAAATAGTGTAGAATTAAAATGGAGAGACACATTTCAGTTGCAACTGAGTAGAATGCATATTGAAATTTAGCAGTACTATTTTTCCGTGCAACAATTTCATAACCTTAGATAAAGTTAAACACTGAGCAGTCCATATAAAGTTTAAGTACATATGTATATACATTTAAAAAAAAAAGTTAATAATATTGGGTCTATGCTGTTGCCACCTTATTGCGACCGTTGTGTTTCTCACTGAACTCTGGTTGGTAAGCACAGTACATAGCGTTGTAGCTTGTTGGATGGGGCCCTATATGTATTGAATCAGAACCGATGTCGGTATGTCGTACTTTTAAAGATTATTAGTGGGATCTTTGTGATTCGCGCTGGTGCACGCAGTGTCAGGGCACCGCTGAACGCTTTGGACAGTATTATTTTGATTGATTGGTACTTGTCGCATGTACGTAGATCCGGTACGCTCCAGAATAATTATATTTGGGTTCTATTTCAGCTATTTTTGGGACAACTGTTGCTGGTAGACATTTTCCTACCTAAAAGTACATCCCGACCCATAGTACGTGGGATGCTATGACGCAGACAAAGAGCGGAGTGGTCACAAAATAGATGAAAAAGCAAATAATCCCAATAATATAACCACAAACCAATTGCAACGCAAAAAAAAAAACAAATACATAAATAAATTAACAGAAGAAAAACTTTGCGACGGCATTAAAGCCCAAAATAAAAGCAGCTCAACTGCCCATTTTTATTGACCTCTCAACAGACAGAATGGGCATTTGTCTCTAATAAAATGTTTGCTCCTTTTTTCTGCGCTCACTTATTTGTGATTTGCTTATTTAACAAAGAGTAAGCAACAACAACAACTACATATTACTATTACATTACTATAACTGCTATAACTCGAATGACACTAAAAGCCACAACCGCAACAAAAACAGCAACGATTGTATTTGAAATCAAGGCAATAACATTGTCTGCACTAAACTTATGTATCTTTCACACTGCAGTTGTTGTGTTTGCTAGGTTTTTGATTTGTTGCAATTTTTATACCCGGTTTTTTAAGCTTATTTTTTATTTTATTCTATTTTATGTTATGTTATTTTATTTTATTATTATTTTATTTTATTATTATTTTTATTTTATTTTATTTCATTTTGTTTTATTCTATTTTATTAATTTTATTGTATTTTAATTTATTTTATTTTATTTTACTTTATTTTTTTATTTTAACTTTTTTTATAATATTTTATTTTGTTTTATTTTATTGTATTTTGTATTGATTTAATTTTGTTTTTATTTTATTTGGTTTTACTATATTTTATATTTCTGTTTCATTTCATTTAATTTTTTTTAGTTTTTTTTTAAATGAATTAAATTTTATTTTATATGATTTTGTTTTATTAAATTTTTTAATTTTTATATTTTAATATATTTTATTTTGTTTTATTTTATCTGGTTTTATTTTAGTTTTTTATTTTATTTAACTTTTTTATAATATTTTATTTTTATTTTATTTTAATTTTGTTTTATTTTATTCAATATAATTTTATACTTATTTATTATTTTTTTTTTGTTTTTTCTAATTTTAAGTTTTTTTATTCTATTTTATTAGTTTTTTTGTATTTTAATTTATATTATTTTGTTTTTAGTTTGTTTATTTTTTTTTAATTTTATTTCATTTAATTTAGTTTGTTTTATTTTATTTTGCTTTGTTTGGTTTTATTTCATTTCATTTCATTTTTTTTTATATGATGCTTTTGGTTTGTTTTAAGTTTATTTTATATTTTATTTTATTTTGCTTTGTTTTGTTTTGTTTTATTTCATTTTGTTTTACTTAATTTTTTTATTTCAAATTTTTTATATTTCATTTTGTTTTATTTTATTGTATGTATTTAGTATTTGACTTAATTTTGTTTTTTATTTTATTTTATTTTGTATTTAATAATATTTTGTTTTTTATTTTATTTAGTATTTAATAATATTTTGCTTTTTATTTTATTTTACTATATTTTATATTTCTGTGTCATTCCATTTAATTTTTGTTTAGTTTATTTATTTTATTTAACTTTTTTATAATATTTTATTTTTATTATTTTTTTAATTTTGTTCTTTTTTATTTTTTTTTTCTAATTTTATTAGTTTTAATGTATTTTAATTTATATTATTTTGTGTTTAGTTTATGTTTATTTTATTTTTTATTTTATTTCATTTAATTTAGTTTGTTTTATTTTATTTTGCTTTGTTTGGTTTTATTTCATTTCCTTTAATTTAGTTTTATTTTATTTGATGTTTTTGGTTTGTTTTAAGTTTCTTTTTATTTTATTTTATTTTGTTTTGTTTTATTTCGTTTTTTTTACATTATTTTTTATTTTATTTTGTTTTATTTTATTGTATTTTGTATTTGATTTAATTTTGTTTTTTATTTTATTTTGTATTTAATAATATTTTATTTTTTTTTTTATTTTATTTTACTATATTTTTTATTTCTGTGTCCTTCCATTTAATTTTTTTTTAGTTTTTTGTAAATTAAATTAAATTTTTATGTAGTTTTTCAGCTTTACTGATCTATTAGGGTCAAGTGCAAATAAAATGCGATTTATTCCACCATTTAACCCAACGTTTCGATAATTATCCTTATCTTCTCCAGGGGCGGTCTATATTTGTTTATAACAAAATAAAAAAACGAAAACAACATTAGAAATAAAATTACACGATTTAAAATACGTAGTTTCAAACAAAGTATTGCACAATTACAAATTTGAATTTTAAATGAACTATTACTCCACAAACAATTATTTATATTATATTATTGTTTGTGGAGTAATAGTTCATGTAAACTTCAAATTTATAATTGTGCAATACTTTATTTGAAACTACGTATTTTAAATCGTGTAACTTTATTTCCAATGTTGTTTATGTTTTTTGTATTTTGTTATAAACAAATATAGACCGCCCCTGAAGAAGATAAGGATAATTATCGAAACGTTGGGCTAAATGGTGGAATAAATTGCATTTTATTTGCACTTGACCCTAATAGATCAGTAAAGCTGAAAAACTACATATAAATTAATCAAAACTGATCGGAAATTAAATTAAATTTTATTTTATGTGGTTTTGTTTTATTTCGTTTTTTTTATTTTTTTATTTTATTCTCTATTCTATCTTCTATTCTTTTTTTTAATTTAATTGGTTTTATTTAAGTTTTTATTTATTTAGCTTTTTAATAATATTGTGTTCTATTTTTTTTTTAATTTTGTTGTAATGTAATTTTATACTTATTTATTTTGTTTATTTTTTCTAATTTTATGTTTTTTATTCTATTTTATTAGTTTTATTGTATTTAATTTATTTTATTTTGTGTTGTTTATGTTTATTTTATTTTTTATTTTATTTCATTTAATTTAGTTTGTTTTATTTTATTTTGCTTTGTTTGGTTTTATTTCATTTCGTTTAATTTAATTTTATTTTATTTTTTTTGATGTTTTTGGTTTGTTTTAAGTTTATTTTTCATTTTATTTTGTTTTGTTTTGTTTTATTTCATTTTGTTTTATCTTATTTTTTATTTTAACTTTTTTATATTTTATTTTGTTTTATTTTATTGTATTTTGTATTTGATTCAATTTTATTTTTTATTTTATTTTATTTTGTGTTTAATAATATTTTGTTTTTTATTTTATTTTATTTTACTATATTTTTTATTTCTGTCATTCCATTTAATTTTTTTTTAGTTCTTTTTAATTTAGTTTTATTTTATATGATTTTGTTTATTTATTTTTTTAGTTTTTATATTTTATTCTATTTTATTCTGTTTTATTTTATCTGGCTTTTTTTTTTAGTTTCTTATTTTATTTAACTTGTTTATAATATTTTGTTCTATTTTTTTTTAATTTTGTTTTATTTTATTTAATGCAA
Source organism: Eurosta solidaginis (assembly GCF_040869045.1). Lineage (NCBI taxonomy): Eukaryota > Metazoa > Arthropoda > Insecta > Diptera > Tephritidae > Eurosta > Eurosta solidaginis. Next base: position 277,509,735 of record NC_090319.1, on the reverse strand, counting down.
TTTTATACTTATTTATTTTGTGTTGTTTTTTTCTAGTTTTATGTTTTTTTATTCTATTTTATTAGTTTTAATGTAATTTAATTTAATTTATTTTGTGTTTAGTTTATATTTATTTTTTATTTTATTTTTTTTTTTTGTTTCATTCTATTTGTTAAATTGCTATTTATTAAAATTGTTTCAAATTTTTGCTTCAGCGAATTAAATTCCGAAAGGAGCCATTAATACACATCCGGCCTTCTTTAAGCTATAAACTCGTCACTGGTTATATAATCCCCCCTTTTGTCGGAACCTACTCAGCCGGAGTTCACTATTTTGGCAAAGTTGCCGCATGGACATTTATTGCAATCACCAAAAATAACTTTTTTTCCTTCAATTTCTTATTTTGGGCTTAAGTATTTGAAGAGCATGTAAGCTATGGATGGCGATTTATTTCGCGTTGATTTGACTGCATATATATGTATGTTAGGGCGGGTCAAATTGTATGGGGAAAAATGGGAAAAAAACACTTCAGGTGTACATCCAGTTTCTGAATCTATGGATCATACTGCGTAATATTGTCCATGGGACCATAGGACTGAAATGAATTTCAAGCCTCCCTAATTTTTTTAGAAAATTGTATATCCCAATCCGAATAGCGGCTCTCACAAATAAAATACATGAAAATAAATGTCAAATTTGGATTCGGATTGGGTATAAAATTTTCTAACAAAATTAGGGACGCTTGAAATTCATTCAGTCCTATGGTCCCATGGACAATATTACTCAGTATGACCCATAGATTCAGAAACTGGATGCGCCTTTTCAATAATAAATTTGACCAACCCTAATGTATGTGTTTTCTAATACTATTTTTCCTTACTTTGATTTCGAATGTGAATTTGGTGGCTGCCTATAATCAACTGTTTTGCTAGTATTGCGTTATTTTGCTTTATTTTGCTTTTTCTACATATTATTGTTGTTGTTTTTTTAAGTTAATAAGCACATTGACGTATATGTTGTGGCGCTGATTATTTTAGCTTGTTAAGCATTTTGGCAGGCATTAATTTGCAATTTTCAATTACACAAAACTTTTGTAGAGAACTGCAAGCGTTTAAGTCTCCTATAAATCTATAAATATTTATTTTTTTGTTTTTATACTCAATTTCGCTTAAGATTTCAGGCCGACTTTCTCTTCCAATTTGCGTCGTGCTACGGGATTTATAATGGCTGAGTTTTCACTGAGGAGATATTTATGGCAGAAATACGCCCGGAGTGTTTGTCAAATCACTGCCGAGGGGTGACCCGCTTAGAAAAACTTGTTTCGCATAAGAAACGTGGCATAATAACTTTGTTTGGCCAACAGTAGAGGGTATTGATCTATCCTATTAGAAAGGTCCGGATTTAAGTGCATTGCTAAAAAACAGGTCGTACCTCAGCAGTCTGAACGTGCTAGAAAATCTGGAATTCCACAAGCAGATAGCATTAGATGATAGAATAATAAACGAACAAATACTATTTCTGATAAAATATTTGAACCTTTTTAAACTGATTTACGAATAATCACACACAAACAAACACATAAAAATAAACAAATGGAAGCAACAAGCACGCAGATTAGGTCAGACGACAAAAGTTACTGACTTCTACCTTTCTACCAACTACACAACACACCTGCACATAACCTATTTTCTTAACACACAACTAAGTCTATCATTATCAGTTTTACCTGCCCTCAGTTTTTCTTATTTGTTCTGCTTACGTGTATTGCCTAATGTTTGAGTTCATTTACTTTGATATAAACAAAGTATTTTGAAATACAATTATGTATACGAAGTGTCAGTCAAATCGCAAGGGCTAAGTTACGTATACTTTTTTTTCTGAGTATTTCAAAACCCTTTTTAATCCGAATGGGGATATTCAATGAAACAAAACCGTCACCATACACATAAAAAGTATCTGAAATTTATCACGTCGTGATCGACGAGTCGAGGTCTAAATATCAACTCGTACCACTACCTTCCTGCTACCTAGCCCTGCTCCCTAATTACCGCCGCTGTTGACACGATAAGTTTCGAGCGAGCCCGCGAAACAACTATTACGATGAGAAACGCCGCACTTCCTCGGAAAAAAAGGACGCCGCCTATGGGGCCACGCTGAGCACAGGCGCGGCAACGCGCAGTATATTGGAGCGTTATCGTGACGCGAAGAAGGAATAGAGTCAAGAAAAGCGATCTCCCAAACCGCGCTAACTATCGCGGAATCAGCCAGCTTAATTTCACATATAAGGTTCCATCTAGCGAACTGTGCGAAAGACTGAAGCCCAAAGTAAACGAACTGATTTGACCTTATCAGTGCTGCTTCAGACCTGGTAAATCTACTATCGACCACATTTTAACAACGCGCAAGATCCTGAAGAAGAGTCACGGTAAGAGAATCGATACTCACCGTCTTTTTGTCATCATAAAACCAGCCTTTGAAAACGCGTAAAGAAGTTGCTATGCATGTTTGAATTTAAGTTCCTGCAACCTTCAGACAAATTGGCGTATACTGATGATCTTGGCCTTAACAAACGCGCTGTCATGTCTGCATTTTCTGGATTAGATAAGTATGCAAATCGTGGATCTTGTGGTAAATGAGGACAAGACGAAGTAATTACCGCCACCCAAGAAAGAATCGGATATAAATTCGCGACTATCAATGACCCCGTCTATCTGGCAACCAACATTAACAGCAAAACAAAAAATATATATATCAAACGGAAAATAACTTTTAGCAACAAGTGCTACTTTGTACTGAGCAGGCAATTGAAAAGTAAAGTCCTGGAAGCAGTGAAAAGCGGAGAACCCGACTGAGATGGGAAAGGCAGATGGAGGAAGACTTCACCTACTATGGTGAGATAGCGGTCGTGACTTGTTACGAAACGGTTGAAATCATGCAGACGGTTATGCGCCAATTAATAATGATGAAGTCTGAATAATCCTTTGTTTCTTTGGCGTTGTCGTCATAAAAAGGGTGTGGCCGGGGCCTTATTGTGTGGAATAGTTATAGGCGCGTTCAAGAGCTTAGTTACATTGGATTTTTATAGTAGTGCTTTTATAAGCAGTACTTCCGCTTTCTACTATTATATCAATATTATTATGTGTATTTAATTAGCGAGACATGCTCATATTGCTTTATACAATTGTTTTTGTTATTAATATTAGAGGAAAATTGCAAAGTTTACAAACGGCGGTGGTAACTAGGACAAGTTTCTAAATTTCACTTCTTCATCAGCTAACTTCTCGGGAGCTGAGAATTGAACTCGAAATCTTCAACATTCAGGGGTGGATTAAAGATTGACGAGGTCCGGGACTAAAATGAATATGGGGCCCACTTAAGGGGAGCAAAATATGATAATTTCTTTAAAATATATAAAAAACTGTTATAATTATTTTTATTATTTATTCTCGCAAATATTTTTTTCTTTGGTACTTATACATTAAAAACTATAAATTATTATACAATTAAAAATATTTTTTTCTAAATTTTGCTCTGGCAAAGTCACTTATCATATCATCAAAATAAATCGATCGAAGTAAATTAACTTCAATGCTTAACCTCGTCAATTATTGTAAACAGATTAACTCAAAATTTAAGTTTTTTGGGAGAATGCAATTAAAGTTTTGTCATATTATATGGTTGAATTATCCGGCTAATTTCTTGGGCACTGAAAGTGGTAAGTCAATTTGGGTGGCTAATTTTCTGTTAAAAAATGTTTTTATGATAGTTTGAAGAATTTGCTATATTTTTGCTCTGCATTTTTCATCAAAAATTATTCACATTACTATAAAACCATTATGCAGCCAAATACAACTTTCAGAATAAATTCATACGGATATTTCTGAATACATCGGTGTAGTATAAAAATAGTAGTAAATAAATCATGTTTTTATGGTGTTACATATACAGATTTATTTCGGGTTGATTCACCTTACATTTAAAAATCAAAGCATTTTCAATTAGCAAAATTTATAAAACAAAGATGCATAGACATCTATTTCCACTAGTTTCATCTCATTGAGTGTAATACGAGACTGAACATAATGTCGTCAGCCAGTTAATAATATCTCACAATATCTCAGAAAATTAGAATTTCACATTACACTAGTTTACAATAAAAGGTACATATTTTTTCTTTTTATTGCAATTTTAGTTCATATATTCTGTATACTAAATTAAATTAATGTATAACATTCAATCTACTCCGGTAAACAAACTTAAACATTCCTTATATATATCCAAGAATACAAATTTCAATAAATAAAATAATAAATAATTTTACAAATAGCCGCAATTCAAAATATCGCTATACAAGGTGGCAGCATGGTGACATACCTACAAACATAAATAAAAATGCCATGTATTTTGTTTTTGTAAATCGGATGGACAAATGTCAAAATCATACTCTGTCGGAAGTTGATGTATCAAATCAAATAAAAAAGCGTATAATCAGCTGTCCCATGCTGCCACCTTGTATCGAGTGGTGCCCGCTCGCCGAACGGCGGCGCCTTCTGAAGTGCCGCAACTATGACGTTTTTCGTGAACTAAAATATGCATCGACGTTGGACCGGCTTCTGCGGTAAACCTCCAAGTGACATCGCTGGTGTTTCTGTGATAATCTAAGCAAGTGGGTTCTGATTACAATGAGTATATGTCATGATATGTCTGAACGTGCTTGCTTATATTATCTTATTCTTAACTAGTGCGTGTATTCTTTTCAATATTACTATTGTATAAAAATTTTGAGGTGCTAAATTAAATTATGTGTACGCAAATACGTAATATGATATTATTTATTCGAGCTCGCGGGGCCCTTCCGATGCTGGGGCCCGGGGCTATACCCCTGCTAGACCCTCCTTTAATCCGCCCCTGCCAACATTCATACTTTATACTAGTGTAAAGGCAGATGCCGTTAACCAATCAGCCATATGAATGCCCCGCTACTCAGATTGCAATTGATTTCTAGTATTGCCCTTTTTTGCTATTCCTTTATGCACCATTTAGGTACATTAGACTGGGTCGATTTATTAACCGATATCGCGCCATCGATTTTTCGATAGGATTTGGGCTCAGGAAAAAAAGTTCCACTACGCATACCCAAAAAAAAAATAATTTTCGAGCCTGCGAGAAAAAAATGGCGAAGGGGTAAATTTTTCGACAAAAACACTCCCCAAAACCCAAAAAATATTTATTTTTTCAAAAAACTGTTATCGCCAACGTTTTTACAACAGTTTAAAAAAAATATTTTTTGGGTTTTGGTGGAAGAATTTACCCTTTCGCCATTTTTTTTTCGCAGGCTCGAAAATTATTATTTTTTGGGTATGCGCAGTGGCACCTTTTTTTCCTGAGCCCAAATCCTATCGAAAAATCGATAGCGCGATATCGGTTAACCTTCGTCCATACAAATCAACCTAGTTAAGGGTACATACTAATTCTGCACGATTTTTAATCCTAATTGTGTGGAATAATTATAGGCGTGCTCAAGAGCTTAGTAACATTGGATTTTTATAGTAGTGCTTTTATAAGCAGCACGACTATGCTGATTTCTTAAACTATATCAAAAGCTCCTTATTAGTTGGCTCTGCAACAAGAGCTGTGCAATTTTCCTGCAGTGCATTTTTAAAACTCCTTTCGTAGGAGTGAAAAGTCTGCCTTCCTCCCCATGAAAACATGTTTATACTAGACAATTTTTCTTTCTAGAAAATTTTTCCAACGTATGACATCAGTGTTATGGTGGTACATCTCGAAATATGCGAGATTTGTTCGCATTAATTACCGGCAGTTTTAAAAAAGATTAAAAGCAATTCCGAAGATAGTACAGAACAGAAATTTGATTGATCGCTGTTTCCCGCTTATGATATGTAAGCTACGATAATGCACATAGTAACGGTAAAATATGTATGATTCTATGTAAATTTATCATTACGACTTTCCAAATTCTATTTGATTTGTTTAACCAAACATTGAACTCTGACACACTTTTTAAAATGCAGTTATAATTATTTTCGAACATGACAAGCGTTTCACCTCTAACTGCCTTTTTCTCGAACGCTGAGTGAATATGCATTAATACAAATTTTGTTTATACCATTTTTCTTGTAAGTTCTTTCTCTAAAAGTTAATTTGACTGATTACTTTTTTCTCTTTTCTTTTCTTGTTCCAATTTTTTGTTACATTTGTTTATTATTACATGGTTGGTATTGCGTTTACGTCTGCGCACTGATGCATAATTCCCGCAACACTTCGAATATTGTAATACTCGCTGGCAGTTTAAATACTTTACAACGCTTGTACTATATGATTAGTTAAAATCTTGTTGTTTGTTAGCTGTGGTTTTTTTATTTTTTTTATTTTTCGAAATACCTTTTTAGTGCCTCTTATTAGCTATGCATCTTTGCCAAGCTAATGCCAGCGTAGCTTAAACATATCTTCGGACACATAATTGTATTAGACTGATTACAAAATATATAAACTAAGTTGTTGTCTATTGGCATAGATTTTTTTTGCTTCGGAGGGCTCTTACTACACTCCTAGGTTTGGTATCACTAATGACAGTACTTGGCTGGATATATGTAGATCCATACGCCCGACTATTCTGGTAATAGTTTCATATGTCCAGGTCGAGCGCTCTTTGTTTAATCGCGCATTGGAATTTCCCAAATATCTTCTCATAATTATGAACGCTGAAAAGCAAGTGTAGGAAAGAGATGAAAAAGCGTATTATTCCTATCATGTTTTCCTTGTACCATAACTCATCCGGTATAGGGACCATACTTAATGGAAGGCATTGCAGGAGAAGAGCAATCAGAGAAAAATCTATATATGCAATGACTAGCGTAGCAAGTAACATCAGGCGTTAGTAGTACACAGGGACCCAGAAGGTGTCGGAGCTGTCACTCTGAGAAAAATATATAATCATATATTAGATGATATGACAAGGGGGAAAGTGAACGTTATCAACACAGGTTTAGCATCACTAGAACTATATAACAACCGTTTATAACTCTAGTTTAGGCAATGGCATGGAGGTAACATTCTACTATACTTACTTACTTACTTAATTGGCGCTTAACCGTCTAAACGGTTATGGCCGTCCAACAAGGCGCGCCAGTCGCTCCTTCGCTCCGCCAACCGGCGCCAATTGGTCACACCAAGGGAGTTTAAATCGTTTTCCACCTGGTCCTTCCAACGGAGTGGGGGCCGCCCTCTACCTCTGCTTCCATAGGCGGGTTCCGATAGAAACACTTTCTTGGCCGGAGCATCATCTTTCATTCGCATAACATGGCCTAGCCAGCGCAGCCGCTGCGTTTTAATTCGCTGGACTATGTTGATGTCTGCGTATAGCTCGTACAGCTCATCATTAAATCTTCTTCGGTACTCGCCATCGCCAACGTGTAGAGGTCCATAAATCTTTCGAAGAACTTTTCTCTCGAACACTCCCAAAGCCGCTTCATCTGCTGTTGTCATGGTCCATGCTTCTGCCCCATATAGCAGGACGGGTACGATAAGTGACTTGTAGAGTATGATTTTCGTTCGCCGAGAGAGGACTTTACTTTTCAATTGCCTACCTAGTCCAAAGTAGCATTTATTGGCAAGATTGATTCTTCGCTGGATTTCAGTGCTGATGTTGTTGCTAATGTTGATGCTGGTTCCCAAATAAACGAAGTCTTTTACTATTTCGAAATTATGGCTGCCAACAGTAGCGTGGTTGCCAAGGCGCATATGCGCTGACTCTTTGCTCGATGACAGCAGGTACTTCGTTTTGTCCTCATTCACCATCAAACCCATCTTTACCGCTTCTTTTTCCAGCTTGGAGTAAGCAGAACTAACAGCGCGGGTGTTTAGGCCGATGATATCAATGTCATCAGCATATGCCAGTAATTGCACGCTTTTATAGTATATTGTTCCAGTGCGGTTAAGTTCTGCAGCTAGTATAATTTTCTCCAGCATCAAATTAAAGAAATCGCACTATAGGGGGTCACCCTGTCTGAAACCTCGTTTAGTTTCGAACGGCTCGGAGAGGTCCTTCCCAATTCTGACTGAGCTGATGGTGTTGCTCAACGTCATTTTGCACAGCCGTATAAGTTTTGCGGGGAAACCAAATTCAGACATAGCGGCCTATAGGCAGCTCCTTTTCGTGCTGTCGAAGGCGGCTTTAAAGTCGACGAAGAGGTGATGTGTGTCGATTCTCTTTTCACGGGTTTTTTGCAAGATTTGACGCATTGTGAAAATCTGGTCGATGGTAGATTTACCAGGTCTGAAGCCGCACTGATAAGGTCCAATCAGCCGGTTCACGGTGGGCTTCAATCTTTCGCACAATACACTTGAAAGGACCTTATATGCGATATTAAGAAGGCTGATTCCACGATAGTTGGTGCATTTTGCAGTATCCCCCTTCTTGTGGACTGGGCAAAGAACACTTAGATTCCAACCGTCGGGCATGCTTTCGTCCGCCCATATTTTGCTAAGAAGCTGCCGCATGCGCCTTACCAACTCCTCGCCGCCGAACTTGAATAGCTCCGCAGGCAATCCATCAGCGCCCACGGCCTTGTTGTTTTTCAATCTGGTTATTGCTATTCTAACTTCGTCATAATCGGCCGGGGGGACATATATTCCATCATCATCGATTGCGGGATCGGGTTCTTCATCTCTGCGCGGTGAATTGCTGCCTCCATTTAGGAGAGCAGAGAAGTGTTCCCTCCATAATCTAAGCACTCTCTGGACATCAGTTACAAGGTCGCCGTTTTCATTCCTACAGGAGTTTGCCCCGGTCTTAAAACCTTCCGTCTGTCGCCGTATTTTTTGGTAGAACTTTCGGGCGTTATTCCTGGTGGCTAGCAGCTCAAGCTCCTCGCACTCACGCCTTTCTGCTTCTGCTTTTTTCTTCCTGAAAAGGCGTCTCGCTTCCCTTTTCAACTCACGATAGCGTTCACACACTCCTCTTGTCGCGCTCGCTTTTAACGTAGCCCTGTAGGCAGCGTCTTTTCTTTCGGTTGCAACGCGGCATTCTTCATCATACCAGTTGTTTTTTCGTGGCCGCCGGTAACCAATTTTTTCCTCGGCGGCAGTATGAAGTGCTTTGGAGATATGCTCCCACTGCTCCTGTATTCCTTCAGGATGAGTTGTGCCCTCAGAGAGCAGGTGTGAGAGTCGAGTTGCGAAATCATTGGCAGTCTGTTGTGATTGAAGCTTTTCGACGTCTAGCTTTCCTTGTGTTTTTTGTTCCTTGTTTTTAGCCGCGTTGAGGCGGGTGCGTATTTTGGCTGCAACGAGATAATGGTCCGAATCGATGTTAGGTCCTCGGATCGTTCGCACATCTAAAACACTGGAGGCATGCCGTCCGTCTATCACAACGTGATCGATCTGATTGCGAGTATTTCGATCAGGAGACAGCCATGTAGCTTGATGTATCTTTTTATGCATGAACCTTGTGCTTGATATGACCATGTTTCGAGCACCGGCAAAGTCAATCAGCCTCAGTCCGTTAGGAGAAGTTTCATTGTGTAGGCTGAACTTTCCGACTGTAGGGCCAAAAACACCTTCTTTGCCCACCCTGGCGTTAAAGTCGCCAAGCACGACTTTTATATCATGACGGGGGCAGCGCTCGTATGTGCGTTCTAATTGTTCATAAAAAGTGTCTTTCACCTCATCGTCTTTCTCCTCTGTCGGCGCATGGGCGCAGATGAATGATATATTAAAAAATTTTGCTTTTATTCGAATAGCGGCGAGACGCTCGTCCACAGGCGTGAACGCCAGCACTTGGCGACAAAGTCTCTCTCCCACCACGAATCCGACGCCGAAACTGCGCTTATTCGCATGGCCACTCCAATATATGTCACAATTTTTGATCTTCTTTCTTCCTTGCTTCGTCCAACGCATTTCTTGGATGGCGGTGATGTCAGATTTTGCTTTGACGAGGACATCAACCAGCCGGGCATCTGCACCAATCCCATTCAGGGAGCGGACGTTCCAGGTGCATGCCCTCAATTCATTGTCCTTCAAACGTTTGCCATGGTCGTCATCAATAGAGAGTGTATTTATCCGAGGCTTGTTGTTATATTTCATTGGAGTATGGTTTTACGTGGCGGGTCCCAAGCCCAGCGCACAACCCGCTCAGCGGGGGTGAAAATATTACTTGGCACGTTTATATAGCGAGCCGCTTGCTCCAAGACAGACGCCCGCTTGCAGCCGCACCTAGAGGTGTACATTCTACTATATTGGCTTGAAAAGAAAAATTTCTAAACCAAGGGTGCTCTAGGGATTTGACTACTCGAGCCAAACGACAATAATGTCAATAAAAAGTACAACAACTTTCTTCCCGAATAGGTAACAAATATTTCGAACAAAATTTTTTTCATGCTAAAATATGCGACAACAAAGCAAATAAAATTTCACTTTAACGCCATTATGTTTTTTTATGTTTTTGTTGTGTTGGTTATTTTATCAACAACGTTTCACGCAATTGAAAATTTGAAATTCCTTTTAGTTTCAAAGCGTTTGTGACTTATTTGTGTTTTTCTACGGAAATAAAGTTGATCATGGTTGGGAGCCAGCTGGAGCCAAAGTGATGTTGTTGGGAGCCATACTGAGCTTAAAGCCATTGCATGGGCAGCTTTGCTCATGCGGTGTTTTCAAGCGACTGTCTATGCGCTCTTTGAATGTATTTCTGTCATTAAAAAAATGCATCTGCATGTGGCTCTCATAGTTACAACAAAACACAAAGGGCCGTCAATATGTAGACAAAATTAAAAAACAACTCACCTCAGATTAAAACAATAGCTCGACTTTAATATCCTATGAGATATATCGCGTCAAATTAATATTAATAAACAAGTTGAAAGTCTTTCTAGCTCGCAAAGATAAGCTTTTCCCATTTGCTGTACTTAGAATAAAAAAGAGCATGAAAAGGTGTGTTTTTACAGATAAAACATTTGTTTAATCAGTCTAATGCTTTTGCACACATATATATATACATTGCAGCTAATAACTCATTTTGAGGTATTAAAAAGATGATCACTGTTTTAAAATGTTCGGGATGAAATTACAGATAAGTTTCCTTAAAATATGCGGTGAAGTGGTGATTACTATCGTAACTCTGCCAATCCAAAAACAAGCCTTTTATAGAAACATATCCTTAAGACAAGTATGAAATGGTTGGCGTAGGCGAATTTGTGCAAGAAAACATTTCTTGTTTATTAGTTTAACTTGTCATCAATTACAGGGCGGAGAGACTACTTGATTCCATATGTGCGCTTCGAAGGGACTCTTAAAGCCGCAATAGAGGTGGATGGTTGGCGCGAGGGTGCCCAAATGGCGAAAGAAGCGACACACATGTACACCAAAGCTTTTACAAAGAAGTGGAAGGAGTAGGGTCTGCGGTATACTGTGCTGATCCAGAAATTAACAGATCCTACAAGCTGCCAGATAAGTGTAGCATTTTTCAGGCGGAAGTAGTAGCCGTAACCAAAGCAGAAGAAACACTGGAAGAAAATAGCTTAAACTGCCGCCGCGTCAATTTTTATATTGACAGCCAAGCAACACTTAAAGCAATAATCCCGCATAGCACAGCATCTAAAAGCGCGTTAGAGTTTAATCAATCCCTGGAAAGAATCGGGACAGGGAGAAGCATATATTGGGTCCCAGGGCATATGGGAATATGTGGGAATGAAAAAGCGTATGAACTAGCTAAAAAGGGTGTATCCCTTGAAGCTTGCGCCGTAGACGTCTCAATTATATTGTGTGAGATTAAAAACGCCAAGAGTTGCACATGATCGACTAAGCGAAAACGGCGCGGACCCAAGGGGGGGGGGGGGGGGGCGCCAAAGTGACGAAGATCCAGTATAGGTCTTATAACTTTAGATTAACAAAGTTACTCCCATCATTAAAAAGAGAGGACTGTAGACTCATGACGGGTATTCTGACTGGACACTTGCTGACGGGACATAGGCTTTGTCAGTAATAGCAGATGTAGAAAGTGCGGGTTGGAGGAAGAAACGTTCGAGCACGTTTTGTGCTCGTGCCCTGCGCTTGCCAGGCTAGGACTGCTGTTATTAGGACTGATATGGCTGTCAGATCTAGAAGCAGCAAGTAGCAAAGGTCCTACAAAGCTTCTAGTGTTTGCTAAGAGGACGGAGTTATTTATAGCATAGGTCCTGGTTTAGGATAATGTTTTTCAGTTACGGACTCAATCAGTCTATGTGAGGTCCTCGTGGACCGACCAGTTCAACAAAACCTAAGCGATTAGTTTGTTGTTCTCCATTCCGGGGGAAAAACCGATAAATAGCCACAAAAAAAAGTTAACTGAAGAGACTTAAGAGAAGTTGGGTTAGCGCTGCGTAACTATATATCTTGCAAAAGAAATCGTGGTGTGACAGTTTTCAGTGGTGGCATTTGTGGTCTCATTTGGAAAATTAAATTTAAATCATTTTGTTATATTTTGGCCGTTGAAATTAGAGTTGTACTATGAATTAATTCACTCATAAATATGTATTAGAGTTGGACAAACTTTATTCGAATAATGCCCAACTCTAGTACGTTTGTAGTACCAGCTGCCTTTGAAATAAGATTGATTCATTTCGTGAGTTCCCAAAAAAAAAAAAAAAATATATATATATATATGTATGTATATATATATAAATTATTCCTATCCCAAGCTTTAAGCTATCTGAGGCAATAACGAATTGATTGCATCGTGGTCCACTGGAAACGGAGTTTTACTGCTGTACGCCTTATACGACGTCCCAATCTTCACTTGATTAGCAGAGACGAACACAGTTTCGGCAAAAATAGTTCACCGCAAACGGACAGTATCAAGATTTTTTTCAAGACAGTTTCCAGCCAGTCTAGGGCTCATTCATTTTATTTCTTTGACCTACACTTAAAAATTTTTATTTCAAAAATAGAATGCCGTGGGAATTTCTTCCTCAAACCCGTTAAATTTTTCTCATTTATTTAAATTTTCTAGGAAGTAGGTGGATACCCAACCCGAAGTAAGTTTTGCTGCGAATGTCTAACCAAAAGTTTTGAAGTAGTTTCGAGGGGGAGAATATACGCCCACGGAGCTTGCCCCGTTGCTGCTAATTTTGAGCTAGGCCCTTCGGGTGCATCGTGGTGGCTTTGGCTAATATCCAAATGCGAAAAAACTTGAACGTAGAGTTGCATTGCAACCAAGTGCCAGAACCCATAGAATAGAATAGGTTTTACATAGGTCTCCAAACACCCTAAGATATTAGTGTGTTCTCTCACGTCATCAATTGGTACCAAGTTAGTCGAACCTTGGGCGCTGGACAAACTTTATTTCCTACGTGTACATTGGTGCATCGAGCGGTTAGGCCGACGCGGCAGATACGTACGTTAAATCAATCATTTTCATACCAACCTCACGGAGACAGTCTTACCAGTGATCCTTGTCATGTCATGTCTTTTTCCTAGACATAGATATTTTGCCATAATCTTGCAACTATCAATTTTTTTGTATGTGAGAGCTAGTTTGTCAAACATTAGTAAGATGAGTAAAAGAAATGAAGAAACCAAATCAATCAAATCAAAATTAAAATCAATGTTAAAAACTTTCTAGTTAAGCCGCTAGACGTGTTCCTGCTCTAAAATTAGATTGGCAGCTTTTGCAAACACATTCATCCTTATCCCAGACCTTATCCTTATCCCTATCCCTATCCCGCCCCTATCCCTATCCCTATCCCTATCCCTTCCCCTATCGCAATTCCCATACCTATCCCTAACTCCTATAACTATGCCTTTCTTCATCTATATGTCCATCTCTCTTCATCTCTACCTTTATCTCTATTTATACATCTGCATATTGCCTGTGTCTCGCCTGTTTGGTCTTTGATTTTTCTATAAACTTGAGGGGCGGAGGTTTCAAATTATGATCATTTTACAATGCCTCTTGTGTACAATATTTTAACACGATTTGACACAAATACCTTAACGGAGTGTTTTTTTTAACGTTTCGTACTTCCTGTTTATAGCCCACGTTAGTAAGTGTAAAATAGCTGCCGACGCACCAATAAGAAAACAATATAAACAAATGGACTCAATGTGCATGAAACGTGTATCTTCGTCAAGTTAATCGTCAACGCGTCAGCGCCGCATCAGATAATGATTTTAGTCCCAATTTGCAATTGCAATACGAATCCTATAGTACCTAACAAAAACAAAGTTAAGATTTACTTGAAATTATATCTATTGTCAACTTTAATGCAATTGATGTGATCATGGACATTCTACATTAAAGGCGCTGGACATGGAAACATTGCCGACTAAAAGAGACTACATCAAAGCTGTTGACTCACGCTAGCAATGTGCCATTTTAACGCACCCTGGAAACATTTGTTGCCTGATGTTCGGTTACTTGCCGTTAGCCATTTGGTTTATTCGAGGAACGTTCTGATATCCTCTGCGGAGCGTCTTGCAATTTCTCCAATCAACTATTGCCCTTTTTGTTGAATGGCTTCCTCATTATCTCAGCGTGCCAGTGCACAGTAATAACGCTTCCCAAGGCAGTCGGTTCTATGCACCGGAGCGACTCGGGATTTTTGCCGACCAAGGACTGTCATTTAATTGTAATGTGGAACCAACGCCTCTAACACCCCTCTCATGGTCCACCCCTGTTGAAACAGCAAGCCTCCTTGGACTCCCGTTGGAGGGTATTGATGACAATTTGTGATCGGTCACACCTATTTGATGGAGCAAAGCACTGCTACAACAACAACAACAACAGTAATAAAAAAGTAATTAGATACTAGACGCGATTTACCTCCGAGGAAACATAGGCCAAGCTTCTCTTCCAATTTGCGTCGTGCTTCTTTTTTCCTTTAAACCGCAGCAGACGGGCGACCCCGTTTAGAAAGTTTTTTCTAAACGTTTGATTTTTTTTACCCGGGTCCATCGGTACGGTAGGCGGAGCACGAAATTTAAAACGGTTTCTCCGCTTCACCTATTTAGAGGTCCCCGAAGGTTTATGTGAGTGTTGCGGATGTGTGTAGTTCTTTGCTGGATATGTTTCGGGAAATATGTTTTCGATCCGTCGAACCTTCTTGTCTGTGAATCTTATCGCTGCAATATTCTGAGCTCCTTAACCCGCTAGGGTATTGCATGTCCATCTGAGTTAATGCATAACTCTCATCTCACTGAGTATTTCTGAGTTCAAGGGCTCTCTCTTAACCCAGTATTGCCGGAAGACGGAATGAAAGCGATACCTTATGCTGCTCATAGAAAACATTAGCTCCCACTCCGCAATCCGTTTTGTACCCGTCTGTGTAGAACAGGATTGTCACCTTTCTGCAAACCTCGCTTCATATCTAGTCCCTTACTGCAGAGCACCTTACTTTATAATGAACGTCAAAATTCAGTGCTAACTAATCATCTGATATCGGAGTCACACCGGGAAGTGTGCCCAGGATATCACTCTGACCATACTGCCTCGGTTTCGAACAGTAAGACTCAAGCGGTCTCACTGTAGAATAGGTTGAAATTTTACATAAGTGAGGCTCATGAGGTGCTGTTTCAGCTTTTTGGGTTATGTGGCGTTTTATGTGATCTTTTTCCCACTATAGAGATGAACCCTTCAGGGATTAACCTTTCTTCTGATTTGTGATATATAGGCTAGTGTAATAATTCGGTATCTACACTCTACCCAACCAGATAATTATAGGCTCAGTAATCTTCTTCAGCACCACTGCAGTGACACCGTCAATACCCGAACAGTTTTTAGGGACAGGAGCTATGGATAGCGAATCTTATTTTTCCCTGTCAATAACCGCGCCCATCAGTCTATCAACAGGAAGGTTACACAGAACACTTTCAGTTCGGAGAATATCGCAGTCCGCGTTCGTTATGATGTTCTTTGTGAAGAATCTTGCTGAGACCAGAAGGCTTAGTTTCGCTTCAGGGGTACTTACAAACCGGTTCTGAACCGAACCACTCCAGTTATAGAAGTAGTTTGATGCCATCTTCAGAAGCTCGTTGTATTATGGCGTAAATATGTATGCACATTAAAACGCATCTAGATAAACGCATTTACAATGGATTGTAAATATTTGCATTTCGTATTTTAGATTTGGTTAGCTTAGTTTCTTTGTTGTTGTTGTTGTTGTGGTAGCCATAGGTAGTCATACATTTGAAATTTGCAAATTCAATGTTTCCCCTTTTCTCGCTATAATTTCCAGTTGGCGGTTTTAGATTACAATTTGGTTTTAGTGTCAATTAAGTTTTATTGTTTAGTGTGAATGTACAATAAAGTATGTTTTGTATGTATACGTTGAGTTCAAAAACAATAGCGTCAAATATGTACAGTAACTTATTTGTTCTATCTAGTAAAATTTGACATTCATTAACAAATAATTTTTATTCATGTTTTCATAAAAAAACGATGAGTAATCGATAACAAACTGATAAAAAATTGGTAACAATCCGATATATCAATTTCAAATCGATAACTTTTTGATAAAAAATCAATAATTTTTCGATAAATTTTCTATAGCTTTTCGATAACATGGCGAAATCTTCTATGTATACACATATGTACACATATTTATTTCAGTGCTACCATAGCTCAACTATATGGTTGGTTCATCTCATCAGCTGATTCTAATTTTATGTTGTTGCTGTAGAGATGAGCCTACCATATAGTTGAGCCATGAGTGCTACCAACTCAAAAGTGGTTAGCTGTCAAAATGACTACTACAGAAAACGTAACAAACAGAACTGCTATACGGATCAGAAAGTGAACAAGATAAATATCAGGACTACAACGTTGTTGTTGCATTTGCATGTTAAATTTCTATCCGTATCTGGTTCACGCGTCATTGGAACGTAACTAAATTCCGCGAATAAATCAATAAATTTCTGCTAGTAAATCGATAAATTTTGCAAACACTACACCTACGCGTACGCATTCTCTAGTACTTCATATAGCATACCAATACCACACACTACGTCTACATTTCACGTTTGCATTCTGTATTCCCGCTACATATTTACTTACATTCCTGCCACTTTTAAAGACTTATGCTTACACTTACCTTACGCTAACATTCTGGATTCCCCATACCGCTAGCAATGATGTTTACACATCAAAAATATGTGCGCATTAAAAATTTGGAACGAACTTCAAGAGATCGATACCAATGGTACACTACCGCACCATTTTTCAGGCAGAAATTCATTCAACCCAATTTTGCGGTACACAATGTCTACGAAAAGGCTTATCATTGGGGAGTATCCTCAGATGTCAGACAGTCAGGCAACCATGTGTGCCTTGCAATGCTACACATTTGCTTCTAAGCTAGTGGATGAATGCGTTGGAGTCCTTAATGATCCGGGAGCTGTTTTTGGCTTTGTGAGGATGCTATAGCAGCAGTTTTTGGTTCATAGCCCTTCTGTGGAAAGGCACACGCTAAGGACACGATAAGTAAATGGGGAAGAAAGCTGTTCAAACTACACTGGATTGAATGCCACATTGTTAACACTCCCAGCAACAACATATAATCCAAACTCAGCAATCTAAGCAGTGAGGACCTACGAACCCTTATTGGGTACTATATGGGACAATGTAAGCTACGATATCACCAAGTAAGTTTAATGTATCGAATACAAAAATCTGTCGCTTTGGTGAACTGGATTAGTAATCCATAATAATTACTATCGATTTCTTTAACATTCTCTGCAAATACATCGCTCTGGTAAAGCAGATACACTCCTATCTAGGTGGCATAACTCTTAGTGCTTTCGTGAGGATGTATTTAAATACATCAAAAGCCTTCACAGTAATAGGCTGAGAGACCAAGCTCAGTAGATCTAAATAAAAGTCGCACTGCATCGAAGCCTAGTAATAATAAAACCACCTGAAGACAATTATTGGGAATAGAAACAACTATTGCGAAGTACCTTTGTCCAGTTGGCAGCGTAATAGATAAGGAAATTATTGTTGTATTTTATAACACTTATTTTCGAGTGCCACTTTTGACTATTTTTCTACATTTTTTGTTAGACCGTTAAAGTAAATAATCTTTCAATAAATTTATCCAACTTTTGCTTTCATAACTAATTTTTGAAGTGACATTTAACGTTTTAAACAGATTAATGTGGCTTATCAGCTCAATAGTATAAGCTTACAAAAAACCTGTGTTACTGTACGCGCCTGTAAATATACCACACAATTTGGATCAAATTGTGCATTCTCCAAAAAATTATATACGGCTTTGCATTTGCTACGTCATGGCAAATACGCAACCTCAAAAACCGTAGTTTATTTTTTCAATATTGAAAAGCAAATCATCAACTATCAAAACGAAACAAACAAGTAAGGAAGGCTAGGTTCGGGTGTAACCGAACATTACATACTCAGCTGAGAGCTTTGGAGACAAAACAAGGGAAAATCTCCATTTAGCAAAATGAACCTAGGGTAACCCTGGAATGTGTTTGTATGACATGTGTATCAAATGAAAGGTGTTAATGATTATTTAAAACGTAGTCGGCCTTAGTTCTATAGGTGGACGCCTTTTCGAGATATCGCAATAAGGGTAGAGCAGGGGTGACTCTAGAATGTGTTTGTACGATATCGGTGTCAAATTAAAAGTATTAATGAGGGTTTTAAAAGGGAGTAGCCCTTATTTGTATATGTGAAGGCGTTTTCGAGATATCGACCAAAATGTGGACCAGGGTGACCCAGAACATCTTCTGTCGGGTACCGCTAATTTATTTATATATGTCATACCACGAACAGTACTCCTGCCAAGATTCCAAGGGCTTTTGATTTCGCCCTGCAGAACTTTTTCATTTTCTTCTACTTAATATGGTAGGTGTCACACCCATTTTACAAAGTTTTTTCTAAAGTTATATTTTGCGTCAATAAACCAATCCAATTACCATGTTTCATTCCTTTTTTCGTATTTGGTATATAATTATGGCATTTTTTTCATTTTTCGTAATTTTCGATATCGAAAAAGTGGGCGTGGTCATAGTCGGATTTCGGCCATTTTTTACACCAATACAAAGCGAGTTTAGATAAGTACGCGAACTAAGTTTAGTTAAGATATATCGTTTTTGCGCAAGTTATCGTGTTAACGGCCGAGCGGAAGGACAGACGGTCGACTGTGTATAAAAACTGGGCGCGGCTTCAACCGATTTCGCCCATTTTCTCAGAAAACAGTTATCGTCATAGAATCTATGTCCCTACCAAATTTCACAAGGATTGGTAAATTTTTGTTCGACTTATGGCATTAAAAGTATCCTAGACAAATTAAATGAAAAAGGGCGGAGCCGCGCCCATTTTGAAATTTTCTTTTATTTTTGTATTTTGTTGCAACATATCATTACTGGAGCCGAATGTTGACATAATTTACTTTTATGCTGTAAAGATATTAAATTTTTTGTTAAAATTTGACTTAAAAAAAAATTTTTTTTAAAGTCATCATCAAAAAAAAAAAAAAACAAACTTTTAAAATAACCTTCTTTTGAAAGTGGGCGGTGCCACGCCCATTGTCCAAAATGTTTCTAATTTTCTATTTTGCGTAATAAGGTCAACCCACCTACCAAATTTCATCGCTTTATCCGTCTTTGGTAATGAATTATCGCACATTTTCGGTTTTTCGAAATTTTCGATATCGAAAAAGTGGGCGTGGTTGTAGTCCGATTTCGTTCATTTTAAATAGCGATCTGAGATGAGCGCCGAGGAACCTACATACCAAATTTCATCGAGATACCTCAAAATTTACTCAATTTATCGTGTTTACAGACGGACGGACATGGCTAAGTAAATGAATTTCTTTTTTCATCCAGATCATTTTGATATATAGAAGTCTATATCTATCTCGATTAGTTTATGCCGTTACGGATTACCATTATGCGAACAAAGTTAATATACCCTGTGAGCTCTGTTCAGCTGAGTATAAAAATGGAAAGAAACAAGTTTGGGTGTAACCGAACATTACATACTCAGCTGAGAGCTTTGGAGACAAAATAACACCATGTAGGAAAATGAACCTAGGGTAACCCTGGAATGTGTTTGTATGACATGGGTATCAAATGGAAGGTATTAAAGAGTATTTGAGAATGGAGTGGCCTTAGATCTATAGGTGGACGCCTTTTCGATATATCGCCATAAAGTTGGATCAGGGGTGACTCTAAAATGTGTTTGTACGATATGGTTATCAAATTAAAGGTAGTAATGAGGGTTCTAAAAGGGAGTGGCCTTTAGTTGTATATGTGAAGGCGTTTACGAGATATCGACGAGATGTGGACCAGGGTGACCCAGAACATCATCTGGCGGGTACCGCTAATTTATTTATATATGTAATACCACGAACAGTATTCCTTCCATGATTCCATTGGATTTTGATTTCGCCCTGCAGAACTTTTTCATTTTCTTCTACTTAATATGGTAAGTGTCACACCCATTTTACAAAAAACCATTGCGTCAAAAAACCAATCCAATCACCATGTTTCATCCCTTTTTTCGTATTTGGTATAGAATTATGGCACTTTTTTCATTTTTTGAAATTTTCGATATCGAAAAAGTAGGCGTGGTCATAGTCGGATTTCGGACATTTTTAATAGCAATATAAAGTGAGTTCAGATAAGTACGTGAACTGAGTTTAGTAAATATATATCGATGTTTGCTCAAGTTATCGTGTTAACGGCCGAGCGGAAGGACATACGGTCGACTGTGTATAAAAACTGGGCGTGGCTTCAACCGATTTCGCTCATTTTCACAGAAAACAGTTATCACTATAGAAGCTATGCCCTTACCAAATTTCACAAGGATTGGTACATTTTTGTTCGACTTATGGCATTAAAAGTATTCTAGACAAATTAAATGAAAAAGGGCGGAGCCACGCCTATTTTGGAATTTTCTTTTATTTTTGCAATTTGTTGCACCATATCATTACTGGAGTTGAATGTAGGCATAATTTACTTATATACTGTAAAACAGCACTTTCCAGGCTGTAGTTCCAGCCAAATGGAATCGAGGGAGTATACAGGGGTAATACCCTCCCTCCGGTTAATAAATGAACTTATAACGGAAAAAAAGATAGAATGGGCTATCAAAAGTTTTTCGCCATACAAATCCCCAGGACCGGATGGCATTTTCCCAGCGATGCTACAAAAAACTAGCTGTCTGGTGATTCCCTGGATGGAACGCATCTTTAAAGCCTGGATTCGACTTAATCATGTGCCCCTGAATTGGAGAGGGACCAGGGTGGTCTTCATCCCAAAGGTCTATAAAAGGGGATATGAAAAGCCTAAGGACTTCAGACCCATCAGTCTATCGTCGTTTGTTCTAAAAATGTTTGAAAGACTACTGGACGTCGACATTCGCAGTAGGTTGGATATCTCGGGGCTGTCAACAGCCCAACACGCCTATCTCAGGGGCCGCTCAACAGACACCGCTCTGCATAAAGTGGTCCACAAGGTAGAGTCGTCCCTCGAAAACAAACAATTTACCCTGGCTGCATTCTTGGACATACAGGGAGCTTTCAATAATGTCCGGCTGGAAGCAATAGAAGGCGCCCTTCATGTACTCGGAATAGAGGACCCTATCGTAATCTGGATAGGGACGGCTCTGCGGTTCAGAAAGATAAGCGCTAAACTAGGGGCTAGTGAGGTCACGGCATATCCGTGGAAAGGGACCCCTCAGGGCGGGGTCTTGTCACCACTGCTCTGGCTTTGCGTTATAGACAACATACTTCGTCAACTCAACAAGGATGGGGTTAAAGTGGTGGCCTACGCGGATGACGTAGTAATACTGGTATCTGGTCTGTGTCCCAATGTGATTAGTGGGATCATGCGGAGATCACTGAGGAAGCTGAGCAATTGGGCGGAGACCGCCGGACTAAGCGTTACCCCCCACAAAGACGGAAATAGTGCTCTTCACCACTAGGACGAAATCCCAAGTTTTAACCTTCCCACTCTTGATGGCCAGGAGTTAAGTCGTTAGAGGTGAAATACATAACTAACATGCTAGGGAACTATCTGCCTGCGGAGCGATCACGGGGGCAATTAGGTCGTGTCCCTTGGAAGCTTTAAACGTGATTTGCAATATTCCACCGTTAGATCTATTTATCAAGGAAACGGCATCTCAAGGAGCCCTAAGGCTTCGAGGGTGGGGCCTTTGGAGAGAGCGTACATACGTGCACGGCCGTATCCTGCTCAATATTAACGTATCCCGAATCTTGGCAAAAATGGACTACATATGTCCAAAGAAAGTCTTCGACACAATCTACACAATTCTCTTCCCCACAAGGAAAGATTGGAAAGATGGGGGGGATCACTCAGAGATTCGACATCTCTGTTTTCACGAACGGAGCCAAAATGGCTTGCGGAGTGGGAGCGGGAGTATTTGCGACTGTCCCGCCCACGTCCTTATGTATGCGGCTGCCCGACTCGGCAAGTGTGTTTCAAGCTGAGATTTTTGCTATCCGAGAGGCGTGCAAAGCGTTAATGGATATCAAACGTAACGGTAACAGGGTAGCCATTTTCTCCGATAGCCAGGCGGCTCTTGGGGCACTCGGGTCAGAGACGATATCATCAGACCTGGTTGGGCAGTGTAGGGAGAGCGCCAAGCATAATAAAGTTTCTTGGAAAGCCCTTTTTCGAAAGCCTCCCAGAACACAAGGATGTTAGGGCGGGAGAACTTCCCAAATTCATAAACTCCACGGGATGGACTCCCCCGAGGTCTTCCCTGAGGCACGTGAAAATGTTCATTAGTATTCTTACAACACCCTTTCATTGGTTAACTCACGAGTTTGTGGTATCAAAACGGCGCATGAGCGCTAATTGAAGTCAATTGGGACTCGCCACTGCAACCAACCAAACAACCAATTGTAAAGTTATTAAATTTTGTGTTAAAATTTGACTTAACATTTTTTTTTTTAACACACAGTTTCATCGCTTTATCCGTCTTTGGTAATGAATTATCGCAATTTTTCAGTTTTTCGAAATTTTCGATATCGAAATGTGGGTGTGGTTATAGTACGATTTGGTTCATTTTAAATAGCGATCTGAGATTAGTGCCCAGGAACTTACATACCAAATTTCATTAAGATATGTTTTGATAAAATGTGTGCTATACTTTTTGGAAGTAGTGTATATTGGCATGTAGTTATGTATGTGTTCATGTGTGTTTATATATATGCGTAAGTCGGTTGGGTACTGAAAGGTAGTAAAAGATTTCTTTATGATTACAATGTGAGAATTTACATTGGTTTCAAAGCTGGAAGTTATTCAAAAACAAACGAAAAAACACTACCATCTTCTACGTAACTACCTACATCACTAACGTACATACATAGTTAGATGATAATTCTAATAGGCAATGCCGGAAATAAAAGCGGTATGATCCAAAAAGCTAATCCACTTAGAATTATTAATATCGAGGAAGCCTGCAATTAAGTGATGCATCAACAGTTGAGACTACCGCAATAGAAGCAAAGGTGTTCGTTGAGATTACTCAATAGCACCCTAACACAAACATCAAACTCTCTCGATTGATGTATGGCAAGGGAGGCTGCGAGCTCTAATTATGCAGTTGGTGATGTATATTAAAACGATCTTCCGTCATCTCTTGTCAAATTTGGTTTGTAGACAAATATGTAGATCGAATTTACCATTATTTCGTCACCCTTACGTCAACCAATCACCTCTATTGAAGCTTTTAGATTCCTTTTGAAGGAAGGCACAATATAGTCCACTAGGGTAGGTCCATTTATTAACCGATATCACGCCATCAATTTTTCGATAGGATTTGAGCTCAGGAAAAAAGTTCCACCACGCATACCCAAAAAAATAATTTTCGAGCCTGCGAAATTTCATTTTTTTTACTTTTTTTCGACTTTGATTTTTAAGGTTTTTTTCATGACCTACTAAAAAAATTTTCATTTGATTGTAAAATTTTCATGTCCGACCCAAAAATGTCCGCTAAAATCGTTGGCGATAACAGTTTTTTGAAAAAAATTTTTTTTTATAGTTTTTAGCGGACATTTTTGGATCGGACATGAAAATTTTACAATCAAATGAAAATTTTTTTGTAGGTCATGAAAAAAACCTTAAAAATCAAAGTCGAAAAAATGTAAAAAAATGAATCTTCGCAGGCTCGAAAATTATTTTTTTGGCTATGCGTAGTGGAACTTTTTTTCCTGAGCCCAAATCCTATCGAAATATCGATGACGCGATATCGGTTAACTTTCGTCCATACAAATCGACCCACCCTAATGTCCACCCATTATTAAATGCCGCTTTATAACTATGACCACACGGCCTATCCTCAAGCTGCCCATGCCTTAAACCTTGTTGCATTTGTTAATGCTATGTTCTTGGACACTAGCCTGGGGTTGGTATGTAGGGCTGCTGTCGGGATGGCTCTTAAGGCTCATGTTATAACTTGTATTGATAATCTGTATACCTCTTCCATAATTTAATACACCTTTTTTGTGTGACTGTCCATCAAACAAGAACCCCAATAAAAAAGATGGGCTAGGCAAACGCCGTACCCTTATGAAAGACTGCAGCGGTAGGCTTCACGCGCATCCCAGCATTATTTTGCATACCTTTGATTTCTTTGCCCTCTCCTTCACATTTATTATTCCAGAAATTTTGTACTGTGCTTCTCCTGCCGAGTTATCTAGTTAGTTAGTTTGACTAACCCAACCGCAAGAGCGAAACCATCACAGAATTGATCGTTTACCACTTAAGATTACTGATACTTGATTTGCGTACCTTTTAAGTTTGACAAGGGATCCGTCGAATCACCTTATCAGCTGATTGATGACTGAGCTGTAGAGGTGCAGGACTACTAGCCCGGAAAGCTTATTTCCAAAAGCGCCCCTCCGCAACTTTTATATGACAAATCAATCACTTTTTGATGACATATCGATCAGTTTTCGATTAGTAATTGTTACTTTTCGATAATAGACCGATGTCTTTATAAACCCGATAAATCGCCCCTAAAGATTAACCTTAACTAATCGATAACTGTTGATATCCATAGCACATTAATAACCCTTCCAACACACTATACCTACACTTCATTCTACATATATTCCCACATATAGCATACCACTTTTAGACACCACCCTTGAGTGCAGGACTTATGGCCATAGCAGTATAGCGCTATCTTATATCGGAAAATGGAAAATATGGCCCCGTGACTGAGGTTCGAAAGATATCTTGGGACCACAATTGAGTCGGAGGGTTGGTTTCAGGGTACAGAAATGACAGAACATACACTTCTATACCGACAGCTCCAAATTAACGGAAGGAGTCGGGGCTGCTGTTTACTGTGTCGATACAGAAATAAGTAGATCCTACAGACTGCCAGATTACTGCAGGGTCTTTCATGCGGAAATCATAGCCGTGAAGAAAGCAGCCGAAATTCTAGTGGAAGCGTGCTTAAGCTGCAGTCGAGTCAATATATATGTTATATATATATATTGATAGTCAGGCAATAATCTCACCCAGTACTTCATCAAAAGGTGTTCTGGAAGGTAAAGAAGCATTGGAAAAACTTCGATCATACGGGACTATACATCCATACTGAGTTCCCGGTCATAAAGGGATATAAGGTAAGGAAACGGCTAATGAGTTGGCAAAGGAGGGTGCAACTCTCCTGAATGTACGCTAGACGTCTCAATCCGTTTGAATGAAATCAAAAGGAGACAGGAGTTGCAGATGATCCATCAAGCAGGAAAGGCGTGGATAAAAGGGCGGGCCTGCAAAATTTCTTAGATCATGTGCAAAGCCTACGATATTAGACTCACAAAGTGGCTCATATCTCTGAAGAGAGAAGACTTAAGGCTTACGATGAGCATATTAACTGGACACTACCTTCTGGCGTCACATACTTATAAGTTAGGCCTCGTCAGTAAAAGCAGTTGTAGGAAGTGCGAGCTGCAGGAATAAACGGTTGAGCACGTTCTTTGCTCCTGTCCTGCGCTCGTCAGGTCAAGGTTCCAGCTATTAGGCGAGGCAGAGCTACCAGATCTCGAGACACAAAGCTAGGTCCTTCTAGTATTTTCAAAGAGGACGTAGTTGTTCTATAACATAAGGCCTGTCACCTGATTGAGGCTCTTCCGTTTGACCGTCAAACAAATTCTGGTAGCAATATGCACACAGTCAGTCTATATGAGGTCTTTATTGAACGGGCAGTTCTACCTAACCTAGATCTTCAATTGAGTTAAAAGCTCCAAATTATAATCATTATTGAAACCGATTACGTATGCTTACTTGACTTCTTTTAATCCTTAATTGCCCTTTTTTTACATAAGCGAATAATCATATTTGCTACCTTTCTTCTTTAATATTATACCTTTATACCCAGCTGTACTTGTACTCAGTAACTTTTATTGGATAACGGGTGGTTATACAGATATAAAGGAATCGAGATAGATATATACTTCCTTATATCAAAATCATCTCCGTCCTTCCGTCCGTCCGTCCGTTAACACGATAACACCAAAATTTGGTACAAAAGCTTACCTGAATAGATTGGTATTGAAACTAAGCGAAATCGGATGATAGCCACGCCAACTTTTTATATATAACATTTTGGAAAACACAAAAAACCTGATTATTTAGTAAATAATACACCTAGAATGTTGAAATTTGGCATGTGATATTGAGACTCTTGATAAAAATTTGAAAAAAGTTTTAAAATGGGCGTGGGACCGCCCACTTGTGATAGAAACAATTTTACAAATATGATTAATCATAAATCAAAAATCGTTAAACCTATCGTAACAAAATTCGGCAGAGAGGTTGCGTTTACTATAGGGAATGCTTTGAAGAAAAATTTGCGAAATCAGTTAAGGACCACGCCCTCTTTCTGGGCGGATAAAATAAGCTACATATATCTTTGCAAAAAGAGCTTTGTATCAATGGTATTTCATTTCCCAAGTGGACTTATAACAATAAATAGGAAAAACTTTAAATTAAAAAAATGGGTGTGGCACCGCCCCTTTTATGACTAAGCAATTTTCTATTATTCGGGAGCCGCAAATCGAAGAAAAATTAACATATCGTAATGAAATTGTGTACACATATTTGTTAAGCTGTTATTTTCTTTCATCCTGGGAACGCTAACACATGTAATTAATCATATTTTCACTGTTTCATCTTTTCCTCCTGCATGGAAAATGGCTATCATAGTCCCTGTTGCGAAGAAGAATACTCCCACTAACCCTTCTGATTACAGGCCGATAAGTATTTTGCCGACCTTTTCTAAAGTGTGTGAGTCTTTAATTCGTTTTAAAAAAATATAACCTTTGTCTCCTTTACAGTCAGGGTTTAGACCTAAGCATAGCTGTGCTACAGCTATGATGAAAATAATGGACGATATTCGTATAAAATTTGATGATGGAGATCTGACTCTTCTTTACCTTTTGGATTTTTCCAAGGCATTTGACTTGGTAAGCCATGATCTACTTTGTAAAAAGCTGAAATACTACTTTGCATTTTCTAATAGTGCTGTTAAACTTATAGCCAGCTATCTTACAGGAAGATCTTAAAAAGTAAAGGGTAGAGCTGGGTCTTCGTCGTCAAGTGATGTTGAATCCGGAGTTCCACAGGGTATAGACCCCTGTTTGGTTCGCTCTTGTTTAGTCTTTTTGTTAATGATGTGTTCTCTGTGTGCCAGTATGTCAGTGTGCATGCCTATGCTGATGATATTCAGTTGTATTTGTTCAGTCGGATTGGTCTTGTCGAGGATTTGCGCTTTAAAATAAACTGTGATATGCTAGCCATTTCTGAATGGGCCCGGAAAAATTGTCTCCGTCTAAACGCGTCCAAGTAGCATGTGTTACCCATCAGTTATAGTACTGTCCATGTTGAAGATATTCCCCAGCTTTTTGTTGGTAATAACTGTCTCATGTTTACTGACAAGATAAAAAGTTGAGGTTTTATTATGAATTCTTCGCTGAACTGTGGAAGAATAAATTTCTGCGATACAGTTCTTAGATTATCTTGCAGCTAGAAACTGTATATTCCTGTATAAGCTTATTGAATTCAAAACTCCTAGCTATCTTTGCGAGAAGCTAAAATTCACAAGATCTAATAGGCATCATTATTTAATTCTCCCTAAACACTCTTACTTATCTTCTTCGCTGTTTTTCTTTGTTCGTGCTGTGAGACTATGGAACTCCATTTCTGAACCTATTAAGGCAATCATAAATCGAGGTAACTATAAGATCGTTATACAGAATTACTTTGGTACTAATGGGTGAATGTAACTGCGGTTTAGCTCTCTCCTATTACTATTTCTATCCCTGTGTGCTATTCCAAGTCCTTACTTCTTTGACATAAAATATTATTTTCTCCAACAAATACCGCGTTTAATCCTCATACATTCTAATATAAACATACGCAATTAGTTATATATAAATATTTTTAAGTTATTATTTTTTGTAATTCTTGTATTTACCTATAAGTTGATGTACTATAAAAGACTATCTCTTAACGATACAGCCATTCTGTACTATATAATTAAATATAAATAAATATATAAATATAAATAGTTTCCTTATAACAGAAAGTATTTCTAGTAAAAATGGACGGGATCGGTTAAAGACCACGGCAACTTAGATATAAAACAAGTTTAACCCATTAAAGACGAAGGGGTATTTAAATACCCCAAAAACAGAGTTCACCCAAATTGCCATATATTAAAAACTATAACAGATACCACACTATTCTTTTTTTGTTATTGTTAAGAAAGTGTAGTGTAATCAACTGTTTCTATAAGGCATCACGAAATTCCGACAACTTTTTGTCGGTTTTCTTATCTAATTTAAATAGATAAAAAATTACGTTTAACAATTCTTAAAAAATTGAAAAATTAATAGAACTATGTGAAACTTCAGGATAAGTTAGCCCCATGACCTTCCCTAAACACAACCCAAACCAAAAACTTGATCATATGAATGCATTAAGAATCTTGAGCCTATGTCTTAGTGGGGGTATTTAAATACCCATTCGCCCAAATGAGTATAAATTATTAGATAATATTAATTTCCACATAACATTTTTAGAAGGTCCTTATGTACCAATCTATATATTAATACGCTAACAAAATTTCCATACAAACAATTGACTGGCGGTTTCGCATAGTTAGCATACGTAAAATCATATAAAAGTTATATGAATCGATTCGTATAGATCAGCCGCAGTGCATAGGCCTATTTTTGTTAACAAATATTACTCTATTTATTTATAATTAATAGAAAAAGTTTTTTGTAAATCCAGCAATCTCTCCAAATATGGATATTTACTTTCTTGCACAAAAGCGCACCATCTTTGAACAAATTATGTAAGTGCTCTAAGACACAAACCTACATAAGCGTACGCGCTACATGGTGAAAGATTAAAACATGGTTTCCCATTGTTGCCACTTACCTATAATAGCCTCTACCAAAATCCTAAAAAATTGTTCCAAAATAATTTGTAGCGTACCAAAAAACCTTAAATAGGATTAATTTTTGACCAGCCCATTTTTTGTGGTAAATTTCACTTACACGTAAATACATGTCTTTATTTAACAGATTCTTTGTTTTTTATTTTAGTTGTTTTCAAAAAATCATGAAATCGCAAATAATGAGTTAACTTTTGTTGAAGCTAACTAATTTATTTATAACAATTAATGGCAAATTTGCCCGAAAATGCTTTTGCATTTGCAGATTTAATCCTCATTTTAGATAAAGTACGTCTTATACTGAACAAAAAAAACAAGTTACAAAAATATAACATTAAATTTTTTATATTGCCTTTTATACTAATTTATTTTATTTCTTATTTTATTTTATTATATACTCTCTTATTTCAAATTGGTTTATTATTATTTAAATGCAACTTGACTGAATCGGAAAGTGCCACGTTGTATATTAAACGAAACAAAAAAAAAACGTCCCAAAAACGTTTTTGATTTTAGGTCAAAGCGGCAACCAGCATCATAGCGGCCGTATTGCATGGGCGGTATATTACCCACTATCTATATATTAACTAGCTTTACCAGGCGTACGTTGTAACGCCCGAGATAGAATGAATGTTGCGTTATTTTTTTTGTTTTGTTTTCTGATAATTTAATTTATTGTTCTGTAAATTGAATTGAATTTTGTACGTATATTTGGTGAAATTTTCGTTTAAAACATTTTATTATTGTATCTTATTGTAATGCAAGTGGGTACATAATATTTTTGGTTTTTTCGTTCGGTGCAAAGATAAGCAAATTTTTTTGTTTTCCAACTCTAGAGCAAGCAACATATAGCTGGTTATGGGAAAAGCACGGACTCTAAATTTAAGCATGCAATAGTAAGCGATTGTCCTTGTGCTTGCAAAAGCAAGGCGTACAGGAAACTGTAAGCGCTTAAAATTGAATGGCAAATCTGTAGGAATGATTGGGATCCGTGGTATGATCACATCTTCACCTTTGCTTCTACCGCTGATGATTGTTGCTTCGATTAAATTCGGTATTAATTTCTAAACGCAAAGTCCATTTGTACAATTTTGGTGGGTTTAAATTCCGAAGAAGCATGATTGGTGAACCAATTTTCAAAGTTGACATATGCGCAGGCATTCCAGGTGGTTCTAAAGAGTTTAGAAATTCAATTGGATAATTCACAATTTTATCTTCATCTGTAACTGTGTCGATCGATTTATATTTCGTCGCATCACCAGGAAATTGGTTTTGAATGCGATCATTGATTTTGTTAACATGATCATTTTTTGGAGCGAAGATGGTTCGTTCGCATAGCCAAAAAACAAAAACATTTAAATTTAAAATTCTTAATTCTGAAATATGAAAAACTTTCGTCTTGATCGAAGGAACCTACAGCCAAAATTTGGTGATGATTGATGTATGGGAAACACGTTTTCATAGGGAACACACACACAGAATTTGATTTTTATATATATAGATAGATGTCGATAGACTGAAGCTAACACATTTTTTTAACGGCGGCAGATTACTAAACGTCCAAAAGGCATAACAGCCAAACTCAACAATGCAGTCAAACTTTAGGTGTTAAAATAACTTAAGTTTGTACGGCAGCCATAGTTCTGAAAAATCCCATTTGTAGGGAAGGTGCCACGCCCCTTTTTCCCCATTCCACATTTTACTGGAGGTGTTAGGACTTAACGTCATGTAGCTCCTTACCACTTTTCATTATCCTACCATTACTACATCAAGAGATATGCAGTATGATATATTCCATTTGTATGGGAGGTGCCACGCCCCGTTTTCCCAATCCCATATTTTCTTGGTGGTGTTAGGGATTGACCTAATATAACTCCTCATTGAATTTCAATGTTCTGGCATGTATACCTTCAAAGTTATGCAGTACCAAAGAGACCATTTGTATGGGAGGTGCCACGACCCTTTTATATATCGAAATTATTTTTAGCCTAAAACCTTCCCGTTGATCGAAAGAACCTATAACCAAAAGTT
Source organism: Eurosta solidaginis (assembly GCF_040869045.1). Classification (NCBI taxonomy): domain Eukaryota; kingdom Metazoa; phylum Arthropoda; class Insecta; order Diptera; family Tephritidae; genus Eurosta; species Eurosta solidaginis. The sequence goes on along the minus strand of NC_090319.1, from coordinate 277,478,267 downwards.
GGTGTTGATTGAAGTGTGGGAAATACGTTTTCATGGCGAACATACACACATACACAGAATTTGATTTTTATATTATTATGGCTAAACCGATTTGGGATTTCAAAATCAACTAACCATCATCTCTCCTTCCTATATTTTTTCTAAAAATTTCATGGCAATCTTTCTATCCGTTCTCGAGTTATGGAGTGAAAATCAAAATGTACACTTCTTTTTATATATATAGAAGATACACTAACAAAATTTCCATACAAACAATTGACGGGCGGTTTCGCATAGTTAGCATACGTAAAATCATATAAAAGTGATATGAATCGATTCGTATAGATCAGCCGCAATGCATAGGCCTATTTTTGTTAACAAAAATTACTCTTTGTTTAAATTTATAGAAAAAAATTTTTTTGTAAATCCAACAATATCTCCAAATATGGATATTTTCTTTCTTGCACAAAAGCGCGCCATCTTTGGACAAATTATGTAAGTGCTCTAAGACACAAACCTACATAAGCGTACGCGCTACACGGTGAAAGATTTAAACATGGTTTCCCATTGTTGCCACTTACCTATAATGGCCTCTACCAAAATCCTAAAAAATTGTTCCAAAATAATTTGTAGCGTACCAAAAAATCTTAAATAGAATTAATTTTTGACCGGCCCATTTTTTGTGGTAAATTTCAGTTACACGTAAATACATGTCTTTATTTAACAGATTCTTTGTTTTTTATTTTAGTTGTTTTCAAAAAAACATGAAATCGCAAATAATGAGTAAACTTTTGTTGAAACTAACTAATTTATTTATAACAATTAATGGCAAATTTGCCCGGAAATATTTTTGATAAAGTACGTCTTATACTGAACAAAAAAAAGTTACAAAAATATAACATTAAATTTTTTATATTGCCTTTTATGCTAATTTATTTTATTTCTTATTTTATTTTATTATATATTCTCTTATTTCAAATTGGTTTGTTATTATTTAAATGCAACTTGACTGAATCGGAAAGTGTCATGTTGTATATTAAACGAAACAAAAAAAAAACGTCCCAAAAACGTTTTTGATTTTAGGTCAAAGCGGCAACCGGCATCATAGGCAGTATAGTACCCACTATATTTATTATTAGGCTAACTTTGTTGGATTATATATCCATTAATCGGATGCTTAGATCCCATAACCCTAATTTGTTTATGTGGCTTAAAATTATGAAATTAATTTTATTTTAGTAAATATGTTTGCGCGAATAATTTCAATGTTTTTTTTTTTTTGTTTTTCTCTTCTTTCTAATTTATTCTGCTTTGTTAAATCTTAGTATTATATTGTTCACAGACGATATTTTGTGGTAGATATGGTCATATATATTCATGAAATGGAGTGTTTACAAATTTAATACAAATTAATTACGTACATAGATCCCAGCATTAAATATCCGAACATTAGAATCTTCATATTTCCACAATGATCACATTAAAACCCGGAAAAAAGTCTAAGTGCACTTATTGCGTTTTTATATGGAACTGTTTGTTCACTTCACTTAATTTTTTCGCAATTTAAGTACTTTAGTTTTTTTCTTCAATTAAACATTTTTAGTAAACTCTGCCTTCTTTCTCATTACATAATTTTTTATATTTTTATTTTATTTTTTATGAAGGTATCCTCTATTCTACTCGAAATTTTTGTATTGTGTCGCACTTACATATTAGATATGTATTTATACAAAATTAAACGGGTGGCGTGAAATAGGCTAAATTCCTTTAGCAAGTTTCTTCGTTTTTAACTAAAAGTTCGTGTTTTTTGAATTATGACACTATTGACGTAAATGGGCGATATATGTATATGGGTGATATAGGCCTACTGGGGAACCGAGCTCCCAAAACTAACTTCGGTAGCGCGCCACCGGGGACCTTCCGGGTGGTGTGAAAAAACCTATTTTTCAATTAAATTTCAAGTAATTTCACCATAATTCTATGTCAATTTCATTTGATTTTACACAATTTTTATATTTTTGTTTAAGGAGCTCCATACCAAAACGTTATAATTACATGTGAAAAGTTTGTAGAAAATTTAAGAAAATACAATCAAAAAGTACAAAGTCTTAGATCAAATTCAAAATTTTAAAGAAAAAGTTAAGTAAGTTAGACCAGTTTGCTATATTTCGAAAGCTTGATGCATAGACTGAGTTTAAAAAAATACACGTTGGTCGAATTTCGACCACAGGCTATACTAGTTTTTATTAAAGCAAGTAAGTAACATAAATTAAATTATTATAAAATATTTATTAGTGAGATCTTTTTATCTTTTTGGCATCGGGTTCGACTGCATTGTGATAGTCAGAAAAACAGTTCTTAGGATGAAGCAATGCGTTACACTTTTTACAAATTTGAGTTTTGATAGGTACCACAATGGCGCAAGCGGGCTTGCCGATCCAGTGTTTCTACAATGTGATTCAAACCATCTGACCGTTCACCTCCATCTCGGTAGGTAACTCGTCGTTTACAACTACGTACATAAGTTACCAAAGCTTCTGATACTTCCACACGGAAATCAAATTGATTCATCGGCTTGGACTTTTCATATTTTGCACAAAACACTTTCAGTTTCCAATGCATCAAAAGCATTCGTTAGCAACGGCCAATACCATTTCTTACCACGAATTTTAATCCAATAGTTGTTTATAGCATTGTCAAACTAGTCGACACCACCCATGCGATGATTGTACTCGTGAATGAATAACGGCTGCTCAACAGCAATCATCTTCTTGCTTTTGCGATTGTATCTCTTAACATGATGCAGCGGCTCATGTTTAAGAAAGTTTGACATAATCGTTACAACCTGTTGTTCACCAAAAAAACAAAAAAGTATTATACAACAGAAAAAATTAAAAATTGTTGTATAGCGGAATTACCGAGTTGTCGTTCCAGCGTACGACCAACACTTTGTTATTTCTGTCAAATACAAAACCAGAGCTTCCTCTCGGTCTCTTCTTCATATCATGAATGCTCACCAACGGAGCATTGTAAGTTCGATTATCACGCACAGTACCCGTTGCGAAGTATCCATTCAAGCTCAAGCGACTCATCAGCTTATAGCTGGTAAAAAAGTTATCAAACGTCAAATTGTGGTTTTCGGAACGTTTAAGATGGGACAATAATTGGAGAACAACGTTTTCCCCAAGACCGTAATCAATACTGAACTTGGTAGCTGCACCAGCATAGGGCATGCACTTATAGCAATATCCATCGTCAGACGTCAAACACCAGTATTTGTATCCAAATCTTATTGGCTTTCATTTTATAAACATTTTACAAGAATAACGTCCATAATAAGCTACCATCTGCTCGTATATGTTTAAATTTTGGTGAAATACGACGAACTGCATGAGCTTTTCATTCAAAATGTCGTTCAGTTGCCAAAGCATCACGGCAAATTTGTCACTCGGCAAAAGGTTTTTTTGGTTATCACAAACATTTATATATTTTTTGATTTGTTTAAATCTGTCTCGGCTCATAGACTTTTTTATGTATTCACAGCCTAGAGATTCACGGTTAGACCAATATGCTGGTATATTAGGCAATGTGTGATAACCAGTAATGTACAAAATGCCAAGGAAAGTTTTTAATTCGTCTATAGTTGTGAAAAATTCGGGATCATTATTTTGTGCAGCATACTCATTTGTGCTATCTACAACAAGTACTTCGTCATCTATGAAACATTCCCACAACTGAAGTGGTGATAGTGATCCTAGAGGCATTTAAATTAGTGGGTCACTTATAAGAGAAAACTTGAGGCTAATTACCAATCTTTTCATATAGCTCCTTATGTGCACTTGCAATATTATCAGACGGTTTCTTGTGAAACTCGTCGTTTTTCCGGTGGCTCCACTTTGGTTTTTGTGGTTCATTAACATTGCGAGTTTCTTGTGCTGCTTTTGATGTGGATGGCTGCAAATTAATATCGTCACCAACGACTTTTGCTAAGTTGTTACTTCCCTCGTTATATATATATTCCACTTCAAAACTACCGGCTACTTCCGGTGGAAACTTTTCGTCATCTGTGGTAATTTACATATTATCATCTAGTTCTTCCGTATCACTGAGATCATCCACTTTATCAGGTGGCGCAATAATATTTATTTTATCCGCATGTCGACTGGATTCATCTTCGTCACTCCAACTATATACTTCCGCCTGTAGTTCCAAAGCAGTTAAAAACCGTTTTCTGATCATTTTTTTTTTTTGTTTTTTTTTTTTTTTGAATCTAAATGACACTGCATTCGCAAGCATCATATGGCAAGGTGCTTATGAGAACCCTTAAAATGCCAGGTTATCTTTCAATTTCGTTATTTGTATAACAGTTAATTTTTTGGTTTTTTTTCCTTGGCACCACGCCAGCCGCAAAATTATTATTAAATGTATATTTGAATCCCGTTCGTTTATAAAACACATTTAATTTTTATGGCGTCACGCCAGATATTCCGTTAATGTGTGTTAAAATTTAAGGTTAGGTTTTTTATAGGCACCACGCCATTTTTCCGACATTAAATTATTTGTAAATCGATTTGGTATTATGTGGCCCACGCCAGGTTATAAATTCCAATTTTTCAAATGCTTTCACTAATACTTTCTGATTCAATTATTTAGTATTTTTAAATATTTTTAATTTTTGCCATTTCGTTTCCCACACTATCCGCCATTTTGTTCTCAACCGCATGAATATAGTCCTTTAATAACACACGGTTGAGTTGTGGGGAAAATCGAACTTGACGCGACGACGTTACAAAACGAAGTGTCTTATCATTTTTACAGATCAACACAAATATTCGGTCTTCACTTATTTGCACAAAAGTTATTTTTCTATTCTGTTTTCATTGTACCTTCATTACATAACCCAAATCAGCTGTTTGTCTTGGCAAAAGTGTGCTACCATACCAAACATTTTATTTATGCTCAGAACTCAAATCCGCCGGATGGGTATTTACATACGCCCTGAAAATCTCGGTTGTGGTAAAAGATATAAAGCTGAAATTTGGCAATACAACTTCTATGACTTATATAAGGAATCTGATAAAATTTTAATAAAATCACATAATGGGATTAATGAGTAGGCTTTAATGGGTTAAAAGGGTCGTAGACTAGAATAATAAGCTATAACTCAAAAAATAGTTTTGAATCAATGATATTTCACTTATCAAGTTTTATTGTAAGAGGAAATGGGGAGGCATTATTTTTTTAAATGGGCGGTGCGACGTGTTATGTAGAAAAGTAATTTATCTGAAATTAAATGTACAATTGAAGCTCACGCTGAGTATATAATGTTCGGTTACACCCGAACTTAGACACCTTTACTTGTTGGTTCTTGCTTTATGTGCTGAAGTTACCTTTAGCTTTGCATTTTATCTAACTACAATAGTTTTTTCTATGTTCGTAATTATTGTAATTGTCATTTAGTTTCACCTCAAATTTATGCAGTTTAGTTGGTTCGTTGGTTGTTTAGTTTTTCGTTTACCTCCTCTTCGGGTCCTTGATCAGATCAGTTGTTTCTTGTTCCAGCTATTCACATACTAGCTTGCATACGACTTTAAGTCAATGATCTCGTTTCCATTATTATTCTTGTTCTCTTTTTGGTTTGCTAAGTCTTTGTTGTATTTAGTTTAACTTTTAGATTTTATTTATTTTGCATTTCTTCGCCACAGCTTATCGTTTGATGTTTATTTGTTGTTTGTCATTGGTTGTGTCTGTCGTATTGTATTGATGCGTCGTTCGTCTTCGTCTGTGTCGATTTGTTCGATAATTGATTTGTGGGGGAACAAGTCATTACACTATAAAATTAAATAAAGCATTGAACTGGAAATGCTTTATTTTGTTTTGTTTTGCTTTTAATAAATTTTTTTTTATTTGACTACGCTATTATCTTTAGTTCTTGGCTGTTGGCGCGCATGCGCTTGCCACCATTCCAGCGAGAGCAATAAAAAATTAGCCAACTAACGTTTTAATGGCAAACGTTTGTGTCGTGGGAATACATTTTACGTTTTCAATACAACTATTTGCATTTAAATATGGACCCACATTTAGTTGCCACTTTAATTGATCCTTTTTGTCAAGTCCAAGAGTTGTCAAGACATCGTCGTCGTGTGTCAATCTCAATTTGACAGCTTCACTGTACGACTGCGCGAAAGCTTTTCGCGCAATTACCGATAAACTTTTGCACCAAAAACAATTGATAGCAGTTGCAACAACAACGCACTGTTCAGTAAACAAATTTCCGCTTTTTTGTGATTACTTGTGATCGCCTATATAAATAGTTCTCTGTGAGTAAAATATCAACATATATATCTGGGTCCTGTGTTGCTGGAAGCTATTGCCTGCGACGTCTGCCCAGAGTACCGACTTGTCCGAAACTGCGCTAGACGTTCAGGTAGAAAATGTTACCACGGCATGCAACAGCTCCTTTCAACATTTCTGCCCGACGAAAACTTATAGGGGAAGGGCATGCCCCACTGGTGATCGCAATCTCTCGACGAGGGAGTTAATTACACTCGAACTGGGAGCTGTACTTATTTAGCGATTACGGTCAATTTAAAACTATGAAATAAGGATAGTCAAACGTGATTCATGGGGAAGCTTCTGCTCGAAGGCTCGAGATTCAGGAAAATTCTGTCCAGGAATCTTGCCCCCATTGGGTAACTGAGGGATGTGAATGGTGGCTAGACGATAAGTAGAGACGAACCTCTGAGCTTCTGTTAGACAATGATGTTACAACAGGAATCTTTAGCTGCATCGCCGGCGATTGCTGGCTCTGCAGGAATGCCTGCTTACTCCCTGCGAGAAAGCCAACTTGTGTGGGCTGTCAATTCTTTCCATGAGCCATATAAGTCTCCGATGCAGATGGCATTATTCCTGCGCTACCTCAAAATTCTGTAGGAATTTCCTGCAGCTGGTGGCCTGTGGTGGTCTGGGCTCAACTCCCGGGCAAAGCAACATCAAAACTATAGAAACAAGTTTTTTCAATTAGAAAAGAGTTTTTCTAAGAGGGGTCGCCACTTGGCAGTGATTTGGCAAACTCTCCGTATGTATTTATGCTATTAAAAGCTTCTCAGTGAAAACTCACCCGCCTTGCAGATGATGTTTGGAGTTCGCAGGAACAATTAAAAGAAGCACGACGCAAATTGGAAGAGAAGCTCGGCCTAAATCTCTTCGAAGGTATACCGCGCCCTGTATATATATATTTTTTATACTCAGTTGAGCAGAGCTCACAGAGTATATTAACTTTGATTAGATAACGGTTGGTTGTACAGGTATAAAGGAATCGAGATAGATATAGACTTCCATATATCAAAATCATCAGTATCGAAAAAAAATTTGATTGAGCCATACCCGTCCGTCCGTCCGTCTGTCCGTTAACACGATAACTTGAGTAAATTTTGAGGTATCTTGATGAAATTTGGTATGTAGGTTCCTGTGTACTCTTCTCAGATCTCTATTTAAAATGAACGATATCGGACTGTAACCACGACCACATTTTCGTTATCGAAAATTTCGAAAAACCGAAAAAGTGCAATAATTCATTACCAAAGACGGATAAAGCAATGAAACTTGGTAGGTGAGTTGAACTTATGACGCAGAATAGAAAATTAGTAAAATTTTGGACAATGGGCGTGGCACCGCCCACTTTTAAAAGAAGGTAATTTAAAAGTTTTGCAAGCTGTAATTTGGCAGTCGTTGAAGATATCATGATGAAATATGGCAGGCACGTTACTCCTATTACCGTATGTCTGCCAAATAAAAATTAGCAAAATTGGATGACAAACACGCGCACTTTTTAAAAAAAAAATGTTTTTTAAGTCAAATTTTAACAAAAAATTTAATATTTTTACAGTATATAAGTAAATTATGTCAACATTCAACTCCAGTAATGATATGTTGCAACAAAATACAAAAATAAAAGAAAATCTCAAAATGGGTGTGGCTCCGCCCCCTTTTTCATTTAATTTGTGTAGGATACTTTTAATGCCAAGTCGAACAAAAATTTACCAATCCTTGTGAAATTTGGTAGTTGAAAGTTGTGGTCGATGGTACTCTATCCGCCGCTTCGACTTAATTTTTAAGGCCGAATTAATGGTGACTTATAACCATAAAGCCATAACCAGATAAAACAGCTGATCGAACCTGCCGTATGGAAATCAATGTAATCGATTAATGGTGCCATACCATAACGCTAACTCGATTACATTGATTTCCTTAAGGTAGGTTCGATCAGCTGTTTTATCTGGTTATGGCTTTATGGTTATAAGTCACCATTAATTCGCCCTTTACTCTAATAGTCAAGCGCTAAATACTGTCGATCTACTTTTTGATACAGTTTTTCTTGGTTCTGGTACCCAAGGCTATCTCTGATATCGGTCACATGATCGCTTGGTCCAAGCGATACATACATGGCTCTACCCAATGAGGGTTTTGATGTTGGTCTCCACGATGAACCAAGCTCTGAATTTTTTTCAAGGCAACCACATCAGTTTAGTTGTTGGAGGCGGAAGTCTCTTCATATTAGTTATAGCCATGTCGAAATCAAAGGACTGTGTTTCTTTTTTTATACTCAGTTGAGCAGAGCTCACAGAGTATATTAACTTTGATTGGATAACGGTTGGTTGTACAGGTATAAAGGAATCGAGATAGATATAGACTTCCATATATCAAAATCATCAGTATCGAAAAAAAATTCGATTGAGCCATGTCCGTCCGTCCGTCTGTCCGTTAACACGATAACTTGAGTAAATTTTGAGGTATCTTGATGAAATTTGGTATGTAGGTTCCTGGGCACTCATCTCAGATCGCTATTTAAAATGAACGATATCGGACAATAACCACGCCCACTTTTTCGATATCGAAAATTTCGAAAAATCGAAAAAGTGCGATAATTCATTACCAAATATGGATTAAGCGATGAAACTTGGTAGGTGAGTTGAACTTATGACGCAGAATAGAAAACTAGTAAAATTTTGGACAATGGGCGTGGCACCGCCCACTTTTAAAAGAAGGTAATTTAGAAGTTTTGCAAGCTGTAATTTGGCAGTCGTTGAAGATATCATGATGAAATTTGGCAGGAACGTTACTCTTATACTTTATGTCTGCTTAATAAAAATTAGCAAAATCGGAGAACGACCACGCCCACTTTAAAAAAAAAATTTTTTTAATTCAAATTTTAAAAGAAAAGTTAATATCTTTACAGCATATAAGTAAATTATGCCAACATTCAACTCCAGTAATGATATGGTGCAACAAAATACAAAAATAAAAGAAAATTTCAAAATGGGCGTGGCTCCGCCCTTTTTCATTTAATTTGTCTAGGATGCTTTTAATGTCATAAGTCGAACAAAAATTAACCAATCCTTGTGAAATTTGGTAGAGGCTTAGCTCCTAGGACGATAACTGTTTTCTGTGAAAAAGGGCTAAATCGGTTGAAGCCCCGCCCAGTTTTTATACACAGTCGACCGTCTGTCCTTCCACTCGGCCGTTAACACGATAACTTGAGCAAAAATCGATATATCTTTACTAAACTCAGTTCACGTACTTATCTGAACTCGCTTTGTATTGGTGTAAAAAATGGCCGAAATCCGACTATGACCACGCCCACTTTTTCGATATCGAAAATTACGAAAAATAAAAAATGCCATAATTATATACCAAATACGAAAAAAGGAATGAAACATGGTAATTGTATTGGTCTATTGACGCAAAATATAACTTTAGAAAAAAACTAGGTAAAATGGGTGTGACACCTACCATATTAAGTAGAAGAAAATGAAAAAGTTTTGCAGGGCGAAATCAAAAGCCCTTGGAATCTTGGAAGGAATACTGTACGTGGTATTACATACATAAATAAATTAGCGGTACCCGACAGATGATGTTCTGGATCACCCTGGTCCACATTTTGGTAGATATCTCGAAAACGCCTTCACATATACAACTAAGGGCCACTCCCTTTTAAAACCCTCATTAACACCTTTCATTTGATACCCATATCGTACAAAAAAATTCTAGAGTCACCCCTGGCCCACCTTTATGGCGATATCTCGGAAAGGCCCACGCCCTTTTAAAATACTCATTAACACCTTTCATTTGATACCCATATCGTACAAACAAATTCTAGAGTCACCCCTGGTCCACCTTTATGGCGATATATCGAAAAGGCGTCCACCTATAGAACTAAGGCCCACACACTTTTAAAATACTCATTAACACCTTTCATTTGATACGCATATCGTACAAACAAATTCTAGAGTCACTCCTGGTCCACCTTTATGGCGATATCTCGAAAAGGCGTCCACCTATAGAACTAAGGCCCACACACTTTTAAAATACTCATTAACACCTTTCATTTGATACCCATATCGTACAAACAAATTCTAGAGTCACCCCTGGTCCACCTTTATGGCGATATCTCGAAAAGGCGTCCACCTATAGAACTAAGGCCCACACACTTTTAAAATACTCATTAACACCTTTCATTTGATACTCATATCGTACACAAAAATTCTAGAGTCACCCCTGGCCCACCTTTATGGCGATATCTCGAAAGGGCATCCACCTATAGAACTAAGGCCCACTCCCTTTTAAAATACTCGTTAACACCTTTCATTTGATACCCATATCGTACAAACAAATTCTAGAGTCACCCCTGGTCTACCTTTATGGATATATCTCGAAAAGGCGTCCACCTATAGAACTAAGACCCACGCCCTTTTAAAATACTCATTAACACCTTTCATTTGATACCCATATCGTACAAACAAATTCTAGAGTCACCCCTGGTCCACCTTTATGGCGATATCCCTAAATGGCGTCCATCTATAGATCTATGGCCCACTTCCTCTTAAAATACTCTTTAATACCTTCCATTTGATGCATATGTCATACAAACACATTCCAGGGTTACCCTAGGTTCCTTTTACAACATGGTGATTTCCCTTACTTTGTCTCCACAGCTCTCAACTGAGTATGTAATGTTCGGTTACACCCGAACTTAGCCTTCCGTACTTGTTTAATTTAAAATTCTCTCTGTACTTTAGCAGATCTCTACAGGAGAGCACTCATTCCTATATTATAAGCGAGCCTGTGAGAAATGGAAAGCTTATCGGAATTCTAGGAAATGCTTTACAATTATTTTGCCTATTTTTAAAATTACAGTAAAATTTGTTTGTTATTTAAACCCTTCCACATATTAAGTTTTTAAGCTAGTTAGCATTTGTCCCTATGCACGCTGTTTTTTTTGTCTGAATATCTTTGCTAAATGTAATACAAAATTGCAAATTATTCTAAGTTTACGACGCAATGATATTCTTATTTGTTGTTCTTTGTGTTTGTGCGCCCATAAATGTATGCATGAGTCACGAATTTGAATGTAGAGCTTGAACTGGAATAACGTTAGAAAAGTGTAATGAACTTTGGGCCATTGCTATTTGCGAGCGTTTGGTGGGTGATGCAAAGTTTTGTTTAACGATTATAATAAACTGATTTGGAACTCGTTAAAACCGTTATGTTGATGCTGGGAGCTGTAGTTGCGGCAAAGAAAAAAAAAAAAAAGGTTGTAAAAAAAGTAGTTAGAGAATAGCTTTTGTACCTACACTACATAGATCTTTACATTTACGAAATGAGGCATATAATACGATGAGGTTAATACATTTTTTAACTCATTATCACCATATTATCATCATTATTGTCGCATAACTACCCAGCCAATATTTGGCCGTATCGTAGCTAAGCCTTGCTTGGTGTGATTGAACTTTGAATCATTTAAGGTTTATATTAAGAACTGCCAGAACCGGCGGACCGTGTTCTGCTGCAACTTAAAATTTTTACATCGGAACATTTTCTTAACATCCACTCCTCTTGTTGTTGTTGTTGTTGTAGCGACAAGGTTGATCCCCGAAGGCTTTGGGGAGTGTTTTCGATGTGATGGTCCTTTGCCGGATACAGATCCGGTACGCTCGGGTAACACAGCACCATTAACGTGCTAGCCCGACCATCTTGGGAACGATTTATATGGCCACATTAAACCTTCAGGCCATCCCTCCCTCCCCATCCCCAAATTCCATCAGGAGCTTGTGGTCGCCAGAGCCTCGTCTGTTAGTGAAACAGGATTCGCCACGGATAGATGAGGTTGACAATTGGGTTTGGAGAAGCTATATATTGCGCTGGCGACCAGAAAATGTTGCGCTACACAGCCCCTTGAATCTGTTATTTTAGTCACCTCTTACGGCAGGCATACCTACCGCGGGTATATTCTGACCCCTTAACCTGCTGGGGTGTCCACTCCTCTTCCTCTTCTCGCCCTTTGCCATCCACTCTACTAATCCCTCTCATACTCTTTTTCACTCACCTTATTTCCTTTTTCATTTTCATCGCCACTTCCACCTTCACTTCCACTCCCACTTTCACTCTCGCTCCCGCTACCACTTCCGAACCCAATCTGACTCTTACTCCTGCTCGCACTCTAGCCCTCATCCCGCACCCACTCTCACTCTCACTCACACTCTTAACCCTCTCCTCACTTCAGGTCTCGCACTCTAATCACCACCCCCTCCCAATCCACATATATCTTAATATTTATTTCCAGTATTCCGCCTTCGAGTGATATGCAGTATGAGAAATCATGTTAGTATAAGAAGTGCCACACCTCCTTTTCCTTAAAAAGTATATCCGACTATATAGAAAAATAACTAAAGCTCTTTGTCAGCCCTTTTGGCTAATATTCAATTTGAAAATCAGTGTAATGTATCACTATATTGGAGCGGGTCTGAGTTGGTAACTCAGAATATTATATTAAAAAAATTATATATAATACCTTTCGTATCATTCCCATGAGAAGGCGGTGAAATAAAACTAGTGAGGGACTCTCAGTTTCGCAGGCAGTTCGTCAGATAGAGATAATATAGGGATATAGATAGAGAGATTAACTTTATAGACGTTCAAAGAGGTGCTTGGAATTTGTAGGCGAGGGTTAGAGGATAGCAAAAGAGAAACAAGAGCGAAAATGATAGTAATGCTAAGAAGGTAAATATAGGGCCCAACCCCAGCAAATCCTATTATAATGTTAGTTTCCTATGAAAGCTCGCAAGCCACTCGCAGCGGTCGTGAACCGCCCATACTGCTATAAAAAACTGCTTCATTTGCCAGATTTCCATGGTTACGAGGCAATTGTGAGTTCAACTGAGTTGCCCTAACATTTTGTAAATACAGCGCCGATCACAAAAAAAGCAGTGACAATTTTATCAAATTTCGTTAATAAAATTCTTCTTTTTTTCGATAGTTTAAGAAAATACTTACATTAATTTTGTAACTGAAACTATGCAAACCAATCTTAAAGGCGTTTTCGAATTCGAAAATTCCAGAAAATTTCGAACTTTTTATTTAGATCTCTCTGAATTTTTTCTTTGAGTACACAGCTCTGTAGCCCAATCAATTTTATTCTAACAGAGTAGGTACAAGTTATAGATATCTCAAAATTTGCATTGATTTTTAGCAATTATTTTTCCGAAAGGTATTTCAGATTTTCGTGGATGTGAAAGAAAATCTGTAACACCCTTCGAAAAAAAATAGTATAATAATAACATTTTCGAGAGACTTGAAACTTGCGCTTTGACAGATTGATTGGGCTATAAAAGTGCATACTCAAGCAAATTCAGAAAACTCTGAATAAAAAATTCAAAATGTTCGAAATATTTTCTAGATTTTTTTCGAAAACGTTTTTGAGACTGATTCGCATTGTTTCAGTTACAAGTTATTGTTTTTTTCTTAAATTATCGAAAACGAAAAAAAAATAATTTAACTGACGCAGTTTGATAAAAATTGCCACTGCTATTTTCTTGTTCGCTGCTGTATGTATACATGTATGCAAACACACTCATATGTATCTAAACGTCTGTATGTTTGCATGGCTTAATATAAATAAAACAAGTAAGGAAGGCTAAGTTCGGGTGTAACCGAACATTACATACTCAGCTGAGAGCTTTGGAGACAAAATAAGGGAAAATCAACATTTAGCAAAATGAACCTAGGGTAACCCTGGAATGTGTTTGTATGACATGTGTATCAAATGAAAGTTGTTAATGATTATTTAAAACGTAGTGGGCCTTAGTTCTATAAGTGGACGCCTTTGCGAGATATCGCAATAAGGGTGGACCAGGGGTGATTCTAGAATGTGTTTGTACGATATGGGTATCAAATTAAAAGTATTAATGAGGGTTTTAAAAGGGAGTAGCCCTTAGTTGTATATGTGAAGGCCTTTTCGAGATATCGACCAAAATGTGGACCAGGGTGACCCAGAACATCTTCTGTCGGGTACCGCTAATTTATTTTTATATGTCATACCACGAACAGTATTCCTGCCAAGATTCCAAGGGCTTTTGATTTCGTCCTGCAGAACTCTTTCATTTTCTTCTACTTAATATGGTAGGTGTCACACCCATTTTGCAAAGTTTTTTCTAAAGTTATATTTTGCGTCAATAAATCAATCCAATTACCTTGTTTCATCCCTTTTTTCGTATTTGGTATAGAATTATGTCAGTTTTTTTCATTTTTCGTAATTTTCGATATCGGAAAAGTGGGCGTGGTCATAGTCGGATTTCGGCCATATTTTATACCAAGATAAAGTGACTTCAGATAAATACGTGAACTAAGTTTAGTTAAGATATATAATTTTTTGCGCAATTTATCGTGTTAACGGCCGAGCGGAAGGACAGACGGTCGACTGTGTATAAAAACTGGGCGTGGCTTCAACCGATTTCGCCCATTTTCACAGAAAACAGTTATCGTCATAGAATCTATGTCCCTACCAAATTTCACAAAGATTGGTAAATTTTTGTTCGACTTATGGCATTAAAAGTATTCTAGATGAATTAAATGAAAAAGGGCGGAGTTACGCCCATTTTGAAATTTTCTTTTATCTTTGTATTTTGTTGCACCATATCATTACTGGAGTCGAATGTTGACATAATTTACTTTTATACTGTGAAGATATTAAATTTTTTGTTAAAATTTGACTTAAAAAAATTTTTTTTTTAAAAGTGGGCGTGTTCGTCATCCGATTTCGATAATTTTTATTTAGCACACATATAGTAATAGGGGTAACGTGCCTACCAAATTTCATCATGATATCTTCAACGACTGCCAAATTACAGCTTGCAAAACTTTTAAATTACATTCTTTTAAAAGTGGGTGGTGCCACGCCCATTGTCCAAATTTTTTCTAATTTTCTATTTTGCTTCATAAGGTCAACGCACCTACCATGTTTCATCGCTTTGTCCGTCTTTGGTAATGAATTATCGCACTTTTCCGCTTTTTCGAAATTTTCGATATCGAAAAAGTGGGGGTTGTTGTAGTCCGATTTCGTTCATTTTAAATAGCGATCTGAGATGAGCGCCCTGGAACCTACATACCGAATTTCATCAAGATACCTCAAAATTTACTCAAGTTATCGTGTTTACGGGCGGACGGACGGACGGACATGGCTAAATGAATTTCTTTTTTCACCCAGATTATTTTGATATATAGAAGTCTACATCTATCTCGATTAGTTTATGCCGTTACGGATTGCCGTTATGCGAACAAAGTTAATATACTCTGTGAGCTCTGCTCAGCTGAGTATAAAAACTCCAATCTTAAATCTGTAGCTTGCACCATTCTTGCAGCGGCTTTGTCAATAGTCCTCGCTATAATTCTCCACCACACTACCACCCCTTTCTTCACGCCCGCTAATTTGCATCCATTGGAGCATTCATACACACATACAGACTTTGTGTATTTATCCAGCATCATTGTTGCTATACGCCAAGATTTTTTTTCGCTTAGTTGGCTAGTTTACCGGTCAGTTGATGCCCAAGTGCCCCAAAAAATAGAAAACACATGAGAAAAGTCGTTCTTAAAGTGAATACCATGGAAGTCGCAAACTTGTATTTTGGTTGTATGTATAGTATATACTATATATATTGTATACATATGTATGTATTTATGTCTGTATGCACTGTTGCACAATCAACTTCCTACCGTTGGAAGATGTTTGGACGTCGATGTTGAATTTTCCGATTTTAGGATAAAGTACTCCTTTCTCGCCCATTCTGGCGTTAAGAGTCGCTCATATAGTTCGATGGCATGGTGGGGACCGCTATTGTGTTTCTATTCTAGTTCATCATAGAAGGGGTTCTTATTCGTGTCCCTGTCCTCTTATGCAGAGGCTCAATCGTAGATAAATCCTATGTTGAAGAACTTTGCTTTGATTTCAGTGATTTCATGAAAATCACAGAGAATAAATAATGGTGCCCTTTGAAATGTGAAAATGAGAAAAACGTGTACCAGATCAATAAGTCTCCAGTCGTTTCGTCCAAAAATATAAGAATACTTAGTTGATCTGGATGTCGGTATTGCAGCATGTATATTGCAAAAGTAGATCAAAGGAAGCGGCTCTCAATTCGTTTATAAGATTGGGAGCCTTTGGCGCAATTAACTAGTTTTGAACGTCTTTCGTAGGGTTTTCAATAATGTCCCTCTTGGACACCCCGAGGCCAGTGATTGCTTACGCACCTGTGTATTCCGTTCAGAGAAAAATCGCTAGGTATTCTATGCGAAATTTTTCAGAAATGTGGTGGGGGGGGGGGGGGGGGGAGGGTAATGTGAACTGGTTGGCAACTTTATTAAAAAAAAACGTTTTCCTTCTTTGAGGAACGATTTTGTAGATTTTGTTTGGCTCTTGACTCTTGTTTTTTTCTAGGAGATAAAATCGCAGTTTTTACTCTCTAGCGGGTATGGGTCCGAAAATATTCCTGCCGTAAAACATTAAGAGTCGATTAAAAAAGAAGAAGGTTCGAGGATTAAAAAAGAAGAGCTCCTGAGGCCATCGGATTCATATCTATCATAGTACTGTCATATCCTTAACACACCCTAAGCCTTCAGTGGGTGCTTTTCGGTTATACCAACAAAAACATCCTGCTGACCACGATTGGAAGAGTGCTGCTGATATCATTTGATAATGTTAAATATTCCGGAATCATAGTAAACAAGCAGTGGTGTTAGGAACTCAATAACAATAGGAATACTGCTGCAGAACGACTGCACTGCGGCTTCGAAACTGGCTAAGGAAATACATAGTACTCAAGCCCATACTCTTATTAAGGCTCCTTGTCTACTGCAGCGTACTAGTGGTTTCGTTTCTATCCCGGAAAATGTAGATTATTGTGTATTGATATCCGCACTCGTTCAGGGATAATCAGTTGTTGGAAGGGATTTAGGTGCTGAAGTATTTTGTCAGGTGCTTGATGTAATCCGCTCAAGCTGCTCCGTCTTCCAGGCGGACATAACCGCGTTTAAGGATGTGATGGTTGGGAAGATATGCCATGCTATTATGTTAAGGACATTTTTCATTTATTCTGGGATTGCCTGGCCGTGCTATCGATCGCCTTAAACTATTTGCGAGTGTTGTTATTGCCGTAGCGACAAATACACTCCCCGAGGATTTTGGAGAATGTTATCGATGTTGATGGTCCTTTGTCGGATATAAATCCGGTACGTTTCGGTAACAAGCACATCTCGGGAAAAATTTAATATGACCACATTGTACCTTCTGTGCCATCCCGCCCCAACCACTAGTTCCATGAGCAACTTGGGGTCGGCAAAGCCTTGTGTATTTCCATATTTCATCCATATTTGTAAAAGGATTCGCCTCGCGTAGGCCAGGTTGACAATTCAATTACGGCAGCTGCGATCTGCGTCTATCAACCAGATCAAGGGATTCACTTAGGTGTCATGTGGGGTATCTGGGAATAGCAAAATTTCGGATTAAGTTCACGTAAAACACTTAGCCTGCATGGGTACAAGGAAATTTGGAGTTCCTCTGGCCACATCTAGTCTGCTCAGCTGATCCAAGGCTGAACAGGCTGTACATCTTGTCTATATATATAAAAAGAAGTGTACATTTTGATTTTCACTCCATAACTTGAGAACGGATAGAAAGATTGCCATGAAATTTTTAGGAAAGATACAGGAAGGAGAGATGCTGGTTAGTTGATTTTGAAATCCCAAATCGGTTTAACCATTCTTGAGTTATGATTTTTTTTAGAAAATCTATATATTTTTGTTGGTTGTTTGCTTGGAAACTTATACTTTGAAAGCAAAGAATCGAACGAATACGCATATAAGCAAACGCAATCGAAAATCTATATATATAAAAATGAAATGATGTTCGTTCCTGTCCATGTTTTGGGGCCTATACGAGGCCAATTTTATTCGTTCTTTTTTCATATTATAGGGATCAAATAGAGGAAGGTTTTTAGCAAAAAAATTTTTTTTTAATTTCTAGGGTCTTGAGATATAGGTCAAAACGTGGACCCGAATAACCCTACGATGCGTTTATATAATATGGGTATCAAATGGAAGCTTCTGATGAGTACTTTAATATGGGGTACCTTTCGTACCCTTAGGTGACTAGGGTCTCGAGATATAGGCCAAAGTGTGGACCCGGCTACACCAAGAATGTGTTTATACAATATGGATATCAAATGAAAGCTGTTGATGAGTTCTTTAGCAGAGGGTAATTTTCATACATCTGGGTTACTAGGGTCTCGAGATATTGCCCAAAACGTGGATCAGAATAACCTTAGGATGTGTTTTTACATTATGGGTATCAAATGGAAGCTGTTAATGAGTACTCCAACAGCACCATGTTTATGATACAATCATGAATAACGTTAGCCATGGAACTGGTGGATTGTTTTTCTTGGATGCTCCTGGGGGAACAGGCAAGACCTTTTTGATTTCATTGATATTAGCAACAATTCGATCAGATAATAACGTTGCATTGGCACTCGCTTCTTCCGGAATTGCGGCTACATTACTTGAAGGCGGTCTCACAGCACATTCTGCATTAAAATTGCCTTTGAGTATGCAGGTAAATGAAACACCAACACATACTATTTCGAAAACATCTGGAATGGCAAAAGTTCTTAAAGTATGTAAGCTCGTCGTATGGGACGAGTGTACTATGGCACACAAGAAATCATTGGAAGCACTTGTTAGAACGTTTAAAGATCTACGAGGAAGCCAAACAGTCTTTGGAGGTGCCATTATTTTATTGGCTGGAGATTTCACTGTGATCCCAAAATCCACGGCTGCAGATGAAATCAATGCATGTTTAAAATCATTCTATTTATGGAGATATGTAAACACGCTTACACTTACTACAAACGTACGTGTTCAACTACAAAACGACCCGTCAGCAGCTGAATTTTCACAGCAATTACTGAAAATCGGAAATGGCCAAATGTCTGTCGATCCAACAGGAATGATTACATTGACTAACAATTTCTGCAGTTTCGCACAGTCTAAAGAGGCATTGATACAGAGTGTATTTCCAAACATAGTTCAACATTACAAAAACTATGATTGGCTCAGTGAAAGAGCAATTTTAGCTGGAAAAAATAAGGACGTCAATGAGATAAATGCAACTATTCTGGATCAAATACCTGGTGACATAGTTGCATATAAGTCAATGGACGCCATTACTGATCAAGATGATGTCGTAAATTATCCAACTGAATTCTTAAACTCACTCGATTTGCAAGTCCTATCACCTCATAATTTACGTTTAAAAATTGGAGCCCCGATTATTATGCTGCGCAACATTAATGTGCCACGACTTAGCAACGGTACCAGACTCGCTGTGAAGAAGGTAATGGGTAACGTTATCGAAGCAACTATTTTGAAAGAGAAGTACAAAAGAGAACACGTTTTTATACCCAGAATTCCACTGATTCCGACGGATTTACCATTCGATTTCAAACGTTTGCAGTTCTTTATTCGCCTTGCCTTCGCTATGACAATTAATAAGGCGCGAGAACAGTCTCTACAAATGTGCGGTATTAATTTAGAGTACCCAATTTTTTCTCATGGACAATTGTATGTAGCTTGCTCACGAGTAGGCAAACCATCGTCATTATGCATTTACGCGAAAGATGGAAAAACCAAAAACGTTGTCTACCAAAAAGTGTTACAATAAAGTTCGAATGAAATTGTATCAAAGAATTTGCCTTGTTTCGTATTAATTTTATTCTCTTTCAGCAAATCATTGAATTTATCGCCTAGCGAAGCGGGCGAGGGTGCGCTAGTAGTGTATAAAGATTGTTTTGGTCGGAGGTGAGTGAAATGCTTGTGATTAGTGAGTCTTATTTATTGCTGATGATAAGGGGTTGATGTATTGGAACGATTATCTCTGATTTCTCTCTAATTTGGTGTGGGGACTAACCGGTTTCGTTTTTGTGCCATCTTCAGTGGCATTTTTGGTTCTACTGAAACATCCATATTGCGGCAGAGGATGATGGGGAGCGATGGTAAAACTACCTCATGCTTAACTGCATTCCTTTGTTTTAGAACAACACAAAAGTATTTCGGTTTTAACTTCCCTCGATCCGTGAAAGGCTTATTTAAGTCGAGCGAGTTGCAGCGCTTAATTCTCCATGTTCTTATGACTGACGTGGTATGTGGTATCGCGACAGACCTTTGTGGTGTCTAGTTTAAGTTCTGATAGCCGGGGTAGATCCCTCTTAACCCAACCTCTTCACCTATGTTAAGTTTTTGATAAACTTATTCAAGTTTTCGAAATTCCAAATTACCTTTCGACAAAATTTGATAAATAAATTTCTATGTACAATGCGTGTGTGTGTGTGTCATCATATACAGGAATATTTCTATGTTGAGCACATTAATCATTCCTGCGGGGTCAGATAAAAACCTATTGCCCATTTATAGTTGTATCTATGCATGTATGTATATGTATGTATGTATAAAAAAGTCCACAAGACTTTAAGATGTACGTTAGGTTGTATGAGTTCGATGCTTGTCTTTACTGTTCGACGACGCTCCTGTTTCGTTTTGGGCAAAACTGGTTCTTATTTTTTCGTAAAAAATATACGCTTAGAGATTCAAAGAAACAAAATGTACAAATATACACACTGACATATGCGTTCTTACCCAGGGGCTTCGCTAAAAGCAGGAAAAAAACTAGTGATGATTAAGTTTTATTTTAAGGTTTGAATCATGCTCTAGCAAATATGATATGATGAATTGCACCGTATGAGTTGAATCTTACTACGTAGAGGCACTTATACTAGAGACATCTAAATTTTAGAAACTTAAATGGAATTTTATGGACGCAGGTTAAGTCAGGTAAGCCGGAGCAACTGCTCTAGTCGTATGGATCAATTAGCCTCAGTGCGCGTTTATTGACATCTCAGAGGCTTTCGAAAATAAGGCACGTATATAAGCCCAAAGATCATTTGCTGGGTGCTATTCAGGCTAAAGAGAAGAACAATCAGTCTGGAGCTGGGAGGGACAACTCAGTCATTTGTCGCCACTAGGGGATGCCATCAACAGGTTGTACTCCCTCCTCTTTTGTGGACCCTACTCATAAATGGCGTCTTTTCGTTAATGAAACCGAATAGATTTGACACACAAGAGTATGCAGATGACTTATGTAGTTATCGCTCATCTAGATGCTCCCTTAAACAAAGCAACACGAGATTTCTTCGTCTGCACTCCACTCTATGGCAAATAGTAAACATGACATTTAATAATGTAAAGAAGCCAATAGTCACCAATGCTTCCTTAGTTTGCTATCCGCTGACCACGTATAGAACAGCAATAACAAAATTAAGCAAACTTCATCAACTAATTTGTTTTATTGAAACGGGTGCGTTGAGAAAGTCCCCTCTTGGTGCACTTAGTGCCTTGGTGTGAATATCTATCTTTCCTATTCTAATAGAGAAAGAGGCTGCTTTGAGACATCAAAACATTTCTGAGTCAGATATCTGAAATATGACAGGGAATATGAAGGCAATAAGAAAATTCATAGAAACCCCCGTGATGCAATGGCCCCTACGCTCAAAATCGCACGGAACTTGGTCCGTTTTTGACAGAAGTTTTTGGGAAACAGAGAATCCATATAATGACACTGGCTCAGAGGTCTGGTTTGGGGATGAATCGAAATTTAACTAGGGAAAAGTTTAAGCTGATATCTAAGGGCCAAACTTCAGTAATCGATACCAATGGGATTATACCACACTATATTTCAGGCAGAAATACATGCAATGGAAGTTTGTGGTAGAGAATGTCTACACACTAGGGAAACCATAAGTAACTGGGAAAACAATGCAGTTTACAACACTGCCCGGGGCAAAGACCGACCAAATTGTTTATACTCTCAGCAACGAGATTCTAAGCCGAGAAGACCTAAGAACTCTTACTGGATACTATACGGGACACTGTAGTCCACCTGAGTCACCTAACTAAGTTAAATCAATTTGATACACAAATCTGTCGATTACGTGAACTGGAGGATGAAACGGCAGTGCACATTCTCTGCGAATGCGTCGCTTTTGTAAAGCAGAGGCTCTCTCATTTAAGGGCGTGACTTGTTAATGGTGAAGAGGTACTTAGATTCATTTAAAGCCTCGACATATAGTAAAAGGCTGAAAGGTCAAGCACAATAGATTTTAATGAAAAGCGCAGTGCATCGAGGACTAACAATAATAACAGTTATAATAATGGCACTTAATAGCTACAAGTCGCTGTAAGGAGTTGGCATTCATCGAATTGGTTGGCTTGCAACAAAGCGGTTACTTCCATCTTCCACAAGTCATTTTCCATCGACTACTTCAAAGGTCATCCCATTTGATGCTGAGAGCGAGTTACATATCGGGGTCTTGTATCTACTTTGCACCCAGTATACATGCTTTGAGTCAAATACTAAGCTCATCCAAGTTTCTGTGCATGTTATCTCAAACCATGTCTAGAAAGCTTCTTCCATCAATTACTTCTAGGTCATCCAGATGGCCTTTAATTCCAAGTCTTGGCAGGGATTGCCTATTACTACTGGCACAACATAATTGAAAGCTATCCGTGAAACTTAACATGAACGCGCATTTTTCTTTTTGGAACCCCTATTTAAGCTTTACGAAAGACAACGTATTGGTCTGGGGGCGTAAGACCACTTGGCAAGCCCCTATTTTTACGCCCTTGTACCTATCAACCATGGGCAAACTAAAATCAAAAAGGTACGAAAGCGAAAAAGTGCACTGCCATATTTTGTTTTTGTTATTGCTATACAGTGCTTAGCAACGGCGAAGAGTGTTCTTCATGGTTTGTACGTATGTATGCATATTTTATTTGAAGCGTTACTTGAAGTTTGGTAACTCTATTGTGGTCTTATACGTATACAGAAATATAAGCGCACTAGACCGTTTCAAGATTTACTTTTTTAATTTTAGTCGGTCTCAAAAGTTTCGTTTTGATGTAAGAAAAAGGCTTTAAATTAGTTATTCCTAAAGTGGTTCGTACCAAATCGTTTTGAAACTGGATTAATCACAGTCATCTCACCATCCTTTCATTGTGATAACTAACGCCAAAACACTCTTCAGTCGGACTCTCAAAATCAGTGGGCACCTCCACTTTCTTCTCCCTTCTGGGCGGTAGCGTCCATCCCTACTTGCATACCATAACCTCGTCTACAGCTATACGTAGGAATTTCACATAGCTCATCGAAAGTAGGTACTGAAAGATAGAAACATTGGTTTACTTTGTTTAATCGAAGATTGTAGATGTTGTAGGCGAGAGGAGAAGTTTTGAGGTATCCTTCGTAAGCAATATCTTGCTGGCAACCTTCCTTCGCGTTAGTGTACGCAATTTATCAAGTAAATATTCCCGATTAAGTGATACGTTCTCGCGCAGCGGCAGCCTGAAACAAAGAATCATCTCCACCACAGAGAACCGACATCGGGGCCGGCCACTTTCGATTTCTTTTCAGGCCCTTTATCTGATATAATCTTCATGTGGCCTTGTCCGCTCGCTGATAATCTGAACGCGGATTCTGCATTTTCGCATGTTTGCCCTGACGCTTCGGCGTATCCTTGTGGACTTCGCAGCACTGATTTCCTTGAACCATGCCATAATCTTTCGTTGTTTCTTCAGCTCTCTAACTTTCACAGAAACAGTGGAACGGTCCTTTTTTGTATCCTCCGAGGTAAACGGGAACAGTTTTGCAAGCCTCTTTCGTATTTATTTTCCTTATTCACCCTCACATTGTCCTGCCTGTGTCCTTCTTCGACCTCTGGGCATTTTTATTGGAGAAAAGAACTCTCAGCCTTCAGTACGTTGTTGATGGTAATACCGCGGAATTGCTTTTGAAGTGTTACTAAGAGCGGCTCGGACATTTTGTCTCTGATCACAGTAACATTTTTACAGCCTGAAAAAACGCTCAATCCAGAGGAAAAATGGCCGTTTTCCGCAAACATAATTTTCTTTCATCCTTCGGAATTTCTTTACAGTCTGTGGAAAGGAGTCCATAACATACGAACTTACTGCCCATGACATCAGAAAACGGACAGTTTTGTGTAGCGCTTTTAGTCAGGTCTCGCCTCAACGTGGGAATAACAGCCGTAAAAAAGCTTCAGCTGCAGCCTATCCGTTTGAATGGTTAGCGGCTTATGACAAAGGCTTTAACCCCCGCATCGCTTAAAACAGGTAGTGAAATAAAAAGTGATAATTATTCGCGCTCACTTCACACATATACATACTTATTCTCCTTCGTTTAGTAGTCGTTGTACAAGAAGAGTAGCAACATCGGAAAAATATATTTTCCAAACAAACCCTCATGTCCAGGATGTTTTTGTTGGACTCACGCAAAAAAATTGTACTTTTATAGCATATTAACGAATTCTTTTTTGAATGTGAAAAAAAAACATGGGCGCATACGTCTTGCCACGTTGCTCGTTAATCAACAACCTAACCATGACTTTTACTCACACAGCAACAGTTTCACGTGCATTATTGGCAGTTCATATTTACCAATCTTGTCTGCCTGTTTAGAGAAAGTAAGTGAGTTCGTTAATCGGTGTAATGTACATTCACACATACATTCAACCAAATGTACTTACAACTGAAAAAGCTCAAATGATACCAAAAAACATTAAAATATTGGTACCAGCAGCAGTAACAGCAGATTCAACATCAACAGCAAAAACAAGACTTAACTGCCAACTGGCATATTTTGAACAACAAAGCAGCGGCAGTAACCAACAACAACAATACTAATACAATACGGTGGCGGCAACAGCAGCAACTGAAAATACAGCCTTTTTTGTTTGTTGGCTTAACTTCTGGCTTCGGTTTTGGCCGTTTTGAATTCAAAACAGTTTGTAAATTTTTACTACACATAAACATCTAGAATGGAGAGCTTCACCCCTTTCACATATAAACTTACTATACATACATACAAACGCTTATGAATCTTCAAATGCACATACATACAAATCTTTATTCTAATGCATTCTACCCAATATACATACAAACATACAAACGTATTTACTATGTTATGTACGTATGTAGGCGTTTAGAGTACGATTGGGTGCAATTCGTTGTGTTTTTATTGGTTGGTGCACTACGATGGGTAGAGGTCGTGTTTTGGACTAAAAGGAAGTGGGCGATCTCGAGAAAGCATACTCTTACCTACCAACAAAAAACCAAAACAAATAAAAAGAAGTAAGGAAGGCTAAGTTCGGGTGTAACCGAACATTACATACTCAGCTGAGAGCTATGGAGACAAAATAAGGGAAAATCACCATGTAGGAAAATGAACCTAGGGTAACCCTGGAATGTGTTTGTATGACATGTGTATCAAATGAAAGGCATTAAAGAGTATTTTAAGAGGGAGTAGGCCATAGTTCTATAGGTGGACGCCATTTAGGGATATCGCCATAAAGGTGGACCAGGGCTGACTCTAGAATTTGTTTGTACGATATGGGTATCAAATGAAGGGTGTTAATGAGTATTTTAAAAGGGCGTGGGCCTTAGTTCTATAGGTGGACGCCTTTTCGAGATATCGCCATAAAGGTGGACCAGGGGTGACTCTAGAATGTGTATCGTACAAACACAATCGGCATCAAGTTAAAGGTGTTAATGAGCATTTTAAAAGGGAGTGGGCCTTAGTTCTATAGGTGGACGCCTTTTCGAGATATCGCCATAAAGGTGGGCCAGGGCTGACTCTAGAATTTGTTTATACGATATGGGTATCAAATGAAAGGTGTTAATGAGTATTTTAAAAGGGAGTGGTGGTAGTTGTATATGTGAGGGCGTTTTGGAGATATTGACCAAAATGTGGACCAGGGTGACCCAGAACATCATCTGTCGGGTACCGCTAATCTATTTATATATGTAATACCACGAACAGTATTCCTGCCAAGATTCCAAGGGCTTTTGATTTCGCCCTGCAGAACTTTTTCATTTTCTTCTACTTAATATGGTAGGTGTCACATCCATTTTGCAAATTTTTTTCTAAAGTTATATTTTGCTTCAATAAACCAATCCAATTACCATGTTTCATCCCTTTTTTCGTATTTGTTATAGAATTATGGCATTTTTTCATTTTTCGTAACTTTCGATATCGAAAAAGTGGGCGTGGTCATAGTCGGATTACAAAGTGATTTCAGATAAGTACGTGAACTGAGTTTAGTAAAGATATATCGATTTTTGCTAAGTTATCGTAGTAACGGCCGAGCGGAAGGACAGACGGTCGATTGTGTATAAAAACTGGGCGTGGCTTCAATCGCCCTTTGTCACAGAAAATAGTTATCGTCCTAGAATAGAAGGATTGGTAAATTTTTGTTCGACTTATGGCATTAAAAGTATCCTAGACAAATTAAATGAAAAAGGGCGGAGCCACGCCCATTTTGAACATTTCTTTTATTTTTGTATTTTATTGCACCATATCATTACTGGAGTCGAATGTTGACATAATTTACTTATATACTGTAAAGATATTAAATTTTTTGTTAAAATTTGACATAAAAAAATTTTTTTTTTTAAGTGGGCGTTTTCGTCGTCCGATTTTGCCAATTTTTATTAGCCTCACATATAGTAATAGGAGTAACGTTCCTACCAAATTTCATCATGATATCTTCAACGACTGCCAAATTAGAGCTTGCAAAACTTTTAAATTACCTTCTTTTAAAAGTGGGCGGTGACACGCTCATTGTCCAAAATTTTACTAATTTTCTATTCTGCGTCATAAGTTCAACTCACCTACCAAGTTTCATCGCTTTATCCGTCTTTGGTAATGAATTATCGCAGTTTTTCGGTTATTCGAAATTTTCGATATCGAAAAAGTGGGCTTGGTTATAGTCGTTGTTGTTGTTGTTATTGTAGCGATAAGGTTGCTCCCCGAATGCTTTGGGGAGTATTATCGATGTGATGGTCCTTTGCCGGATACAGATCCGGTACGCTCCGGTAACACACCACCACAGCTAGTCCGACCATCTCGGGAACGATTTATATGACCACGTTAAACCTTCAGGCCATCCCTCCCTCCCCACCCTCAACTTCCATGAGGAGCTTGGGGTCGCCAGAGCCTCGTCTGTTAGTGAAACAGGATTCGCCGCAGACAGGTGAGGTTGACAATGGGGTTTGGAGAAGCTATATATTGCGCTGGAAACCTGAAGGGTTGCGCTACACATCCCCTTGAATCTGGTATTTTAGTCGCCTCTTACGACAGGCATACCTACCGCGGGTATATTCAGACCCCCTAACCCGCTGGGGATTACTTATATATATTGGTTGCAGTCCGATATCGTTCATTTTAAATAGCGATCTGAGATGAGTGCCCAGGAACCTACATACCAAATTTCATCAAGATACCTCAAAATTTACTCAAGTTATCGTGTTAATGGACAGACGGACGGACGGACGGACGGACGGACATGGATCAATCACATTTTTTTTCGATACTGATGATTTTGATATATGGAAATCTATATCTATCTCGATTCCTTTATACCTGTACAACCAACCGTTATCCAATCAAAGTTAATATACTCTGTGAGCTCTGCTCAACTGAGTATAAAAACAACAAAAATAAAATCAATGAAAGCAAAAAGCAAGTTTTACTGCACAATCGCGACCATCGATGGCGATTTGTTGTTGGTTGTATGGCAGTAAACAAGCTAGAATAATACGAATAATTGGTACTGGTTTGTGAAGAAGCTATTTTTTACTATGCCCGTATTTACATAAATAAATGTGCATACATATGTATGCATTAGGCCGGGTCGATTTAAAAATCGCTCATTGCTATGTGAAAATCGTATTCTAGAAGAATACTTTGCCGAAGGAACCATACCTCTAAAACGAATTCTGATGTTCCCCCCTTTGGGTCGAACTTTTGGGTAGGGGCAATTTCAATTCTACCTGCTGTGTCTTGTGGTGGCTTAAAAAAAACAACACAAGCAATTTTACGATCTGCAATTGTGTCACAGTGATACCTTCATTTTTTAAAACGGTTGAATAAAAAACCCACACAACTATGTTTACGACATGCAAATGCATCACAGTGATGCCTTGGTTTTAAAAGGGGGTTGTAAAAACGCTAATTTCTAATAATTTTTAAGCTATTGTATAGATTTTATCGCGGGCTTGGCGACTAAATCAAAAAAAACCGTAACGGATATTTGTCAAAAAAGATCCGAAAAGGCTCGAAAAGGTTCGTAAAGGTTCGGTGCTAGCAACAGGCCAAATACATAAAATTGGATCTCTATCATAAACAGCGGTGGGCACCACTACATTTACACGGTTACCAAATTGAGAATGTGGTAGTAAACACGAACGCGTAGCGAGCACGAAAGCGAAATTAATTATTTATTTAGTTTGATTTCAATGCTTGAACGGTGAACACGTGTCACACGCACTCTTTGGTACTCTGTTTTAAGCGCGCGTGCGACACTTCCTCACGGTACGACCATCGAAATCAAACTAAAAGAGCTTTCGTTGATTTTCACGAAGTAGCCTTTGTGCTATCGCTTATCGTATACATGTATGGTCGCTTACAAGCCAACCTAATAAAACCGCACTGCGTTTTTTTAGCGCACGCAAACAACCGTCGTTTTTTGCCCGAACCCAAATAAGCATGCGTTGCGACAATGTAAGGCATGTGTGCAAACGTCAAATCTAAATGTCACGCAGAACAAAAATTGCAAATCGAGTTAGGTTTTCACGCAGCAAATTCAATTTGAGTTGCTCTCATACAAGTTGTATGTGCATGAGACATTTTTGACAGTTGTATGTGCATGAGACATTTTTGCGTTTATATTAGGTTGGCTTGCTAAGCTCACGCCCACCCCGGATCATAAAGTTAAAGTTAAAGCGAAAGTTAAAGTTAAAAATAAAGTTAAAGTTAAAGTGAAAGTTAAAGTTAAAGTTAAAGTTAAGGTTAAGGTTAAAGTTAAAGTTAAAGTTAAAGTGAATGTTAAAATTAAAGCGAAAGTTAAAGTTAAAAATAAAGTTAAAGTTAAAGTTTAAGTGAAAGTTAAAGTTAAAGTTAAGTTTAAAGTTAAAGTCAAAGTTAAAGTTAAAGTTAAGGTTAAAGTTAAAGTTGAAGTTAAGGTTAAAGTTAAAGTTGAAGTTAAAGTTAAAGTTAAAATTAAAGTTAAAATGAAAGTTAAAGTTAAAGTTAAAGTCAAAGTTAAAGTTAAAGTTAAAGTTAAAGTTAAAGTCAAAGTTAAAGTTAAGGTTAAAGTTAAAGTTAAAGTTAAAGTTAAAGTGAATGTTAAAGTTAAAGTTAAAAATAAAGTTAAAGTTAAATATTAACTTCTCATTTATTCAATAAAAGTAAAAAATTTGTTTTCTTATCGGTCACCACGCTTAAAAAGGTTAACTAGAATTAATATCAAAGAAAACAAAATGTTGCATAAATATTATAATTGCATAAGTTGATAATATGCAATAGCTTTACCGCGGCAGTTCCCGAGGGCCACACGTCCTTTTTTTTTATTTCTTTTCTATAACTAAGATAAATTCATTTTTTCATTTACATATGTTCTGACTAAATAAATTTCTAAAGAGAAAAATAAACTCCAAAAAGAAAAAACATAGGCATTTCAAAGTGGGATTTTTCAAAATTTGCCCCTACGACCCAAAGGGGGGGACATCAGAATTCGTTTTTGAGGTATGGTTCCTTCGGCAAAGTTTCTTATTTTGATCCCTAGAATATGATTTTCACAGAGCAATGGGCGATTTTTTTGCCTCCCCACAAATCGACCCGGCCTAGTATGCATGTAGTGGACTGTATGCAGATATACCTACAAGCGCTTGCATTAATGTGTACTGCGAATAAAAGAAGTAGGAGTATCTATTTCGGTGCATCTCATTGCACTGCATAATATTTTAGCCATAGGAAATGGTGATGGTAGATCATTTTTTTTTTTTTGAAGGATTTTATATCAATATTACACGTCAAGTAATGAATGAGCATTTTCAAAAGAATATCTAAAACATCGTTTACTTTACGGGCACCCTGTTGCCGTGATATCTGTGCTCAAAAGCAATAACAGCCTAAGGTTCGGTTTTTCAATGTGAGTTTAAACTCCAGTTAAAGTTTACTAGAGTTTAACGCCAATTCGGCCACGTAAGCTGAGATGAGCAGCAGAATTTTATGTTATCGAACAATGTGGCATGGTAAACTCTAGTCAACTTTAACTTTAATTTAAAGTCGCACTGAAAAACCATGCATTAGTCTAGTCTTATCCTTTTACATAGTACATACGACTTAGGCGTTCATTGCTTATGACCACAGATATAGACAAGGGACCCAAGGCAGTCGGTTCTATGTACCGGAGCGACTCGGGATTTTTCCCGACCAAGGACTGTCATTTCAGTGTGACCCCATTTAATTTGTTTCGTCCCTCCCACAAATTGTCATCCTCCCAGCAGCTCCTTGCAGCAGGACTGCTACATATTCTCTTACTCCGGGAAGGTATCGAACCCAATCCGGGTCCGTCTCCTGACCCCGGTCCTGAGAAATGGTTTTGCTGCATTTGCCAGAAAAGAATCTTTTTAGGACGGTCATACTCTGTTCAGTGTGTCTCGTGCAAGGGATGGTTGCATCGGACAGGTTGTTCTGGGCTTGATCCCAAAACCCGACGTCCACGTAACTTTTATAAATCTTTTGTGGCTCCTTGCCGCTCACGCCCAAGGGCGTCCCGTAGTCTACGCCTAAGCGTATCCCCACTACCTTCCAGCAGCTTCACTGCTCAGCAAGCCACAACAAGTACCCGCTGCTGCTCGCGCCCCACGGCGCCAACAACTCAAACAGCTGATACCACTCATAACTACTACCTTCGTAGTAGAGCTGGTAGCAATGCTGAGCATCAGCCCCTGCCCCCGTCTTCTTCTCCCCCCCTCTTTTCTGGCAGCAATCGTGCAGGTCAGGGAAACATACTCTTAGTCCCTGCCTCCGTTTGCACCGTCTGCCAGCACAGAATATATAGGTTTGCGACATCCGCTCAATGCAGCTCCTGCCTTGGGTGGTGCCACTTTCCTAGATGTTCTGGTCTCCGCGACGGCAACCCCTCGACGGGTTTCATCGCGCCATGTTGCCAGGTCGCAAACCCAAATCATCCGGGTACCCCAATGCTTGCCCAAGGGCGCCCAGTCCCAAGGCCACAACAGCAATTGCGTCCTGGCCTTCCACAACCTAGGCGTAGTCACCCGTCACTTACCCCTAGAGTGGTGGCGTCACCCCTCATGCACTTCAGAATTCTGCAGTTCAACTGTAATGGACTAACTGGGAAGATTACGGAGATAGTCGATTTCATGAAGCGGCACAACATCCGCATTGCTGCGATTCAAGAGACTAAACTCACAGCAAGATCTGCATTGCAGACCTGCTCTGGTTATAATGTCCACAGGAAAGACCGCGAGTGCGGAAATGGAGGCGGCCTCGCGTTTATTATACACCACTCTGTGCAATATCATATATTTGATCCTGGCATCGACCGCAGGGACAATGTCTTAGAACGTCAAGGCCTATCTGTCCGGTCAGGTGATGCAAATCTAGAAATCATCAACATCTACATCCCTCCTGTCACCTGTTGTCCCAGTGGATACCGCCCTAATATCGAGGCCTTACTCACTGGCAACAATCGCATTATCTTAGGCGATTTCAATGCCCATCACGACCTATGGCATTCAAACTTGCGGGCGGACAGTAGGGGTGAGATGTTGGCGGGTCAAATAGACGAAACGACGTTCTGCACAATAAACGGAGACGCCCCCACACGTATGGTAGGAAGCTGTCATAGCTCGCCAGATATCTCAATCGTGAGCGCAGAACTCGTAAACTGCGTCAACTGGCAGCCGATGGTAACATTGGCATCCGACACCTGCCCATACTTATTTCGTTCGAGCGTACCGCCGACTTCATCGTCACCGAAAAACGCACTTTCATAAACTTCAAAAAAGGAAAGTGGGAAGAATATAAATCCGCAACAGACAGCAGCTTTGCTGCCCTCCCTATCCCGACTGATGCCCGCCAAGGGGAGCGTGCCTTCCGTAAGGTCATTGAATCCGCCTCGGCACATTTCATTCCCGCCGGGAGAATTCCCGAAATCCGGCCCCACTTCCTGGCGGAGGCCGCGAGCTTAGCGAGGGAACGCGACCTTATAAGACAGCTTGATCCAGGCGAACCCCAAATAAGGGATATAAACCAACGCATCAGATTGCTTGTGGACGAACACAAGCGGGCGAAATGGGAAGAGCACCTAAGAGGTTGTAACCTCTCTACCGGTGTAGGTAAACTTTGGTCCACCGTAAAGTCCCTATCCAATCCGACTAAGCACAAAGACAAAGTTTCCATCGCCTTTGGCGATAAGGTGCTGTCGGATGCGAAAAAATGCGCGAGCGCTTTCTGCCGACAATATATAATGCATCCTACGGTCGACAAAGATAGACGGAGAGCCAATAGACACGCACATAAACACAAACTCAGCGCGTCACCAATTACCATCACCGCTAGAGAGGTTGAGGACGCCATTGGTCGCGCTAAACCATCCAAAGCAGTGGGCCCAGACGGCATAGCCATGCCGATGCTTGAAAACCTAGGGAAAGAGGGTTTCAAATATTTAGCGCATGTCTTCAACCTGTCTCTTTCCACCTTTGTCATACCCGAGAAATGGAAAATGGCCAAGGTGGTCCCGCTACTAAAGCCTGGGAAACAAGCTAACGTAGGTGAGTCATATCGTCCGATATCTCTCCTATCGCCAGTGGCAAAGACGCTTGAAGCCATTTTGCTCCCTTATTTCCAAGCACATTTGCAGCTAGCCCCTCATCAGCATGGCTTCAGAAAACTCCATAGCACTACCTCCGCGCTAAATGTCATTAGCACCCAGATAAATTGCGGTTTGAATCAATATCCGCACCATAGAACAGTACTCGTAGCGTTAGACCTATCAAAAGCTTTTGATACGGTCAACCATGGCTCGTTACTGCAAGACCTGGAAGGGTCTACCCTTCCCCATGTCTTAAAAGGTGGACCGCAAATTATCTGGGTGGTCGGCAGGCATCGGTGCAATTCAGAAACGAAACATCAAAACAAAGGAGAATTAAACAAGGGGTGCCACAGGGTGGTGTCCTATCCCCGCTTTTGTTTAATTTCTACATATCTAAGCTACCTTCACCACCGGAAGGAGTCACAATCGTTTCCTACGCCGATGACTGCACAATAATGGCCACAGGCCCAGGCCCAGAGATCGATGAGCTATGCAATAAAATAAACGGCTTAAACCTTATTTACAACATGGACGCCCCAAATGTCGACCATATTGAACATCCACGTCGATGGCACTACGCTACCGACTGTCCTACACCCCAAAATCTTGGGTGTGACGTTTGATCAGGATCTACATTTTGGTGCGCACGCAACCGCAATTGTTCCAAGAATTCAGAGCCGTAATAAAATCCTCAAATCCCTTGCAGTACCTGGGGAAAAGATAAAGAAACGCTCTTGACCACATACAAAGCAATTAGCCAGCCGATTACGTGCTACGCGTCACCCATATGGTCGCCAAGCCTAAAAACCACCCACTGGAAGAAACTACTGGCCTGCCAAAATACTGCTCTCAGAATCTCCACGGGCTGTCTTCTTATGTCCCCAGAACACCATCTGCATAATGAGGCGAGAATACTCCCCATCAGGGAGAGAAATGAGATGCTGACCAAACAGTTTCTGTTGAATACCCAGAAACCTGGGCATCCCAACAGACATCTGATTGACGAACCAGCACCGCCTAGGGGCCTAAGGAGTCATCTCCGTAAGCATTTTGAGGAAATACGGCACCTGAGAACCCAGCCGTATGAAGCGGAAAAAAACAAGCAGGTCCTTGGTGAACTCCATAGACAGGCGTCGGACCTTTATGTCGGGAATTGCCCGGTGAATCCAGTACTTGAAGAAAAATATCCAGAACTCGCAGAAGAGGAACGCATACTCCCCAGGGAAACGCGTGTCACTCTTGCTCAACTTCGTTCTGGATACTGTAACAGGTTAAACTCTTACCTAT
The DNA here is from genome assembly GCF_040869045.1 of Eurosta solidaginis. Lineage (NCBI taxonomy): Eukaryota > Metazoa > Arthropoda > Insecta > Diptera > Tephritidae > Eurosta > Eurosta solidaginis. Next base: position 277,443,861 of record NC_090319.1, on the reverse strand, counting down.
CCAGAATCAACCCCGACATACAAAATGTATGCCCTGCTTGCAATGTGTCCCCACATGACACCAACCATCTCTTTAATTGTAATGTGGAACCAACGCCTCTAACACCCCTTTCCTTATGGTCCACCCCTGTTGAAACGGCAAGTTTCCTTGGACTCCCGTTAGATGATATTGATGACAATTTGTGATCGGTCGCGGCTATTAGGTGGGGCGAGCATTGCTACAACAACAACAACAAGGGACCAGCTTCAAATCTTCGAGCAGAAAACATTAATAGTTCCCTCGGCTGTCAGGGTGAAAATGAAGTTTTTTGCGTGACATAAAACAGATTTAAATCAAAAGGCTGTCCCTATTCGTCCGAAAATTTCAGTGTACAAATTTCTGAAATTTTTTTCGTATTTGTATACCTTTCATGAAATGGTATATTAAGTTTGTCACGAAGCTTAAAATTGTCGGTCCTTAAAGGAGAATAGATAGACCTAGAGATATACGCCGCCGGTAAACGCCGCCGCCGCCGCCGATTAGCGTGGTTTTTCGCACGCCGCCGCCGAATGTCAAAAAAATCGGCCCGGCGGCAGTGGCGTTGGGCGCCTTACTATATTTTCTACTCTTTTGAGACTGTCTAGGCCATTTATTGTTCGTCTCGAAAATTTGTCCGATATGGTCGAAAGAGGTATCAAGGGATGCGCATCACTGCCAGTTATAAAAATCCTATTGCGAAATTTAATAATTTCTAACCGTTCAAAAGTTATTTGAGAAAACAGGCGCTTCAAATGCCGGATTTCGCATTACCGAATTCACCAAGTTATTAAAACAAAACACTTAAAGAAAAGTTATACATATAATAAATTTAAATGCTCACTTCGCATATTTTTTTTTTTATACTCAGTTGAGCAGAGCTCACAGAGTATATTAACTTTGATTGGATAACGGTTGGTTGTACAGGTATAAAAAATTGAGATAGATATAGACTTCCATATATCAAAATCATCAGTATCGAAAAAAAATTTGATTGAGCCATGTCCGTCCGTCCGTCCGTCCGTTAACACGATAACTTGAGTAAATTTTGAGGTATCTTGACGAAATTTGGTATGTAGGTTCCTGAGCACTCATCTCAGATCGATATTTAAAATGAACGATATCGGACTATAACCACGCCCACTTTTTCGATATCGAAAATTTCGAAAAATCGAAAAAGTGCGATAATTCATTACCAAAGACGGATAAAGCGATGAAACTTGGTAGGTGGGTTGAACTTATGACGCAGAATAGAAAATAAGTAAAATTTTGGACAATGGGCGTGGTACCGCCCACTTTTAAAAAAAGGTAATTTAGAAGTTTTGCAAGCTGTAATTTGGCAGTCGTTGAAAATATCATGATGAAATTTGGCAGGAACGTTACTTCTATTACTTGTATTATAAAAAAAAAAATTTTTAAAGTGAAATTTTTACAAAAAATTTAATATCTTTACAGTATGTAAGTAAATTATGTCAACATTCAACTCCAGTAATGATATGGTGCAACAAAATACAAAAACAAAAGAAAATTTCAAAATGGGTGTGGCTCCGCCCTTTTTCATTTGATTTGTCTAGAATACATTTAATGCCATAAGGCGAACAAATATTTACCACTCCTTGTGAAATTTTGTAGGCGCTTAGATTCTAGGACGATAACTGTTTTCTGTGAAAAAGGGTGAAATCGGTTGAAGCCACGCCCAGTTTTTATACACAGTAGATCGTCTGTCCTTCCGCTCGGCAGTTAATACGATAACTTGAGCAAAAATCGATATATCTTTACTAAACTCAGTTCACATAATTATCTGAACACACTTTGTATTGGTATAAAAAATGGCTGAAATCCGACTATGACCACGCCCAATTTTTCGATTTCGAAAATTACGAAAAATGAAAAAAAATACCATAATTCTATACCAAATACGAAAAAAGGGATGAAACATGGTAATTGCATTGGTTTATTGACGCAAAATATAACTTTAGAAAAAAACTTTGTAAAATGGGTGTGACACCTACCATATTAAGTAGAAGAAAATGAAAAAAAGTTCTGCAGGGCGAAATCGAAAGCCCTTGGAATCATGGCAGGAATACTGTTCGTGGTATTACATATATAAATAAATTAGCGGTACCCAACAGATGATGTTCTGGGTCACCCTGGTCCACATTTTGGTAGAAATCGCGAAAACGCCTCCACATATACAACTACCACAACTCCATTTTAAAATTCTTATTAATACCTTTAATTTGACACCCATATTGTACAAACACATTATAGAGTCACCCCTGGTCCACCTTTATGGCGATATATCGAAAAGGCATCCACCTATAGAACTAAGGCCCACTCCCTTTTAAAATACTCATTAACACCTTTCATTTGATACCCATATCGAAAACAAATTCTAAAGTCACCCTGGTCCACCTTTATGGCGATATCTCGAAAAGGCGTCCACCTATAGAACTCATACTCATTAACACCTTTCAATTGATACCCATATCGTACAAACAAATTCTAAAGTCACCCCTGGTCCATCTTTATATCGATATTTTGAAAAGGCGTCCATCCATAGAACTAAGGCCCACTCCCTTTTAAAATACTCATTAACACCTTTCGTTTGATACCCATATTGTATAAACGCATTCTAGAGTCATCCCTGGTCCACCTTTATGGCGATATCTCCAAAAGCCGTCCGCCTATAGAACTAAGGCCCACTCCCTTTTAAAATACTCATTAACACCTTTCATTTGATACCCATATCGTACAAACAAATTCTAGAGTCACCCCTGGTCCACCTTTATGGCGATATCTCGAAAAGCCGTCCACCTATAGAACTAAGGCCCACTTCCTTTTAAAATACTCATTAACACCTTTCATTTGATACCCATATCGTAAACAAATTCTAAAGTCACCCCTGGTCCACCTTTATGGCGATATCTCGAAAAGGAGTCCACCTATAGAACTAAGGTCCACTCCCTTTTAAAATACTCATTAACACCTTTCATTTGATACCCATATCGTACAAACAAATTCTAGAGTCACCCCTGGTCCACCTTTATGGCGATATCTCGAAAACCCGTCCGCCTATAGAACTAAGGCCCACTCGCTTTTAAAATACTCATTAACACCTTTCATTTGATACCCATATCGTACAAACAAATTCTAGAATCACCCCTGGTCCACCTTTATGGCGATATCTCGAAAAGCCGTCTGCCTAAAGAACTAAGGCCCACTCCCTTTTAAAATACTCATTAACACCTTTCATTTGATACTCATATCGTACAAACAAATTCTAGAGTCACCCCTGGTCCACCTTTATGGCGATATCTCGAAAAGGCGTCCACCTATAGAACTAAGGCCCACGCCCTTTTAAAATATTCATTAACACCTTTCATTTGATACCCATATCGTACAAACAACACATTCCAGGGTTACCCTAGGTTCATTTTCCTACATGGTGATTTTCCCTTATTTTGTCTCCATAGCTCTCAACTGAGTATGTAATGTTCGGTTACACCCGAACTTAGCCTTCCTTACTTGTTTTAAATTAATAAGGAACAATGAAATTAAATAAAATGCCCGAAAATGTAGACACAAAATGTCCTCAGGTTGTTAAAAAAGCAAGTTACCCGAAAAAGATGCCGAATTGTATATCCCGAGTGGCTTAAAGAATAAGGGGGAAATCAGTGATGCAAAATCCTTTAGTATGCTCCAGTGGTTTAAATTCTCCTTTGAAATGATTTTCAGCTCATACTTAAGTTACATGTACATATCTTCAACATGTATGAGAAGAGTTGGAAAACTCACTTTATTTGCTTGACTATAAAATAGCGTCTGAAATCTTAATTTTGAGTTTCACACTTCATCATTCGACACGCAAGTCTCCCGGTTTGACATTTCGTAAAGTTGGAGGCCTATCCCCAACTAGTACCTTGGAGTGAATCACATTGGATATAGCCTGTCAACCGTGTTTAAATGTCACCTCCTGTTACAAATGTGAATACGTAAGCACATATACTTACCAGGTGAGGCTTTGTCCCTCGCGAGAACACTCAAAGTGGTGAAGCAAAAGTTTTCTCAAGACAGTCGAACAGATGACCGGGTGTTCTGCTACCCTAACGTAGGGGATAGTCGAGCTAGTCTTAAAACTGAAGGCGGTCCATAATGAGCTCTTATATCATAAGGCCGGAAATGAAGACTATTGACGTAAATTTATCGAACACAAACGTATGGAAATTTTGGTCTTCATTTTAAAACTTTTATCCACGGTCCTTGCAAGTTTAAATTATGTCGATGCGCCAAGGATTATACGATTTTCACCCATGAGTTACGTAATGATATCGAGGGCGGCATCCTTGGCAGAATAGCTACTTCCTAATGTTGCAAAGTGTTTTTTTGAAGCATAGCGTGACAAAAACATCCGTCAGAAAGTCTTCGCAGCTACACCTAGAGCTTCTGGGAAAGTGACGTCGACGAAGGTATGAGTTCGAAGTCGCAGTCCTATAGCTTCTGCGCTGGCATATTGTATAAGGGCCAGGATGCGTGGTAGCGACTGGTGGTCAGGATTGCTACTGTTCGCACGTTGGGAATTGTAGCTCTTAGAAACTGCCGAAAAAAACTGAAGGCGCTCTTTGGTGCGATCAACAATAAGTCAGCATTGATGCTAATCGTTAAAACTGTGCCACGAGAGTCATGACTTTTAATAGACCACCAATAGCAACCGTCAGTCGCTTTTGTGCGTAACCAACAAGGAGCCATAAATGATTTAAATAAATCGTGCCTACGACGGGTATTATAGTTAGCCCAGAACATCTCCTTCAGTGAAACTACGCTACAGATGTGGTACCATTTTAATTATTTCTCCCTCTCGCTGCAAGAAAATTTTCTGAAAGATCCGCAAGAGGCAAAAACCGCGAATCTTTCCGAAATGGCCGAAACGCCGATTTCCTTAAATACATATAAACAAAACCTTTCTAAATATTATTTTTTTAAATTTTTGCTTTAAAAGCCTCCCAGATACTCATCCGCAAGTTAATGATGTTCTTCCAGATCGTCAAACATACCATTGACGTCAGCAGTATGTTTCCATATTCATTAGTTGTGGACAATGTGATACTCTGAAGTCCAGCCATTCAATTCAGAGGTTTACGCCGATCACTTTTTCGGCGTGCCGGACACGCCGCCGCCGCCGGTATACAATAGAGCATACGCCGCCGCCGCCGATTAAGTTACCGGCGTAAACCTCTAGATAGACCCACCAATAAGTATACCGAAATGATCAGAATGAAGAGCTGAGTTGATTTAGCCATGTCCGTCTGTCCGTCTGTCCATCTGTCGGTTTGTATGCAAACTACTCCCTCAATTTTTGAGATATCCTTGAATCATTTATCAATAGGCCGATAAAAACAAAAACAATTTTGAAGATATCAATAGCAAAAATCGAACTGCGAACTGGATTCATATCCGGTTTTACAGTAATTACAACAATAACATCAACTTGACAAACAGAATTAAATATTTATAAGGCAAAGTTTGTGAAAAAGCTTTCATCTCATAAATGCATCAACTTATCTACATACAGTATTTGCCAACACATAGAAATTTCTATAGTTCCGTGCATTGATCTAGTCTTATATTTCGAGTGACTGCCAAAAATATTTACCTACGTACAATCAAAGCTTATATGATCTTCGCCACATATCTACATAAATTAAAGAAGTTACAGATGCACGACTAAACTGTTTCTACTCGCTTCCTGTTCGACATTCATTAGTGCGTACATTCAACTCATAACATCAACCCACAGTTGGTTGACCAACCAACCACCTCTTGTGATTCATTCTCTGTAGTTTTGTATATTTGTAGTTGTCAACATAGACAGCTGTCATCTTACCCTAAGAAAGAGAATATTTAAATCCAAGAAAATAAAAAAAAAACATGTAAAATAGCATGCAAAAACAAAAGCTATTTTGATATATTTGATATTTAAATTCTAATTATCTTTTGTAATTTTCCTATGTACACCGGTGTGCAGAAAAATAACCGTTAAAATTATTATTATTTTTTAGTTATTATACTCAGCTGAGCAGAGCTCACAGAGTATATTAATTTTGTTCGCATAACGGTAATCTATAACGGCATAAACTAATCGAGATAGATATAGACTTTTATGTATCAAAATGATCTGGGCAAAAAAAGAAATTCATTTAGCCATGTCCGTCCGTCCGTCCGTAAACACGATAACTTGAGTAAATTTTGAGGTATCTTAATGAAATTTGGTATGTAAGTTCCTGGGCACTCATCTCAGATCGCTATTTAAAATGAACGAAATCGGACTATAACCACGCCCATTTTTTCGATATCGAAAATTTCGAAAAATCCAAAAAGTGCGATAATTCATTACCAAAGACGGATAAAGCGATGAAACTTGGTAGGTGGGTTGACCTTGTGACGTAGAATAGAAAATTAGTAAAATTTTGGTCCCCCAGCGGGTTAGGGGGTCAGAATATACCCGCGGTAGGTATGCCTGCCGTAAGAGGCGACTAAAACACCAGATTCAAGGGGCTGTGTTGCGCAACCCTTCAGGTTGCAGCGTAATATACAGCTTCTCCAAACCCAATTGTCCACCTCACCTATCTGCGGCGAATCCTGTTTCACTAACAGACGAGGTTCTGGCGACCCCAAGCTCTTCATGGAACTTGGGGGTGGGGAGGGAGGGATGGCCTGAAGGTTTAATGTGGCCATATAAATCGTTCCCGAGATGGTCGGGCTAGCACCTTAATGGTGCTGTGTTACCGGAGCCTACCGGATCCGTATCCGGCAAAGGACCATCACATCGATAACACTCCCCAAAGCCTTCGGGGAGCAACCTTATCGCTATAACAACAGTAAAATTTTGGACAATGGGCGTGGCAAATTTTAACAAAAAATTTAATATCTTTACAATATATAAGTAAATTAACATTCAACTCCATTAATGATATGGTGCAACAAAATACAAAAATAAAAGAAAATTGCAAAATGGGCGCGGCTCCGCCCTTTTTCATTTAATTTGTCTAGAATACTTTTATTGCCATAAGTCGAACAAAAATTTACCAATCCTTGTGAAATTTGGTAATGGCATAGCTTCTGTGCCGGTAACTGTTTTCTGTGAAAATGGGCGAAATCGGTTGAAGCCACGCCCAGTTTTTATACACAGTCGACCGTCTGTCCTTCCGCCCGGCCGTTAAAACGATAATTTGAGCAAAAATCGATATATCTTTGCTAAACTTAGTTCACGAACTTATCTGAACTCACTTTATCTTGGTATTAGAAACGGGCAAAATCCGACTATGACCACGCCCACTCTTCCGATATCGAAAATTTCGAAAAATGAAAAAAATTCCATAATTCTATACCAAATACGAAAAAAGGGATGAAACATGGTGATTGGATTGGTCTTTTGACGCAAAATATAACTGGAAAAAACTTTGTAAAATGGGTGTGACACCTACCATATTAAGTAGAAGAAAATGAAAAAGTTCTTCTGGGCGAAATCAAAAGCCCTTGGAATCATAGCAGGAATACTGTTCGTGGTATTAAATATATAAATAAATTAGCGGTACCCGACATATGATGTTTTGGGTCACCCTGGTCCACATTTTGGTCGATATCTCGAAAACGCCTTCACATATACAACTAAGGGCCACTCCCTTTTAAACCCCTCTTAATACCTTTAATTTGATACCCATATCGTACAAACACATTCCAGGGTTACCCTAGGTTAATTTTCTCACATGGTGATTTTCCCTTATTTTGTCTCCAAAGATCTCAGCTGAGTGTGTAATGTTCGGTTACACCCGAACTTAGCCTTCCTTACTTGTTATACCTTCCATGAACATGAAATGGTATACTAACTTTGGTCCGATGTTTGTAACGTTGAGAAATATAGAAGATAGACTCACCATTAAGTATACCGAATTGATCAGGGCGACAAACTGAGTTGATATAGCCATGTCCGTCTGTCCGTCCGTCCGTCTGTCTGTTTGAACGCAAACTAGTCCCTCAAATTTTGAGATATCTCAATGAAATTTGGCAGAAGGGTGTATTTTTGTATTATATTAGACATTTGTCGGACCCGGTAGGATCGGACCACTATAACATATATCTCCCATACAACCGATCGTTCAGATAAAACGATTTTGGTCATTCCTGCCGCAATTTAGAAAGTATAAACGTGAAACTCGGTGATATATATTTTAATTTTAATTTTCTGAAAAAATCACTTTGATCGGAGCTATATATAGTATATATCCCATACAACCGATCGTTCAGATAGAAAGGTTTTTGGCAATTTCTCCCTTAATTTCCAATATAAAAACGCGAAACTTGGTGATATATATTCTATCATAGAAAATTTCGATCGGAGCTATATATACAGACCAATTCTAAATTTTCTCGCGGAATTTTGTTGTCGCGGATTTTTTTATTCCCGCGGAAAAATTCCTCCAATTCTTTTCTCCTAGGGAAAGGAATAATTGAGGAATAGGAATTTCGAATTTTCGAAGTCAGCTGTTTTGTCAATTGAAATTTCGTTGTGCATTTCTTATTTTGTTTAAAAAATTGAAAAGTTTAATTATTGTTGCCAATTTGTTTGAAATTAAGAAATAAGGTATAAACAATGCACATTATTGCATTTCATGTGGTATTCACTGAAATGAGTAATGAATTGGTGCCACAGCAACATCAACAGAGGAACATAAGAAGAAGACCGGCGGGATAACACAAATCCGCCGGAGTTGCCTGCATTCATTCTGCAAAGCAATTTTCTGGCGGCCAAGTCGAGTTGAGTTCGCCTTTCGCCATATGCCAAATTGTGATTGTTGTTGTTGTTGTATTAACAGTGAGAATATTGTGGTAGAACGTAAATACATATTTTAGCACAAATTTGTACAAATAAGTGTTCTTTCTTAAAATAACCAATTTCCTTTAACTATTTTGATGCATTCCCTTTAATTTAACTAGTGAAAAAACTCCTATGAAATGGCAAAGAATTCTCCCTCTCCCTCACATTCATAATACCTACTTTACTCCCATAACCGGTTTCCGCTTTTTCGAACATTGTTCAGAATAGGAGGAAAGGGAGAAGTGAAAAAATTCACAAGGAATTTTTATTTAGAATACGAGGAATGGGAGAAGTAGTTATTGTCCGATTTCGCTCATTTTCAATACCAATCTATTCTGGGCCCAGATAAGCCCGCATACCGAATTTGGTGAAGATATTTCAATATTTGACGGACGGACGAACGGATGGACATGGCTTAATCAAATTTTTTTTTCGATAATGATGATTTTGATATATAGAAGTCTATATCTATCTATATCTATATCTATCTCGATTCCTTTATACCTGTACAACCAACTGTTTTCCAATCAAAGTTATAATACAGTACAGCTGGGTATGCAAAATATTCAGAAAATAATATAAAGAGTTCGAAATTTTCGTAAAATTTTATCGATATCTCAATTTTTTCCGTAAACGGTTATGAGATTGGTTTGCATATTTTCATATCAAAATTCATAGAAGTTTTTTCTTAAATTATCGAAAATAAAAAAAGAAGAATTTAATAAATTTACTGCTATTTTCGTGCTCACTGCTGTATATTCCTGTTGCTATAAAGAGTGTGATACAAATTCACCTGAAAATTTAATACCCTAATGTACATTTGTAATACATAAAAGCTGAATTAAATCGATCATAATACGACTAATCGATATTGATGCAAATATATACCAAAAGTTCCTTCAACTCATCATTTTTTTATTTATTGTTCAACTAAACTAGTAGCGGTCAGTAACAATATATGTGACCAGGAATCATGAAACGACCCTTTTGAGCGAAAACAAGTTTTCGAGAAAAACACGTTTAAAGTTTTTGTTTAGCTTGACTCTGTATAGCGGCCGGCCGTTGTGAACGAAGTTTGTAATTAAAAATTTAGTAACTTCCCCGATAAGCTACAAGCTTGAAACTTGGAATATAGTTCAGAACCTGATGACAATGCAATAATAAGAAAAAAATCTCCGATAGGTGGCGCATGGATCGAAATATTTCAAAAGATCGTATTTGTGGTCCGATTTCGCTTTAAATGCGATTTTTGGAAAAACTAAGAAAGATAGAAAACTGCGAGTTGTTCCTTTGGAAAGAGCGTTAAATTTCCTATAAGAATCACTCAAAAAGTGAACACCGGTATTTTCGCACAATAGGGTCGTTTCATGATTTCAGGTCACATATATACTTTTATTGTATTAGATAAAAAACATTAATTTTTTTGCAAATTAAAAATATTTTTTTATTCTAATAAGCGAAGAGGAATATGTACGTGTGTTTGTATGATTTTATCTTTGTATTTTAATAAAATAAATTATTATTCGATTACTTCTTTTATTTTCTTCATTCTCTTTACTCGTTATTTTATTTTGTTGATTCTTTCAGGTAATTCATTCGCTATGTTTATAAAATCTTATGTTATACAGGTAACTCAATTTTAATAGATTATTAATCTTTATTATAGACTAAGTGTGAAAACATGAAAAATTTAATTTGAAGCACTATGAAAATATGCCTCTTCGTTGTTTATGGAAACAAATTAGAATTTTGTACCAAAATCTGGTTTGTATAGGATTTTTGAAGTACCTAACACAAGATATCTTGTTCTAAAGGCCTCTTGATCTGAAGATCTTTTAAAAAACATTTCAAAAACTAGTTTGGTCCATAGTGAGACTATAATTATAGAAGTTTGCTTCACAGAACAGCTTAATTCAATATTTATCCCAGGGTGAAGGTTGAATTTGTTTTGTTCTGCTTTAGCTCTGATTTAGGCTGTTTCGGTACGAGGGTGGGCAAAAGAGTTTACATATCACATATAAGCAGTGTTTTTTGGATGTATATGCATATGCACTTAAACTTTATATGGACTGCTAAGTGTGTAATCTTATCTAAACTTATTAAATTGTTGAAAAAAATAAGCACTGCTTAATTTCAGTATGCATTATACTCAGTTGCAACTGAAATGTCTCTCGCCATTTTATCTGTACACTATGACCGAAAAAAGTGTGTATCCACTATTCATCGCCATCGATTCAGCTATAGGTTATACATTATGACCAACAGAGGTGCGTGTCTCCACTATTTAGTGCCACCCGTTTTGTTGCCAGTTAATTACAGCTGTCGCCAGTTTTCAATAATTGCCCCTAGACGGGTCTCCTAAACATTGTCTAAGTAAAAATAATCGTTTTCTTTACCCGCAAATGTAGATGTATATACATACAAACAATTAAGGAAAGCTAAGTTCGGGTGTAACCGAACATTACATACTCAGCTGAGAGCTTTGGAGACAAAATAAGGGAAAATCACCATGTAGGAAAATGAGTCTATGGAAGGTATTAAAGAGTATTTTAAAAGGGGGTGTGCCATAGTTCTATAGGTGGGCGCCATTTCGGGATATCGCCATAAAGGTGGAACAGGGGTGACTCTAGAATGTGCTTTTACGATATGGGAATCAAATGAAAGGCGTTAATGAGTATTTTAAAAGGTAGTGGGCCTTAGTTCTATAGGTGGACGCCTATCCAAGATATCGCCATAAAGGTGGACCAGGGATGACTCTAGAATGTGTTTTCACGATATTGGAATCAAATGAAAGGTGTTAATGAGTATTTTAAAAGGGAGTGGGCCTTAGTTCTATAGGTGAACGCCTTTTCGAGATATCGCCATAAAGGTGGACCAGGGGTGACTCTAGAATGTGTTTGTACGATATGGGTATCAAATTAAAGGTATTAATTAGGGTTTTAAAAGGGAGTGGCCCTTAGTTGTATGTGAAGGCGTTTTCCAGATATCGACCAAAATGTGGACCAGGGTGACCCAGAACATCATCTGTCGGGTACCGCTAATTTATTTATATATGTAATACGACGAACAGTATTCCTGCCAAGATTCCAAGGGCTTTTGATTTCGCCCTGTAGAACCTTTTCATTTTCTTCTACTTAATATGGTGGGTGTCACACCCATTTTACACAGTTTTTTCTAAAGTTATATTTTGCCTCAATAAACCAATCCAATTACAATGCTACATCCCTTTTTTCATATTTGATATGGAATTATAGCATTTTTTTTCATTTTTCGTAATTTTCGATATCGAAAAAGTGGGTGTGGTCATAGTCGGAGTTCCGCCATTTTTACAACAATATAAACTGAGTTCAGATAAATACGTGAACTAAGTTTAGCAAAGAAAGAAAGGCCGAGCGGAAGGACAGACGGCCGACTGTGTATAAAAACTGGGCGTGGCTTCTACCGATTTCGCCCATTTTCACAGAAAACAGTTATCGTCAAAGAATCTTTGCCCCTACCAAATTTCACAAGGATTGGTTAATTTTTGTTCGACTTATGGCATTAAAAGTATTATAGACAAATTAAATGAAAAAGGGCGGAGCCACGCCCATTTTGAAATTTTCTGGTATTTTTGTATTTTGTTGCACCATATCATTACTGGAGTTGAATGTTGACATAATTTACTTATATACTGTAAATATATTAAATTTTTTGTTATAATTTGACAAAAAATTTTTTTTTGTAAAAGTGGGCGTGTTTGTCATCCGATTTTGCTAATTTTTATTTAGCACACATATAGGAATAGGAGTAGTGCTCTTGCCAAATTTCATCATGATATCTTCAACGACTGTCAAATTACGGCTTGCAAAACTTTCAAATTACCTTCTTTCAAAAGTGGGCGGTGCCACGCCCATTGTCCAACATTTTATTAATTTTCTATTCTACGTCATAAGGTCAACCCACCTACGAAGTTTCATCGCTTTATCCGTCTTTGTTAATGAATTATCACACTTTTTGGGTTTTTCGAAATTTTCGATATCGAAAAAGTGGGCGTGGTTATAGTCCGATTTCGTTCAGTGCCCTGGAACCTACATACCAAATTTCATCAAAATACCTCAAAATTTACTCAAGTTATCGTGTTTACGGGCGGACGGACGGACGGACATGGCTAAATGAATTTCTTTTTTCACCCAGATTATTTTGATATATAGAAGTCTATATCTATCTCGATTAGCTTATGCCGTTACGGATTACCGTTATGCGAACAAAGTTAATATACTCTGTGAGCTCTACTCAGCTGAGTATAAAAACACGACTATTTATGGATGCTGTTGATGACTTGCTTATGATTGCACTAAAAAAATTAACATATTAAGTGCTGCCATATTACGCCATCATGCTTTAAGATATGTCCTGCTCAGACACCAACTATTAAATGAGTGAGCAATTTCTGTGGTACGCTGATATTGATTTATTTAACAAAATTGAGAATTTAGAGAATGCGATTACTGAATAGTTAAAAAAAATTAGGTAAAAGAAAAAAGGGAGAGGCAAATAGAAAGACTAAGAAAGTTGATAGCAAGGGCGCGAAGAGAACAGAAGTCCAGTGAGTGTTTGGGCATGCCAGTATATCCCATTGCGAACCGACGACTTTTGTATAAAAAAGTGAAGGACCCAAACAAAAAAGACGACAGTAAAATCATAAACGAATAATTTTTAGCAAAATATTTCAGAAAACGTATCTCAAAACATTAATTAAAAAAAAAAAGTTACCTAAGTTGAACAAATGTTTCAGCAAGCGCAAAAAAAAACAAGTAAGGAAGATCAAGTTCGGCTGTAACCGAACATTACATACTCAGTTGAGAGCTATGGTGACAACATAAGGGAAAATAACCATGTAGGAAAATGAACCGAGGGAACCATGGAATGTGTTTGTATGATATGTGTATCAAATGAAAGGCATTAAAGAGTATTTTATGAGGGAGTGGGCCATAGTTCTATAGGTGGACGCCATTTAGGGATATCGCCATAAAGGTGGATCAGGGTTGACTCTAGAATTTGTTTGTACGATATGGGTATCAAATGAAAGGTGTTAATGAGTATTTTAAAAGGGAGTGATCCTTAGTTCCATAGGTGGACGCCGTTTCGAGATATCGCCATAAAGGTGGATCAGGGCTTACCCTAGAATTTGTTTGTACGATATGGGTATCAAATTAAAGGTATTAATGAGGGTTTTAAAAGGGAGTGGTGGTAGTTGTATAGGTGGTTGCCTTTTCGAGATATCGCCATAAAGGTGGACCAGGGGTGACTCTAGAATGCGTTTGTACAATATGGGTATCAAACGAAAGGTGTTCGTGAGTATTTTAAAAGGGAGTGGGCCTTAGTTCTATAGGTGGACGCCGTTTCGAAATATCGCCATAAAAGTTGACCAGGGGTGACTCTAGAATGTGTTTGTACGATATGGGAATCAAATGAAATGAGTATTTTAAAAGCGAGTGGGCCTTGGGTGTATAGGTGGACGCCGTTTCGAGATATCGCCATAAAGGTGGACCAAGGGTGACTCTAGAATGTTTGTACGATATGGGTATCAAACGAAAGGTGTTACTGAGCATTTTAAGAGGGAGTGGGCCTTAGGTCTATAGGTGGACGCCTTTTCGAGATATCGCCATTAAGGTGGGCCACGGGTGACTCTATAATGTGTTTGTACGATATGGGTATCAAACGAAAGGTGCGAATGAGTATTTTAAAAGGGAGTGGGCCTTAGTTCTATAGGTGGACGCCTTTTCGAGGTATCGCAATAAAGGTGGGCCAGGGGTGACTCTAGATTTTGTTTGTACGATATGGGTATCAAATTAAAGGTATTAATGAGGGTTTTAAAAGGGAGTGGTGGTAGTTGTATAGGTGGTCGCCTTTTCGAGATATCGCCATAAAGGTGGACCAGGGGTGACTCTAGAATGCGTTTGTACAATATGGGTATCAAACGAAAGGTGTTAATGAGTATTTTAAAATGGAGTGGGCCTTAGTTCTATAGGTGGACGCCGTTTCGAAATATCGCCATAAAAGTTGACCAGGGGTGACTCTAAAATGTGTTTGTACGATATGGGAATCAAATGAAATGAGTAGTTTAAGAGCGAGTGGGTCTTAGGTGTATAGGTGGACGCCGTTTCGAGATATCGCCATAAAGGTGGAACAAGGGTGACTCTAGAATGTTTGTACGATATGGGTATCAAACGGAAGGAGTTACTGAGCATTTTAAGAGGGAGTGGGCCTTAGGTCTATAGGTGGACGCCTTTTCGAGATATCGCCATTAAGGTGGGCCACGGGTGACTCTAGAATGTGTTTGTACGATATGGGTATGAAATGAATGGTGTTAATGAGTATTTTAAAAGGGAGTGGGCCTTAGTTCTATATGTGGACCGCTTTTCCAGATATCGCCATAAAGGTGGACCAGGGGTGACTCTATAATGTGTTTGTGCGATATGGGTATCAAATTAAAGGTATTAATGAGGGTTTTAACAGCGAGTGGCCCTTATATGTATATGTGAAGGCGTTTGCGCGATATCGACCAAAATGTGGACCAGGGTGATCCAGAAAATAATCTGTCGGGTACTGCTAATTTATTTATATTTTTATTTTATTCCCCCTGCAGAACTTTTTCATTTTCTTCTACTTAATATGGTAGGTGTCACACCCATTTTACAAAGTTTTTTCTAAAGTTATATTTTGCGTCAATAAACCAATCAAATTACCACGTTTCATCCCTTTTTTCGTATTTGGTATAGAATTATGGCATTTTTTTCATTTAAAGTGAGTTCAGACAAGTACGTGGACTAAGTTTAGTAAAGATAT
This sequence comes from Eurosta solidaginis, assembly GCF_040869045.1. Lineage (NCBI taxonomy): Eukaryota > Metazoa > Arthropoda > Insecta > Diptera > Tephritidae > Eurosta > Eurosta solidaginis. The sequence continues at coordinate 277,428,143 of NC_090319.1, read as the reverse complement.
ATCGATTATTGCTCAAGTTATCGTGTCAATGGCCGAGCCTAGGGACAGACGTTCGACTGTGTGTAAAAACTGGGCGTGGCTTAAACCGATTTCTCCCTTTTTCGCAGAAAACAGTTATCGTCATAGAATATATGCCCCTACCAAATTTCAGAAGGATTGGTAAATTTTTGTTCGACTTATGGCATTAAAAGTATTCTAGACAAATTAAATGAAAAAGGACGGAGCCACGCCCATTTTGAAATTTTCTTTTATATTTTTATTTTGTTGAACCGTATCATTACTGGAGTTGAATGTTGACATAATTTACTTATACACTGTAAAGATATTAAATTTTTTGTTAAATTTTGACTTCTAAAAATTTTTTTTTAAAAGTGGGCGTGTTCTTACACCGATTTTGCTAATTTTAATTTAGTACACATACTGTAATAGGAGTAACGTTCCTGACAAATTTCTTCATGGTATATTCAACGACTGCCAATTTACAGCTTGCAAAAGTTTTAAATTACCTTCTTTTAATAGTGGGCGGTGCCACGCCCATTGTCCAAAATTTTACTAATTTTTCTATTCTGCGTCATAAGTTCAACACACCTACCAAGTTTTATCGCTTTATATGTCTTTGGTAATGAATTATTGCACTTTTTCGGTTTTTCGAAATTTTCGATATCGAAAAAGTGGGCGTGGTTATAGTCCGTTATCGTTCATTTTAAATAGCGATCTGAGATGAGTGCTCAGGAACCTACATACCAAATTTCAACAAGATACCGCAAAATTTACTCAAGTTATCGTGTTAACGGAGGACGGGCGGACATGGCTCAATCAAATTTTTTTTCGATCCTGATGATTTTGATATATGGAAGTCTATATCTATCTCGATTCCTTTATACCTGTACAACCAACCGTTATCCAATCAAAGTTAATATACTCTGTGAGCTCTGCTCAACTGAGTATAAAAATTATTGATAAATTTTCAAAAATTCATGTTTGAGGAAAGTTGCGGCGACCTTTTTCGAAGCGGTGAAATCTATAATGCATTATCCATCTATGGGTTGAGTTGGCATGGAAAAGTCCCTAAAAATTTGTCCGCAAATTTCAATATAAAATTGGGTAATCTAGCAATTAATTTTTTAGAAACTTCATTTGGAGCTAAAGTTTTTAAATTGGAATATACTTCAGAAGCATGTGAAAATGTAACTTGATGGAAAAAGTGACGGTACTTGAAATGTTTGCATTCAAGTTTATAGTAATCTCCCCAGACCTAAAGATCTGAATATAGCCTAGAGCTCTATTAGAGTGAAATATTTAGCTGGCAAAATGCAGGCATCGAGATAGTTGGGGATCTTAAGAAAATCCATACAGGTGGAGTCTTGTGATCGCCTTTTAAGTAACCTCTCATTGAGCTACAAACCTAAAACCTTAGACTAGATTTGGATTCTTGAGATCAGTTTTTCGGTAGCTTCCAGGCGAGTTGGAGATTTGAAAAATTTTCACTGGGTGTCGCGCGTATATAGATATTTAGACGTACGGATCGGATGGAATCTTGCGACTCATTTTTGAGAGATTTCCCATTGACCTACCTCATACGTAGTTGAGATGGCAATGCATGAAATAAATGGAAAAATTCCGAAACGGGAAAAAATTTCACTATTTGTGTAGAGGTAAATCTTAAACTGTTTGTGCTACAAAACTGTATACTCAAAACAATCCAGAGAACGGCAAATAAAAAGTTTGAAACTATCGTAAAATTGTCTCGTTATTCAGAATTTACTCGAAATTTTTTGTGAGATTGGTTTGCGTAGTTCCATTTACAAAGTTCATAAAAGTTTTTATCAAACTATCGAAGTAAAAAACAGAAGAATATAGTTAGTTGACGTAATTTGATAAAAATTGCCACTGCTGTTTTTCTATTCGCTGCTGTAGATTTAAAATTTCGCAGAATATTATATATAGTATATTATAATAATTACTCAGATTTAACGGTTTGGCGATCGCAAACGAGGGTGTTTAATTCAAAAAATTATAAGATATTTATTTTCGGGCTCGTAAATCCTAGACGCCCAGTACCAATGTCATTTTGAACAATGTTCGAATTATGCGCTCAAGAGTTTCGACAGCATTCATTGGCTGTGTGTTATAATTCCCTTATATTCCTTTGATATCTTTTCTTTGAGCGCATTAGTCTTTCCAGTTTTGATTATTTACTATTCGGTTATAGCGGTTTTTACAACGTCATTAATTTACTTGTTTTAGAGCGTGTGCTTTCGTTGTATACCTGATGAAAAGTACTCTTTGTTCTACACACTGTGATGCTCATTACTGTTTTCCAGTTTCTCGTGGGATTGTGGGTTTTGTACGTGCACATACATAGGTACATGCTAATTTGGTTTAGGGCTCTCACGTTTGAAATGATAATTACTGTTTAATGTTATGGCTATTACTTTCTAATGGGGGCTACGATATTTCGACGATTAGAAATATTCCTCATAAATTTTTCTTTCGCAGAACTTAGAGAAGTCAAAGCGCACGTAAAACTAGTTTGATGTTTCCTGGATTATTCGAGACTAATTTCGTAACTTTTGGGTTTAAGTCAACGGAAACTTGATTTTGGAACACTTTGGTTTCTGGAGATCGCGATAGATATTTTTTTTTGTATTCAACTTAAAACGTTTTCAAATCGAAGGGGATTTTTACGTTTAAATAAATTGGTATTTCGACAAGTTAGAAAGTATAAGTTCGGGTGAAACCGAACATTACATACCCAGCTGTGCAAAAGGATACAGAGGCTATCAGTAATGAACTTAACTGGGTAAAAATGCAGTTTAACAGTTGTAGCTATGAAAAAAATATTTATGCCAAACTTCGTTCGGATTGGGAGATTTTTTTTCGAATTATGGCATTAAAAGTATTTTGAAAGAGTAACAAAAAATTTAAAGTTTTTTTAGGTTTTTTTCTTCTTAGCTCTTACCACTACTGTGGTAGAATATCAGTCAAATGTAGTTAAATACCATAGAGTTATTGGAAACTTTATTCTAGTTAGACCTTTAGCAAAATTGGGCGTGGTCCTTAACCGATTTTGATTATCTTCACCCAGTCTTTATAATTTGGCAAGGATCTCTGCCAAATTTAATAATATCTTTAACGGCTTTTGATTTTCGGCTTTTAAATTTCCAAATTTTCTTCTTCAAATGTGGGTGGCGCCACGCCTATATTACAAATTTTTTTAAATTTATGTTTTGCGTCACAAAACCAATTCAGATACCAAATTTCATTAGCTTAGCGGTATTCGTTTTTGAATTATCTAATTTTTTCCATTTTTCTAAATTTTCCATATCAAAAAAGTGGGCGTGGCTATCGTCCGATTTCGTTCATTTTCTATACCAATCTATTCTGGGTCCAGATAAGCCTGTATACCGTTCGAACGATATCTCAATATTTGCTCAAGTTATTTTCTTTGTGAAAAAATTGTGTTTATAAGGTTTACATATATGTTTTAAAGATCACAAATGAGAATACGGCCCTCAGCGCTATTTAATTTTTGACAGGGATTTTTTCAATTTATCGTGTAAGTCGATTTATCAGTTGTACTTGTTTAATTACCCAAAGCTAAACATGAGGAAAAAACCGTGAAAACGCGGTTTTACCTTTCGATCAAACTTTTGCAAATTTTGGTAGCTTTCGAACTTTGCAAAATTTTCAAGTTCGAATTTCTTAAATATTTTGAACTTAAAATTTTGAGAAACTATGCACAGATAGAGAAGAAAAGTACATGCGTATGTATTTTTGCTAGCTTCTGGTTCAATTTAGTTGAAGCGCATCAAATTCGAGCAAAAACTCATTGTGACTACGTTGGTGTTTTTTTCCTGCTCTTAAGCTTCAATTTGACAAAAATTAAGAAAATACGAGAAAAGAAGTGAAATCAATTTGTTGTTGTTTATACAAGTTTTTGAAGTCTGCAAATTTTTCGAGCTTTGAAAAATCTTCGAACGTTTTTTCGAACTTTAATGCTTCATAAAGGACTGGAAAAAGGAATTGACCATAAGCATTTGCATTTTTATTTGCATGCTGCTTTGAGTCACATTAATTTCGAAAACAAATTTATTTTTATCACGCTAGCGCTTTTTACATTTTCTCACGCTTCAATTTAATAAAAACGTTGAAAATATAGAAGCAGAAGTTATAACGTTAACTCACAGCTTTTTTTATAATTTGTCGAAATCTGCAAGTTTTTCGAACAAACTTTTCGAGCATCGAAAAATGGTTGATGTTCGCATCTACTTTGAGTCACAATTAATTTCGAAAACAAATTGGTTGTTCGCACGCTTGCGGTTTTTGCGTGCTCTCATGCTTCAGTTCAACTAGAACGTATAAAAAATGAAAGCAAGAGTTATTTTCTGGAAATCCGAAAGTTTTTCGAACTTTGGAGATTTTTTGGACATTGAGTAATCAATTTTTTCGAACTACGAATTTTGATAAACTACTACTGCCAGAAAAAGAGGTAGATCAATATGTACACAATAAGCATTTCAATTTTTGTTTGCATCTGTTTTGAGTCACATTTATTTCGAAAGGAAGTTTATTGTTGAATTCGACAAGAACTTATAAAAATTAAATCAAGAGCTAAAGGACTAAATTTCTTGAAATTTGAAAATTTTCGAACCTTGAGTTATTAAATATTTTCGAAGTTCGAATTTTCAAAGACTGACACACATATGAAGGAGAAAGCTGCGTATGCTTTTACATTGAGAAATTGCATTTTTTTGTTCATATCTGCTACTAGAAGCCACATCAATTCCGAAAAAAATTTATTGTTCTCGCGCTGGTTGTTTTGGCATCCTCTCATGCTTCAATTCAACAACAGAAGCTATAGAACTCACTTCCGTTTTTTATTTAAATTTATTGTATATCTGATGTTTTTCGAACTTTCGAAATTTTGCGAACGTTGAGTTATTAAATTTTTTTGAAATTCGAATTTTTAAAAACAGATTTCTTTGTATCGGCTTTGAGCCACATTAATTTCGAAAAATTTCGGGCGCTGTATGAAAGTGTTAAAGGATAAGCTAGAGAACTCACTTCTGATTTTTTTTATTAAATTTTCTGCAAATTTGAAAGTTTCGCGAACATTGAAAATTTTTCGAAGAATGAGTTACATATTCAATTTTTCCGATATTGGAATTTTCCTGAAGCAGTTTTTTTATTTTTATTTTTCCTTTTTTTCTTTAAATTTGCAAACAAGTTTATTTATTTTTATTTTTGCTAAACACGTAATTTCGAACTCAATTTATTCCAAGCTTGTTCCTATTGGTCTACCTACTTTTATTTTTGTTTCTTCTTTATGCAATCACAATCATGAGTTCAAAGGCTTGTTACTACTTTCCAAAGCACGAATTTCCTAATGTTTTTTTTTCATAAAAATGAGCGTTAACGAGAGAGATATACAGAGCAAGAGGCAATAACAAAATCGTAAAAAGCAACGATCGTCTCTACAACAGAGTAATTCGATCTAAAATAAGTACCCAGAGCTGTGATCCATACTCCGCACACTACCAATATTTAGGTGGTCTCTCTTGCTAGATACGACTATAACGAAGTATGTATTGGGTACTTGAAAACAATAACAAAATCAACGAATATTATACCCATATGCGGGATGTAAAAGAAAAATATTGGGGAAGAAAGATCGTTTGTTTGTATATGCCACAATGTAGACTCGCATTGTATATAGCAATATATACATGTATTTTATATATGTATGTGTGAGTGTATATATGTATATGTATGTAGGCATATTGATAAAATTACAGTATGTGTGTTTTACCCTCGTCGGTCGATCTCTTGGTGGTTTTCCTACATTCTTTTTAGTTTTATTTGCTTGATTTCTTTTCATTTGTGTGTTTTAAAATCTATAGACTCGGGTTGCCAGCGGACACTTTGTGACTATACCAATTCAAAAGTCGAGTTTAGTCTTATAAGAGTGATATTGGTGTGTGGATCGCGTTTCGCTGCGTGATGTGACGCCGTTAATATTTAAGTAAAGAAATAATTACAAAGAAAAATAAAGACTTAATAAAAAAGTAAAAATTTAATAAAGAAAAAATTAAAAAGACATAATAAATTAATAAAAAATAAAAACGAATTAAAAAAAATAAAAGAAATTCGCATTTTAATTCATGGAGTAAAGAACCGTTTTCGAAACCTGAAAACCGTAACAGATGCGGCATATTTTTGAAACTTTAGTTAAAAAATAAATTAATTCCATTTTATACTTCGAAAACTGCGTGTCACCAAAACTAAAAATTACATTTTTAAAAAGGGCGTTAAAAAAAAATTATTAAAAAAAATATGACTTCTGCCCTTATTTGCGCGTTGCCTCGTACGCTGCTGTTTTTTTTTTTTTCATTTCTAATCAAGATAATTATTTATTTTTTGTTCGCAACATTTTTATACGTTTTTAATTTAACATAAATGAACACAGAAATAACAACAATCAACAGTTTGCACATCAACGTAGATAAAAAAAACTACAAAAAAAATTTCGAGCCAGAAAAGCAACAAGAAACACACCAAAAAAAAAAAAAAAAAAATACCCGTACATTTTGAGTGTACAGAAATTTACGGATTTTGGTGTATTTGTAAACGAACCGCTAACCAATACCAACAAGATGCTACTTAAAATTGAGCCGCTATATCAAATTATCAACCACCACCATTGCAATACACGCCATCATGGAGGAGCACTACTCACTACTACACACGTAATATTTAATGCAAAAAGAAAACATTTTTAGTTGCCGGCAAACACGAGTTTAGAGAACAGCAAAAAAGTCAAAAAGTGAGAAACATGTGAAAGGCCTGAAGATGATGATGATGGAGATGGTCTCCAAAGCAAATCTGTAAACTCATGCGCAAAATTTGGAGTCGTTTTGGCGTGTGCTTAACAGACGAACAAACACAAATTTTTGAGTGTGTATTTGTGCTTTGCGCACAATAAAAATAAAGTAAATAAAAATACAATATCGATGCAATTTTTGGAGACACCGGGTAAATGGCATCTGCCATTTGCCGTTCATTAAATACATACATAAAAACTTAAATTTGAAGGCGCTGAAGCTTAAATTTGCTAAGAAAGCAGAAAATATCAAAGAAAAATAAATAAAATTCAGTTGTGATTATTATTTGAATTTCGTTGGAGTTTGGAATTTTTTCGAACTTGAGCAATTTTTCGAACATTGAATTAAACGTTTTTTCGAAGTTCGAGTTTTCAAATACAGTTAAAGCAGAAGGGCACATGAAGACGATGTGCATTTGTATTTTTGCTTGCATCTGCTTTAATTTGTTTTAGGCATATCAAATTCGAAAACAAATTTATAATTATCAAGAAAGCATTTACAATTTGAATAAATTGATAATTTTTTGAATTTTGGATAATTTTCGAACATTGAATTGTTCAAAATTTCGATCTTCGATTTTCACAAACCACGGCATTGAAAGAAAGAAGGGAAAGAACGTTTGCGTTTTCGATTGCATCTTTTTCATTTGGTTCAGTCACATTTAGTTCGAAAAATCAAAAAAATCTTATCAAGTTGTCATTACAAATTTTAATTTATAATTTTTCAAAATTTCAAAGTTTTTCCAACTTCGAATTATAAAAATTTCTTCAACTTTGAAATTTCACAATTTACATCGATAAAGAAAAAAAGTATGCATGCGAAAGTATTACTAGTTGTGTTTGCATTTGCTTCAACTTTGTTGAGTCACACCAAGTTCGAAAACAAATTATTGTTTATTGCATGCGGTTAAACTCAAATTTTAAGAGAATAGAGAAAACACACAAAAAGAAGTAATAGAACTCTGTTCCGAATTAATTAAATTTCTGTCAAGCTTTGTGTTATTAATAGTTTTTCAAACATTTTGCAAGTATAAAGCAGGAAGAAAGATACCATAAGCTTTAGTGCTTCGTGTGCTGGAATTTGGTTGAGAGACGCATTCAAACTCGTAAACAAAGTTTGTTATCACTCTGTTTGTTTAATTTTTTTTTTTCGAAAATGTTAGTATTTCAAATTTACAGTTGTGTTTTCGAATACATTTTTTTTTTAATTTTCGAAGTTTAAATTAAAGCGGGAGAACACTTCTGAAAGTAGGCTGTGGTTGCGTTCTTGCATTTTTGAAAAACGGTTAAAATATAAGAAAAACCGTAAGCGCTCAAATTTTGTATACGTTGCCAAATTGCAATCAATTATTTAATTTTGAAAATTTTAGAAACAAAAGATTTTTATGCAAATTTTTTGATAATAATAAAAAAAATAAAATGCTTGAATTATGAGCTTATGAAAGTTTTAGAAACTCGAAGTTTTTTAAGTGAAAAATAAATCGATAGAACTCGGATTCGGAAACGCAGGCGGTTTTGCAAAAATTTTAAATTTACAAAATTTGTGAAAATAACTGATTTGGAAATTGTGAAGATACCTGTAGACATGCTTTTAATTTAATATAAATTAGAATTTCGAAAAAGAAATTTCTTGTTATCACGCAGCCGGATTTTGTTCTTAATCTGAAATTCGCCAAGCAAGTAAGAAATGTGATAGAACCCATGTCCGACTTTAACTGCAAATTTTTTTTACATTTGAAAGTTTGGAAACTGTTCGAACTTTGAATTTTTGCCTTTATTCGAAATTCGGGTTTTCATAAACTTTGCTCAGACATAGTACAAAAGGGCTACATACGCGTACGATAACCTTGTGCGTTTTTACTTTCTTTTGCTATAATTTGTTTGTCATATGCATGCGAAAAATACATAAATGCTTACTTGTAAGTAGCTTTTGTACCTTCGAGTATTTTGAAAGTTTTTGAGTTTTGAAATTTAGAGAATTTTCAAATTTTGAAGGAAAAAAAGTTAATAGAACTTGAATTTCTAAATACTGCTGATAATGTAGGTATAGATATTTTCGAAATTTCGAAGTTTGTAATTTTTTGGAATAAAACTAAATAGATTGCGTGGAATACGGGACATATAATCGTGGTATTTGAGTACTTAATGCGCCACTTATTCAAAATTTTCAATTACCAACGATTTTTTTTTTTTTAATATTTAGCAGTTTTCAGTTCTTTGATTTTGAAAAAAAAAAACATAAAATTTATAATAATAAAATAAAATGAAATAAATATAAAAATTTAGCATTCTGAACAACACTGATCTACAAATAAATAAATATGTATCCATAAAACAGTGCAGAATACTAGTTCTAAGCCTACAAACAACATACATACAACAACGCGTACATACGTATGTACGTCATTTGGAAACTCGATTTATTGGAGACTTTTCCCACATTTATGCGCACACTCTGGTACTTATTTGCTTCCTCCACATCTTCTTTTTCGTCTTCCTGGCCAGTGACAAACATTACTTTCTGACTTACGCTTGAATACTACGGCCGCTTGAAAAATAACGATTGCCGGCTTCTTGTAAACACAAGTAATCGCACATAAAATCTTAAGCGTATACAAATGCATGGAATATATAAACAGAGGTATAACAAAAGTACATAATTAAAAGTACATAAGTAAAAAAATGAGTATGAGCGTATTTGAGAAATGCCTCAAATGTGTCATACGAAACACACAGAGTAACTCAAAGCAACAAATATAATTATTATCTTCGTCATCACCAACAACGTCATTATCAACGTTACACCAACACATATATGTACTTATGTATAAGAGCTCCTCTACTCCACTTCACGTGTCGTCCACATAGTCATCAACTGTAAATCTACAATATTTTCTCACACTGCCTGCCGGGTGACCGCAACAGCAACCGATCGTCACGAATAACAACAAAAGAATATAGTAATACTCTATATATGTATGTATTGTACGTATGTTTCCATGTATGTATATATATATATATATTTTTGCTGATTTTGCTAGTTGGTAACCCTATATGTTTGTATATATATTTTTTTTCATACATACATATTTATGATCGCGTTTCTGTATGTATTTATTGAAATTAATTAGTTTTATTTAGAAATCAGGTATTATTATTTTTTTTTCAAATTATTATTTATGTATATTATTTTGTTACTTATTTGCAAATATCAGCATTTTTTTTAAACGCATACGTCTATCTATTACATACAATATTTATATACAACTAAAATCGGTATTTATTGATGTATTTAATTTGCTTTTCATTATTTCGTGTGGCTTCTCTTAATTACAATCATTATTTGTTAGTATTTTTGTGAAAGCATACCTTACGTGAAGATATTACGAAATTATTTGCTTTGAAAAAAAAAAGAAAATAAATGATTTAACGTTCGTTGATCGTTCGTGTGCGAGCTTCCTTTTGTCTTTTTTCTCTTTCATTCTTTGTTTGCTTATTTTTAAGTTGTTTTTTTTTTATTAAGAGTTTTTATAAATTTTTTTTAGTTGTTGCTTGTTCCCAATTCATACTCCACTCTCTTTATCGTGTCCAGCCCTAAACGCAATGAGAACATCACCGAATTTTCCTGCGACAGTTTTCTCAGCATGAATTCACTTTTGAGTTTGCCTAGTTAAAGACGATGGCGACCAATATAAAAGAAAAAGTGATAGAAGTTAGGTCGGATGTAAACTGTAAACTTTTCGAAATTCTATTGTATCGAACTTCGAAAATTTTTCGAACTTCGATTCTCAAAGAATATGCACACTAAAATAGATAGAAATATGCATACGAATTGCATTTACATTTTTGCTTGCATCTGCCTAGAATTTATGTATTTTTTTTTTGAGATTATAAAGTTTTTCGAACTTTAAATTACTTAATTTTTTTGCACTTTGAATATCTAAAGAGAGAAAGAAATAGTAATACGATAAGTAATTACCTTTTTTCCTGCATTCGCTTAAATTCTTTTGAGTCACATCAATATTCGAAAAATGTATTGCTCTCACGCTGCATGCTCTCAAGCTTCATTTCACCGCAAAAGCAGAAAATATGACAGGAAAAGAACTAGGTCCAATTTTAATTGTAACATTTTCGAAAGTTTTTCGAAGTTCAGAAATTTTTTGAACATGAAATTATCAATATTTTTCGAACTTCGAGGCTGCATATTCATACGCAGATAAATTACAGAGAAACGTGCATGAGCATTTGCATTTGCCTACAATTTGGGTGAGTCATTCAAATTCGAAAAAAAGCTATTGTTATTGAGCTTGTAGCTTTTGCATGCGTAATTTGCCGATAAAGGAAAAAAATATTTAAGAAACATTAAAAGGGCATTGGTCCAATTTTCATTGTAAATCTTTTCACATTTGAACGTTGTTCGAACTCCGAAACTTTTTCGAACTTTCAAGTTATTACAATTTTTGCACTTAGATGTTTGAAAACCTATGCACATATTAAAGTTAAAGGTGTATATATACGATAAGTATTAACATTTTGCTTGAATTTGCTTAAATTTAATAGTCACATAAAATTCGAAAAAGAAATTTACTCTTATCACGCTATCGGCGTTTGCTCTGAAGCTTAAATACGCAAAGAAAGCAGAAAATATGAAAGAAGAGTTGATAGAAGTGAGGTCCGATTTTTATTGTAAAATTTTTCGACATTTTAAATTGGGAAATTTTCGATTTTTAAATTATTACAATTATTCGAACTTCAGGTGTTCATAAGCAATGCCTAAACATAATAGAACGCGCTATGCACTGGATGAGCATTTGTATTTTAAGCCCCTTTACATAAGCAGTTTTTCATATAGTTGAATTTAACTCAATCGTATGCATTATCAGTAGATTGCACGTATTTTTATAGAGAACGGCAGATTCAGCGTACTGTCGTCATCTGACATGAAAAAGTAGCCAACACCCAAATTTTGTTGCAAGAAAAGCATAAGAAGAAGAATTTGACATTTGCTTTGGCTACAGTGCTCTCACACAATTCAAGTGAAATTATTTTTCCCACTCGTTGGTCACTTTTCTTCACAGTTAAAAACTGTAATATAACAAATCAATAGGACACCAAATGTGTTTGAATTTTGTGTGTGAATGGCTAAGTCGAATTAAACTTCAATTGCCAAGTCTGAAGTTCCTTCATATTGACAAACGCAACATCTTGCATGATTGTGGCGATGTTACTGACATGCATAAGCTTGCGTTGAACGCATCTATATGAAAAACTTTATTATGTCCATTCATTTATGGCCATTTGGCTTTCAACTGCTTCAAATTCGTTGTCATAAAAATTCGAATAAGAATTGTGTGCTTGTAGGTTTTTGAATATCCTAAGCTTCAGTTTGATAAAGGGCAGAAAATGTGAAAACAATGATTTATTTAAGTTTTTTGAAATTCGATATCGGAAAAATTTCGCAGAGGTATACTCAGGTGCACGGGGAAATAAAACAGGAATAACATTTTTTGGCATTTGCTTGAGAGACATATCAATTTCGAAAATATCTTATTTTTACTCTGACAGTTTTTTGGAAAATTTTAGTACTTCAATTATTTAAGAAAATTTGAACTCGGATTTTTGAAAAGTTTTAGAATTTCGAAAATTTGTGTCTCGAATTTTGTAGGGATAAATGTTTGAAAATTATTTAAATTTTTCGAAATTCTATTTTGACAAAGATGCCAGTGAGAAGGCAAAGATGTAGGTGAAAGAAAAAAAATAAAACAGACGTACGACAGGTTTTTTTTAAAATTTTACCATTTCCAATCTTAAAAAAAATGGCACATGAATTTTTAAGTGTTTCGAGTTTCGAAAGCTTTACAGTTTTTTTGGCGACATATATTCGAAAAATTTGTTTTAGTAAATAGTTTCTTTCATTGCAATCTTTTAAGCGTTTCGAATTTCGAAAATTTGACAGTTTTCGAGTTTTGAAAGAAGAAAGTAATAATTTCTTATAATTAAAAATTGGAAGAATTCAGGTTGATGAACGCTGAAATTTCGAAAGCAAAATACAGCTATGGATCGTTGTACAAAAAAAAAGACCCTTTACATTTCTTTAGGAAGCTCAAAACTACACTAGGCTTCCGTTTTGATAACAAAACACACGGCCTAAAATAGGCATAGCAAGATTGCTTCAATTAAAAGAAAAAAGTATAGGAAGTCAGTTGTTAAATTAATTGCACTAAGGTGCATTTGTAAAAGAAAGATTGAAAGCTAGCAACCAACAATATTGTGTACCAATTAAAAGTAATGATTTTACAATTTAGAAAGGGTTTCCTAATTATACCCATATTACATGAAGATAACCATCATAGGCGGTTATGACGTTAACAAATTTAAAAAAAAGCGTACTAAAAAACGAAAAAGTAATCGTACTCAAATGGTTATGATATAACATATTCGATAGTTTCAGAAAGTAGATAATCGAGTGAGGGAGCGCTCTAATGACTTTATATTTGAGGTAGAAACGTTTTCAAGCTTTTCTTGAGCGGAAAAATTGATAATTTGGAATTTTTGTTAAGAATCGTTAGCTTAACAAAAAAAAAAGAATCGATAATTTTGTTGGTTGCAACAAAATTGAAGCTATGTCTCAGTATGTAGCTCACATACGACTGATTGTTCGCTGAAAGAAAAAAGCTGGTTAAATTAACCGAATTACGGGTCAGTTCAATCGATATTTCTGTAAATTTTTTTCCCTCGCAAATAGCTGTTGAGTCAACTTCGCATAAATTATTGATTCTGAATGAACCGTTTCAATAGTCAAATCAACAAAAAAAGTTAGTTAAAATTGTTAAAATAACAGATTTCAGTCAACATTAGAATAACAGTGACTGTCGATAAGGCAGACATTTTTGTGGCACGATAGTCATAAAAACAAAGCAGTGAGCGCAAGTTTCTCTTTAAAATTAACTGTTGCATGTGACCAATGAAATCAGTTGTTTTAACAGAAAAATTAGTTAGATTGATTGAGAATCTGTCGATTTTACAGAATATTAATAACTTCAGACTTACAGTTTATCTTCTGTTGAAAAAATTTAACAAATTTGTTTTCTTGACAAGAAAATCGGTTGAATTAACAAAAAAAAAAAAATTAGATCAACTTGACTGAATTTCTGTTAGTTGAAGAACAACAAACCTTATTTGTTGATTTTACTAGCTTCATTTCTTTTGCTGTTCCAAAAAAAGTCTAGGAAATACGTATTCCAACTTCATTACATGAAAATTATGAATAAAGCTCTCTTCGTGTAGAATCGAGCTTTATTTATCTGTTTCTAGTTTTTGAAGTACGGCACTTTCGTCACGACCTTCAGATTTATTATATACACTTTAAGAGCCACCCCCTGATAACACTAATCAATCATTCTTTTTTGCTCAACCTATATTCATAATTTTGAAATGTTTTAATTTTAATTCACTTATAGTAATTAATTTTTTTTTGTTGCTTTTTTTTGGTACGTTAGTGATAACGTATGTTTGTACAGCAGCGAACAACACAATAGCAGTGACAATGTTTATCAAATTTCGTAAATTAAATCCTTCTATTTTTATTTGCGATAATTTAAGAAAGGCCTATATAAATTTTAAACCTTAAACAATGCAAACCAATTACAAAAACATTTTCGAAAAAAATCGAAAATTTGAGAAGCATTTACGAAAATTTCGTACTGTTTATTTAGAGTTTTCAGAATTTTTTTGAGTATGCAGTTTTGCGTTTTAAGTTAGGGGGGTCTCCAAATTTTTCCAATTAAAAAATTTAACTATGCACAGTTTGTACGAAAGAAAATCTACAAATCCTTCGTAAAAAATTTTCGAATCTCAATGCGAATTTTGTGAGACCTAAAACTTGTAATTTGATAGAATAAAATAGGGTGAGCTACAAAATTCCATACTCAAAACCATTCTAAAATCTCTTAACAAAAAGTTCGAAATTTTCGTAAGATTTCCTCGAATTTCCGAAACTTTTCGAAAACATTTACATAAAAGTTTGGTTTGCATAGTTTCAGTAAAAAAAATATTTTTTTTTTTGTCAAAACCATGAAAAAAAGAAGGATTCAATTGAAGAAATTTAATAAAAAATGGCACTACTATTTAATTGTTCGCTGCTGTTTGTATTTAAACGCATACACTCAAGAAAAAACTTTGTATATTATTTTGTCTGATAACAACTAAGGCACTGTAGGGTACGTCAATCGGTTATCATGAACAAATAAAGTCGTGTTTAATCAACTTTTTTCTCTTTAGTGGAATGTCTTTGTGTTTCAGCAGAAAGGGTGTATATGTATTGGTTTAAATTGCTATCTTTTGGTTAATTTTTGCGTTAAGTAGTTTCACTTTTATGTAATTAAAAAAAATCACGATAAGCAAATACAGTTTTTTTTATTTCGGTTCAAGTAAATATTTGTATTTTATATATTTTTGATACAAAAAGGCAAACTTTAAATTATCACACAGTACATTCACCGAAAGAAAACGAACAAATCAGGTTTGTATGTAGTTCTTGAATTAGTAAACATTCAGTAAAATGTATGGCATTTTGGTTAAATCAGCCGAGTTTTTTGTCAAGAAAACACATTTTTTTAGTTATTTCAACAGAGAAAAAACTGTTCCGCTAAAGCTAACAATATTGTGTACAAATTACGGATTCTCAATCCGTCTAACTGATTTTTCTGTTAAAAGAACTGATTTCATTTGTTATTTCAACAGCGAACAAGTTATGCTCACGTCGCTCACTAGTTTGTTCTTATGTCTATCGCGCCTTATGAACAGCCACTGTTATATTAATGTTGACCGAAATCTGTTATTTTAACAGTTTTATTTAATATTCTTGGAGTGACATTAATAATTGTTAGTTAACAGTCAAATTGATTTGATTTTAGCGTGCTACCGAAAATCCTGTGTTCAAGGCCTGGAAAAAGCACCAGCAAAATCTATAGAAAAACGTTTTTTTTATTACTTAAAAAAAAATGTGTACATATTTTATTTTACTTTTAACAGAGTTGTGGCTTACATTTAATGATTTTTTTTTTGTTGATTTGACTGTATATGCGAAATTGATTCAAAACTCTTTGCGATGGATAAAAATTGCCAGAAATACCAGTTGAATTTCTTTCAGTGTACCTACGTTGAACCTTACATTTAAAAATTTTTTGTAGTCATAAGATGCTAGCAATGAATCGGAGTATAAGCTCAGCCTAGTTTCTTGAATATACACCAAGTATATTAACGTTAGGGTATTAATTAATTGGGATATTAATTCTAAGGGACAAAACTGGCACCGTGGACAAACAAGTGTTAAATATGAACTATGAGAAAATAAAAATGCCTATTGTGCAAAGCCTTTAAGTTACGAAATAATGGAAAGCATAATTTATTAGCGCTAAAATACGATACGATAATCAAGCTATATACAGCAGCAAAGAAAAAAATTGCAGTGGCAATTTTCATCACATTTCGCCAATTGAATTTCTTTTTTTATTTTCGTTATTTTAAGAAAAAATTGCTGATATTTGTAACTGTGTAACTAGGCAAACAAAAAATCGAAAAAATTCGACAATATGCGGGAATTTTACGAAAATTTCGAACTTTTTATTTGTAGTCCTTTGAATTGTTTTGAGTACGCAGTTTTGTACCCCAATAAATTTTAGTCTAACAAAGTACAATTTATAGGTCTCTCTAAATTATCATTGATTTATGGCAATTTTTTTTTAATGGTGTTTGATTTTCCTCCATAGAAAGTGTGAAATTTTTTATATGAAAAAAAATCTCAAAACTCCCTTCGAAAAAAATTATCAAAAATTAACTCGAGAACTCAAAATAACATGTGTGGAATTTTCATAAAACTTTCTCGAATTTTCGAGTTTTTTCAAAAACTTGTTTGCGATTTATTGGCGAACTTTCAATTACAAAATTCATAGAAGTTTTTACTTAAAACACCGAAAATAAAAAAGAAGAATTAACTGACGAAAATTTAACCAAATTTCCACCAATTCTTTTTCTTTTCGCTGATGGGTTGAATTTTCGGAAGTGTATCCGAATTTTTCGATGCTGGAATTTGTTATTGGGTTTAACTTTTTTTTGATTGAAATAAATAAATAAAAAATTATGATTTTTCGATATTCGAATTTTTTTCGAATTTCGAAAAAATTCTAACACACTATTTTTCATTTATTCATGCCAACGAAAGCGATGTTAAACCAAAAAAAATTTGACCATCACAAAATTCTGATACACTTCACAAAATGTAACCCTGCTCTAAGTTACTGTAAATTCAGTTGTAAGTCGACTTTAAACAGTCATTCGGCTATCTTTTTGACGAGTACTCCAACATAAAGTCATCATAATTTTAGCAGCTGCTAGGCGCAAAAACAACTGTTTAAATATGACTTAAAGACAAAGTACGCCAGGTCGCTGACACATTCAGCGGATGATGTGTTGACGATATCATTTGCCGTTTCTTGTCACTGTGATTTATATCGCGTCAGGTTTTGCTTATCGTATCGCTAATCAAATATTATGTTTCTTAAATAAGTATATTCAAAAAAGTACGTATTTATTTATTATGAAATATTTAATTTAGTTTCTTTACATACATTATTAACTTCTTTCCACATATTTATTTAACAAAATACTACAAAACAGCAGTGTTCTCAAAAAAGTGTGGAATTACCTTTTCAAGCAGTGCTTTGTATATCATCGATTTATTGCTGCTGTTTTTAGTGGGTGAGGGTCCAGTGTTTTCACATTTCTATTATATTTTGTGACTAGATCCACACTCATTAAAAACGGCAGTGCGCACATATTTCGATCGAGCAGAAGGCAATATTGAAATGCTTAAAGCTGGAGGATGTGTTTTGAATTGTTGGCAAATGAAAACTACGTACCTTCAATGTTTAACTGTTATCTTTTAGAATCTCAAAGTTATGTTGGCAACCCGAATAAAGTTGCGTATTTTGAATGATATTCAATACGTGTATACTTTATGGGCAAACTTTTTACTTTCTTACATTATTTAATTCTGGGGGATTCCGGTTATTTGGCACCTTCTGCTAACGTTCGTATCGCTGAACTGTCCAATAAATAACTCCAATATTCATTATTGCAATATGGTCTTTATTTAGTCTACTTTGGAGTAGTACAATTATACCTCGATATCACGTGCTTAAAAAAGCATATTTAAATCAAACTGATGACTGATACCTCAGCTTCCGCTGCTTTTATACTCTCGGTTTTCTCATTCACACATATATCCTAAGGTCTAGTCATTTCGCGAAAATCTGTTCGATATCAATTGTATCTAATGGTTGGTTATCAGCTATATACATGTATATTTGTAGTTTATGCTTTTCTTATAGCCATATGCGTGTGTATGTGAGAGTAAGTACTTCGGCTGATTACTACATGTGTGTGTTCTTCGTTGCCTTGTACATAAATGTTGCCGTTTTTGTTGTTGTGATTATTTACTAACAGCATAGTGATGATAATGTTTGCCACAATATGTATTTGTAACTTTTTTATGATATTCGCTAGTTGATTTTCCAGGCTTTTGTAGTGGATTTCACCTTGCCATTTTTCATTGTTCTGGAATGACAAAGTACTTCAACGGTAAGTTGAAAACGTGCTTCAGGTTGGTTACTTCCTCATTGCCAAGCATTGGCATAGATATACTACGTGGGCATATTGCTTAGAGGGCTTGGCCCTTTCAATGGCTTATTTAACCTCTGTGGGGGTGATGGTGATGGTGATGAGCGGCACGTCGTATACTTGATATAATGCGCTTTATCGGCAAGCTGTCTCCCTAGGTCGTTCTCTTGCCAGGTCTGTTGCTTCGGAAATTTAGTATGATTTCAGGTATTCTGCCGGCAGGGATGAAGCAAGCAGAATTAGAGGTGATGAAATTTGCTGATTGGTGTATTAAGAGGAGTATAGGCAGGGGCTAAAGTAAACATCGGCTGCAGTTCAACGCTGTTTATAAGTCCTGCACTCAGGATTCAAATGTCTGGCAAGCTGTGACAATTTCCTTCAATTCGAGTGCAGGAGGCTGAGCGCTATTAAGAATGTATTGCTTTATTTAAAAAAAAAAGTAGTTTTTTAGCCGGAGTTTCCCTCTGTTGATAAATTGCGGACGTCGTTTTTTTCAACTTTAAATGAGTCTTCTAGCCCTTCTCTTTTAAGTACTCTGCAATGAAGAATGTTTTTTAATATATTTTCTTTCTTCTTACTTTTGTTTTTTACTTATTAGTTTTTAATTTGTTTTCCAAATTTTTATGATCAGTGCAAAATAAAAAATGTGTTACACTGGTTTAAAAATGAGTTTTATTATAATCTATTTTCTCTGAGTATTGTAACGACTGTTGCTGCTTAATTGTTTTATGCTCTCTTACACCCGCTTCTCCTTTCACTTTGCTCATTTATAAGTCGTTGCTATTTCAAATTTGCTATTTGTATGTTACTAATTTCCGAAATTACTAAAGCTCAAGCTATGAGTTTGTGTTGTCTTCATACCATATACGTACACATACACAGGACCGGATCTAGAATTTTGAGTGCCTGAGACTAGTAGTTTGAGGGGCCCCTATAAATTTTTAAAAGTCTTTGCAAAACCAACAGATGTTGTTCTGCTCTAACTTTGGTTTATCTGAATGACTTTCATGAAGTTTTTATCTCTTACTTCCCCTCTCCCGTTTCCTCTTTATTTTCGTTTTTCTTTTCCTTTACCTTTCCTTTCTCTCTATATCTGCGTATCTTTCTCGCTCCCCCTTTCTCAATCTCCTTCTTCTTCCGTCGTGTTTTTAGGAATCCGAAATATTTATGTAGGCGAAAAAAAGCTTCATAAATTAGACGTTTTCGCAAAGGTCAGTCCCTAGTAGGGGACTCTACCCAGAAAAATAGTGTCCTAAGTACCCTATAATCCAGGCAAAAAGTTACCAATGTCTGCAGTTTCATCTAAAATACGATTTATTTAGAACTGGGCCTGTTCCCAAAAAAATAAAATAAACGGGAACACTCTCTGGGTGTATGTGCAGCTATCTTGGAATTTTAACAAAATCAGCTGAGTGTACTGGGTGGACATTTTTGTATTTAATTTTAATTTTTAATTAAGAAAAAATTTATCACAACAATAATAATGATAAAATAATTATTGTTAGGCCTTGAGCTCGATTCAAACCCGCTATCTTACAAATCAGTAGGCCGATAGAACAACAAAAATTGTTAACGAAATAATTAAATTGACCTTTTCATACAGAGCCACATGCTTCATTAAGCCAACATTTCTCCGCAGCCCAAAAAAAAATATTACGCTTTTACAAAAAATTATTAAAATGGATAACAGACGTTTCCTCCGTAACTTTATAGACAATCAAAATAAAATGCATGCGCAACTCTTTATAGATGTTGCACCTAACCAAATATGTGCATATTTTTGAAAAAGCCATTTTATCTTTTGCTGCAAATGTAGAGTCAACAAACGATTTTAAAGACTTCAGGTAATTATAAGACATAATTATAGCGTAGTTTTGATACATCATTGGCTTGAAATGAAGTACGAGTCTAACCGAGGTGTGTTCTCAGAGCCACATCACGGCCCTAATCTATGTAAATCCCACCCTATATATACATTTTGTTGTTTCTTTTTTTTCGCTTGAATATTTTCCAAGACGTTCAAGGATCAGCGCACACGCTAAACTCAATTCAAGACGAGTCAACGTCTTACGCTCTCGACTGGCCACTATTTCTTTAGAGCCGCTTCATGACTTCACAGCTTCTTCAACATAGAAACGAATATGTTTGTTGGTATTGTATGCGCCGTATATTTATTATAGTATAAATGTTGGTGCTACTAATTGGGATCATTGCCCATGTGTAGATATCTAGTAGTTGGATTTTTATTCAAAGACTCCACATCATGTCGATTATGGTTATTGTTGATGTACGTGCGAGTGTTGATCGTGCAAAACGCATTGAAATTTTTCCAATTTATTATGGTAATTTTTTTTTATTCACTCAATTCAGCCTTTATGTATATTTTTCTGGTATACAATATATATTTATCCGATTTATTGAGTGCTATACGTCTGTTTTATCATAAATGCGATATCAGTTCTCTATTTCCTATGCTTGGTTCTTACACTTTTTCTTTGTTTAGATTTTTTGCATTGTAAACTAAAACGTTATGACATTTTACCACATTTTAGCAATTTGAGACGCTCCTATTATAGATTCCTTCACATTATATCAAAATTAACCATCTCTTATATATAAATAAATATAGATAAGCTTTGAAATGCAAACAATTGTTTTAAAAGCAGAGCTTACTGTGCTCAGTTATAACGTTAAATCGATATTTATCCACTTTATTTTATAATATGTATAGATGAATGCCCTTCCTCCTCGATAAGTGTCCCCTTTTTATTTTCCTCCCTACGAGCGAGGACGTTTACGACATAGAATTTCCATTACAATATGCTTTCTAGGAGCTTTCTCAGATATTTTGTGTTGTGTTTCTCTTATAGCACTCCTCCTCCCTGCTCACGATTAGTCCCATTCTGAATCTTATATCTGCAGTAAAAAAGACTGAATCCAAGTTTTCAGCGTTGATAGCTAACCCGACGCGAGATTATCAGGCATGCACAACTCGAAGTGTCTGATGCAATGTGGAGCTAATTGGTTATCAGGTATTTGCCTCTTATAACTCACGTGTCTCTAGTCGCACCGCTTCAGCAGTTGATTGATTACCGGTGTCCACAGCAGTGGTGATAATATTTCGTAGCCTGACATATGCGCCATTGTGACGAAGTGGTCTTCGCTCTGTTGATATCATGTTTATAGGTCGTCAACGTATGCCCATACTCGTCGTCAGTCTCGCGACTATATCTCCCAAAGATATGACTTCCCTTAATTTCGCTGTTTTGCTAGTTCATTTTATGTACGCCCAAAAATTTGTTCATTTTACTTTTTTAGGGTTGTGGATTTCATATTTATAGGTTCTAAACAGATGTCAGAGCTCGCTTTTTTCTGAACTTTCACCAGATTAAAAATTGCCATTTCATCATATCGACTGCTGAGTGGAATATCAGCCTATCTCGGCTGCCGTTTCGAAAACGCCCTATTTTAGAAAATGTTTGAATAACGCTCAGAATTTGTTTCAAAAACGTCCTATCTCAGAACTCGGTTGAATCGGTTGAAGAATGCCCTAACTCAGAATTTTCGGAGGTGGGTAGATGGCTGTTTTAAGGTATAGCTTTTCAGAATGCAGTGATTGGTTCACGCGACTTGAATCATGCATAAACCTAAACAGCCCCAGAAGCTAATTTTTGTTGTATAGATCTTAACTAGATTCAGTTTTGTTGTAACTGCATAAAACACTCGGTAAAATTTTAGGGAATTGGTGCTAAAACAAGAATCCGTGACTTTCAGACTATGTCATGTATTAAAGTGAAAGGTGACTTGTGTCACACTAATTTTTGCTCAGACAATCAAGTATGAACAAGTGCTCACTTTTCATATTGCGATTCTATTTGTCTCGAACTCGAGCACATATAGAGTGCTACACTGTATCAACTTGTTAATGTATGGATCTTAAATCCAGATTGTGAAAAAACTAGGCTAAATCTAAGAAGGATCTCATTTCAAACCTAAATATGATGAATATACATTTTTCGGATTTGCGAAACTTTTTAAAACTCACAACCCAACGAAACCAAATTTTGATGAGTTCAAGTATGAAAATTTGCAATTATTATTATATTTATACAAATAATACACCCTAGACTAGGTAAGGGTGTGTTCAACGCAACATACAAAGAAAACGTACAAAAAACAATGTGCACATGTATGAGGTTTATTGTTGTTACTTGGCTCTTCTTTCTTTTTAACGTATTTTCTACTCGTTGGTTTCTTTTCAGTTGTATTCGGTGCCCTTCCTCTCAAGTATCTCTCAAGATCAACTTTGACTCATATACTTTGTGCATTCGCCCTTTGTAAGGACGTTTGTCTGTTGATGTGTATACCTACGCCCTTCAGTTTCTGTATTTTCTCATATACCACGCTGAATAAGTGTGTCTTTATTATACCTAAATATAATGATTTTTTGTTATTATGTATTATATACAGACGTACGTGATCATATTCGCTGTGTGTATTCATATGACCCGAAGTATTAACGTTCGAAAGTAAAAATTCTTAACATTGTTCTCCTTTTTCATTAGTGATGCCAATTATTGGCATAAATTGAGAAATTTCGGTACTTTGGAATTCTGTATAGGATTTCTTGTGAAGAACTACAACCTTTTACTGAAATTCTGTTCTATAAAGACCCTATCACTACAAAAAACATCTAAGTATTAAGCACTATTAAATTAAAAAAAAAGAACTTAGATACAGCAGCGCACACGCAAATAGCAGTGGCAATTATTATCGAATTTCGCCTTTTAAATTCTTTTTTTTTTTCTTTTTTTCTATAATTATGAAAAAACTTCCATGAATTTTGTAACTTAGGCTACACAAACCAATCTCAATAAAAGTTTCAAAAAAGTTCGGGAATTCGAGAAAATTTCGAACTTTTCATTTACAGTTTTCTGTCGTTTTTTTCGAGTGTGTATACATTTTTTATTTTTCTATTTTGCAAATAAATTCGAAAGAATACTCCTAAAATTTTGAACTTTTTATTTACAGTTTTCTTAATTTTTTTTGAGTATGCATAAATTTGATAGTTGAAACTATACACAACAATCTTAAGGTGTTGTTTTATTGACCTATTGATAAATGATTCAAGGTTCGATTCGAGCTCAAGGCCAGAACAATAATTTTTTTCAATGATAATTATTGTTATTTTTTAATTTTTCTATAATTGAAAAATTGTATTTTGTTTTTGGAATAGTAAGTAGAAAAAGTTTCAGACAACCTGCCATAGCTGCGCAGATAGATCCATTTCGAAGGATGCCTAAGCCTTCATCATCAGTACGCTTTAGGCACGCTGCGCTAACCATTTAGCTATACAGCGGTGGTTTGTTTGACTGACAAATTGCTACTTCTACTCCTTCTTACCAACTATATTTATTCAGTGTTGCGGTTTCGAAAAAATTCTTAACTTCGAAAAAAATCGAAGTTTTGAACTTTTTATTCAGAGTTATTAAATTTTTACCAGTATGCATACATTCTGAGGCGGAAACTATGCACACAAATTTCAAAAACGTTTTCCGAAAAATTCGGAACTTCGAAAAAAATTTCGAATCATTTATTTAGAGTTTTCGGAGCAAGTAGTTTTTGCAGACCATTCAAGTGTAACAAAGTACAAGTTATAGGTCTCTAGAAATTCGCATTGATTTTTGATAACTTTTTTTCAAAGGGGTTTTCAGATTTTCTACCACATTAAAGATAAAATTATGCTTAATTTGTATGGAGCAAAATGTGCAAAAATCAATGCAGTTTTTGAGACACCTCTAACTTATACTTTGGGAAACTAAAATTGATTAGCCTACAAGGTGCTTGTTCAGACAATTTTAAATATGAAGTTCGAAATTTATTTTTGATGTTTCGATTTTTTTCGAAAACCATTTTTAGTCTCGTATGTATAGTTTCAGTTACAAAATGTATGGATTTTTTTCTTAAAATATTGAAAATGAAAAAAGGAAAATTTAACTGACCGAAAAATTCCCCTGCCATTTTGGTGTTCGGTGCTGTATAGATGGAATGCTCTCGAGCAAGGCTGATGTAGTGAGGTTTAACATAATATCAGACAATCCATGACAAAAACACCTACCAGATATAACCGTTTTTGATATTATTGACGTTTTTCCGCAATGAAAATAATTTACAATTTCTCAGTTGCGCACATAAACGTTTAGGTTTTTTTCAAACAAAAACAAATAGGAATATCGATGGAAGCGCACACTTGTGATAAGTGATAAATTTCAAGGTTTTCAGGAGAGGATATTTTGTCTTTTAGAGGCGATTGATATTTAGGCGAACATATATTTACACTGGCTTCTGAGCCATCAGTATTGATAACTCGCTTAAAAAAATGCACACTAGGTAGGCATGATGCTGAAGTTTCAGAAAGTGTAGTTAACTCAGTTTTGGTCAAATAGGCACTTAGCACAAGTGTGCTCTCACCCATCGATATATTACTTTGTATATTTTTAGAAATACTTTTGTTTCGAGATAATTTTTTAGAAAAAAAAGTCATGGCCGACTAGAAGAGAGAACGGTTATACCTTGTAAGTTAAATGAGTCAAGAAGCCCAATGTTTTGTTAACAGATAACAGGCCTTCATATCCGTATATCAAATTATTTACGTTAAGTTACCATCTTACACACATTTGTTTCAATTAGATGAAAGAAAAAATGCTTGACGAACTTTCTGAAGTTGAATTGTAAATTTCTGAATTTAAATTGGAAATTCTGAACTTGAAATGTAATTTCCTGAACTTGAATTGAAAATTCTGAACTGGAATCAAAAATTTCTGAATTTGAATCGTAACTTTCTGAATTTAAATTGCAAATTCTGAACTCGAATTGTAATCTTCTGAACTTGAATTGTAAATTTCTGAATTTAAATTGAAAATTCTGAACTGGAATCGAAATTTTCTGAATTTGAATCGTAACTTTCCGAATTTAAATTGCAAATTCTGAACTTGAATTATAATCTTCTAAACTAGGATTGTAAATATCTGAACTTGAAATGTAAATTTCTGAACTTAAACTGGAAAAGGTGTAATTAGTTGATAAGTAGTATAAAAATAAGCACGTCTGACTTTTTTCGGCCATTGCCTTATAGTTAACTTTTTCAAAGAAAATAAACAAATAATAGTGCTTGTTAGTTTAACGGAAACCAATTTATACTAAGCTTGTCGGCAGATCGATTTCCTGCTGGGCGTTTATTTGACGTGCGATTTTCAAAATTCATACCAAAACCTGAGACTTGGAAAGCTTTAAGCTTCTAATGTCTTTTTAAAATTCGTTTTGTTGTGTAGATTTTCCAATAGTGTGGATAACTGATGTATCGAAAATCGACACTGATGATGGCGCAACGCGGAAACCGGTTTGTCTTCAAAAACGGAAAATCGTCCCGATATACATACATCTTTTTAAAATACACACTTTTACGTTTTATTCGAACCAAGTTATTCTTCCGGGATTGCTTCTCACTCCACTAGAAGATAGTGATCCAACGACTTTCGACTTACAAAATGAAACGAGATTTATGAGTTCCTACGTTTTACTTTTGTACAGCTTCGTTCTGTGTTTACTTACCACGTTATGTATGCATCATATATTTTTATACATGTGTTTGTACATAATTTTCATTACTGTTGGTCATCTTTGTATACCCATTTACCCATTTGGTGTGTAATTCTCATTTGTGGCGGTACGCCGCCCAGTGGGCTGGATTTGACTTTCAGTGGACTCAGGGAAATGAAAAAAATATTAGTTAATAACACAAAAACTTTGATGGGGACCGATTTTAAGTATAATTACATGACGTCTTTATATATGAGTATTTTTTCATAAAGTCTTAAACAAAAAAGTTATAGCAAATAAAAAAATTGTATGTATGGGAAAAATCACATTTTTACCGCTAACTCATTTTCCTCACATTTACTCAAAACTTCATTAATTTATTTATATAGTTAGGGTTATATACTAAGCAATGTACTCGGTTTCATGGTTCGTAAAGGTTCGCGTGTTTTTTTTTTTTTTTGTTTGTTTGTTTTTTGTTTTTAGTATTGCGAATCACTTTTTAATTCTGGGTAATATTTAAAAACAAAAATATTTTATAATTCATTTAATTTGTTTATATTGAATTTGCATTTAACAATCCAAAAAAGTTTGAAATCAAAAATTTAGCTATTCCAGCTTGTTCGTTAATTTTTTTTATATGATGCTTACTATTCCAGCTTGTTCGATAGTACCAAAAGAGTAATTAAAGAAATTTCCAAATATACATACATGTATATGACCAAAATAAAAACTAAAAAAAAGAAAACAATTTTAATTATTTTAAGTAAATGTTGCGTTTCATATGTAGTATGAATATTCATAACCAATTAAAATTGAGAAACTAAAATATTTAGTTTTCTGTATCATAGTCGAGGTTTTGCGGTAGGAGTAGTAGAGATTTCACTTCTTCGGATACTTCCTCATGTTTACTAGGTAATTTCGATCTCCTCGATGAAATAAATGGGTCAGAAATAACTAACAAATTATTTAAAATGTCCTCATTTGTGGCTTTGCGGCTAATTTTTCTTGCATGATCCCGACGATATCTTTATTTCTGGATTCAGCGGCTTCTTCGGACAACTTTCCCAGAGGGATGGAACCAAAATGCTCTATTATTGAAGCTCCGTGTACTAAAATTTTATGTACATTTGAAGGCAATACCATTCATATAGTTCGACGTAAACTCGAATGGTTTCTCTGGCGTACATGTTGAACTTTTGTACATTTACTGGACACCCACATGAAAGTGCCCCTAATATTATAGAAACTCTTTGAATGAGATTCGCTAACACCAGTTATAGAGGCGGTAGTTTTAATGTCAACGAAAAATCGTCTAGCGGTATTTCCATCATTCGTTGTACCGTGCCCTTGCTTTACCACGTCTACCAATAAACCAGTCTGAATGGTAAAAATTATTTTAGTGAAACCAAAATTGCCAAAATTGGAAAAAATACCTAGATGTACACATATGCTCGTTAGGGTATGTCGATATGAAACCCGGTTACTAAAAGTGTCATAACTTTTTTAAATTAGGTTTTACGAAAAAATAAATTATGGAAAAAGATCACAGAATACTAAAATGTACATTTAAAGTCCTAAGTCCCAAATTTTCAATTTCGTTCCACTGTGCGCCGGTTGTTATTTTATGTACCTTTTCTGAGCTCATACTCCCCATACATATCCTCTGCAATAATTTCCTTCTACACATCAAAACTTGTTTCCTTCTTTCATTTGCTTCCTTTAGATTTTATATATTATTGTTATTTGCTCAGATATTTATTTCGAATTTTTATTTTTATTTTTCATATTTGTATTCCATTTATATTTATTTGTACTTTTGTATTTGTGTGTGTGCGCATTTTGCAATTGCACGTCAATTATTTGACTGGGCCATGATCAAGCAAGCGATCAAGTGACCGGCTGGTGACTTGCTAGTTGACAAGATTTGTAAGCTTAATGTGTCGTCTTCAATGCATTTTGCCGTTTGTAATTTCTCGTAATATTGTTGTAAGCATTTTTTTGTTACTGCTTGTGCTATTTATTGCATTTTGCTTGCATATTTGTTTTTTCCGGAGTCCATCGCGTTGGATAATTAATTTTTATATGAAAATATACAAGTGTAAATATAGACGGGGGGACTAAAGAAAGTTCGCTTAGGTGTTCAAAAAACAAAACAAAAACTAACAAAGGAACAAAGTAATTTTCATATTTGTTCCTGATCAACGTCTTTAAGGGTTGCTGCTGTCGGCCACAAAGATAGCTTGAACAATGGTTTGGTTTTCGAATTCTACTTATAGATATACATATGTAGATGGTCGAGTTCTCGAAGGTTCTCCAAAAATGAGATTTCGGTGCAAAGTCATTCTACTACAGCAGTTTGCTAAACAATCCAACAGCAGGTTCCCCACGTTTTCTTTCGACCGTAAAGCTGCAACAGGTGGTGTTGTATAAAGTCTCATGATCAGTGAGTATCCTAACTAATGTGAATTTTTTTCTATTAATCTTTATAGTGGATGAAAGTTTTTTATCGAATATATTTTTAAGATGCCTTGCGGTCTAGAATCACCACCAGGATCTCATTTTCTGATAAACTAAACGAACAACACACAGCTTCACTGCCTTCCACCACCCATAGATAGGACGGTCGAATAACCGCCTTGTCTCAGTTTGTGTCACTTGAGGCTTCAACAGAGTCACAGTGACGTTATCGGTGAAGTACATCCACCATAAGTGCTACTTCTATGCATAAAAATATTCGCAATTATGTACTTCGAGAGAGTCTGTAAATGCGATGGAATATTTAAAAAAAAATTCTTGTTGCTTTTGACTAGTGTAAACAGATACTTCAAAAAAAAAATTGTTATGCAGCTGACTTTTGTTGGTCAACTTTGTTTTCATGCAATCCTTTGTCCCAATTGTGATCTTCGTGGTTACTTCCAAACAGTGTGTATAATCGTTGAAAATTTATCTCAATAAATTTCCTGTTGATTGTCGAAATCGACTAGTGTACACGGATCGTGCAACTATTGGTTGCAACTTTTGTTGATCCATTTTTTTTCTTACAACTCTTTTACATTTAAACGAGCGCGTAAATTTTTTGTAATCAATTTTGAATCAACTTCTCATGCAAGATGGGATTTGCCTTAATTGCTTTGTATATATGAAGACATTTATTTGAAGCAATTTTTTAATTTAATTTATTTAATAATTTGGGAAAAACTTTGAAAATTTTATTTCAACAAAAGATTAGCTAACTCAACGATCTTTGGTTAGTACCGTCGCTGATGGTATATATGGAACTGCAACAAAAGTGCATTCACGTATCGTTGGCTTAGAGTGCAAACCTGCTAAGACCATATTTTTCAAAAATTACTTTTTGATGCGGTTTGATAGAGCAGGTGCTTATGCATCAACCTAGCACAACAGTAACAACAAATATTGGCCACACACAAACAAATCAACTTTATGATGAGTTCACTTTCTATGCTTCCGCTGAAAAATTTAAATAGTTTTTGGCCTCTCATGAAAAATTTGTTTTATGTCGATTAGCAGCTTTGTACTCTAAGCCGACGATATACATATTAACATACATAAGAACATATGAATCTTTTGTGCTATTGAAAGTGTAGAGATTGATTACTTTTCCTCATTTCATTTCAGTGCCCCTCTGAATACTTTTCCTTTATTTTATTCAAATCTTTAAATAAGTCGGCTTTTCTGTTACCGATTTTTTCTTATTTTATTGCATTACAAGCGTATTCCACTCATTTGCTTTTGTATGCATTTTAGATTATCGTTCTAAATGACTTGTTTTCATCCATCAATGCTTTTTTTAACTTGTTTTTTTTTTTTTTTGCTTTTATGTCATTCGTTTTTGTTCTTTGTTTCTTTTTTTTTGTAATTTCTGTTTTTGTTTCGCAATCGCTGATTATATTGACTTTTGTTGTTCAGTATTGTATCGCTGCTTTTACCATAGGCACGTAGAATTGTTTACTGCATTAATAATAAAAAAGTACAGTAGCGAACAGAAAAATAGTAGTGACAATGTTTATCAAATTTTTCAACTAAATTCTTCTATTTTTTACTTTCGTTATTTAGAAAAAAACTTCTATGAACTTTGTAAATGAAACTATGAAAACCAAACAGGTTTTTGAAAATTTCGAAAATTTCGAAATTTTTATTTGGAGCTCTCTAAATTTTTTCGAATATGCGGTTATGTAGCCCAATCAATTTTAGTATAACAAAGAGCAAGTTATAGGCCTCTCAAAATTTGCATTGATTTTTGAGAATTTTTTCGCGAAGGATGTTTCAGATTTTCTTCCATATAAAAAAAAAAGAATTTTCAGACTTTGTATGGTTCGAAACAACCTTCGAAGAGAAAAGTCTCAAAACACAATGCGAATTTTGAGAGACATTTAGACTTTACGTTGTCGGACTAAAATTGATTGGGCTACAAAACTGTATACTCGAAAAAAAATGTTTTTTTTTTTTTTTTTGAGAAAAAGTTCGAAATTTTCGTAAAACTTTCTCGAGCTTTCGAATATTTTTAAAAACGGTTTGAAATCGGTTTGCATAATTTCAGCTACAAAATTTACAGAAGTTTTTTCTTAAATTATCGAAAATAAAAATTTAAAAATTGGTAGCAGCCGTGGTGTGATGGTAGCGTGCTCCGCCTACCACACCGAAGATACTGGGTTTACTCTCCGGGCAAAGCAACATCAAAATTTTGGAAACAAGTTTTTTCAATTAGAAGAAAATGTTTCTAAGCGGGGTCGCCCCTCGGCAGTGTTTGGCGCGCACTCCGAGTGTATATCTGCCATGAAAAGTTTCTCAGTGAAAACTCATCTGCATGCAGATGCCGTTCGGAGTCGGTATAAAACAAGTAGGTCCCGTCCCGCCAATTTGTTGGGAAAGATTAAAAGGAGCACGAGGCAAATTGGCAGAGAATCTCGGACAAAAATCTCTTCGGAGGATATCGCGCCACACATTTATTTTTTTTCAATTGAAGAAGTCTGATAAAAATTGTCAATGCAATTTTTTTGTTTGCTAGTGTACATACGCATAAATGAGTAATCGACTTATACTTATCGGCTAATTTTTTTTTAACTCTCTGAAGTTATTTCAAACTGTCTAACATTTTCGAAGTAAATTCTGTTCTATTTGTTTTTATGTTTAGTGCTTTAATTAGCAGATCTGGACAACTATCGTTTGTAGTATCGATAGTGTTTAATTTTTTCGTTTGATAACGGCTGCCGTGGTGTGACGGTACCGTGCTCCGCCTACCATACTGAAGATCCTTGGTTAACATCCCGGACAAAGCAGCATCAACATTTTAGAACCAAGTTGTTTCAGTTAGTGTACTTCTGCCATGAAAATCTGTCACTGAAAACTCATCTGCTTTGCAGATGCCTTTCGGAGTCGGCATAAAACAAGAGGGACCTACTTGTCCCGCCAATTTCTAGGAAAAATTAAAAGGAGCACTGCGCTAATTCGAAGAAAAGCTCAGACTAAAATCGCTTTGTGCGTTATCGCGCCTTACATTTATTTATTTTATTGATGACGAATTAAAACTGCTAAATTGACGACTAAAACTCTTGAGACAATTTTTATTTAATTATAAACACAGATGAAATAGTTCCGTTGCAGGCAAGAGAAGAATATACAATTCAGATTTCTTTTGATTTTTTGATAACCATTTTTTCGCTATTTGGCATCCAAAATCCTCAACTCTTCATAGCAGTCATTTAAATTTTTCAGCTTGTCTACATAAATAGCATTTTTTGTCAGATTTGCATTATATAAATACTCATACTTAAGCTATTTTTCTGCATGTCAGCAATTATTAGTACAATTCATTTCAAGTTTTTTCTACAACATTTTTATATCATTTTTCGACCATTAACTGTTAACACCTCATAATCCATTATGCCTATTCACAATTGCTCATTGTTTATTGCTTTTGATGTTGTCGTTCCTCGTCATCGTCAAACCATACATAGTATGCAGTTTGTCCAATTCGTTAGCGTGTAAGCGTTAACCAAAGTTTGAGTGACTAACGCACAACATCAAAAATTAAAAAAAAAAAAAAACAAAAAAAATCTAAAAATAAGAAAATGGAAATATTTAATCTGCAATTATTTTGATATCACAGACAGTTTGTTACCAATTAAGTGTACAGGTGTCACAGCATTTCTCATGCAATAAATTTAGTTGTGACTTGAATATGCATTTGTTGTTGTTGTTGCTGCATGACCAGTGAGTGACCTGATTGTTAGTTAACATTTCATACTTGTATACCTTACTTACTAAACTTAGACAGCGCGCGCGGTGTATCAGCTTAAGGCCTCATATGCAGTTTGTGTGTTAGATGCAATGCTTGAGTTTGATACAGCAGCGAACTGAAAAATAGCAGGGGGAATTTTTAGCGAATTTCGTCATTAAAATTGTTCTTCTTTTTTATTGTCGGCATTTTAAATAAAAATTTCTATAAATTTTGTAATCGGAACTATGCAAACCAATCCCAAAAATATTTTCGAGAAAATTCAAAAAAATTTTAGGAAAATCTCGAACTTTTTATTTGAAGCGCTCTGATTTTTTTTGGGTATGCAGTTTTGTAACCCAATCAATTTTAGTCTAACACAGTGCAAGTTAGAGATCGCTCGAAAGTTGCATTGATTTTTGAATATTTTTTTTTTCGAAATGCTCTAGATTTTCCTCCATACACAGGGTGAATTTTTTCTTCTTATGTGGCAGAAAATCTGAAACACCCTTCGGAAAATTATTATTTTTTTTTAAACAATGAGTGTTTCGCCAGAACTATAACTTGTATTTTGCAAGACTAGAATTTGACAGGCTACAAACTACAAACTCGAAAAATTCAGAGAACTACATAAAAAAACGAAATTTTCGATCGTGACTGTGTAAACGGACGGATCATCATAGGGAGAAAAGATATTGAAGAGATTAGAATTGAAGAGAGCGCCTGAGAATTCGACTTCTAATTTCATTCATAATTTTTTGTTAAATGTTTTCTGAAACCATGCCTGTAAAAAAACCAAAGAGCTTAAGAGCTTGAAGAGCATTTGAATATTAAAAAAAGTTTAACTGTTTAATTTGGCTCAAATTGCTCAGATAGAAAAACCCCCCTCCTCCCCTGAAACAAATGTTTCTTTAATCTCTATGGCACACAGACACCTTTTACGATTGTTATGTTATTTTTACTGAGACCACTCTCAAAATGGTTTCCTGCGCTAAAAACTAGCCCAGGTTAGATGGCGAACCTACTCAGTGATATTTTTATAAAGAAATGTATGTATAATACCCTTTGTCTGATATCCACTCTTATACTGAGTGCATTTAATTTATTTTTGAAAAAACTCCTGTCACGTGGCAACATTGTAAAAATTCCTAAGAAGTAATCACCACAATAGAGAGCTTAAAAAGTAGCGTATTACCAGTATACCAAATTTCATACCAAAAGGTCGATCCGTTTTCGACAATTAGCTGATAATGAAAGAATTAAATTTTGTAAAGTTGGGTGGCAACCTTACTTAGTCATATGCTATTTAATTAAAAAAAATATATATGCTATTTAAAAAAAAATTGGCAACTTTGTAAAATATTCAAATAGTGGTGGATATAACGAAATATATATAATAAAATTCGAGGGTACAGTAGGTGGTAACCCCAGTTAAAAATTAAATTCCTCTAGTCTGAAACCCTTTCTGGCATGTCTCATTTACTTTTAAACAAATAAGTGACAACCTTGCAAAGAAATACACATTTGTAGGGTAACAACACCTAAGTAGGAAAGCTTAAAATATAGCTTGCGAACTATTTATAAAATTTCATCTAAATGAGTTAAGTCGTTTTCGAGACAGCACCAGATAGATAAAGTTGACATACATATAATACATAGGTGGTAACACTCTTAAAATATTACTTTTAAAACACGGCTTAAAACACCATTCGTTTGATATCCATAATGGCATATCTGCTAAACGTTTTTGTTTTTTTCAATGTTCGATTCGAGCTCAAGGCCAGAACAATAATTTTTTCTAATGATAATTATTGTTATTTTTTAATTTTTCTATAATTGAAAAATTGTATTTTGTTTTTGGAATAGTAAGTAGAAAAAGTTTCAGACAACCTTCCATAGCTGCGCAGATAGATCCATTTCGAAGGATGCCTAAGCCTTCATCACCAGTACGCTTTAGGCACGCTGCGCTAACCATTTAGCTATACAGCGGTGGTTTGTTTGATAAATTGCTACTTCTATTCCTTCTTACCAACTATATTTATTCAGCCTTGCGTCATCTGTTGCAAATCACTGATAATGCTGGATTTGTTTATTGTCTATTATAGTGTACTCTCTCCTAACGGACACCGCTCATAAGCGGGCACCTCTCATAAACGGACAATTTTTTCAGTACCAAAAAAATCCTTAAGCATTTTTTAAGTTTTTCCCTTTTGAGCGGCCAACCCTCCCATAACAGGACGCGGAAACTTGCCTTTTACCCCAAAGAGCTTTTTAATTTCCCGGACAGCTTACAACAGTTTTTTTTCATTTACTCTTTACCATATTTGTATGGCTGTTGCTTATTCACTAATATGTGCATGGATGTGGGGGAATCCCCTAAATACGAAGAACCTGTTTTCAATACAGTAAACAACATAAAAATGTATGTACCTATTGCATACACGTAGTTAGTATCTTCTTGTGTGTCTACGTACGTGAATCGCAATGCCTAAAGTAGTGTTGAGTATTAAAGACAAAGTTAATATCATTGAAATTCATAAGAAAGAAAAACTAAGTGTACGTGAGTTGGCAAAGAAATGTAAGATTAGCAAAACGCAAGCTGCTAGCATTATCAAAAACAAAGAACAAATTTCAAGTTTGTGGGACACTGACGTCAACCCGGAGAGAAAAAAAGAAGTCTGCTGAAGTCCAAAGGCCTTAATATTGATAAATTGTGCTACGAATGGTTTGTGAAGGCTCGAAATAAGAGCATTCCTCTGTCAGGCACACTTATAAGGAGCAAAGCTAAAGAAATTGCAGTGAGACTCAATTACGACGATTTTAGTGCATCATCCGGCTGGCTGGAAAGGTTCAAGAAACGTCACAACATAACTTTCCGTAAATTATTTTGAATATATTGTACACAAAACTTTATTCATTAATTTATGAACAAAGCTTTAAGAACCTCCTAACTCAGTCTTATTTGTATGTATTAATATTCTTGTTTTGGAAATAAAACTGTTTAAACATTCATCAATAATACTTTCTCATAAGCGGATACCTCTCATAAGCGGATAAATTTAGCAGTCTCTTAGCTGTCCGTTTAAGAGAGAGTACACCGTACTTTGTTTGACAATCCCAAAAACAATTTTTGTTTTTTATTGTAAAAACGTCCTAATTTGCAACGCCCAGAGGAGCTTAACATTTAAGCTAAAAATTCAATTTCATACAAATGGATTAAATAGTTTTCAAGATGATGGAGATATGTGCATATAGAAAAATATATAATGAAAATATTGGGTAATTCTAGGTGGCAACCCCACTTACAAATATTTTTGTTGAAAGACGTCATGAAACACCTTTCGTTTTATTAACATTGTTATGTTAGCATTTCTCAGTTTATTTATTTTTAAAAAATTTCAAATAGGTGGCAACCTTTTACAAGCAAACTCAGTTTCAACACCCAGCTAACATTTAGATTAGACTATCGCTATTTGCTCGACATTTTTTTATATTATATTTCTATAAATGTTTTGTTCAATTTCTTGCTCTAGTTTAATTTTTCACTTCGATATCAAATTTAGGTAAAAAATCGTCGTAATATGTGTATATTTCGTGCTGCCATTAATTTGCACAGCGAGTGTATGTCATTCGTTTATAGGCCACTAAATTTGTATGCTATAGAGCACTTTTTTAATTTTTTTTCTGATTTATGCTTTTGCCTTCACCGCCTAAAGTGCTTTTCCATGTGGCGATGTTATTTGTTGTTTGTGATTTAAAAAAAAAAAATTTTGCCGCGCTTTCGTACATTTGCAAAAACCTGTCAACAACTTGCTAACCAGTTTTGCTTCGTTGGGTGCTATTTGGTAATTTTTTGTGTGCACTTTTTGTGCCGTATTACTTATTGATGTGACAGTAAATTTGCCTTTCTAACATTACCCAAACAAAATTGGTATAGTACTGTTCCTAATATGTATGTATATACCCATTGCCCATATAGCAGGGACAATTGTTTTACCCACAGGCTTCTTATTTGCTTTGTTCCTACACTAACCATTCGTTTGACTTGCACGACAAATTTTTAAAACAGTCCGTAATAGCTGCCTGCCATTCCTTAGCATTTTGTGTATGTTTGTATGAGCACCTGTTGCTCGACGCTGCACATTGGGGCAATAAACCTATTTTTGTGAACACAAACCAATTAATACGCAAAACAAGCAAAATATTAATGATGCTGCCGCTACACCACATCTTTTTAATGACTAAAATTTTATATAAAAATGGACCTAAACAATATAATAAGTCAAATTATATAGTATGATACCGGTTCTATATTTTAACCAACCCATCATATTGAAACTCGTACTTTACATCAATTCTCGACAAGCTCAATAAAAAATTAACTTAAAAGTGTTTCCATCTAATACTACTGAAGACTGGCCAGTATCACCTCATCATCATTCTACATTGAAAGAAAAATACTGGTAAAATCAACCGAAATACGGGTCAATTCAACCGAAATTTCTGTCAATTTTTATCCATCGCAGCAAGATGTTAAATCAACTGCGCACAAATCGTTGATTCGTAATTGACCGTTTTAGTAGTCAAATGAACAAAAAAAGTTGTTGCGACAGCTATGTACGAAAGTACCTATGTTGCGGCATTTGGAAGGCAGATGGGTTTTTACTGAGATCGTTTCATGGCAGAAATACACTCGGAGTACTTGCCGAACAGTGCAGAGGGGCGACCCCGCTTAGGAAAATTTTCTTCTAATTGAAAAACCTTATTTCTAAAATGTTTATGTTGCTTTGCCCGGGGTGTGAACCCAGGGTCTTCGGTGTGGTAGGCGGAGCACGCGACCATCACACCACTGCGGCCGCCATATACATACGTAAATATGTGCATACATATAGTACACAGAATACATAAGTACAAATTAGAGAGCGCAGTGAGCGTAAAATTCTCTTTGAAATTTGCTCATGTATTGACTGTTGATCGCTGTTGAAATGGCCAGTGAGATCAGTTGTGTTAACAAAAAAATCAGTTAGATTGATTAGGAATCTGTCAATTTTACAGAATTTTGTTAACTTAAGAGCGACAATTTCTCTTCTGTTGAAATGACTAAACTAATTTGTTCGCTTGACAAAGAACTCGGTTGAATTAACCATAATTCGATCAATTTCACCGAACCCCCGTTAAGTCAAGAACAACAGAACCGATTTGTTGATTTTACTAGTACCATTTCTTTCATTGTACAGTTTTGTGCTTCTCATTAGAGCTAGTGATTTATTCTCGAACACTATGGAAGATTTCGCTTGTGCTCCAGAAGAAACCTGAAGTTCAATATAAAACTGCCAGTGCAGCGAGACGCTTAACGAGTATTTCGAGATTCGACACTCTCGTGAGAAGCCGAGCCTCGCCAAATTTTTTCCTCAAACAAACTCGAGAATTTATGAGCTCTACTTCTCATCGACTTTTGCAACTCGTTTAATCCTATCGGAGCGCGGCTTTCAGTAGTAGTGATGAGTAGGATGTGAGGTGTCTAAGCGCTTCATTGCAGATAGAACTGCTTGGAGTTGCATTGTCAATTAAATTTATCTGTCATTTTACTGGCCTCTACTATGGCTATGTGGTGCAGTGTATTTCGAGGTTCGCTCCGGAATGAATTGCCGAAGGGCGTTTTAGATTTTCTTTCATGCAAAGAAAGCATAATTTTAGTTATTATGTAAATGAAAATACATATAACTTATATTTTGTTAGAATTGATTGGCCGCATACTCAATAAAATTCAGAAAATTCTAATTAAAAAGTTCGAAAATTTTGTGAAATTTTCTCGAATTTTTTCGAAAACATTTATTAATTTTCGAAAATATATAGGAGCTTTTTCTTAAAATTACGGACAATAATTATAATGTAACTGGCGAAATTTTATGAGTCATACAAAGCAATAATTCGCACTACATGCTTAACGAGTTCCTCCGAACTGGTGCTTATGTCTGAGATATATGAATTTAAATTAATTACTAAAAAGCCAGCGATTATTTTAGAACCGCCCACGACGAAACCGTTTAAGTACGCGTTCAAAAGGTCTGCAAAGCCGGACAATTGGCATTTTGTGGGACATCACAAGTTAAAAGTGCCAATTCAAAGCACTTGGAGGAAGCAGAATAAGAACTAGTGCCGCCTCTTAATGGTTTAGTTCTGCACTAGTTCGGAACTAGTGTGATTCGCTGTAGGGCAATTAATGTACTTGAATGTGATTCATATTGTTGAAGTATTATTTGTTGATGTATTGCTGACAAATACTTAAGCGTTACATAGCGCTTAGATTGCTAAGCGAGTATTTAAACCAAGCATTCTATGGAAAATCTCAAATTTTTACCGGTATTCGAATTGCTCTCCATAAATTTATAATGCTAATATCTTTTCAATATAGCACACCTGGGGAAGAAGAGCTTAAAATTTGTATTAACTTAAAAAAAGGTATAGACAAAAACAATGGTATGAAAAAAATTTAATCACATTGGCACCGACCTTAGGCTCCTTATATTAACATATCAAATTCCTATCCAAGTATTTCCAAAAGCGAGTTTTGCTTTTTAGTAAAAATGCGTACGATTTCTCCCTTACCAACCGTGGAATTCTCCTTACATATTGTAACGAATTTAAGAGAATTCTTGATTATTTTGCACCTTCTGTTATCGTTCGAATCGCTGAACTGTCAAATAAATAACTCAAATATTCTGTATAGCAAAACGTTCTTGATTTACAATACTACTACAGTGGTAGTTCTTTACAATTAAACTACTCGCTCACTGCATTTATAGCGTGTTAAAATCAAACTGATCACTTGGACTGCGCTGCTTTTATAATTTCAGTTAGCCTTGTTCACCTATTTCTCTCATGGTCTAGATTTTTTGTGAAGAGCCGTCTCGAATAGTTGCTTATCTATGTCTCGTTTCTGTATCTCATATTGGTAGTTTATGTAGGGTTATATGTTTTATTTATTTTTGTGTGCATGTGTGTGAAATATTCTCTTCGCTATTAGCTGCTGTTTACATGTGTTAAACCTAACCTAATAAAAATTTTAAATATGATAACAAAAAAATTTGAACATCTTGCTATTATTTTTCAATAGAAAATAATCTGTAAAATTTTACCTTTATATATATGGGGTATTCCATCCCATTTCGACCAGTTTTGATCCCGACCCCTTTAAAATTGGCTGAAAGGTTTTCTTCTTTTTCTAGCTTACGAAAGACGTTTTCCAGAATTTTTTCAAATTTTTTCATCCAACTCAAAAAAAGTTATGAATTTTTAAAAAAACACCGTTTTTGTTTTCAAAATGCTATAACGTTTTCAAAAATTGACCGTTTGGGATCTTTTTGTTTTTTTTTAAATTTGTTTTTAAATGTACTTTTCGGAAAAAATACAAACAAATTTTTAAAGTTTTTTTTTGTAATTTTTCAGTTTTTCGAGCTTTTCCGAATTTCGCCATTTTTTTTCTCATAAAAAACTTCAATTAATTCTGCAATTATCCCCACTAATCCCGGAGTGGGCCGAAAAGTTTCCGAAAAGTACATTTAAAAGCAAATTTAAAAAAAGATCCCAAACGGTCAATTTTTGAAAGAGTTATATCATTTTGAAAACAAAAACGGTGCTTTTTTAAAAATTCATAACTTTTTTTGAGTTGGATGAAAAAATTTGAAAAAATTCTGAAAAACGTCTTTCGTAAGCTAGAAAAAGAAGGAAAACTTTCAGCCAATTCTAAAGGGGTCGGGTTCAAAATTGGTCGAAATGGGATGGAATACTCCATATGTTTATCGTTATCAACACAGATATCTATGTATGTATGTAGGTATAGATCGGGTTGCGTCCTAAACGGATCGACCGATCACAACCAAATTTGCGCAACCCACTTGAAACCTGCCAGGGATGGTCATAGGCTAAAAATAATTTCGATATATAAAAGGGGCGTGGCACCTGCCATACAAATGGAATCTTTGATACTGCATAACTCTGGAGGTATTCATGTTTAAACATTGAAATTCAGTACGGAGTTATATGAGGTCAATCCCTAACACCACCAAGAAAATGTAGAATTGGGAAAAAGGGGGCGTGGCACCTCCCATACAAATGGAATATTTGCTACTACATAACTTTCAAGGTATTCATGCTAGAACATTGAAATTCAGTACGGAGTTATATGAGGTCAATCCTTAACACCTACAAGAAAATGTGGGGTGAGGGAGAAGGGGGCGTGGCACCTCCCATACAAATGGAATATATCATACTGTATATCTCTGGATGTAGTAATGGTAGGATAATGAGTCCTAACACCTCCATTAAAATGTGTAATTGGTGAAAAGGGGCGTGGCACTTTCTGAAAATGGGGTTTTTCAGAACTATGGCTGCCGTAAAAACTTAGGTTATTATAACAGCTAAAGTTTGACTACAGAGTTATTTGGCTGTTATTCCTTTTGGATGTTTAGTAATCTTCCGCCGTTAAAATTGTTTGTTAACTTCAGTCTATCCACATCTACTATCTATATATACATAAAGTTAAAATTATGCATGTTTGTAGGTATGTATAAATCGGGTTGCGGCCTAAACGGTTCGGCCGATCACAACTAAGTTTGAATCCCCCCTAGAAACCTT
This sequence comes from Eurosta solidaginis, assembly GCF_040869045.1. NCBI lineage: Eukaryota > Metazoa > Arthropoda > Insecta > Diptera > Tephritidae > Eurosta > Eurosta solidaginis. The sequence goes on along the minus strand of NC_090319.1, from coordinate 277,387,107 downwards.
CCAAAGATGGTCATAGGCTAAACATAACTTCAATATTAAAAATGGGGTGGAACCTACCATACAATGGAATGTTTCATACAGCATAATTCTGGAAGTGCTCATGCAAGAACATTGAAACCCAGTAAAGAGTTAAATTGGATCAATCCCTAACACCACTAAGAAAATAAATGGTGAGTAAGAAGGGGCATGGCACCTCCCATTTAAATGGAATAATAAAAATTTGTAAAGAGCTATATGACGTTAAGTCCTAACAACGCCAGTAAAATATGGAATTGAAAAAAAAAAACAAGACAAATGGGACTTTCAGATCTATGGCTGCCTTAAAAACTTAGATTATTTCAACACGTAAAGTTTGATTGCAGAGTTGGGTTTGGCTGTTATTCCTTTATTATTCTTTTATGTTATCTTTAGGGTTGGTGTTTTTGGATACGCCTGGAGGAATCCGGAAAAAAAACATTTCTGTTTAATTTGATATTAGTTGATTTAAGAGCAAAAAGAGAAATCACTATGACAGTTGCTTTCTCAGATACCGCGGTGTTTGGTGGACGTACAACTCCGCATTTAAATGACCACTGTCTGCAAATATCTGATACACCGATGTCCAACATAAGCAAACGGTCAGGCCAAAGTGAGGATGTGCGATGTGTGCACCATGACTCATAAACAGTCGCCGCAAGTTTCAGACCAACCGCTTAAGAATTTAAGGTGTAATGACCATCCCAAAGGTGGTGCTTTCTGTTACCTGCTGGAACAGCCGCAGTTGAAGTAAATGCGTCCTTTTTCGTCTATAGAGGGCTTTACGTATAAAAATTTACTCTTAGAAATATGAGAGGGCAATTTGGCGGAAACACTTCAGCAGCAGCTTTTCCTAACAACTTGAAATTGATTATGGCAAAATTCCTATTTCTTTACTAACAGATTTGGTTTCTTTTCCTGCAAGTTTTTGCGAAATTATGACATCACCTGAAGCTTTAATAGCTAATGTTTCTTCCAAATATTAAATCTATCTTTACAAGCTATAAATGGCTTTGAGAAAAGGCATTTTAGGCACCATATGAGGATGTTAATATCACTAGAACCAGAGCAACTTATCACTCTATTAACACAGTCGTGGAAGAGTCCCAAGCTGTGCATATTCGATTGAGTTTATTAGCTCTTTTGAGCCATCAGAAATTTCTCCTCATCGATTGATCCTTAAGAAAGGGCCCATAATATCATACTATTTATGCTTCGTTATTCCGATTCTCCACACTTATGTAGTAGGACAAGGCTTTTCATCACAAAACTTTTACGAATGTCATTGAAGCAATTCATTTTATCGGAAAATTTCGAAAACAAAAAAGTTTAAAACCAAGGATTCCATTCATATCGATAGATTTGTCTTTTAAATTTTGAATGCCTCAAATTTCCTATCCTATCAATGAAGCTCAAGAACGATCATTAGCTGCGACTCAAGGGATTGATGAGCGCAATACAAACCTTCATAGCTTCAGAGCTTCTGCAACTCAATTGTCAACCTCACCTACGCGAGGGGAATCCTGTTACAAATATGAATATATCATACAACAACAGTCATTAGCTGTAGCAAAAGTCAATCTTACCAACTCATGTTTTACCCATGGCCAGTTACGCATAGCCTGCATATTTTTATAGAAACGTGGGGTAAAACCTACGGGCATAAGCTAGTAATAAATAAAAATAAAACAAGTAAAGGTGTCTAAGTTCGGGTGTAACCGAACATTATATACTCAGCGTGAGCTGCAATTGTACATTTCATTTCAGATAAATTACTTTTCTAGATAACACGTGGCACCAGCCGTTTAAAAAAAAATGTCTCCCCATTTCCTCTTACAGTAGAACTTGATAAGTGAAATATCATTGATAGAAAACAATTTTTTGCTAAGTTATAGCTTATTATTCTAGTCTACGACCCTTTTAAATTTGTTTTATATCTAAGTTGCCGTGGTCTTTAACCGATCCCGTCCATCTTTACTAGAAATAATTTCTGCTATAAGGAAAATATGTACACACAATTTCATTACGATATGTTAATTTTTCTTCGAGTTATGGCTCCCGAAACATAGAAAATTGCTTAGTCATAAAAGGGGCGGTGCCACACCCATTTTAAAAAATTTTTGTGTTTTCCGATTTAATGTTATAATTCATTTTAGAAAGTAAAATTCTATTGATAGAAAGCTCCTTTATGATAAGATATAACTTATTATTTTCGTCTACCACCCTTTTAAAAATTGTTTATATAATCTGCCGAATTTTGTTACGATTGATTTAACGATTTTTGATTTATGATTAATAATATTTGTCAAATTGATTTTATCACAAGTGGGCGGTGCCACGCTCATTTTAAAAAATTTCAAATAATAAATAAATAAATAATCAGGTTTTTTGTGTTTTCCACAATGTTATATATATAAAAAGTGGGCGTGGTTATCAACCGATTTCGCTCATTTTCAACACCAATCTATTCTGGGTCCAGATAAGCTCGTGTACCAAATTTGGTGAATATATCTCAATATTTACTCAAGTTATCGTGTTAACGGACAGACGGACGGACGGACATGGCTCAATCAAATTTTTTTTCGATACTGATGATTTTGATATATGGAAGTCACTATCTATCTCGATTCCTTTATACCTGTACAACCAACCGTTATCCAATCAAAGTTATTATACCCTGTGTACAAGTACAGCTGGGTGTAAAAATACATATGTACATAGCTCCAAGTACATATCGCACCGCAACTACCTTTAATTTACTATCCAAAAAAAAAAAAATGTGAGTGCATTGCCTTTGCTATGAACTCATTTCCAAACAATGAACAGTTATTTATTTTTAATTTTTATTCCGAAGTACATTCACAATTTCGATTTGCATAATTACTCAACCATTGAGTTTCAACAGAATGTATAAACATTTTGTAAATTCGTAGAAGAGGTATCAGTTCTACGTTTTTTTTCACGTTTTTTGCTGATAGTGAGCGTTATTTTTATTAGTTTTTCGATAGAAAAGACAAACGTCTGTTTAGCTTATCAGTAAGGGCGTTCTTCAACGGTTTATCTACACAAAATTGATAAAAAAGAAGAGGAAACAAACATAACAGAACATCAAGCAGTCGTGCAGTATGACGCTAAATTTCATCATTATAAAAATTATAGAATAACAATAGTAGCTTATGCATACTAGTAATATTTTATAGACATTAGAGTGGTTCATACTTTAGTTCAAATAAGAGTACTGCACTCATGGGAATAATTTTCGCCATAGAATTTTTTTTTCATAACATTAAAGTTTTTCCTTGAAAACAAGGAAAATCGTCTTGTTAAGATGGACATTTTCTTCGTAGCTGGAAAATTTATAATTAAATTGAGGTAAAATTTTCAAGCGAAATCAAATAATTCCAAAAATAACCGTTATTTTAGAAGTGGACTAAAGAAATGGAGAAAAAATGCCATTTTCCAAAAAAAAAAGAAAAGAAAATGAAAACAACTATGTATATCTTCTTAGCATTATAAGAAATCTAAAAATGTTTCGAGCAAAATAAAAAAAAAAATCCAAAAATAACCGTTAGTTAGGTGTAGGTTTTACGACCTTAGACTAACAAAGTTGCATCTATCATTAAAAAGAGAGGACTGTATACTCATGACGGATCTTCTGACTGGACACTGCCTTCTGGTGTCACATGACTTTAAATTAGGCTTCGTAAGTGATAGCAGATGAAGGAAGTGCAGGTTGGAGGAAGAAACGATCGAGCTAAGACTCCAGCTATTAGGAGTGATACAGCTGTCAGATCTAGAAGCAGCAAGTAGCACAGGTCCTACAAAGCTCCAGTGTTTGCCAAGAGGACGGAGTTATTTTATAACATAGGTCCTGGTTTTTGATAGAGGTTTTCAGTTTGGTCGTTAAAATAAACTTCTGGTAACACTACGGACTCATTCAGTCTATGTGAGGTACTCATGGACCTGTTCAACCTAACCTAACCGTTAGTTTATAAGTAAAATAAAAAATAAAAAAACTTGAAAAACTACTGTTATTCTCTGAGCGAAATAATATATTTGAAAAATAACTTATTTTTCGAGCGAAACAAACAAAGCTGGAAAAATAACTGTTATTTGCTGAGGGAAAAATAAAACTCCGAAAAATAACTGCTAAACAGCCGTTTTTATAACCGTTACGACGCTTCCTGATATTATTATTATTTTCTCAATCACCCTTAGGTTCATACTAATTTAAATATAATTTTTATGCAAATTTCATTCGCGCTTTTATTAAACACCCCCCGGTCTAACACTTATTTACATATTATTTCACATACCTATACCGCTTGTTTAGACTAACATATAAACCTATAGTGATAAAGGCAAATATGCATACATTAAATATATATTTTGTTTATACTTTTTTCAACCAACAACTATCCGACTGTCAAGCCGTGTTTTATTGTGCGGTTCAGTGAAGAGGGCGTCTACGATGGGGGTGTATTTGGTATACGCTCACATTGATCCAGTTCATTCAGTTGTGTATGAGTATTTTCTGATCACTAAATACTCATGCATATGTAAATGCATCATACGTATGTAAATAATGGATTGCGTGTCCGTTATTTTATTTTTTTTTTCTTTACTTCAAATTAATAAAAGTTGACTCAATTCAGACTTATAAAGTTAACCACGTGATAAGCGTATGCGTGCTGTACAGCAATGTATCTTTTACTTTATATACATCATACGTATTATTATTATTTTATTGACATTGCAGATCCAAGATCCGTAATAATATACTAATAAAAAGTTCCGGAACTGAAATCTGCATTTTATCCATTTTAATTAGTCAAATAAAGTATGATAAATTTGTAGACTTATTGTTCAAACTCCGGCATTCTAAATCGAAACTGGTACGTGATCTTTTAAAGAATTCCCAAATTCAAGTACGCCCTGAGCCGTTTTTTTGTTAATTATTGACTTGAAACAAATGAATAGGTAATTTACTATTTCAGCTCGTGCATGCAATTTTATATTTTTGCTATATTACGTTCATATAACTCTTTTCGCAACTCGTACTTACGAATTGTATGTATGTAGAAGTTTAAAATTAATATACATAATTAACAATAAATACCAGACGGTGATAAGCTCTGATTTTCGTATTTTACCATTTTTTGTTTGTTAATTTTTATACGATTTTTATTAAAATTGCATTGTTGTTGTTGTAGCGATAAGTACACTCCCCGAAGGTTTTGGGGAGTTTTTTCGATGTTGATGGTCCCTTGCCGTAAATAGATCCCGTACGTTCCGGTAAAAAGCACCATTAAGGTACTAGCCCTACCATCTTGCGAACTATTTAATATGATCACATTGAACCTTCTACGCCATTTCGCCAAGTTCTGAACTTTGCGCTATGTTCGAGGGTTCATTCTTACCAAGAAGGTAGTTAGAGTAAAACGTTCGACTCAGTATTTTCGTTTCGTGTTTTGTTCGTTTATTATACCTCCCTGAAATTTGCACCTTCAAAATATATTTTGCATATCTACTGTTTTTGCGATTCAGTATGTATGTTTCTTCCAACTTATTTCTATATTCTTGTGAGTCTAAAGTTCTATCAAGTTTCGTTATTAGTTGTCTAAAGGCTGTATAAATGGATGGTTTAAAGTTAAGTTAGCTTGAAATGGCCGGTTCGTGAGAACCTCACATAGACTGAATGAGTCCATAGTGTTACCAGAGGTTTGTTTAACGACCAAACTGAAAAACTCTATAAATAAACAGAACCTGCGTTATTTTATAACAGCGTTCAATTGTAACGAATTTACTTGCAAACCCTCTTATTTGCAATCTTCTTCTAACGTTCGAATCACTAAACTGTTGAATAAATAACTCCAATATTGAATAATGGAAAAATGGCCTTTATTAAAGTACTTCACAATAACACTTATACTTTGCAACTAGCTTGCTTAACAACCAAACTGATTGATAGCTCAAATGAAACTCTACTTTCAAAATAATACTGCTGTGGCTCGCTAGATAGCGTCTTAATCGAAACGGGCTTCTAGTTGTGCAGAGATCTGCGATGATACCTGTGCTGAAATTTGTCCCGACATTTCGGATATACGTGCCTTCTGTCCTTCAATCCTGGATGCTATTTGTGACGACATTTCGGATATACGTGCCTCCTGTGTTTCAATCCTGGATGTTATTTGTGACGACTAGAAGCTGTCTAGGACCTATGCCATTTGCTGTTTCTAGATCTGACAGCTGTATCACTTGTTATAGCTGGAATCTTAGCACGTCTTCTCTTAATCTCACCAATCTAATTGGAATTACGGAGCGAGCTTTCAGATAGGGAAAAAATTATTAAATAAATTATAAAATTAAAAATTGCTTTAAATAAATGTTTTCATACCTTTAAAGCAAAATCAACACTTGCTTAATTCATAAAAAAAATTTGGTTTTTTTTTGTTGTATTTTTCGTATTTTTGATTGTCATTTGTTACATTGGCAATAAAATTCGAAACACCAAGCAAAAACCAGTAGACTTTAGACTCCATTAACTATTCCTTAAAGCAATAATGAGATACTTAAATATTGTGTATGGAAGATTGAGCTCAAAAATAGCTTTCATGTAGAGAATTATTTCATTACCCGGCTGTGTGAAATCGATATTAGCTTACTCAATTCAATTTAAAGTCACCCAGAAACATGATTTACATTTTTTTTGCTATAGAGTGCATAAGAAATCTTTTTCAGTTCCCATTGTAGCTATTCAACTTTCGCTTGTTTTCAACGTATTGAGTTCAACTTTTAGTTATTTAAGTACCTCGAGGCATGTCTGGGTACAAAATAAAAAATTAACAAACAAAAACCGAATAAACAACTAAACATTGCTATAATAAATCATGCAAAGGAGCCATTAATAAGTAAATATTTACAGCAAATATTTTGAAATATGAAAAAAAAACCAAAAAACAAAAAAAGATCAACTAAAATACTTTAATTGCAAAATCTCGATAACATTGAATTCATATTGCTTTGTAAACAATTCAGTGACAAGTAGGTTAAGTTTGTTGCTATCGCATTTTGCGCCTACAAGAGACTGACCACTTAGAGCACGACTCGCTTGGGAATGAGTATTTGGAGACATTCATGCAAGCATATATCGAGAAGTCAGTTTTAGGCAGAATTATATTGTTGCTAACTGACCGATTTGACATTATGATTTGTTATATTGTTTTATTGGTCTTAATTTGTAAACATTTTTTTGCTTTTTTGTTTTACTTTTATCAAATGCGCGATTAGTTCGAAGGTTTCTTTTGGACACATTTTTTATTAAATTGTTTTTAAATCTACTTTTTCTGAATCAAGAATGAGCTATTATGCTAGCGTTTTTTATATTTGTATTTCTTTATGGCGTTTTAATTTAATTAAGTGTGCATTTAATTTTGATATTTTTACTCAATTTATGAATCAAACATTTTCTATATAAATACTAGAAGACCCAGCAGACGTTGTCCTGCCCTAAATTTGGCCAATCTGCATACATTTTAATAAGCTTTTTCCGTCTGCCTCTGCCCTCCCCCTCTTCACTTTTTCCTAATCCTTTTATTCACTCCTCCCTCCGTCTTTTTCGCTTCGTCTATCTCCATTTTCGTCTCATTCTATCTCTTTTTCAATCTCCTCTCTTTTCTCTCTTCTCTTCTCTCAATTTCTTCCCATTCTTCTGCATCCCTTATTGCCTGTCCCAGAAGGTGGTATGTATTTTATTCCAGTCCCAGTCCCAGTCACATTCCCAATCTCAGTCCCAGGCCTAGTCCTAATCCTAGTTCCAGTCAATCTGGATAATATATTATTCTGTACTAAAGCACTCATCAACAGCTTTCATTTGATATCCATATTCTATAAAGACATTCTAGGGGTACCCGGGTCCACGTTTTGGCCTATATCTCGAGACCCTAGTCACCCAGGGGTATGAAAATTACCTTCTACTAAAGAACTCATCAACAGCTTTCATTTGATATCAATATTCTATAAACACATTCAAGGGGTACCCGGGACCACTTTTTGACCTATAGCTCGAGACCCTAGTCACCCAGGGGTATGAAAATTACCCTTTCTAAAGCACTCATCAACAGCTTTCATTTGATATCCATATTCTATACACACATTCTATTGGTACCCAGGTCCACGTTTCAGCATATATCTCGAGACCCGAGTCACCCAGGGGTATGAAAATTACTCTCTACTAAAGCACTCATCAACAGCTTTCATTTGATATCCATATTCTATAAACTCACTCTAGGGGTACCCGGGTCCACGTTTTGGCCTATATCTCGAGACCCTAGTCACCCAGTCACCCATCCTATATTTAAAGTTAGATCAAACTACACACGGGGTGCAAAACAAATTCTAAATCGGTTCAGTAGTTTAGGAGTCCATTGGCCTCAATTGTGTGACACGTGTTTATACTCAGTTGAGCAGAGCTCACAGAGTATAATAACTTTGATTGGATAACGGTTGGTTGCACAGGTATAAAGGAATCGAGATAGATATAGACTTCCAAATATCAAAATCATCAGGATCGAAAAAAAATTTGATTGAGCCGTGTCCGTCCGTCCGTCCGTCCGTTAACACGATAACTTGAGTAAATTTTGAGGTATCTTGATGAAATTTGGTATGTAGGTTCCTGAGCACTCATCTCAGATCGCTATTTAAAATGAACAATATCGGACTATAACCACGCCCACTTTTTCGATATCGAAAATTTCGAAAAACCGAAAAAGTGCGATAATTCATTACCAAAGACGAATAAAGCGATGAAACTTGGTAGGTGATTTGAACTTATGACGCAGAATAGAAAATTAGTAAAATTTTGGACAATGGGCGTGGCACCGCCCACTTTTGAAAGGAGGTAATTTAAAACTTTTGCAAGCTGTAATTTGGCAGTCGTTGAAGATATGATGAAATTTGGCAGGAACGTTACTCCTATTACTATATGTATGCTTAATAAAAATTAGCAAAATCGGAGAACGACCGCGCCCACTTTTAAAAAAAAATTTTTTTAAAGTCAAATTTTAACAAAAAATTTAATATCTTTACAGTATATAAGTAAATTATGTCAACATTCAACTCCAGTAATGATATGGTGCAACAAAAGGCAAAAATAAAAGAAAATTTTAAAATGGGCGTGGCTCCTCCCTTTTTCATTTAATTTGTCTAGGATACTTTTAATGTCATAAGTCGAACAAAAATTTACCAATCCTTGTGAAATTTGGTAGGGGCTTAGATTCTGGGACGACAACTTATTTATGTGAAAAAGGGCGAAATCGGTTGAAGCTCGGCCGTTAACACGATAACTTGAGCAAAAATCGATATATCTTTACCAAACTCAGTTCACGTACTTATCTGAACTCACTTTGTATTGGTATAAAAAATGGCCGAAATAGGCGACTGTGACCATGCCCACTTTTTCGATATCGAAAATTACGAAAAACGAAAAAAATTCCATAATTCTGTACCAAATACGAAAAAAAGGATGAAACATGGTATTTGGATTAGTTTATTGACGCAAAATATAACTTTAGAAAAAAACTTTGTAAAATGGGTGTGACACCTACCATATTAAGTAGAATGAAATGAAAAAGTTCTGCAGGGCGAAATAAAAAACCCTTGAAATCTTGGCAGGAATACTGTTCGTGGTATTATATATATAAGTAAATTAGCGGTATCCAACAGATGATGTTCTGGGTCACCCTGGTCCACATTTTGGTCGATATCTGGAGAACGCCTTCACATATGCAACTACCACCACTCCCTTTTAAAAGCCTCATTAATACCTTTAATTTGATAACCATATCGTACAAACACATTCTAGAGTCACCCCTGGTCCACCTTTATGGCGATATCTCGAAAAGGCGACCACCTATACAACTACCACCACTCCCTTTTAAAACCCTCATTAATACCTTTAATTTGATACCGATATCGTACAAACACATTCTAGAGTCACCCCTGGTCCACCTTTATGGCGTTATCTCGAAAAGGCGTCCACCTATAGAACTAAGGCCCACTCCCTTTTAAAATACTCATTAATACCTTTCGTTTGATACCCATATTGTACAAACGCATTCTAGAGTCACCCTGGTCCACCTTTATGCCGATATCTCGAAAAGGCGACCACCTATACAAGTACCCCCACTCCTTTTTAAAACCCTCATTAATACCTCTAATTTGATACCCATATCGTACAAACACATTCCAGAGTCACCCCTGGTCCACCTTTATGGCGATATCTCGAAAAGGCGTCCACCTATAGAACTAAGCCCCACGCCCTTTTAAAATACTCATTAACACCTTTCGTTTGATACCCATATTGTACAAACGCATTATAGAGTCACCCCTGGTCCACCTTTATGGCGATATCTCGAGAAGGCATCCACCTATAGAACTAAGGCCCACTCCCTTTTAAAATGTTCATTAACCCCTTTCATTTGATACCCATATCGTACAAACAAATTCTAGAGTCAACCCTGATCCACCTTTATGGCGATATCCCAAAAGGGCGTCCACCTATAGAACTATGGCCCACTCCCTCTTAAAATACTCTTTAATACCTTTCATTTGATACACATGTCATACAAACACATTCCAGGGTTACCCTCGGTTCATTTTCCTACATGCTTATTTTCCCTTATGTTGCCACCATAGCTCTCAACTGAGTATGTAATGTTCGGTTACACCCGAACTTAACCTTCCTTACTTGTTTTTATATATTAAGATATATATATGGAACATTTTCAAGCAGAGTATGAGAATAAACGCAAAATGTAAGGTTTGCTTAGTTTCGCCTTGTTCGATGGAGAAAAGATAAAAATATAAATAAATTTAAGGCGCGATTACCTCCGAAGAGATTTTAGGCCGACCCTCTCTTCCAATTTGCATCGTGCTCCTTTTAATTTTTGCTTACAAATTGCCAGGATTGGACCTACTTGTTTTATGCCGTCTCCGAACGACATCTGCAAGGCAGATAAGTTTTCACGGAGAGCTTTTCATGGCAGAAATACACTCAGAGTGCTTGCCAAACACTGCCGAGGGGCGACCCCGCTTACAAAAATTTCATATAATTGAAAAAGAAAAAAACGTGTTTCTAAAACTTTGATATTACTTTGCCCGGGGCGTGAACCCGGGATCTTCGGTGTGATAGGCGGAACACTTCACCATCATACCACGGCAGCTAGTTGGTTTGGTTAAGTACGTCGCTTTGTACTTGAGCACAAACAGTACGAAACATAAAAAGTACGAAAGTGTGAAGGAAAATATAAAACCGTTTCGTCCTCTGAACGTTTCGCGAAATCTACATGGGTTAAGAGTTTAAGCTTTTAGTAAGACATGTTTCAGGAAAAAACTTTGAGTAAGTGAATATCAAAATTGCTTTCGCTGTACAGATTTTGGGAATCTGGAATAATTTTTTCAAACTTGAGTTCATTCTTTAAAGACATTGGAAACAAGATTTGGTTAATTATTAGCGGGGACCACCGATAGTGATTCATCTTGCATTTTCAACTACGAATAACATTTTTTTATTAGTATTTATTATCTTCTATTTTTTTTAAGAATAGTCATATTTCATATATTATTTAGCACAATATTTTTTTTTGTCAAAACTACACATTTTTGAAGTCTACTAAAACATACATATTTCCTTTTGATACTTTATTTCTTAACAAAAATAAGACTTAAATATTTTAAAATTTAATTTTTCGGGAGTGAAAATTTTTTGAAAGTTATTGAATTAAAAAAAAGATACACAATTTTTTATATTTTTTATTCAATAAAACTATGCAAAGAAAGCATCGAAGGAATGCGGGTTCCAATCCCATTCCCAGGAGAAAAGGCTTTGAAGAAATTTACAAGGTATAATCGAAACAGCTCTCGCCTTGTCCGTCCTGATGTTACGTTGTTTAAATTTTTCCGAAATGATCAAATAAATTAAAGTAAAAAAAAACTTAAAAACTAGATGACACAAATATTTTTTGTCAAGGAAAACAAAAAATAAATAAAAAATATAAAAACAAATTATTTTTAATATTAAACAAGAAAAAATGTTTAGCTTTTATATCTATAAAATTGCTTCGTTCTAAAACTGAACAAATTCAATAGATTTTTTCGTATTTCGGTAAATATTTACTGCTTTAAGGCAAGAAATTTTTTTTCTTTGGTAAAAAAGATTCAAATGTTTGTAAAAAAAACAGAACTCCTGCAATTACTGTGGCTTTTAATCAATAATAACAATCAACACTACTCGAAAAAACTAAAAGAAATGAATTTTCTAAGATGAAAAAGTTTTAGTTTTATGATTACAAACAACAACAAAAAAACACATTTAAAAATTTTTTAAGAAAAAAGTGAGGTTTTTGGGTTCTAAGCCAAACAAGCTTTTACCACGATTATTTTTTGTTCGAAAACAAAACTGGTTGTCAATAAAAAAAATGAACTTGTTTGGATAAAAAAAAAAATAAAATCATAATAACATATAAAACTAAACGAAAAACTATTATTAATTTAAAAACTCTCGCTCTAAATAATTTTTTTTTTATTTTAATATAGAAAACCGAAAATAAAAAAATATTTATATGTTTTTGAGCTCATAAAATCTATTATTCTAAGATTTATTTTTTTTGCATCGAAAATAAAATTGTAGTTTCATTTTGAGATTTTTTTTTTCGCCAAACGAAAATACTTAACAAAATTCAACTTTAAAGTTTTTTTTTTTTTAAATTAAGAATATACCAATTTTTTTATTAAAAAAAATGATTACTAAGAAATTGTTTTAAATTTTTTTTTTATTATTACTGTCATGATACAATTATTTCTCTAGTGGAAATATTTGTAAATTAGAATAGCAAGAAAAAATTATATCATAACAGTAATAATAAGAAAAAACTCGAAATTATTGGTAACGCCTTGAGCTCGATTCGAACTCATGAACTTAGAAATCGGTAGGCCGATAAAGCAACAAAATCGTAAAAAAATTAGAGTTTTTTGAAAAAAAAAAAAAAAAAATTATAATTATTAAATTATGAAGCTTTTCGGCCGATTTTTTTGAAATAAAAAAGTCGTTTATTTTATCTTCTACGCGTTTCGACGCATATTCGCGTCTTCCTCAGGAAGGCTTTAATAAATATACGAAAAACAAGACATTTATAGTAATCTAATTATTGCGCATATGCTACGGCGATCACAGAAAATGTTTGAGCCTGGACAAGAGAAGATGTGAGGTGTTTTTTATATATATAATTTTGCATTGATTATACCCAGATGTGATATTTAAATAATTGTTAACTTAGTAAGTGTTATATGAAAAAAAATGTTTTTTGTTTCAATTTTTGATGTAATTAGATTACTATAAATGTCTTGTTCTTCGTATATTTATTAAAGCCTTCCTGAGGAAGACGCGAATATGCGTCGAAACGCGTAGAAGATAAAATAAACGACTGTTTTATTTCAAAAAAATCGGCCGAAAAGCTCCATAATTTAATAATTAAACTTTACGACCTGGGCCAATATAAAGGAAAATTATAAATTTTTAATAAAAATTCGCAAAAAAATTTAATTTTCAAATCAAAAACACTAAAAATACCTGCTTTAAAAAGTTTATTTTTCGTTAAAAAATATAGCAAATTTTCAATAAAAAAAATACGTTTATGATAAAAAAAGCACTACTATCTTTTATTTATTTTAGATAAAAAAATTTCTTGCATTTTTTTAAAACAAAACAAAAAAAATTTAATTTAAAAAGGTAATTTTTTTTATGAAAATGTTTCAGTAGTTTTAGGCTGTGTGCGAGTTGACCTAAATTTCTACCTAAATTGAGAAAACCCTAAATCACTGGAAAATGTCGGTAAGGCAGTGAAAAATAAAAATTTTAAATTTTTATGAGCATACTTTTCAACCTAAATTCAAATGTCAAATTTCAAAAAAAAAAAATATTGATTTTTCAACATTGTATATGCAAAATATGTAAATGGCTCTTGTTCATTCAATTTAAGTAAATCATAGATCATAGAGCGATTAAGGCCCGAGCGATTGTATGTGATGGTGAGCTCAAATTTATTCAAGCTGATGTTGGCGACACAAGAATTGGATCCTTCTCAAATATGGACCACAATCTGAACACATTTGGAAACCAAGTGGACTAATTGGCCTAAAGAAGTTATTGGAGGAGTACCAACATCACAGTATTGAATTCGAGATTGTGGAAAAGGTCATTGTGCATGTGCTCCACTATATCCGGAAATCAAGCCTTATAAAACTGAGCCACTGCATTTTCTTGCACTGCTATCTTGGGATAGGTACGTACCGCGGACCCTAATTGACCTCTGTTCTTCTTAAGCATGAAAACGCGTCAAAATTCCCAATTTTCTCGTATTGTTATTATTTTCTTAGCAGAAATAAAAAATTTAGGTTTTCAAATCAACTCGCACAGTTTTGACAGCTTTTTCCTAAATTATTGCAGTTTAGGTACCTAAAATTTAGGTGAACTCACACCCAGCCTTGGTACTATTTTCAGACACTTCCCTTGGACAATTTCAGGACACAATATATTTGTCTTTAGTTCGATTTTTTATCTGGTTCAGATCTCACTTTAATTGTTGGATACTTTCAGTATTGTTTGAGAGTTAGTTAGCACTTTTTTCTACGGTACTGCTTTGAGACGCTTCTGGAGTTATTCTGAGCACATTTTTTAGGAAAGATTATATTAATCTTTTACATATTATCCTAGATCTATTTGAGGTATATAGTCTGGATTGCGACTTTACTTATTTTAATTATTGCTGACCATTTCAATAAAGTAATCTCAATAATGGTTCAGAAATAACCTTTAAATGATTAAGAAATAGTTTTAAAATCATTGCTTAAATCATACCAAGAATAAACACGGAATGGCCCGAAACACACTTAAAATTACAAGGGATATTATCAGTGATGATTAATTCGCAATTAGTTCCATGCTCGTGTTTAGTACACAATTGAAAGTATTTAAAACACTTGCGTATGCTTTTGAAAAATTTTTTGCGAATCGTTTCGTTTCTTCCCGTAATGCGCTTTCACAAAAAAAACTATTTAACAGACAATGTGTTGAAATATACGATTTGTGCTATACCCATAAATGCAATTAGAAATACGTACATTGTTCATACCTCTGCCATACTACTTATCTCTGTAGATACATCATGTAATCTATCTGCATGCTTAACAAATCAAGTTTTCTATTTAAGCGTTAAATTATTGAATGTTTTCATTATAAAATATGAATAATTAATAACGGCGGAGACAATCGTTAGGCGGCAAGCTTTTACTTTATTGCTTTTTGAAAATTTTCTCACGAAAGTCTAGTGACGTAATATTGTTTGTAGTTATTGCATTTTAAAATAAATGTTTTAAATATCTGTTAATAATTTTTTTTTTCAATCATTTATTAATTTGCAATAATGAGTACGGCTGGAAACAGCTTTACATATTTTGCTAATTGTTTATTAGAAAAAAATCTATTTTTATTGGCGAGACTACGTTTATATGTGCGCTTAACTAGCTGAGACTATTAAAATATACGTAGATATTTTTATACTCAGTTGAGCAGAGCTCACAGAGTATAATAACTTTGATTGGATAACGGTTGGTTGTACAGGTATGAAGGAATCGAGATAGATATAGACTTTCATATATCAAAATCATCAGTACCGAAAAAAAAATTTGATTGAGCCATGTCCGTCCGTCCGTCCGTTAACACGATAACTTGAGTAAGTTTTGAGGTATCTTGATGAAATTTGGTATGTAGGTTCCTGGGCACTCATCTCAGATCGCTATTTAAAATGAACGAAATCGGACTATAACCACGCCCACTTTTTCGATATCGAAAATTTCGAAAAACACAAAAAGTGCGATAATTCATTACCAAAGACGGATATAGCGATGAAACTTGGTAGGTGAGTTGAACTTATGACACAGAATAGAAAATTAGTAAAATTTTGGACAATGGGCGTGGCACCGCCCACTTTTAAAAGAAGGAAATTTAAAAGTTTTGCAAGCTGTAATTTGGAAGTCGTTGAAGATATCATGATGAAATTTGGCAGGAACGTTACTCCTATTACTATATGTATGCTTAATAAAAATTAGTAAAATCGGAGAACGACCACGCCCATTTTAAAACAAAAATTTTTTTAAGTCAAATTTTAACAAAAAATTTAATATCTTTACAGTATATAAGTAAATTATGTCAACATTCAACTCCAGTAATGATATGGTGCAACAAAATACAAAAATAAAAGAAAATTTCAAAATGGGCGTGGCTACGCCCTTTTTCATTTAATTTGTCTAGGATACTTTTAATGCCATAAGTCGAACAAAAATTTACCAATCCTTGTGAAATTTGGTAGGGGCTTAGATTCTAGGACGAAAACTGTTGAAAAGGGCGGAATCGGTTGAAGCCACGCCCAGTTTTTATACACAGTCGACCGTCTGTCCTTCCGCTCAGCCGTTAACACGATAACTTGAGCAAAAATCGATATATCTTTACTAAACTCAGTTCACGTACTTATCTGAACTCACTTTGTATTGGTGTAAAAAATGGCCGAAATACGAATATGACCACGCCCACTTTTTCGATTTCGAAAATTACGAAAAATTAAAAAAAATGCCATATTTCTATACCAAATACGAAAAAAGGGATGAAACATGGTAACTGGATTGGTTTATTGACGCAAAATATAACTTTAGAAAAAACTTTGTAAAATGGGTGTGACACCTACCATATTAAGTACAAGAAAATGAAATAGTTCTGCAGGGCAAAATCAAAAGCCCTTGGAATCATGGCAGGAATACTGTTCGTGGCAGTACTACATATATAAATAAATTAGCGGTACCCGACAGATGATGTTCTGGATCACCCTGGTCCACATTTTGCTCGATATCTCGAAAACGCCTTCACATATACAACTACCACCACTCCCTTTTAAAACCCTCATTAATACCTTTAATTTGATACCCATATCGTACAAACGGGTTCTAAAGTCAACCCTGGTCCATCTTTATAACGATATCTCGAAAAGGCGTCCACCTATAGGCTAAGGCCCACTCCCTTTTAAATTACTCATTAACACCTTTCGTTTGATACACATGTCATACAAACACATTCCAGGGTTACCCTAGGTTCATTTTCCTACATGGTGATTTTCCCTTATTTTGTCTCCATAGCTCTCAGCTGAGTATGTAATGTTCGGTTACACCCGAACTTAGCCTTCCTTACTTGTTTTTGTTTTTCTTACTTGTCGCGCAATTTATTTTGCCTTCGTCTATATCTCAAAACAAAATGCCGCACAACATCAATGAGTTTGCGGTAGGTAACAATTGAAATATACGCATGCAACATTGTTTCTTAAGTGATTAATAGTAAATGTGCAATCTTGGTATATGTTTTGCAATAGCTCATCTATAGCTTAGCGCTATTTGTGAGTTTGTATTATGCATTAATGTATGTCGTTTAATTTTACTTAATATAATAAATAATCATATTTACAAGAATGATACACTTAGGTTTTTAATATGGCTTGCTTGTCACTTGTAATATAAAAAGGTAAGAGGAAGTAAATTTTTACCCGATTTTCAATGAAATTCGAAGAAATGTCACTAAGTGATGAATTTCCAAATTTGCAAAAATTTAGTTAAATTCTTTTTTCTTTTATTTAATAACTTGGGAAAAATTTAAACAACGTGACAGCAGGACGGACAAGGAAACAGCTGTTTTGATTATACCTTGTAAATTTCTTCAAAGGCATTTTCTGCCGTGAGTGCAACTCGAGCCCGCAAAGTTCTACGACTAATCACGCTAATTTTTTAGGTGCTGTCGCCGCGATTTACTTTAAGCCCTTTAATTTCAAAATTTAATTTTAATTCTTATATGCGATAAATCTACAGTTTGTACTCGATCGGGTAGATTTTGTTTTGATAAACTCTTCACTCCAAAAAGAAAAAAATTAATGATCTTCGCTACAAATTT
Source organism: Eurosta solidaginis (assembly GCF_040869045.1). Taxonomy (NCBI): domain Eukaryota; kingdom Metazoa; phylum Arthropoda; class Insecta; order Diptera; family Tephritidae; genus Eurosta; species Eurosta solidaginis. The sequence goes on along the minus strand of NC_090319.1, from coordinate 277,369,049 downwards.
TGCACGCATCAGTGTACAATTACTAGCGCATTTGCGTCTAAGAAGTTTATTATCGAATTACATCATGTAATATGCTTAAATATGCAATTTTATTCTATAATTAAAAAAAGATATTATGTCTTAATATAAAATCAATTGAATGCTTTTAAAATTTGTATGATTGCATCAGCAATTTGTGACAAAGTTATTTAATGTGATTAGGATATTAATCAGTAGTTCTCAATATTGTGACGAATATTAGCAGCACTAAGCTGATACTAAGTAAATAAAGGCACAACAACAATAAAGCAAGCTGCCACTCAAATCAATCATTATTTATACACATACATACAAGGCAACGAAGAGATACTCACAAACACATGTAGTCATCAGCCGAAGTTGGTTCTCACACATGCACACGCATATATATAGCTCAATTACCAAGCAGGAGATACAGCAGATGGCGAAGCGTCTAGACTTTAGTAGAAATATGCGAATGAAGCGGCAGCCACCGTGGTGTGATGGTAGCGTGCTCCGCCTACCACACCGTATGCCCTGGGTGCACACCGCGGGCAAAGCAACATCAAAATTTTAGAAATAAAGTTTTTCAATTAGAAGAAAATATTTTTAAGCTAGGTCGCCCCTTGCCTTGCAGATGCCGTTCGGAGTCGGCATACCATATGTAGGTCCCGTCCGGCCAATTTGTAGGGAAAAGCAAAAGGAGCATGACGCAAATTGGAAGGGATGCTCGGCCTTAGATCTCTTATATGCGAATGAAGCGACAGAGAGTAAAAAAGCAGCGCAAGCTGAGTGATCAGTAATCAGTTTGATTTAAGCACGCAATCAGTTGTGAAGTATAGGTGTTATTGTGAAGTATTCTCAAAGTAGTCTAATAAAGACTATTTTGCATTACTGAATATTGGAGTTATTTATTGAACAGTTTCGATTCGAACGTTAGCAGAAGGTTTCAAATAAGCGGATTTTACCTAAATTCGTCACAATATTATAAACACCTTGCGCATTGATTACTTTAACTGAAACTATTCTCATATTAGTTCAAGCATAGAAAACATATTTATAATGCTAACAAGTAAGAACGGTAATGTTTTCGACTAGGTTAACATACAAAATCTACTTACAAATAGGAATCATGCCCATTATGGGAACTTTTAAGAGAACATTTTAAATTACGGCATGGTTTCTTTGATTTTTGATTAAGCCCAGTTAGCAGTAAGAATTTACACTCCAGTTAAAGTTCACTTTGTTCGATAACATACAATTCTTCTCTTATTTTAACTTATGTGGCCACATTGGCAGGGTTGAACTCTAGTTTGCTTTAATGGAGTTTAATTTGCAATAGAAAACCGGAACATAATCCACATATTAGCTACTAAAAATGTGTTGCACGCACAAGTTACTTAATATTTGTTCCTAACTTACTCCTTATTTATCAGTTCATTCGACAGATTTTTCAGTTGGAAATTATTACATGTATAAAGTTACAATTGAAGTGTATTCGCGCCAAAGATTGTAAGCACCAAATTCTGCAAGCCATGACTTTTTTGATATCATGGTTTGTGATGTTTGTATTGAAAAAAAAAAATACAAACAAAAAAATTTGATCTATTACTTTAGCAAAAAGTGTGTTTGGCGCTTACATCATTTTTGCAAAACTACTCTTCAATAATATATCTCGCAAGTGTAGTATACAAAATCAGTTCCTTCACTTTTGGTTTCATTGAGGGTATACAAATAAATTATGTAGTCATTTAACATACAATGCTGACTAATCACAGTCTTAATTTGCAAATATTTATGAATACTTCAATAGCAATAAAAATAAATCAAAAATCAATATTAAACTAAATTGTCAACATAGAGTAATTAGCAGTAACCACCTGCTCTAAAACAATTTTATTATACATACTAATGTAAATTAAAACATTTCCTCTATTGCAATATTTTGTTTTGATTGCTTAATTTTATTATACCAGATCATACAAGATTATAAAAACTTCTGAGATCAGACATATCAAGAGTTAATCAAGCTAATATCTGTTTCTATCAAACCTAAGGTACTACAAGTTGAGCTTTGAAGAAGCTCTTCCTTTTCTTATTCAAAATGGTATATGAGGAATCTCAGTTGCAAAGAAAGATTTATAAACCTTCCAATTATAGCATCTGTATTTATCCTGGAACAAACAACACATTCCTAGGGAAGCAGATTTTCGAAAAATTATACGCAATGTGCTGATACATTTCTCATACGGTATATCAATCAATAGTTCGATCTAAAATAGCAACTTTAGTGTAATCAACAATTCTAAATTTATTTTTTGATGCTACTTTTCGGTACAGACCTGAGAAGGCAAAGTTAAATTCTTCTATTCCCTCCTACGCGTTTCGACGCATACACGTCTTCTTCAGGGAGTCTGATAATTTTATTTATAAAAAAAAATCGCAATTAATAACAAAGATAAATACAACTAAATAACATTAAGTTGGACACTTACACTACTCAAATTAATATTGTAACGAATTTACTTCAATTCCCCTTATTTACAATCTTCTGCTAACGTTCGTATCGCTAAACTGCTGAATAAATAACTCCAATATTTAATAATGCAAAATGGCCTTGTTAAAGTACTACACAATAAATAACTCTACTATTTTCAAGTAATACTGCTATTGCTCGCTAGATAGCGTCTTAATCGAAACTGCTTGATAGCTCAAATCAAACTGGATTCCAGCGCCTCTACATTTGCTGCCTTTTATACTCTCTGATTTCAACGTTCGCATCTTCTAGGCGCTTCCATTTCCAGAATCTACTAGTTGCCATAAGCTCTCAAATTTCTGAGCTGTAGCTGCAATTAACCGATTTTATAGCTTCTCTCATTGCATACTTTCAGGACTATCTCAGATATATGCATGTGTTTGTGCATTGATTCTCCGCTGCTCGTATACGTACATAGTACATATGTGTAGACGCAATTATTGTTTCGTTTATGTAGATACATAATGATTGATCTATGGATGTGCATGATATCACTGTTTAGCATCGGCATAGAGATAACAGCACCCCTTAGTTTTGCTAATATTCGTAACAATATTTTAATTTATTTTTTCTAAATTAGTGTATTCCTTACACCATTGGATAAACTGTTAGAAGGAGAACAGCTGTTAGCGTTACATTTTTTTAAGTTTGTGCGACTGCAAAGTGTCACTTGCACCAAACATGCTTACTTGCAAAACGAAGTTAATGGTTCCTTGATTTAGCTCGTTTTTTTCTTCCCGAAAATGCAAAGTGTCACTTACACTAAAATGGATCCCTTCCGCTTTCTGGGTCGTATTGCGACTCGTAGTTTGCTATTATAGAATTTTCGATAAGTGTAGTTGATAGTTCCTACATTTTTATATTTCGGTGAAATAGCAGCTATTAATCTCTCCGACAATGTATCTGATACCAAAACTGCCCGCTTCTATTTCTTCAGAGCTCTGGAACATCAGTTGTTAGCAGACGAGGGGGTGGTGAGTTAGGGATGGTCTGAAGGTTTAATGTGACCATATAAATCGTTCCCGAGATGGCCGGCCTAGCACCTGAATGGTGCTGTGTTACGCGAGCGTACCGGATCTGCATCCGGCAAAGGACCATCACATCGATAACACTGCCCAAAGCATTCGGGGAGAAACCTTATCGCTACAACAACAACAACAATTGTTATTTTTCCCTGCACAGGTTCTTGCTCAATAAGTCTTTGTGCTGGGGATCCCTGTTAAAAAGGCTGATCTAAAATGAGACTTAAAGACATAAATAAAGGATAGCTTCTCTTCCAATTTGGGTCATGCTTCCTTGTTTTCTTCGAGAAATGGTTGCTTAAGGCAACGCAGCACCATTTACATATTTATATATCGAGCCGCTTGTAGAGAAAAGCCGTTTGCAGAAGCTCTTCACCCAGCACTCAATCATAACCTATTTCACACTTTTCGCATTTCTGAATGAGCATTAAAGTCGGGATCCTATATGTTTTGTATCGACTCCAGACGCTGTCTATAATGTAGATACATATTTGTTGGGAAGCTTTTCAGGGCAGAAATACCATTGCCGAGGTATGATTCCGTTTAGAACATTTTTGATAAAGTATTTTGATATTACTTTGTGCAGGATTTAATCATGGGACTCTCGGTATGGCAGACCAGCGCTCGATCATCTTGGCACTGCTGCTAATAGACTCATTCATATTTTTATATATTTATTTGCAACCCAATCTAAGTTCGACTATCTGAAATGCCGATATATGAGGCTGACAGCACAAAAATGTTGTAACCCACAATTTATATTCTTTACTCTCACGGTGTAAAACACTACCTTATATTTTTGACGCGCAATAAAATAGTAGAATAATCCATAAAAAGAGTATCTAATGCGCTAATATCTTCATAAAAGTGGATAAAAATAACAATTTTAACTCGAGAAGTTTCTGTAATACCCCCTAATTATACTTACTCGGACCATTCCTCCGGTTACACCAATTTCGCGCTAATAGGCTCATGTGGCGACATTCCCTCAGTGTCTGTGCACTCCTAAGTTTGATGAGCTTAAAAACTTTACATCTGCTACTCTGAACACATAGTCTTAAGAGACTGAACAATTCTATGGGCAGGCGAATGCTATGGCCGAATAAACCTATAAATAAATAAATAACCCGGTAAATAAGATGCTGTACATATACTTGAAGAGGGCATTATCTTGGAAGACCCGTAGGCAGATTTTCTGACTTCAATCAATAGAACATCTCAGCCTCATAGCCATTTTCGGCTCAAACTACGCTTTCTTATAACCCAAATTGAACCACTATCAGCTTCCTAGATCAATTGGATTAAGAAGTTTGGCGCTTTCATCCTCACGAAAAATCACCCCACCCACAATATAACTAGTGCGCTGTCTAATAACAAGTCACTTATGTCATGTTCATTATTTCATTAGCCTTTTCCTGTATATATAACAAAATGTTGTAAATATTGACGTGTTTCTTTTTTTTAAAGTCATGTTTATTTATCTTTTGCACCGCATGCGCTGCGAAAGCCCATTACAAGCGCAACTTTTCAATACTAACACTTAATTAAAGTTGTTCAACATAAAAAAATATATATCTTCCCGTAAACACTCCCAAATCGTGTTCACATTTCACAAGCTCATCATACTGCGCGCCCAACATTGGTCGCGTTAGCTCCTTGCGAGCCTACACTCTCCTATAAATTCAATAGGCAACTGACTAGCCAAACCAAATTAAACCAATTTGGGGCAACAATTGCTACACCTACTGATTGCTCATTAAAGCAAAAAGAGGTTAGAGGAGGAATTTTGTATGTATGTTTGTATGTATGTGAGTATTTTTAACATGCAACACGATTACCACTAATTTGGCTAACAAATTACATTTTTTCATACAATTTGCAATAGATGCTGTGCTATATACATATATATGTAAGTCTGAAGGCTCAATAGAAATACGTTAAAGAGGGGTGAAGGAAGGCGCCTTTTTTCTTTAAATCACATAACAAATGCCACAAAATCGTGATCGTGCAATAAAACTTATTCGGCTTTTTGTGCGCTTCCTCCTGCACCAAACAGAAAGGAGTTCATTGGCATGTCAGCTCAGGTATCACTACAAAAGACTCTCGCGCCTGACAGACAGTTAACGCTGCGCAGTGGTGGGTTGACCTGGACGCTCCTTTAACTAACATTTAATGTTTTGATAGTAAAATCTGGTGTGGTAATAAAATTTGAAATAAATTTACTGCAATGCCAATAATAAAAAAAAATATAAAATTAGGTAAAAGCACCACAATATGCCGCTGGTTGTGGCACACCAATATCACATTGCACGAATAACAAATTGTCTGTAGTTAGTTCGTTGTTTATTGTGGCTTTGTCTCCAACAATTTTCGTTATAATTTCTCGCTAAAAAATATCTAGTAATCAAAAACTACTCCACTAAATAAATGCTAAATAAAAATTTACAAAAGTGGCAGAAATTTCGTGTTGACTTAACACACAGTGAAAAATAATAAAAACGAGAAAGAAACAAGTAAGGAAGTCTAATTTCGGGTGAAATCGAACATTACATACCCAGCTGTACACTTGAAATGCGGTTGTTGTTTGTTTTGGGTGCTTAATAGTCTTACAAGGCTGCGCAATAACATATACATATTGTTCTATTCTGAACTAATTTCGAGTTATGGCTCCCGAAACATAGAAAATTGTTTAGTCATAATAGGGGCAATGCCACGCCCATTTTTTTAAATTTGAAGTTTTTCCTATTTATTGTTATAAATACACTTGGGAAATGAAAACCATTGATATAAAGCTCTTTTTTGCAAAGATATAGCTTATTTTATTCGTCCACGACCCTTTTAAAAATCTTTTATATAAAAGTGGGCGTGGTCCTCACCGATTTCGTTAATTTTTCTTCAAAGCATTCCTTATAGTAAAGGTAACGTCTCTGCCGAATTTTGTTACGATTGGTTTAACGATTTTTGATTTATAATTAATAATATTTGTAAAATTGATTTTATCACAAGTGGTCGGTGCCACGCCCATTTTAAAATTTTTTCCAAATTTTTATCAAGTCTCAGTATCGGTCCACATGTCAAATTTCAACATTCTAGGTGTATTATTTACTAAATTATCAGTTTTTTTGTGTTCTCCAAAATTTTATATATATAAAAAGTGGGCGTGGTTATCATCCGATTTCACTAATTTTCAATACCAATCTATTCTGGGTCCAGGTAAGCTAGTGTACCAAATTTGGTGAATATATCTCACTATTTACTTAAGTTATCGTATTAACGGACAGACGGACAGGCGGACGGATGGACGGACGGACATGGCTCAATCAAATTTTTTTTCGATACTGATGCTTTTGATATATGGAAGTCTATATCTATCTCGATTCCTTTATACGCGTACAACCAACCGTTATCCAATCAAAGTTATAATACCATGTGTACAAGTACAGCTGGGTATAAAAAATGAGAAGCTGAGAAATTAGACGACTAGTTATGGAAAAGGATGATGGCGATCTTTGGCTAGTTTAAGCCAAATGATATCGTCGCTGTCGCAAATGGTGTACGAATGATGTGCTCGAACTCATATCGTATTTGGGGAATTGTCGGTCGCTTTAACTTTGAACATAATTTCGCAATGAAGCTGCGAACTTCTGTTGTGCCTGTCACTGTCACTGCAGCTATAAAATGCAATGAGAAACCCTGCGACGCGTCACGTTTTATTATCAGCTACTTTGAGCGAGCCGTACCAAAGCAAATGCGCTAAGCACGCCCAATTGACGGCGGTCAGGGCGATTCTCGTTACATTGTCTATATATTAAGGTACAACAAGCGTATTTGAACCTCATATAACATTGGCCCTCATGTCACCAAAAAGACAAGAATAAGATATGGAAGGCATGTTAAGTGTTGTAATTAAAGTGATTTTAGTTAGCTAACTAACGGTGGTACTCAATGTAACGCGGCGCAAAGGAGCTACGGCGCAAAGGAGCTACGGCGCACGACACTACACGTATACATATGTACATATATGTTGGTGTAGCTCACTGAAGTATTAGCGCTCCTTTCACTTCAGTAAACTTTTCTAGCGCCACATCGATTGACACCATAAGTGGTTAGTTGTTTATAACAAGCTCTTAAATTTCATTGTCTCTGCTGTCCTTTCGAATGAAGACGCTTGCTCACAAGCGTTTTTTTTTTTTTTTTGCAACAGTTAAAATTTAAAATTCTTACTGTTTTTAAATCCTTTTTTTATCTTGCTTCATCCCTGCGACTTGAACAGTCAACAAATTTATATATTGGTGTCAGCGAGAAAGTTCATTTTTAATGGAAATGTCAGTAGTGTCTGTAAATGATCCTCCTACTTCTGAAGCTGTTGCGATGGTAGCGCATGAGGTACAGTGTGTCATTAGAGGCACCACAGCTGGTTAGGGGGCTTAGAATATATCCGCAGCAGGTATGCTTGTCGTAGGCGACTAAAAAAAATACCCGAATGTTGGAAGGGTTGCGCAGCGCCATTCATAGCTTCTCCAACCCAATTGTCAACCTCACCTACCCGTTGCGAATCCTGTTATTTTAACAGCCGAGGCTCTGGCGAACCCAAGTTCCACGAAATTGGAGGAGGTGGGCGCGGAGTGGCTTAGAAGTTCAATATGGTCATATTAAATCGTTCCCGAGATGGTCGGGCTTGTTTCTTAATAGTGCTTGTTACCGGAACGCATCGAATCTATATCCCGCAAAGGACCACCACCATCGATAACACTCCCCAAAATATACGGGGAGTGTCTTTATCGCTACAACAACAACGACAACAGAGGCAACACAACAGTAACTTAAAACCGTGAGGAGAGAGAGTAATTTTTGTTTTGAAAATGGGACGTTACAATAAGAGAACTTATTCTCAGTTTTGTGAAGTGAAAACTGGGATGCTCAATAATAGGAAATCATTGTGCCGCTTGTTCTGGGTGCTTTTGTAGACATCTAAAGAGGCGTTTAGCATTGTTTTCCTTGTGCCATTGGAAGAACCCTGGTTGGTTAAGGACTGTGGTTGATTTCATTGCTCCGCTTATACTTTATGACATTGTTAAATATTTAAGATTTATATTGCTGTAGCGAGCTATCGACAAGAGCTGCTACATTTCTCCAAGGATTGTACACTGGCTTTACGAGATCATAGTCAAGCCGATACATCTGGAATTAAGGCTCTCTACCTCCAAATTTTTCAAAGACGGGACTCAAATATTGTGTGCTAACAACTGCTCCCTGTACGGGCTTCCAAACCTTCGTATTCTCGAGAGTGGATTGGAAAGAGAGAAGTACAGTGAACCAGTTAACTGCTTCACGGTTGAGTCGAAGTTGGAAAAAATGGCGGTATTTTCTGTCACAAGCTCGATGTAAGCCTCTGCCTGACGACTTTTGCATCAAACAAGCAGAAGTCGCCGCGATTTAGAATACAGTGGATGGGATGCAATGAATCAATTGTAGCGTGAGGAAAGGTGGTCTCTGACTGCGCTTGCGATTGCTTGGAATTATTTTAAGTACTCTTCCGGGCTGTAGAGCAGCAAGATCTTTCAGACCCAGAAATGGATGATACGCGAGGGAACGAAATTTGGTTCAATCTATAATTTTTGATCAAATATTCTGACGTGTCAATGTCCAATTTGAGTCAAACTTTCCTGCTGCACTTACAAACTGACATTTGCATTGATGGATGACGTCGGTAGTTGGTTCACAGAGACCGGGCGTTTTGGATCATAACAAGATGGTGCATATCGTTGGAGGGAGGTGCCGCCTTAAACAATGTCTAAGCAAATGCAGACCGTTGTCAACAATGTATGTACATTGTTGCTACGGCTGTGCAGAAAAAGTTCGTCACATTCCTTAATTGTGACAAAAAATACATACCTCATGCTGATTAACATGTTAATCAGATATTGAGATAACAAAATCAATGGAAGAGGGATACTGAGACAAGCACGGAACTCGCGGTGGAGTTGCCGTGCAACCGGGTGCCATTAACCCGAAACGGAGTGGCGGGGTTACATAGTCCTCCCTGGCCCGGTGACTTGAGCAGCCAATTCAGCCGATTGGTAACAACTTGTTGGGCCGCCGATCAATGGATATTGATCAGTGTTTAAGATACACCTGGGGTTGAGTCTTCCATTGACAGGCACCCACGTAACTTCTACACTCGCATGCACTTACAAACTGAACAAATCATACAGACGAAATGCGCTTGCAATAGTATGTACTATACAGACGAATATGATCTGATAGGAGGTGGGTTGACACAAAGTCAACGGCCAAAAGGTTAATTGGAGCTATGACCGCATCATATGATCTTAACATCAATTGACTTTGTGGCCATTTGAAGTAGTGAAAAATTCAATGGACGCTATATCCGTTGATCCTGAAATGAATCGATTAAATATTGTGATCTAGTTTCTTCACTATTCCAACCTCGATTCTCTTTAGTTATTCAAAATACTTCAAGTGTTTTTATTCTATAAAACGGTTTTTGTGGAATATTTTAAGTCGCGGAGATCTAGTCAAAAATGCCACTTACCATATGGTTTTGAATAAAATTGTACAGGTAGATTGCTTAAACGCTGTAGAAAATTATTTGCCAGGAAATTTCTTTAGGCGTGTATCTTACAAAATTTTTTAGCAAGGTCAGTTGAAGCCAACAAATCACTAAAAAGTATTTTTTGTTGGTTTTTTGTATTTTTTGGATCAATATTTAAATTTTTCTGTGAACATATGTTGAGCTTTACGGCCGGCTCCAAATTTTAAGGCAAACAGAGCTTACATTTTTCCCCTACGCGTTTCGTAGCTAGTTTGCACCTTCCACAGGGAGTCTAGGACATGTTTCTGAATTCAATTCTTCTTCAGCTAGCTTCTCGAGAGCTGAGTATTGCACTCGAAATCTCCAACATTCATACTTTATACTAGTGTGAAGGTAGATGCCTTTAACCACTCAGCCATATGAATGCCCCGCTGCTCGCTTTGCAATTGGTCTCTAAGTGCTGTCTTTTTTGCTATTTCTTTATGCACCATTAGGTACATACTAATTTTATATGTTTTAATCCTAATTGTGTGGAATACTTATAGGCGCGAAATCAAGAGCTTAGTAACATTGGATTTATAGCAAAACTTTTATAAGCAGAAAAAAAAAATTGTCTCTTATATCAATAACAAAAAAAAAATTATATAAGGCAATATGAGCATGTCCCGCTAATTAAAAACATATAATTACATTTAGTAAAGAAGAAAAAGCACAAATCTGTGTTTTTGCCTTAAAATTTGAAAGCGGCCCTAAAGCTAGCCAAGATAGTAGCAAATATCCACAGAAATAAGGAAGTAAATTTACTCTTTGATACAAAATCTTAGCAATTGAACTTTTAACGTAAAATCAAGCGCCAAAACCACTGTGCCGATCTGGCTCAGGCGTCGGTACATTGTTGTTGTTACAAAAGTCTTACATTGCTTACATTCCTTTGCACTAAATATTAGGCACAGATAGGGTTTGTTACGTTCTCTCGCCGCTCACCACTCCTCCTCTAACTTCCGAAGAAGTTTCTTCCAATTCCACTAATGACTTTACGTACCTACATCGCTAAAATTGGTAAACACTACAGTTTTGAAAAAAAAAAAAATCATGTTTCTTGTCATCATTGTTGCCAACAATTTACAACACAACTTTTCGCTACAGCCAACATTTCAAATTGTTTCGTTCGTCTACTTGTACGTAGGTAATGATCCTTCGCCTTGGTTCGTAGGGTACAAAAAACTCACGATCCATGACCGTGCATCTATACGAAGGTGACGGTTGTAGTAATGATAGTGTACTAGTTGTAGTTGCTGTTAATATTGCCGTTACTGTTGTTCCCGCAATAGCCAATCTAACAACAATAAAAGCAATAAGCAACAACATAAAATAGCAACTGGCAGTTGGCAACTATTTTTACATTCAAACACGACATACCAAGTGAGTTGGTATGTGTGAGGTTTGTATTGGTTGCCTGGTGGTGATCTCTTCTTTGACTCTATTTTGTCGGCGAACATGGATCTAGTGCACGGTTTATTCATAATCAAGTTCGTGACTAGATTTCATGCTCGTCTATTAAGTTGGGTCAAAACAACGCAAAGAAAACAAAAAAAACAACCAAATAATACAAATAAACAAACGGTATGATAAAAAAATTGCAATAGTCATCACAAAAACAAATAATAATAAAAGCAAATAAATACGAACAAAATACGCCACAGCGGCGTTGCTGTTGTAAAGAAGTAAAAACCTTTAAGTTAATAAATAACTACTCGTACAACAATTAAATTGTAGTTAAATGTTCGTTCAAAATAGAGAAGATATCACCCTGAACGGTGTAATCGCTGTAATCAAGCGACTTTCGACGTTGGCTGAGCTCTGCGGAAATATTGGGACGACGCGACGTTGCTGTAATGATGAGGACGACAATGATGATGATGATGTTGATTATGGTGCCATCATAAAATAGCCAGCACGACAATGACGTTTAATAGCAGCATGTAATGTAAGTATGTTCATATAAATTTACGAGATCACACAAAAAACTCCACAATTATTGTCAGTCAAAGTACTGAGAGTTGACAGCGATTGTAAGAAAAAAAATTTTAAGAAAAAAAAATGTGAGAATTAAATGGAAATAACAAACACATAGCTTACGTAATAGAAAGGTGAAATGTACACTATTTAACGGTAATTGAAATCTTAATTATAAAGAAAAAGCATGAACCACTTGGAATCACACACTAAATGCGCCGTCCTTTTTTGCGCTCATTAAAATTTATTTTAACTGCAAAAGTTAATATTTATTGTGTATTATGAATTTATTTGATTTTATTATATTTAAGTCAATTTGATTTTATTTTATTTTCAATTACTTTTAATTGTGATTTTCTCGTTTATTTCGTTTCTCTTCAAATTTGGTTTCATAACCACACTTATGAATGTGAAGTTAGCGAAGCACTTTCTGCGTATCCAGCAAATTAATAGGTCAGTATTTTGTCGAAAATTATTCGCTGAAAAACTAAGTTCACGCGAATTTAGCGAAACACCATCATAAAACTAATGCTTCGCTAACTTCAAGTCTATTTAGCGAAGCAGCCAAAACAAGCACTCGTAAAAAAGTGATTTTTCTTTTCTCAACTAATAAGCGATTAATACGCACCAAAATACCAGCTAAGTCGCATCTCAATCTGAGAAGTGTAAGTCAGGTTTTACGGGAGTGGTTCACAAAGCTCATGAAGCACCCAGAAATCAGCTCTTAAGGGCCAGATTATGTATGACGCCGTGATCCTTAGCGTCGCAATCAATCACATTCACAGTCACCACTATATAATACCAATAATTCCATAAAGGCATTCAGCTTTACTGTCACTCACTGGAGTGAATGAATGCTCTTATATGATAGGAATTTTGGTGCACACGACAAAAAATTACTCGTTGTGTTATAAATATTTTTGCCTCTTAAAAAGAATTGTATGCTCTTGTAATATATTGTACCACCGGGGTTTAGTTCTGTTGGTAGATCTATCTTTTCCAGCATTATGTTATAGAAATCGCACGAAATTCAGTGAAATCCCTCACAATCCTTACTGAGCTGGGTATGTTGCTCAAGTAGACAAAAAGATATTGAGTGCCGCTTCTTTAACCCTCAGTCTTCTCCAGGATCTGGCACATCGTGAATATCTGGTCGTTATCCGCCGCCTTTTTGTTCTTTATCCGAGATACTGTTATTCTCACTTCGTCAAAGTCGGGTCTCCGTGGCGTGTTTGCCGTCTTCGGCGATTTGAAGTATCGGGTTAGTCGTCTCCCTTACTAGCTAGCAATCAGGAAAAGAGCTTGCATCCATAACTTAAGCACACGCTGTACGTCAGATACCAGGGTGCCATTATCATTCCTTAAGGAAGTTGGCTGGTCTTGAAAATATTCCATCCGCTGGATTTTTTGGTAGAACTTTTGAGTATTATTCCTATTAGACAGTTTTTCTTTCTAAATAGGTGTCTGTCTTCCTTCTTCTCGTCACGATAACGTTTCAGTGTACCGTACGTTACCTACTGCGCTCGTGCGAACCAAGGCTTTGTAGGCAGTGAACCTTTTTTCCGAGGCATCGCGTAATTCCTTATCGTAAAAGTTTTTGTAGCAGGCTCGGTAGAAAGCTATATTTTCAGAAGCGTCGGCACGTAATGGAAGAGAAATGTCGTCCCCTGCTCGGCCACATCGTCAGATGGAAGGCTACTCTTAGTGAGGAAGTGAGAGAGCCGAGTGGATTAAACATCAGCTGTCGGCGTCATGAGAAAATTTGCGACGGCAAACTTTCCTTCCGTCACTGCGAGCACTTTTTTACTGCACAGAGGCGTGTGCGTATCTTGGCTGGCACAAAGTAGTGCTGCGAGTTGATATTTGAAACTTGTACAGTGCTCACATCCGCTACACTGGAACTAAGCATGTCGTTGATCGGGAAATAGCCAAGTAACTCGCAGAGAAGTTAATCAGTCTCAACCTGTTGAGAGATGCTACACCGTGGAGGCTAAATTTTCGTACTCTGGGACGAAATAACCCTTCCATGCCCAGCACGATTTTAATATTATGGCAGAGCCAGTCATCGTCTTTTCGAGTTTATCATAGAAGGAGTTTTTATCCCCGACGTCCGCATCGTCTCTTTGTGCCAAAGCGCATATAAACGATGTATTGAAAAACTACACCTTGAAACGGAACGCGGCGAGACGCTCGTTCACATGTAAGCCAGCCCCTTGGCTCCGTAGAAGACGTTGCAAGGCCATATCGCCCTTCTGCCGTTCCCCCTACATCGTGCTTCATGTTAGGCAACCAACCATTTTCAGATATTCCAGGTACATGTCCTCAATTCATGGTCTTTCAACTAATAATCCGTCAAACTACCGAGGTTGTTATTTCGTTTAAGGGAAAGCGTTTTTACGTTCCTTTCCTACTGCGGGTATATTCAAAGCCCCGTACCCCGTAGGAGCTATGACATTACCTTAAGAAGTCTAGGAATCACGACCCCAGCTATGAAAATATTTCTTCTATAGAGAATTGGGCTCCAAGTGAAGATTATCTATGTATGTATATATAAAAAGTTATGAACTGTTCTCCTAGCTTTCTCCCTCCATACGACTTTGTTCGAGATTTTCTATATAAATTTTATCAAACCATAGTACATTACGAACACCTCCCAAAATGATTGAATAAATTGAGATAAAAGCTTACGATAGCAAAACAGAGTCTTAAAAGCTTAATAATAAAGGAAATCAGAAACGTAGCTCAAAGGTGAGAAAACGTAAAAGTGAAGTGGCATATTTGTAAACCCAAGCACACTCATACAAGTACAATATTACATAAACATACATGGTTATGTATTGGTGCATGAAAATACCGCCACCCTTCACCACAGAACAGGCAAATGCCAAGTAAAATATAGAAAGGTAAGAAGTAACACCATTGGAGATCAACTCAAGAACTGTATTAATGTCGATGTTACATAAATACAATTTGGTACATACGAACACTTACACATGCGCAACACCACAAAGCATCATTTCAGTGCAGCATCTTGATTTTTTTTTTGTTGCATATTGCAGCAGCACGATTGTGTGTTGCTAGGTATGTTGGTTGGTTCGTTGGTTGGTAACAACATTTTCCACTTTAATATTAAGTAATGCCTTCAGAAGTTATTTATAATCGTTGCCATTGAGGGCATAAAAAAGGAAAAATAATGAACAAAAGAGAAAGAGCTGTACAGTGACTCATAGTTATAATGGAAAACTTCTGCTCTCGAAATTATTCGTAATACTTTTGAACAAAAATATTTGATTCAAATAAAGCACGCGAAATAGTTCACCATCTCATCCATTCCATTTTTGATGATAGCCACCAAAAACTAAATTTGAATAATAATTTCGATATTTCCAACAAGACAGCTTTAATAAGGTCTGTTTGACAAATTTCTTCTTTAGATTAAGAGAAACGGAAAAAATCTGTTTGTCCTCTTGTCAGCAGCTTTCCTCATATCTCCTCTCGGTGACGCCATCACATAATGAAATTTAATTTGCTGGCAAAATGTTTGCAAATAATCACATCGAAACAAGATACATAAAAGATACTCTCTTCCCTCATTCGTAAAGGCAGAAAAGGTGACCATATAGCCCACGAATACCACGACCAGTAACCGTTCAGGGAAGAGAAGCAAAACGACGATCGAAAATATTCGTCGAAACAATAAAGCTCGCTGCAAATAGCACTACTCACATTTCCAGGGTCCTGCGAGAGTACTGCATTCGCATACGTTGCTCAAAGCCATGTATACGCAAGCTGCTTACATGCCTTCCGGAATCCATATTCTTGTATGGTGCTGAAACAAAGGCGTATGCAAAATAATTCCGGCCCAGTTTTCCGCAAATGTGTCCAGCGGGATTTAACAGATACAGTCTCTCGGCCACATGGAGACATCAGTTGCTACTTGACCTAATTTCTAGCTGGAGAAGCCTACGTCTATAACGTGATCTGCCATTGTATCATCTCTGGAGAGGCCTCTCTTGAGATTGAGTTACCTGTAAAACAGGCCTAAAGCGAATCCGAATGCTTTTCCACTTCGAGTACAAGTCAAACTAATATAAACGCACGCAAGTCATTTTCTGTCAAACATGTCACATGCACATACAACTTGTATGAGAGCAACCCAAATTGAATTTGCCGCGTGAAAACCTAACTCGATTTCCAATTTTTGTTCTGCATTCTGCTTTACATTGTCGCAACGCATGCTTATTTGGGTTAGGGCAAAAACGCCGGTTGTTTGCGTGCGCTAAAAACACGCAGTGTGGTTTTATTAGGTTGGCTTGTTACAACTAAAATTTCAGACAACTCAACTCCTGTTTGGTATTACGAATTACAACTTATTTCAGTTGAAGTTGAATTGGTGTTGCCAACCTAGAAAAGTGATGATCTAACAGATAAATTAACAGCTGATCAATTTGTGGCGGAAATATAAGCTTTTGCAAAAGTGATTTTGTTATTACAAGATATTATACTTATATGAGTTAACCGGGGATTGCCAGTATCGCTTTAAATGTATGAAAACATTTAACTCATATAAAAACAACAACAAATACCAAGTTTCTCTGAAAACCGCCTTACAAACCGGCATAACTTCAACACATAACTACATACGAATTATGTGATGTGTGGAAAATAATATATGCGAAAGAAGGCAATTGGGAAAAACTTTACAACAACTAAGGCATGACGTAGCTGAATGCGTTTATAACCATTTCAACTATCGTAGGAGTGTGGGTTTGACTCCCACTCCCGGGAGAAAAGGCTTTGCAGAGATTTACAAGGTATAATCGAAACAGCTGTCGCCTTGTCCGTCCTGATGTCACGTTGTTTAAATTTTTTCCCAAATTATTAAATAAATTATAAAATTAAAAATTGCTTGAAATAAATGTTTTCATACATTTAAAGCGATACGGGCAATCCCCGGTTAACTCATATAATTAGACAACATTTGGTTAATTTGTTGTAGTTCTATAAATAGAACAAAAACAACAACAAATACCAAGTTTCTCTGAAAACCGCCTTACAAACAGGCATAACTTCAACACATAACTACATACGAATTATGTGATGTGTGGAAGATAATATATGCGAAAGAAGGCAATTGGGAAAAACTTTACAACAACTAAGGCATGACGTAGCTGAATGCGTTTATAACCATTTCAACTATCGTAGGAGTGCGAGTTCGACTCCCACTCCCGGGAGAAAAGGCTTTGAAGAGATTTACAAGGTATAATCGAAACAGCTGTCGCCTTGTCCGTCCTGATGTCACGTTGTTTAAATTTTTCCCAAATTATTAAATAAATTACAAGATATTATAGATATGAAATCTATTTTATAATGGCGAAAATGTTTTTGATTGACATGTCGTGAATAGAAATCATTCGCGTGATCATTCCAATCCCTTGGAACTACCAAGCACCAAGTAGGAAAATGTTTAAGTGACAAATGATGAGCTTCAAATGAAGTTATTTTGCAGATTTGAAAGGAAGCATTTTGCTCATTACTAAACACAATTAAGGACCATTTCCGCAAACGCCTTTGAGGGAAGGCTTCCCTATTTTAAAATTATGCGGCGCACTCAGACTCCTTGCTGATGGAAATGATCTCCTCGAAATGCGAATTTTTTAATAAAAAACCTTTTATTCGCTAGCCCGTCTTGGGAAAAAATGTTATAAATAAATGTTAAAAGGTCCGAAAAGAAACAAATATGCATAAAAATATTTTCTCACCGTGGTTCGTTTGCCCAAGGTTAGCCCAGGATAGCCCACCTTGGACTAAAAAGTACCGTAAAAAAGTTTTCAGGATACCCCAGCCTTTTATTCGTTATCTCATTAATATTTCTCTATACTCTATACTATAGTATGTATACATAAAACCAGTGCGCGGTTGCATTTTATCAGAGTTGCCATAGTAAAATTTTATTATCAGTTATTTGTATGCAATATTTTACTTTTGGCAACTCTGTTCGATCGTCATCGTGTCGTGATCACGGTCGTTGAAAAACGAGCAATGATCGGCTGATGGTGGTTCACAAACGCATTGCCAGTGTGGTCTATTTTCTTCCAAGTTTGGTCCTATTTTCTCTGTCGATTTTTTTTAAGACAAGCTTAAAAACATTAGATAAACATTTGTGTGAGTGTTCGAAAAGATCATACAACTAATTTTTTGGGTAAAATATTCTAAGAATTCAGACAGAGTTTTAATACAAGGATTGCAAATAGGTGGTTAAATTTAAAAATAATTTTTTCGCTCGAAAAAAGCTACTATGCCAAACCACTGTCGAGTAGCGACCTCGCTTAAAAATTTGTTTAAATAAGAAACAAAATGTTTGTTACTTCCTAATGTTGCTTTGCCCGGGTCTTGAACCAAGGACCTTCGGTGGCGGAGCACGCTATCACCAGACCACAGATGCACGACAAATCTATATCATGCGGATAACAAATTAGTAGCACGTCATCATCATCATTAATTGGCGCATGAACGTCTAAGCGATTTTGGCCGTTTCGTTTTTGCCAGCTATCCCTGTTTCGCGATAACTAACGCCATTGGGAGCACCAAGGTCAAGTTTAAATACACCCGCTTTTCCCCACTCAGTGGAAGTCTCCCCTTCCTCTGCTTTCAAACTTCGGTGTCGACTGAAATACTTTCATGGTTGGGGTTCTTGGTCCATTCGCATTGCATGACTTATCCAGCGAAGTCTTTGAGTTTTTATTCGCTGCACTATCGTCATATTTGCGTAAAGTTCACGCAGCTCATTATTACACATGCCTCTCGAACAGTCCAAGAGCCACATCATCTTCTCTCGACGCCGTCCATGATTCCGAACCGTACATCACGACAGGTATGAAGAGCGACTTGTAAAGCGTGTTGTGTGTTCGTCGAGAGAGAACTTTACTTTTCAATTGCCTACTCAGTTCAAAGTAGCACTTCTTGGCAAAAGGTAATCAGAACTGACATTGTTTTTGCTGTTAATGCTGGTTTCTAAATACACGTAGTCCTTCACAGTCTGGCCCACTTATTTGTGCTTCCTTTATCGAATCCAGAGAAGGAAGAAGTAACACACCGATAACACATCGAGAACTTTTTAGCAAATCTATTACTTTTCCGTGACGAAACGATAAATTTTCGTTAACAAATTGGTAACACTCAAATATACATGCATTTAAACGACAACTTCTCGATAGCAGGACGATAACTCTTTTATAACAAGTTCATAGCTTTTCGATAGAAAATTTTCGATAATAAACCCGTCACTTTTCGCTAAAATACCGATAACGCAATCAAAAATTTTAGGAATGTTTCTAGTATTTTTGTGCTTCTTCGCAAAATGTGCTTGATCCCAAAATTTTCTTTTAGTGTGGCAACCATGTTAGCATGTATTGTTTGTTGCCTTGCTGCTGTTCAAGAAACAACCATTTAATGCTATTCTTACTACGATGCACAAATTGTGTTTTTTTTGCTTTTTGCAATTTTCCACAGTTATTTGGTGCTTCTAACTGACGTCGCTGCGCAAAATGTTATAAAAAGCAATTGAACTTTGCACATGCGCAAAAGGATCAACGCCGCCTTACCCACCCTAGCTTCCTGGAATAGACATACATATATCTTCGTTTGCTAAGTTTATATGAATTCTATTCTGCTTTCTTTTCTTCTTTTTTTCTTTTGTTAGAAATTATTGCGCTTGCGCGCAGAAGATGATCCACCACTCTTTAAAGGTAAATGATTCATATAATGTGCACTCGACAGCTCAGCTCAGGCAACGGCAGCAAACAGAGTTTTGATTGTTTTGTAGCTTTTTGCTGTAGGGCTTTTGTTTAAATATATGACTGAGTTTTATGGTTAGAAAGGTACAATCTCTTTGTTTATTGTTCTTACGTGATGAACTTTTCTTCGTGTTTGGATGTATTGGTGTTTGCTTCGTGATTTTTTTTTGTGGTGTTCTTAGCTTTAGGCTGCACCCCAAAAATGTTTGCTTGAAATAACTATTTTAGAGAATGCATACTTATTCACAAAATTAATTTGGATGTTGGGATACATATATACATGCATTTAAAAATTAGGTACTTTTGTACGTGCTTTTGAGTATATCTACATAGATATCTACGAGTTCTTGTACTCAAATTTTTATACTCAGCGTGCTTTGCACACAGAGTATATTAACTTTGGTTGGATAACGGTTGGTTGTACAGGTACAAAGGAATCGAGATAGATATACAGCCCAATTCTAAACGAAAATTCCGTGCGAGTTTTTTCCCTTCTCCCATTCCTCGTATTCTAAATAAAAATTCATTGTGAGTTTTTTCACTTCTTCCTTTCCTCCTATTCTGAACAATGTTCGAAAAAGCGGAAACCGGTTATGGGAGAAAAGTAGGTATTACGAATGTGAGGGAGAGGGAGATTTCTCTGCCATTTCATAGGAGTTTTTTCACTAGTTAAATTAAAGGGGAAGTTAAAGGAAATTGGTTATTTTAAGAAAGAACACTTATTTGTACAAATTTGTGCTAAAATATGTATTTACATTCTACCACAATATTCTCACTGTTAATACAACAACAACCACAATATTCTTTAAGTCGAAAAATATATCATAAGCAACGGAAGAGCTCTTCGCATATTTGATGCAGCCACCCAGAAATTGCGCAAGGATTTTTTAAGAAGGATTAAATAGATTTTGGCAAATGGCGAAAGGCGAACTCAACTCGACTTGGCCGCTAGAAAATTGCTTTGCAGAATGAATGCCGGCAACTCCAGCGGATTTGTGTTATCCCGCCGTCTTCTTCTTATGCTCCTCTGTTGATGTTGCTGTGGCACCAATTCATTACTCATTTCAGTGAATACCACATGGAATGCAATAATGTGCATTGTTTATTCCTTATTTCTTAATTTCAAACAAATTGGCTACAATAATTAAACTTTAAAATTTTTTAAACAAAATAAGAAATGCGGAACGAAAATTCAATTGACAAAACAGCTGACTTCGAAAATTCGAAATTCCTATTCCCCAATTTTTCTTCTCCCTAGGAGAAAAGAATTGGAGGAATTTTTCCGCGGGAATAAAAAAATCCGCGAGAACAAAATTCCGCGAGAATATTTAGAATTGGTCTGATAGACTTCCATATATCAAAATCATCAGTATCGAAAAAAACTTTGATTGAGCCATGTCCGTCCGTCCGTCGATAACTTGAGTAAATAATGAGATATCTTCACCAAATTTGGTACACGAGCTTATCTGGACCCAGAATATATTGGTATTGAAAATGATCGAAATCGGATGATAACCACGCCCACTTGTTATATATATATCATTTTGGAAAACACAAAAAAACCTGATTATTTAGTAAATAATACCCCTAGAATGTTGAAATTTGACGTGTGGACTGATATTGAGACTCTTGGTAAAAATTAAAAAAAAAATTTTAAATGGGCGTGGCACCGCCCACTTGTGATAAAATCAATTTTACAAATATTAGAGAGGTTTCCTTTACTATAAGGAATACTTTGAACAAAAATTAACGAAATCGGTTAAGGACCACGCCCACTTTTATATAAAAGATTTTTAAAAGGGTCGTGGACAAAAATAATAAGCTACATCTTAGCAAAAAAAGAGCTTTGTATATCAATAGAATTTTACTCTCTAAATTGAATTATAACATTAAATTGGAAAACACTAAAATTGTTGAAAATGGGTTTGGCACCGGCCCTTTTATGACTAAGCAATTTTCTATATTTCGGGAGCCATAACTCGAAGAAAAATTAACGGATCGTAATAAAATTGGGTACACATATTTTCTTTAAAGCAGAAAATATGTCTAGTAAAAATGGACGGGATCGGTTAAAGACCACGGTAACTTAGATATAAAACAAGTTTAAAAGGGTCGTAGACTAGAATAATAAACTATAACTTAGCAAAAATAGTTTTGAATCAATGATATTTCACTTATCAAGTATTACTGTAAGAGGGAATGGGGGGAAATTTTTCTTTTAAACGGGCGGTGCCACGTGTTATGTAGAAAAGTAATTTATCTGAAATTAAATGTACAATTGAAGCTCACGCTGAGTATATACTGTTCGGTTACACGCGAACTTAGACCCCTTTATTTGTTTGTCTTAGTTTGCTTTCCCACTCAAACTTCTTTTTTATTCAGCCTGCTGTTTCCCTTCATTGTCATTTCGCTATTCAACAAACATCTATAATCGAAAAGGTTTTGTTTACAATCTACGTATTTTTCCTGGTATGCTTGAATAGGGTGGATAAGTTCCTTGAACAATAGTCCAGCTATTTTTCGCCTTCAATTTAAAACCTCTGAAAAATATAGTAAAGAAACCTTGAGCGTTTTGCCATTTTAGAGATGCAGACATTTTTTTATGAAAAATTAAGTTTGAAATTTCGTTTTCCAGATCAACATCAATATCTGCATATGTGTATAACAAAAAAAAAAGCCACCGAAGAATAAAAATAGCAGTGACAATTTTTGTCGAATTTCGTCAGTTAAGTTCTTCTTTTTTAAGGCCCGGTTTTTCAGTACAAGTTCAACTCAGTTTGTCAGTTAAGCTAGGCTTAAACTTATTCTGCAGTTCTTAAGTCTACTTTAACTGAAGTTTAAGCTTAGCTTAAGCCGCCGATCTGGCAGGGTTAAACTCTAGTTAACCTATCAGTTATTTGCGTTCGTTCGAAATTGCGTACTTCTGAAATCTCAAAAGTTGTTTCGAAATAGTGGCTCAACTCGAGAATCATAGCGTACTCACAAAAGAGGGAATTTTTTGTAAAGCAAAAAATTATATTACTGAAGTTGAAAAAATGTAATTCCCAAATGGTGGTTCTCTAATTGGACTCAAATGTAAGATTACATACTACAGTATTTTCACGAAAATAAAATAAAATATGTATAACGTATATGTATATGTATGTATTTTTAATTAATCACGCTTCATGACTGCTAACAACCAGGTGTTTATTTCTCACAATAAACAGCTGTTGGTTTTGGTGGTACCATCTTGGAGATTTTTTTCAACTCCACGGCAACTCGATATCCAGTGTAGGATATCAAGTGGAGAAATGTGTTGAATATTCATTTGAGAACTGTACATTTCTCAAAATCTCTCGTAAGTTGGATAATAATTAATAAAATAATATTAATGACGTTGGAGATCAACTCGAATACTCTTAATTTTACAAAATTTTTCAAAGGTTGGTAGTGATTGGAGAATGAAGTTGGATATCAACTCGAGAACTATCTGGTTGGATATTACCTCCGAAAGATATATATTTCGCTGGGGAATTTTTTTCCATGTTTGTTGGGTAATCAAAATCCAGCTGTTGCCGTATCTACAAATTATCTAGATAATAAAAATAACCAATATTTCCGCACAAAAAAGCAACCCAAAAGGCGGTCTTAAATTGTGACTGAAAAACTGCGCAGTAGTTTAACTGGAGTTTAAATTTGACTACAGTTTAAGCAAACTTAGTTTAAGCTTAACTTAACCAACTACTGAAAAACTGGGCCTAACACGCTTATATTAGCTCCACTTGTATGTACGCTTGTTTGTAACTCTCTAGGCTAGGCGCGCAAAGGAGAGTGTTTAGGCCAGTGGCCTAATTAATTTCTTACCGGGTAGCCGCCCTCGACTTAACTATTTTTTCGTTTGTCAGCAAGCAACGGCTAACTTCCAATTGTCCTCTTGATCCAGCATTTTCTTTCGTTAAGAGAGAGAATTCGGGGTTCGGTGGCGATTTGGAAGTTGCCGTCGGCTCTGATTTAGTTTGCCTGCCAACAAGTCACCAGCTGTTCCTGCGTTTGTCAAAAATTTAAATCGTTTGGATAATCAAAATACACAAAACGTAAGTTCCTAAATTCCTTTCATTGTGATAATATACATATATAAAAGAAATAAAGACTGATTTTTAATTATTATACATATTCGTATGCATAAATACTAATTATCTTGTTTTTATTTCTTTTCGCAAAACACAATTGGTTTCATTCCCGCCGAGTGTGTTCATGGTCCTTCGTAGCCGTTCTGCGAACAAACAATATTTCCTACAAGAGCTTTGATATCAAAGAAGGAAAATTTAAGCCAACAGGTGCCGAACATTTAAACATATAAATACAAACATATTCATCCTACTCCCACATACACCAAAAAGAAAAGTAAAATACAGGTGAGTTTTTCTATTTTATTGTATAATTGAATAAAATAAGAAAACGAAATAAAAGGTGTTTAAGTGATTTCCGCGGATTTTTCCGAAAAATATTTCAAATTGTGCGCGAGTGATTTGGTGTTTTTTGTTTTTTTTTCTCTTCCAATACCAATTTGTATGTAAAGATCTTCGGCTAGCGCCATCTTTATAGTGTCCGTCCGAACGGACATAAACAAAACAAAAAGTGGTAATTTAATTATTTTGCAGTGAGTGCTTATTAGAACCTTCCAAATTAATTAAAATAAATATATAGAAAAGTGTCCAAATTAATTGTTTTTATAATCGTTTTTTAACGCGTTGCATTGTTTGCCAATTACATTTTTTTGGCCGCGCCAACATACGACCTAAATTGCCCATTGGACATTGTTTTTTGTTTTACAACAACACATCACTGCACTATTCACTTCAATTGAATTAATTTATTACCACTTAGTTCAGAAAAACACCAAAATCACTCCCATCGAGTTTATTTCCGCAATTATTATTGTTGAAAACAATTTAAGTTAAAAATAATAGCGATTTGCGATCGCATTATTTAAAACAAGTGCAAGAAAAACGAAATAAAAGAAGTAAACAAATCAAGGCGAATTTGCGTATATACATGCATTATAGTGGTGGGTGGTGAGCAACTACAAAGGAGTGCATATCCCGAAATTAGTACTGCGAATCCCGAAACCTCAAAAAGGAAGTTTAAAAATACATTTTCACCGGTATTTATTTTATGTAAAGTGTGCAATTATTTTCCAAATAATTTGTGATTATTTTTGAAATAACAAATAAATATTTTTATACTTAAATTTCGTGTCACCTATTTAGTTGTTTTATACTAATATATCTAGATTTTGGTGAGTTATTTCGGGATTTTGGTTGGCGTTATTATTGAAATTTATAGGTTCTTTCAAATAAACCCCATTTACAACAAGAAAAAGGGAGTTTCAAGCACCACAGTGCTATTTCGGTAACGAGTTTGAAATTTTTAACGGCAAAAAGTTAGCGATACCTGTAGGCTACTTAAGTTTTACGCAAATTTTAATAATTTTGGATTTTAAAAAAACTTTAGCACTACGTGCGTTTTTCGGATTTCGTCCAAGTTTTTAATAATCCAAAGTAAATTTTTTCATCCAACAAACTAACAAAAAATGGCAAGTTTCAACCAATTAGTTGAGTCCTTGATAGACCTCGAGGCGGACTTTCGTGAATACGAAAACCCCAATCAATCAGTCATCGAAACCTAAAGGGGCTAAAGAGCTGTGGGGCAACATAAAACGCAGCTATAGTGAGTTTCAGGGGTCAGATGCTGCAACATCTTCCAAAGAGGCTAGTGCAGCGAAGAAAAAGTAGGTAAGTTAGCGTATACGACTTATATGAAGTGCATAGAGTTGATAGGTGACTTAGCTACAAAGCAAAAAGATAAAGCCTCTGAAAAATCAAGCGACGACTCGGTTAGGGAACGCAATATTAGGCTTCCGCCTTGTGATACCGAAGTTTTTAAGGGAGATTATTTGTCATGGCAAACATTCCGTGACTTATTCACGGCCATTTACATAAAGAATCAGGGGCTCGCCTCCGTAGAAAAATTATGCCATTTAATAAAAAAACTGAGGGCGAAGCAAGAGAAATAGTAAGTAAATGTCCCCTTACAAATGAAGGTTTCGAAACCGCGTGGAAAAACCTGACCGACCGTTATGAGAATAAACGAATTCTAGTTAATAGCCAATTGAAGATCCTCTTCAACCTCCCCTCGTAGGAACTGAATCTGGAAGTGCAATCAAACAACTGCAGCGGGGAATAAATAATTGCATTTCGGCACTCCAGATTCATAAAGTAGACATATCGAATTGGGATGCGATCATTACGTACCTCTGCTCCACGAAACTTCCGGAAGCTACGCTAGTGATATGGACAAGTTTCTAACAAGTCGGTTCCAGACTTTGGAAACTGTTTTCGATTGGCGAAGCTCACAGCCGACCAAATCTCAACCCCCCAAATCACATAACGAAGGGAACAGCAAAAAATTGAATAAGTTTCAGGTAAGCGTATCAAATGCGAAATGCAAACTCTGCAGTCGTGACGCTCACCACATTCGGTCCTGCTCACGCTTCCTAAAGATGGCTCCGTCTGATCGCAGTAAGCATGTGAGAAGGAACAATTTGTGTCTAAACTGTTTGTCTTCCGGACATGGTGTGGCGAAATGCAACAGCGCCTACAACTGTTCAACTTGCCAAGCACGACATCACACTCTCCTGCATTTGAATCCAGTTCAGGCAACCTTTTCGTCCCAACAGGACTCTTCGAGTTCAACGTCGAGTGGTACCGGAACTACTTCCAAACGAACCACTTCTGAACATAGTCGTAATCAGGCCAACAGTGACTCTCCGAGTCAAGTCCAATCGTGTTTTTCGAACACACATAAAGGGATCCTACTGGGAACTGCTCAAATCCACCTGCGATATAGTGATACCGTATACTCGGCCCGAGCCTTAATAGATCCGGGATCCGAGTGTTCATTTATTACGGAACGGCTTCGCCGACGTATCGGGCTTCCAGCCAAAAAAGTGAACGCTACCGTGTCATGTATCAATAATACGGTGTCTGCTCATTCCACCCTAGCTTGCCCTATCCATATAGGCTCACCCCTTGACACGACGGTATCCATCAGCACTACGGCTTTAGTTTACCTCAATTGACAGGCAATCTGCCAACCGTCGATATTGACCCGGCTATCCAACGAAACTTCCCGGGAATTAAACTAGCAGACAGCAGATTCTTTGCGAACGAACAAGTTGATCTTGTGCTTGGACGAGATGCCTATCCGCAAATCATGTTGGAGGGGATTCGGAAGGACTACGAGTAATCTTCTCGCCCAGGAAACGGTATTCGGATGGATACTTACTGGACGGACCAACGCAAACAAAGAAGCGACATCCTGTGTCTCTTTTTACAATGAAATCTCTTTAGACCAACAACTGGCAGCATTTTGGGAATTGGAAGATATCCCAAGGAACGCGATCCGTACGGCCGATGAGGAATACTGCGAGGAGATTTACAAAGCAACTACGACGCGAACGGACACGGGGAGATATACGGTCTCTTTAGCCTTCCGAAAGAATTTCCCAGTAGATATTTCTTTAGGATGTTCACGTAAAACTGCGTTCTCGCAATATTTTCGTTGTGAAGGTAGGCTAGCCAAAAACCCCTCTTTACGAGAGGAGTATACAAGAGTCCTTAAAGAATATGATCAGTTAGGTCATATGTCTGAAATCCGACCAAGCCTGTCCGAAAATCCGTCCGAATCATACAACTTACTCCATCATGCGGTCAGTAAGCCAGAAAGAACTTCTACGAAGGTGAGAGTGGTGTTTAATGCTTCGTGTCCATCAGATAACGGCGTGAGTTTAAACGATGCTCTGCTTCCTGGTCCCATCCTACAAAGCGATCTTACGATCTTAATTCTTAGATGGAGGCATTTCAACGAATTCTCTTCCGTGAGTCTACAGACGAACCCATCCGTCAATTTCAATTGAATACGGTAACTTTAGGGGTAAACTGCTCCGTACCTAGCAATAAGAACATTGCTTCAATTGGCATACGACGTACAAGATTCACATCCAGTCGCCGCCACCATTTTAACGCGACATATGTACGTCGTCGACGTACTTGCAGGTGGGCACGACTTGGAATGCACAATCCAAGCGCGTGATGAAATTTCTGGCGCCTTATATTCAGCAGGCTTTCCTCTTAGAAAGTGGGCCGCCAACTGTAGGCAAGTCTTGAGCGATATTCCTGCCGCTCATCTGCTTAGCCAAGTCTTCTTAGACTTCGAGGACGCAAGCAGCGTTAAAGCCCTCGGCATTCGATGGAATGCATGTTCGGATCATTTCTACTTCACTGCGAAATAATTCGATCAAGGTCAAGAAATAACTAAACGTAAGATTTTGTCAGCAATCGCGAAACTTTTTGATCCTCTCGGGTGGCTTGCTCCAATAGTCATAGTAGCGAAAATTATGATGCAAAATGTTTGGTTAGAGGGAGCAGGTTGGGATGAGGAAGTGTCTTCAAGCACATCAGACCGGTGGAAAAAATTTTCTGTGGAGTATCCAGCTATTAATAACATTCGGATTCCACGATGGGTTAGGTTTTCTCCACAGTGCAAAATGGAACTCCACGGATTTTGCGACGCCTCCGAAAAGGCATACGCAGCAGCCATCTACCAGAGTAGCGCCGGTGAAAACGATCTCCCTTTCTCGTCTCGAATTGTGTGGAGCAGTACTGCTAGCTGAAATGATGGACGCTGTAGTCATGAACCTGGATCTTCGATCACTACAGGTTTATCTGTGGACTGACTCCACTATAGTGCTAGCGTGGCTTAGAAAGCCACCATGCCCTTGGTCAACCTTCGTGTCCCACAGGGTTACCAAAATCATCGACAAGGTTGGACAACACCATTGGTATCACGTCGAATCAGCGTCGAATCCTGCCGATTTAGCTAGCCGTGGAGTGACAGCGCAGGACTTAATTGAAAACTCCTTGTGGTGGCAGGGTCCTTCTTGGCTGCAAGAAGGCAAGTCAGAATGGCCAAAACAAGAGTCGGGCTTCCAAACTGACGAAGAGGGAAAGCGCGTGCTCTCCCACGCAACGAAAGTCGTTTAAGTGTCGGATATACTCCAACGCTTCTCTTCGCTTCCAAGGGCTTCTTTACGAGTTCTATCGTATGTCTTTCGTTTCATCCAAAGGACCCACCCCACTCAGAAACCAATGTTTCAAGCACCTTCTGTATCAATCTCTGCGGAGGAAATAAAAGGTACAACCCAGCGAATAATTGCCCTCTGCCAGCAACAACATTTTTCAGCGGAGGTTTCGAATTTAAAATCCGGAATTGCGATAAGCGCTAAAAGCGAAATTCTAGCCTTAAATCCATTTATTGACCCAAGC
Source organism: Eurosta solidaginis (assembly GCF_040869045.1). Classification (NCBI taxonomy): domain Eukaryota; kingdom Metazoa; phylum Arthropoda; class Insecta; order Diptera; family Tephritidae; genus Eurosta; species Eurosta solidaginis. Next base: position 277,339,758 of record NC_090319.1, on the reverse strand, counting down.
GGAGTTTTAAGAATCGAAGGCCGTATCGGAGCATCAAAAGACATCAACTATAAAGAAAAGCATCCAATTCTTCTGCCTTACAATTGCCATTACTCTCGCTTGGTGGTTAAGTTTATACATGAAATATCGCTTCATGGAGAAAACCAGTTAATGTTGCGAATAGTTCGAGCACAGTACTGGATTCCCCGGATCAAAGTTATGATAAAGTCTGTCATTCACAATTGCAAGGTATGTACTATATACAAAAAGCAAACGCAATCTCAAATCATGGCTTCCCTACCTTCAGAACGCACGACTTTTTCTAGGGCATTTACAAATACCGGCGTTGATTTTGCAGGTCCTTTCGAGATAAAAAACTACAGAGGTAGAGCTTGTGTTATTACAAAGGGATACGTTTGTCTTTTCGTTTGTTTCGCAACGAAGGCCATTCATCTAGAACCCACAAATGACCTTAGCACTACCACCTTTCTAGCAGCCTTTTCTAGGTTTATATCGCGCCGAGGATGTCCCAAAAATATATATTCAGACAACGGAACCAACTTCGTTGGAGCATCTAGATCCCTAAAGGCTGAATTTAAGACTTTTATATCTGATTCTCGTACTGCACTTCTTTCGAAGTACTTCTATCAAGAACTTCCATGGCATTTCATACCCGCATCAGCTCCTCACATGGGGGGCCTTATGGGAGGCTGGCGTGAAGAGCTTTAAAACCCATTTTAGAAAGGTAGCATCTGGACTCAAATATACGTTTGAGGAGTTTTCGACACTTTTATGTATAATTGAGGCTTGTCTGAACTCAAGACCTCTTAGTCCCGCTTCAAATGACCCATCGAGCTTAGAACCATTGACTCCTGGACATTTTCTTATAGGTGCCCCTCTGTTATCTCCCCCGGAGATTGAGGTTAGCGAGAATCCAGCATCAGTGATTAACCGATGGCAAAAGATGAAAGCATTGCATCATTCATTCTGTCAACGATGGAAGAACGAATACCTTACGGAGCTGCAAAAGAGGACTAAGTGGAAGCGACAGCAACCAGACATGAAAGCGGATGATCTCGTCGTGATCCGTGAAGATAACGTGCCTCCAAACGAATGGCGACTTGGCCGAGTCGTCGATATACATCGCGGTGCGGACAATCGCGTCCGAGTAGTGAAGGTTCGGACCGAGAAGGGACTAGTCACTCGACCAATCGTGAAACTGGTCCGACTACCAACCAACGAATCCGGAAATTAATTGACAAAACACCTCGCCTCCACGCTCATCACCCACCCGTCGCCTATTTTCTAATTCATTATTTTATCGATTAAAACGACTTCTTTTCATTACAGAATGTCTCGTTTTGTCGCAGCACGCAACAGGTCGGAGCAAGCTTCGCATTCCTTCCCGATTCCATGCCGCCTATGCAACAGCCACCATGGTATACGGCTATGCCCGCAATATCGTGCTAAGTCACCAGAGGAGAGGTTGAGGATGGTACTCATCCACAAGTACTGCCCCAACTGTTTGCCGCCATTCCATCGCATGGAAACGTGCTCTAGCACGGCACGTTGCCATTATTGTGGTGAGAAACACCACACCACCCTACATATCGAGGCCGTGGCAAACGATCGACCGACGACAACGCTGCAGTCTCGCTGCCGCAACGTAGACGACGATTCTGACGACACTTTGTCAATTCACGTCACTGAGGAGACAAAACCGTGGGCTCAATAGGTTGAGGAAGAGGAGTTGGAGCAAAGTGAGGTAGTTGGCGTTCTTCCAATAGACGGCAGTGGCGCGGCATTAAATACTTTCCGCCCGCTGCTCCAACACGAAAGGCGGTCGCGCGACTTGACATTAAATACTTGCCAATCGCCGATACCACGAAGCCTTACAGGTAGAGACTTTCGTACACCAGTTCATCAACGTTTGGGAAGCTCAGCATCTCGTCCTGCTCCGCAGAAAAATTGGCGACAATGCGGCTCGGCATCAAATACTTTCCGGCCGTCCAAACGTCGCAATGATCACAGAGCTCCTAATGAAAGCAAACCGTATACGCGGAAAGAGCCTAATCGAGCCGACGAGATCAAATCGCTCACCCTCCAACGCGCAACACCGAAAGGATTTCGAGCAGGAAGAGTAGCCTCAATGGCATCTGCACCAATTTTGACCACCCTCGAGCCGATAGCACCGACCGCCATAGTCAAAACTGAGTCCGGTGGCCGACTTCACCTTGTGCGGGCACTCATTGACCCGTGTTCTCCGAATACGACTATCGACAAAGAGCTAGCACGAGAAATTCAACTGGATCATGCAGGGGGTGGCCACAGTAAAAGTCGTCACATAATCTTTCGTGAAAACATGGCGTAACCGAGCGGATCTCGACACTGGCGACGGTAGTTGAAGGGTATGCGAAAATAAGTCCACGAACAAATCTGGACCCAAAGATTGCTACGCCATCGCAATTCATGCGATTAGCAGATCCAAAATTTTATGTTTCGTCGCCTATTCGGCTCGTAATCGGCGCAGACGTGTACGCCAAAATCATGGTGAGCGGTACACCAACTTCATCGATGGGAAGCCTGCTATTGTAACCGACCATATTCGGTTTGGTCATTTCCGGCTCCACGGCAGGTTAGCAGCAGCAACATCTTTCATTTTTTATTCATTTTAAATTTGTTATTTAAATTTAAAATACTTAAATATGTACAAATTTTAGTTGACTAGTTTCGTAAGTCAAGTTTGCTGTTTTCAAATCTTCAAATTTTCAAATTGTTAAATTTTAATTTATGCAAATGTTCATTTCAAAACTTCGTATGGTAGATTTTTCCTTTTTTCAATTTAATGTTCATTTCATAATTTCAAGTCAAACGTTGAACCGGCTGGTGTTGGCATTTCGAATATTGTCCCTGGCAAGGGGGCCGGCATGTTTAGGCCATTGGCCTAATTAATTTCCTACCGGGTAGCCGCCCTCGACTTAACTATTTTTTCGTTTGTCAGCAAGCAACGGCTAACTTCCAATTGTCCTCTTGATCCAGCATTTTCTTTCGTTAAGAGAGAGAATTCGGGGTTCGGTGGCGATTTGGAAGTTGCCGTCGACTCTGATTTAGTTTGCCTGCCAACAAGTCACCAACTGTTCCTGCGTTTGTCAAAATGTCAAAAATTTAAATCGTTTGGATAATCAAAATACACAAAACGTAAGTTCCTAAATTCCTTTCATTGTGATAATATACATATATAAAAGAAATAAAGACTGATTTTTAATTATTATACATATTCCTATTCATAAATACTAATTATCTTGTTTTTATTTCTTTTCGCAAAACACAATTGGTTTCATTCCCGCCGAGTGTGTTCAGAGAGTTAGACCCATCTAGCTGCAATTATCGAAGACCCGCGCCAGTGATTAAATAACTCGCTACAAAACGAGTTGTGCTTAATAGCAGAGACATGAACCTCTGTGGTAAAAAAATTTAAAGCACTTCCGTATGCCATCACATATAAATAACATTCATATCGAAGTTTTTGATTTTCATATGTAAGTCCAAAGCAAAAGCACTTTCATATGATAAAGGAGCACTTAGGTATGAAAAAGGAATTTACGAGTACACTAATAAACTGACAACTAAAAATTATTCAAAAATATTATGGCACTGAAAAAAGTTTGTATTTAAAATTGGTCCATTAAGAAAATTTAAATTACTTTAGCCATTCAAGGGTTTGACCTCGGAATTTGAGATAAGACTTTGAAACTTGCATACGCCTTTATTTTGGCATTAAGTCAATGATATTAAAAACCATGGTAAGTCGCATGTGCGCGTCTTGGGATGTTGGAGACCCCTGGTCGAAAAATTGAGTACTTCGCAAATATCTCGCTTCCTATGTCTTGCTGGAGTTTCGCGCTTCGTTCGAAGTTGAACGTCATGAAATTCTCCACAGGTCCAGCCTGAAGTGCTTTTTCTTGGTCTCAACCATTTCAGAAACTTTTCACCGACCTAGATTAGATATTAATGAAGCGAGCTCGTTCAAGTATTGTACTTTGACTAAAATTTGGGTCGCCAGCAACATTGATTTAAATTAAAAATAAAAACAAGTAAGGAAGGTTAAGTTCGGGTGTAACCGAACATTACATACTCAGTTGAGAGCTATGGTGACAACATAAGGGAAAATAGCCATGTAGGAAAATGAACCGAGGGAAACCCTGGAATGTGTTTGTATGACATGTGTATCAAATGAAAGGCATTAAAGAGTATTTTATGAAGGAGTGGGCCATAGTTCTATAGGTGGACGCCATTTAGGGATATCGCCATAAAGGTGGATCAGGGTTGACTCTAGAATTTGTTTGTACAATATGGGTATCAAATGAAAGGTGTTAAAGAGTATTTTATGAGGGAGTGGGCCATAGTTCTATAGGTGGACGCCATTTAGGGATATCGCCATAAAGGTGGATCAGGGTTGATTCTAGAATTTGTTTGTACAATATGGGTATCAAAAGAAAGGTGTTAATGAGTATTTTAAAAGGGAGTAATCCTTAGTTCCATAGGTGGACGCCGTTTCGAGATATCGCCATAAAGGTGGACCAGGGGTGACCCTAGAATTTGTTTGTACAATATGGGTATCAAAGGAAAGGTGTTAATGAGTATTTTAAAAGGGAGTGATCCTTAGTTCCATAGGTGGACGCCGTTTCGAGATATCGCCATAAAGGTGGACCAGGGGTGACCCTAGAATATGTTTGTACAATATGGATATCAAACGAAAGGTGTTAATGAGTATTTTAAAAGGGAGTGGTGGTAGTTGTATAGGTGGTCGCCTTTTCGAGATATCGCCATAAAGGTGGACCAGGGGTGACTCTAGAATTTGTTTTGTACAATATGGGTATCAAATGAAAGGTGTTAATGATTATTTTAAAAGGGAGTGGGCCTTAGTTCCACAGGTGGGCCAGGGGTGACTGCCACGCCCATTGTCCAAAATTTTACCATTTTTTTATTCTGCGTCATAAGTTCAACTAACTTACCAAGTTTCATCGCATAATCCGTATTTGGTAATGAATTATCGCACTTTTTCGAAATTTTCGATATCGAAAAAGTGGGCGTGGTTATAATCCGATATCATTCATTTTAAATAGCGATCTGAGATGAGTGCCTAGGAACCTACATACCAAATTTCATCAAGATACCTCAAAATTTACTCAAGTTATCGTGTTAACGGACAGACGGACGGACGGACATGGCTCAATCGAATTTTTTTTCGATACTGATGATTTTGATATATGGAAGTCTATATCTATCTCGATTCCTTTATACCTGTACAACCAACCGTTATCCAATCAAAGGTAATATACTCTGTGAGCTCTGCTCAACTGAGTATAATAAAAAAATGAGCGTGACTCCGCCCTTTTTATGCTGGAGATGATCTGAATGCCATACTAATGACTGAGGGTATTTGTTTGGCTGGATTTTGTGAATTAAGCTTAATTTCTCTTGAGTATTATGATGATAAGGCGATTTACGAAATATTTTAAGCAATTGAAACTTTTGAGCTTTTTGAGCATTTAAAAATTTTATTTTTATTTTTTAAATACACAAAAAAAAATAATATGCCATTGTATTGTGATTTGCGCTTTAATATAAAAATTTTTAAGTAGCACTGCTTAAAACGTTTTAGAAAAACTTCGAGAAAATTTCGAGTTTTTTATTTACAATTTTCCGAAATTTTTTAAGTATTCCGTTTTGTATCTCGATCAATTTTAGTCGCTTAAAGTGCAAGTAATAAATCTCTCAAAATTCGTATTGATTTTTGCGAATTTCTGTTCCGAAGCATATGTTCCATATAAAAAGTAAAATTATGCGCATTTTGTATGAAAGAAAATTTGAAACACTCTTCAAAAAAAATATCAAAAAGCAATGCGAATTTTAAGAAACTTATAATTTATACTTTGTTCGACTAAAATAGATTAAGCAACAAAACTGCATACTCAAAAAAAAAAAAAAAAAAAAATTCAAAAAACTGATAAAAAGTTCCAAATTTTGGTTAAATTTTCTCGAATTTTCGAAGTTGTACGAACACGTTTTAGATTCGTTTGCATAGATTCAGTTTCTAAATTCATGGATTTTTTTCTGAAATGACCAAAATATAAAATAAAAATTGAAATAAAAAAAGTGTGAGAATTTTTCGAATTTTGTAATTTTTTCGAGAACCTTTTTCAGATTGATTTGCATTGTTACAGCTAAAAAGCTCATGGAAGTTTCTTCTTAAATTATTAAAAATAAAAAAAGTAGAATTTATGGTCAACATTTGAAAACTGTCACTGCTATTTTCCTGTTCGCTACTGTATATCTTAAAATTACTTGATGTTTTTAATGGTTACATTAGATATCTTAAGCGCTTTCAATTATCAATAAACAACACGAGCATTGGTTTTAGCCGACTTCCAGCTGACTTCCTCTTTGTTACTATGTTTTCTGTAGTTTTGCTTCTAAGGCAGCTTCTCATACTATTTCCTGGTTTTTTTATACTCAGCTGAGCAGAGCTCACAAGTATATTAACTTTGTTCGCATAACGGTAATCCGTAACGGCATAAACTAATCGAGATAGATATAGACTAGATATAGATAGATAGATCTGGGTGAAAAAAGAAATTCATTTAGCCACGTCCGTCCGTCCGTCTGTAAACACGATAACTTGAGTAAATTTTGAGGTATCTTGATGAAATTTGGTATGTAGGTTCCTGGGCGCTGATCTCAGATCGCTATTTAAAATAAACGAAATCGGACTACAACCACGCCCACTTTTTCGATATCGAAAAACCGAAAAAGTGCGATAATTCATTACCAAAGACGGATAAAGCGATGAAACTTGGTAGGTGCGTTGACCTTATGACGCAAAATAGAAAATTAGAAAAATTTTGGACAATAGGCGTGGAACCGCCCACTTTTAAAAGAAGGTAATTTAAAAGTTTTGCAAGCTATAATTTGGCAGTCGTTGAAGATATCATGATGAAATTTGGTAGGCACGTTACTCCTATTACTATATGTGTGCTAAATAAAAATTAGCGAAATCTGATGACGAATACGCCCACTTAAAAAAAATTTTTTTTTTAAGTCAAATTTTAACAAAAAATTTAATATCTTTACAGTATAAAAGTAAATTATGCCAACATTCGATTCCAGTAATGATATGTTGCAACAAAATACAAAGATAAAGGAAAATTTCAAAATGGGCGTAACTCCGCCCTTTTCCATTTAATTCGTCTAGAATACTTTTAATGCCATAAGTCAAACAAAAATTTACCAATCCTTGTGAAATTTGGTAGGGACATAGATTCTATGACGATAACTGTTTTCTGTGAAAATGGGCGAAATCGGTTGAAGCCACGTCCAGTTTTTATACACAGTGGACCGTCTGTCCTTCCGCTTGGCCGTTAACACGATAGCTTGCGCAAAAAACGATATATCTTAAATAAACTTAGTTCACGTACTTATATGAAGTCACTTTATCTTGGTATAAAATATGGCCGAAATCCGACTATGACCACGCCCACTTTTCCGATATCGAAAATTACGAAAAATGAAAAAAATGCCATAATTCTGTACCAAATATGAAAAAAGAGATGAAAAATGGTAATTGGATTGGTTTATTGACGCGAAATATAACTTTAGAAAAAACTTTGTAAAATGTGTGTGACACCTACCATATTAAGTAGAAGAAAATGAAAAAGTTCTGCAGGGCGAAATCAAAAGCCCTTGGAATCTTGGCAGGAATACTGTTCGTGGTATGACATATATAAATAAATTAGCGGTACCCGACAGAAGATGTTCTGGGTCACCCTGGTCCACATTTTGTTCGAAATCTCGAAAATACCTTCATATATACAAATACCACCACTCCCTTTTAAAACCATCATTAATACCTTTAATTTGATACCCATATCGTACAAACACATTCTAGAGTCACCTCTGGTCCACCCTTATTGCGATATCTCGAAAAGGCGTCCACCTATAGAACTATGGCCCACTCCCTTTTAAAATACTCTTTAATACCTTCAATTTGAAACCCATGTCATACAAACACATTCCAGGGTTACCCTAGCTTCATTTTGCTAAATGGTGATTTTCCCTTATTTTGTCTCCAAAGCTCTCAGCTGAGTATGTAATATTCGGTTACACCCGAACTTAGCCTTTCTTACTTGTTTTTGTGTTTTTTTTTTTTTTTTGTTTTGTGAGATTTACATGAGGAGTAAACTTGGCTATTTTAAGCCACTTAAACAATGGTGAAAAAAATGTATGCAATTTATCACTCGCCACGGCATTTTATACTTTCTTAAAGCAACAATCACTTCTTAGTTTCCCAATTACAGCTGCTTGTCAGCCACATTATGTTTTTAAGCCTTGTTCATTAAAAATATTTGTTCTGCTTATTAGTTATCCTTTTATTCGAACGATGAATGAATTTGGAAATAAAATGAGTGGACACATATCACAGCTGCCTAAGGAAAGATATAACATTTGTTTTAGATTTTTGATGCTAGTGACGACTAGTGTCCAAATCAATCGTTTAAAACGAGATAAAAAAATTTTTAACACTTTCGTTATATAAGTGAACCAAAACGCAGCGGCAAATGTTTTGTTTCATTTATATAAAGTAAGTGTTTAAAATTGTCTATCTTCCGTATATTTTCCCCCCTAAGCCTGATCGAAAATTTCCGCACCTCTCCTGTTTGATTTTTTCTAAATAAATAAATTCATGCGCTCCCCAGCGAGGACTTGCAGTCCCTTTGGCCTCTGAAATACTTTTAAAAGTTATACATAAAAATCGCACGAAGGCCTCCAAATCTCGTATGCATTTTTTACTAACTCTATCCTTCCACCACCTATCATAATTTTTGCTTTGGCTAAGTGCTCAGAACTAAGTGGCAGGCTGAAATTGTGTAGCTCAATCGGAAGGGTTTTAAAACTTCAGGCCAAAATTCCCTTGTTTTGAAAGAGATTTACAAATATCTAGCCCCGGACACCACCTGTTGGTATTTGTCACCTAATTAAATACATTTTTATCGGGTTCTCCACTGTTTTCGTGTGAGGTATTAAATTTATAGCTCAAAAGTTGATAGCAGGATTCTAATCATCTATTCTAATCTCTTTTATCTATGCCCAGAACTAAGTGTAAAGTTTCAAGGTTTTGACTCAATCAGAAGCTACTTGAAAAACTCTATGACAAGATACCACATGATCAATATGATCTCTAAATATACCGATCCTTGTCCAATCTAGATCCCTGTCCAATTGACAGTTTTTTATCCTAAGTATTGCGTTTTTAGAAAGTATCTAAGTTATGCTCAAAGTTGCAGGTATCTCAGTTATCGCAAAGTCACTTAATTTTTTGAAGCGACTTTTCTGAATGTATTGGGCTGCAACTTAAAACAAAAAATCAAATATTTTGCTCTACATTAGCTTCTTAAAATAAAAATTGCACATCCTTTTCAGAAATATTTAAGAATACAGTTTTAAAACGTGTACACTACGCAGAGCATTGCTAACGTATATTCAGCGTCAAGAGATGTGATGGTGTGAGTTGTAAATAAACTGTTCTTCGTTTTTAAGGCTGACGAATGAATTGATTTGTATGTGTGTCGTTGATTCCACCTTACACATTTTCGAGTAGGTAAAAGCTTAATAACAAATTATCATAACTAAACCTAATATTTTTTAATGTGCTGCTTGAATATTTAGGTTTGAAGCTTTTAGTATGCCAAAAGAAATTGTTTATAAGTACTGACTCTACTATCTATCTACCCGCTAAAATGTGAATTAAAAAAGCTTTTATTTTTTACATTTACAGGTAAACTAAAAAGACTGTGCTTGACTAAAATCTATGATTTACCTTTAAAATATATGCATACAACAATGTCAGGTCATTGTCCAGGTAAGGATTTTACCAACGATAAACATTCTCCTTACAAAATAATTTGATTTTATTAATTGTATTTTCATCTCAAATGTCTGTATGCTATCAATAATGGTAGGTGTTAAAAATATGTATGCATATATACAGCAGCGAGCACGAAAATAATAGTAGCAGTTTTTATCAAATTTCGACAGTTTAATTCTTCTGTTTTCATTTTCGATAACTTAAGTAAAAACGTCTATAAATTTTGTAATTGAAACTATGCAAACAATCTAATAAACGTTTTTGAAAAAACTTGAAAATTCAAAACAATTTTACAAAATTTTCGAACTTTTTATTTCGTATTTTCAGAATTTTTTTCGAGTATGCAATTTTGTAGGAACCAGCATCATCAACACTAGCAACAACATCAGCCCTGAAAAATGAATGAATCACTCTTGCCAATGAATGCTACTTTGGACTAGGTAGGCAATTGAAAAGTAAAGTCCTCTCTCGGCAAACGAAAATCATACTCTACAAGTCACTTATCGTACCCGTCCTGCTATATGGGAAAGATGCATGTACCATGACAACAGCAGATGAAGCGGCTCTGGGAGTGTTCGAGAGAAAAGTTCTTCGAAAGATTTATGAACCTCTACGCGTTGGCGATGGCGAGTACCGAAGAAGAAGATTTAACGATGAGCTGTACGAGCTATACGCAGACATCAACATAGTCCAGCGAATTAAAACGCAGCGGTTGCTCTGGCTAGGCCATGTTATGCGAATGAAAGATGACGCTCCGGCCAAGAAAGTGTTTCTATCGGAACCCGCCTATGGAAGCAGAGGTGAAGGGCGACCCCCACTCCGTTGGAAGGACCAGGTGGAAAACGATTTAAACTCCCTTGGTGTGACCAATGTGCGCCGGTTGGCAGAGATAGGGAGCGACTGGCGCGCCTTGTTGGACGGCCATATCCGTATAAACGGTTAAGCGCCAATTAAGTAATGCAGTTTTGTAGCCCAACCAATTTTAGTCTGACAAAGCACAACTTATATGTCTCGCAAAAAATTTCAGATCAGATTTCCTTCTATATAAAATATAAAGCTTTGCGCCCTTCGTACAGAAGAAAATATCAAACAACTTTCGGAAAAAAATTGTCAAAAATCTATGTGAATTTTTAGAGCCCTGTAACCTTAACTTTTTATACTCAGTTGAGCAGAGCTCAAAATAATCAGGATCGAAAAAAAATTTGATTGAGCCATGTCCGTCCGTCCGTCCGTTAACACGATAACTTGAGTAAATTTTGAGGTATCTTGATGAAATTTGGTATGTAGGTTCCTGAGCACTCATCTCAGATCGTTATTTAAAATGAACGATATCGGACTATAAACACGCCCACTTTTTCGATATCGAAAATTTCGAAAAACCGAAAAAGTGCTATAATTCATTACCAAAGACAGATAAATCGACGAAAATTGGTAGATGAGTTGAATTTATGACGCAGAATAGAAAATTAGTAAAATTTTGGACAATGGGCGTGGCACCGCCCACTTTTAAAAGAAGGTAATTTAAAACTTTTGCAAGCTGTAATTTGTCAGTCGTTGAAGATATCATGATGAAATTTGGCAGGGACGTTACTCCTATTACTATATGTACGCCTAATAAAAATTAGCAAAATCGGAGAACGACCACGCCCACTTTTAAAAAAAATTTTTTTTTTAAATTCAAATTTTAAAAGAAAATTTAATATCTTTACAGTATATAAGTAAATTATGTCAACATTCAACTCCAGTAATGATATGGTGTAACAAAATACAAAAATAAAAGAAAATTTCAAAATGGGCGTGGCTCCGCCCTTTTTCATTTAATTTGTCTAGGATACTTTTAACGCCATAAGTCGAACAAAAATTAACCAATCCTTTTGAAATTTGGTAGGGGCATAGATTTTATGATGTTAACTGTTTTCTGTGAAAACGGGCGAAATCGGTTGATGCCACGCCCAGTTTTTATACACAGTCGTTCGTCTGTCCTTCCGCATGGCCGTTAACACGATAACTTGAGCAAAAATCGACATATCTTTAATGAACTTAGTTCACGTTCTTAATTGAACTTACTTTATCTTGGTATGAAAAATGAACGAAATCCGACAATGACCAGCCCACTTTTTCGATATCGAAAATTACGAAAAATGAAAAAAATGCCATAATTCTATACCAAATACGAAAAAAGGGATGAAACATGGTGAGGTAATTGGATTGGTTTATTGACGCGAATTATAACTTTAGAAAAAACTTTATAAAATGGTTGTGACACCTACCATATTAAGTAGAAGAAAATGAAAAAGTTCTGCAGGGCGAAATAAAAAACCCTTAAAATCTTGGCAGGTATTATATATATAAATAAATCAGCGGTACCCGACAGATGATGTTCTGGGTCACCCTGATCCACATTTTGGTCGATATCTGGAAAACGCCTTCACATATACAACTACCACCATTCCCTTTTAAAACTCTCATTAATACCTTTAATTTGATACCCATATCGTACAAACAAATTCTAGAGTCACCCCTGGTCCACCTTTATGGCGATATTTCGAAACGGCGTCCACCTATAGAACTAAGGCCCACTCCCTTTTAAAATACTCATTAACACCTTTCGTTTGATGCCCATATTGTACAAACAAATTCTAGGGTTACCCCTGGTCCACCTTTATGGCGATATCTCGAAACGGCGTCCACCTATGGAACCAAGGATTACTCCCTTTTAAAATACTCATTAACACATTTCTTTTGATACCAATATTGTACAAACAAATTCTAGGGTCACCCCTGGTCCACCTTTATGGCGATATCTCGAAACGGCGTCCACCTATGGAACTAAGGATTACTAGCTTTTAAAATACTCATTAACACCTTTTATTTGATACCCATATCGTACAAACGCATTCTAGAGTCACCCCTGGTCCACCTTTATGGCGATATCTCGAAAAGGCGACCACCTATACAACAACCACAACTCCCTTTTAAAACCCTCATTAATACCTTTAATTTGATACCCATATCGTACAAACGCATTCTAGAGTCACCCCTGGTCCACCTTTATGGCGATATTTCGAAACGGCGTCCACCTATAGAACTAAGGCCCACTCCCTTTTAAAATACTCATTAACACCATTCGTTTGATGCCCATATTGTACAAACAAATTCTAGGGTCACCCCTGGTCCACCTTTGTGGCGATATCTCGAAACGGCGTCCACCTATGGAACTAAGGATTACTCCCTTTTAAAATACTCATTAACACCTTTCTTTTGATACCCATATTCTACAAACAAATTCTAGGGTCACCCCTGGCCCACCTTTATGGCGATATCTCGAAACGGCGTCCACCTATGGAACTAAGGATTACTCCCTTTTCAAATACTCATTAACACCTTTCATTTGATACCCATATCGTACAAACGCATTCTAGGGTCACACCTGGTCCACCTTTATGGCGATATCTCGAAACGGCGTCCACCTGTGGAACTAAGCATCACTCCCTTTTAAAATACTCATTAATACCTTTAATTTGATACCCATATTGTACAAACAAATTCTAGGGTCACCCCTGGTCCACCTTTATGGCGATATCTCGAAACGGCGTCCACCTGTGGAACTAAGCATCACTCCCTTTTAAAATACTCATTAACACCTTTCATTTGATACCCATATCGTACAAACGCATTCTAGAGTCACCCCTTGTCCACCTTTATGGCGATATCTCGAAAAGGCGACCACCTATACAACTACCACCACTCCCTTTTAAAACCCTCCTTAATACCTTTAATTTGATACCCATATCGTATAAACAAATTCTAGGGTCACACCTGGTCCACCTTTATGGCGATATCTCGAAACGGTGTCCACCTGTGGAACTAAGGATTACTCCCTTTTAAAATACTCATTAACACCTTTTATTTGATACCCATATCGTACAAACGCATTCTAGAGTCACCCCTGGTCCACCTTTATGGCGATATCTCGAAAAGGCGACCACCTATACAACTACCACCACTCCCTTTTAAAACCCTCCTTAATACCTTTAATTTGATACCCATATCGTATAAACAAATTCTAGGGTCACACCTGGTCCACCTTTATGGCGATATCTCGAAACGGCGTCCACCTGTGGAACTAAGCATCACTCCCTTTTAAAATACTCATTAACAACTTTCTTTTGATACCCATATTGTACAAACAAATTCTAGGGTCACCCCTGGTCCACCTTTATGGCGATATCTCGAAACGGCGTCCACCTATGGAACTAAGGATTACTCCCTTTTAAAATACTCATTAACACCTTTCATTTGATACCCATATCGTACAAACGCATTCTAGAGTCAACCCTGATCCACCTTTATGGCGATATCCCTAAATGGCGTCCACCTATAGAACTATGGCCCAATCCTTCATAAAATACTCTTTAATGCCTTTCATTTAATACACATGTCATACAAACACATTCCAGGGTTTCCCTCGCTTCATTTTCCTACATGGTTATTTTCCCTTATGTAGTCACCATAGCTCTCAACTGAGTATGTAATGTTCGGTTACACCCGAACTTAACCTTCCTTACTTGTTTATTTTAAAATTGGTTGAGCTACACAATTTGTTTAAGTGACTTAAACTATGAACATTTTTCGTTCGTTTGTTTCATTAGCCATTGAGTGTGCTTGTAATTCTCAACTGGTTAGTGAAATATTCTAAAGACATAGTTTAAATTTTTTATCCCATATCGGGGTTTTTCAAAGCAAAAGAAGGTGGCTCAACCCGCAGCCAATACCTTGGAGCCCCCAGTGCTCGTCCCCAATGAATACATTCAAGGTGTAACAGACGCATAGCGACCTCTCTAAATAAAATAATATACAGCCCACTTAAATAACAAATAATATAATAACAAAAAACTATTCGTCCGTCGAATCACCAAAGCTTAGACACAATTGCAAACTCAAAAATATTCAGAAATTTTTAAATAAATAGTTCGAAATTTTTGTAAAATTTTCTCGATTTTTCGAAAACGTTTTTGAGTTTGGTTTGCAAATTCATCAACTGACGAAGTTTTTTCAAAATTGCCACTGCTACTTTCGTCCAAGCTGCTGTACATAAATAAAAACAAATGAAAATACGTGAATACATCCATCACTTGACTGACATTTGGCGTTGAAAATGTGTGACGCGTATTTTTACAATACAATTTTTTTTCTTTAAAAATGAGAAAACTATGCAAATTCCTAACATTTGAATACCAAGAGTTGCATTAAATATTTTCTATTATTGTTTCACTTCCTTTTATGTATGTACATATTTACATTTATAATTTTTTATTTCTCCATCTACTGTTAACATTTGTTGTGATTTCCCCCAATTTACATATGCCCATACATACATATGTATGACTGATATTATCAATCAACATGTTGGAATTACCCTGCAATAGAAACAACTAGGGATTATAAATATTCATTTTATTTTGCTGGTTTTCTAACGGGGATGTATATTGGAACGATTTTCGATCAGTCTCTGTCAAATTGGGTTTGGAGACGAACTGGTTTCTGAGTTGTGCCATCTTCAGTGCCAGCTTTCATTCTTTCAGAACATACATAAATTTGACATTTATCTACAATGATCAATGGGCATAAATTGTTAGTAAAAATGGCGTTCAATGCAGTGTTTCAATTGTACGATAAACCCGATGATTTCATTCAGAGAGCCACTTATCCCCACTGAATTCTTTTCAGCCTTTTTGTAATAATGGGAAATGAAATGGAAGTGCGGTTGAACTCTGAACTTTCCAGTAATTGAAAAAGCTATAAATTTAAGTTTGCTAGTCGAGGTTCATTCGAACTAGTTCAAATTTATATCGAAAACTGTAGTCGCCAACTGGTATCTTTTCTAACTAGTTTAGTGTTTCACTGCAGGGTTATACTTTTACGTTCTCATGCCATTCGTTATGGGGGCGGAGAAATTTTGTGAAGTTATACATAACATTCCATAATAGAAATAAAATAAAAACATTTTAAGCACTTCCTTTATATAAATGGACAAAAATCAGCGAAAAATGTCTCCTTATATAAAGACACATTCTTGCTAAATTTTGATTTTTAAATTTTGACATAGAAATTGCAAAAATATTTATGAGAAGTAAAAATATAAAAGTGGAGCACACATTGCTTGGATTGGAAAGTTGGTAGGAAGGGAGATATTATTAGTCAATCAATTGCGCTCCAACTTTATATTTTTACTTGTCATAAATATTTTTGCAATATCTATATCAAAATTTAAAAATCAAAGTTTAGCAAGAATGTGTCTTTATATAAGGAGACATTTTTCGCTGATTTTTGTCCATTTATATAAAGGAAGTGCTTACAATTTTTTTATTTCATTTTTATTTTCTCCTTTTCTTACATTTTCTCAGTGTCTTCTGTTAAGTTATACACTTGTAGCTCAATGAGAACTTACATAAAAATCAATCCCAAAATTCCCTCCGTTCCGTTTGAGTTTTCTAAATATCTCAGTCCGTGCGCCCCTAGCGAAACTTTTTATATTGTGTCATCGCCTGTGATCGACCTCTGAATTAAGCTCTCAATTTTTAGCCCCTAGGTCATCGAGAAGTTACTTAAACCCCGGTTTCAAATTTCCAAATTATTATCTAATTTTTTTGAACCGTGCGCCACCTAACGGAAGAATTTTTTCTCCTTTTGTTCCTTTGTCACGGTGTCTTAACCTGCTCTGAGGTTTCATGTTTTTAGCTCAATGAGAAGTTGCTTAAAATCGCCGTTTCGTGATATCGCCATAAAGGGGACCAGGGGTGTCTCTAGAATGCGTTTGTACACTATGGGTGTCAAACGAAAGGTATTAATGAGTATTTTAAGAGGGCGTGGGCCTTAGTTCTGTATGTTGACGCCTTTTCGAGATATCGCCATAAAGGTGACTCTAGAATTTGTTTGTACTATATGGGTATCAAATGAAAGGTGTTAATGAGTATTTTAAAAGGGCGTGGGCCTTAGTTCTATAGGTGGACGCCTTTTCGAGATATCGCCATAAAGGTGGACCAGGGGTGACTCTAGAATTCGTTTGTACGATATGGCTTTCAAATGAAAGGTGTTAATGAGTATTTTAAAAGAGCGTGGGCCTTAGTTCTATAGGTGGACGCCTTTTCGAGATATCGCCATAAAGGTGGACCAGGGGTGACTCTAGAATTTGTTTGTACGATATGGGTATCAAATGAAAGGTGTTAATGAGTATTTTAAAAGGGAGTGGGCCTAAGTTCCATAGGTGGATGCCTTTTCGAGATATCGCCATAAAGGTGGGCCAGGGGTGACTCTAGAATTTTTTTGTACGATATGGATATCAAATGAAAGGTGTTAATGAGTATTTTAAAAAGGAGTGGGCCTTAGTTCTATATGTGGATGCCTTTTCGAGATATCCCCATAAACGTGGACCAGGGGTGACTCTAGAATGTGTTTGTACGATATGGGTATCAAATTAAAGGTATTAATTAGGGGTTTAAAAGGGAGTGGCCCTTAGTTGTATATGTGAAGGCGTTTTCGAGATATCGACCAAAATGTGGACCAGGGTGATCCAGAACTTCATCTGTCGGGTACCGCTAATTTATTTATATATGTAATGCCACGAAGAGTATTCCTTCCAAGATTCCAAGGGCTTTTGATTTCGCCCTGCAAAACTTTTTCATTTTCTTCTACTTAATATGGTAGGTGTCACACCCATTTTACCAAGTTTTTTTCTAAAGTTATATTTTGCGTCAATAGACCAATACAATTACCATGTTTCTTCCCTTTTTTCGCATTTGGTATATAATTATGGCATTTCTTTCATTTTTCGTAATTTTCGATATCGAAAAAGTGGGCGTGGTCATAGTCGGATTTCGGCCATTTTTTACACCAATACAAAGTGAGTTCAGATAAGTACGTGAACTGAGTTTAGTAAAGATATATCGATTTTTGCTCAAGTTATCGTGTTAAAGGCCGAGCGGAAGGACAGACGGTCGACTGTGTATAAAAACTGGGCGCGGCTTCAACCGATTTCGCCCTTTTTCACAGAAAACAGTTATCGTCCTAGAATCTAAGCCTCTACCAAATTTCACAAGGATTGGTAAATTTTTGTTCGACTTATGGCATTAAAAGTATCCTAGACAAATTAAATGAAAAAGGGCGGAGCCACGCCCATTTTGAAATTTTCTTTTATTTTTGTATTTTGTTGCACCATATCATTACTGGAGTTGAATGTTGGCATAATTTACTTATATACTGTAAAGATATTAACTTTTCTTTTAAAATTTGAATTTAAAAAAAAAATTTTTTTTAAAAGTGGGCGTGGTCGTTCTCCGATTTTGCTAATTTTTAGTAAGCAAACATATAGTAATAAGAGTAACGTTCCTGCCAAATTTCGTCATGATATCTTCAACGACTGCCAAATAACAGCTTGCAAAACTTCTAAATTACCTTCTTTTAAAAGTGGGCGGTGCCACGCCCATTGTCCAAAATTTTACCATTTTTCTATTCTGCGTCATAAGTTCAACTAACTTACCAAGTTTCATCGCTTAATCCGTATTTGGTAATGAATTATCGCACTTTTTCGATTTTTCGAAATTTTCGATATCGAAAAAGTGGGCGTGGTTATTGTCCGATATCGTTCATTTTAAATAGCGATCTGAGATGAGTGCCCAGGAACCTACATACCAAATTTCCTCAAGATACCTCAAAATTTACTCAAGTTATCGTGTTAACGGACAGACGGACGGACGGACATGGCTCAATCGAATTTTTTTTCGATGCTG
The DNA here is from genome assembly GCF_040869045.1 of Eurosta solidaginis. Classification (NCBI taxonomy): domain Eukaryota; kingdom Metazoa; phylum Arthropoda; class Insecta; order Diptera; family Tephritidae; genus Eurosta; species Eurosta solidaginis. Next base: position 277,321,065 of record NC_090319.1, on the reverse strand, counting down.
ATGATTTTGATATATGGAAGTCTATATCTATCTCGATTCCTTTATACCTGTACAACCAACCGTTATCCAATCAAAGGTAATATACTCTGTGAGCTCTGCTCAACTGAGTATAATAAAGCGATCACAAGAGCTGCGTGCGCGCTGTTGCATTTGAGTGAATTTTCACATTGTACTACAACAGCAAACAAACGAACACTGTGCAACAAAAGATAGTGTTACATATGTACATATATTTGAATATGATAAATATCAGTTTTTTGTTGTTGTTATAACCGCTAAATACTAGACCTTCTAATCAGAGGGGCGTAAATGACGAACAACTGGGATAGAGTGTAGATGTTTTTTAAATGTAAAAATGTAGTCTATGTTAAATGTATATACAATTTTTGTTGTTATATCGGCCTACTGATTTTAAGATCGCGGGTTCGAATCGAGCTCAAGGCCTAACAATAATTTTTTATCATTATTATTGTTATGATAAATTTTTTCTTAATTGAAAAAATTTTTAAATTAGAATAGAAGAAAGACAAAATTTTAGACAACTGCCAAAGCTCGTTGTATAGATCCATTTCGGGAACTGCTAAATTCCTTCATCGGCAACGTTTAGGCGCCGCTGCTATAACCATTCAGCCACCACAGCGGTTTTTTGTTTGTCTTCATTAATCCTACTTCTATTCTGGTTCGTGCCAATTGATATTCACACCACTGCGACATCTGTTGCAGAATAGCTGTGAAAATTGGACTTGTTTGTTGGCAATGCTGCCATAGTGTCAAATTTTTATTGACACTTTTTTTCCCCGTGCTCTGGGATGTATTAACAATTTTTGTTGTTATATCGGCCTACTGATTTTAAGATCGCGGGTTCGAATCGAGCTCAAGGCCTAACAATAATTTTTTATCATTATTATTGTTATGATAAATTTTTTCTTAATTGAAAAAATTTTTAAATTAGAATAGAAGAAAGAAAAAATTTTAGACAACTGCCAAAGCTCGTTGTATAGATCCATTTCGGGAACTGCTAAATTCCTTCATCGGCAACGTTTAGGCGCCGCTGCTATAACCATTCAGCCACCACAGCGGTTTTTTGTTTGTCTTCATTAATCCTACTTCTATTCTGGTTCGTGCCAATTGATATTCACACCACTGCGACATCTGTTGCAGAATAGCTGTGAAAATTGGACTTGTTTGTTGGCAATGCTGCCATAGTGTCAAATTTTTATTGACACTTTTTTTCCCCGTGCTCTGGGATGTATTAACAATTTTTGTTGTTATATCGGCCTACTGATTTTAAGATCGCGGGTTCGAATCGAGCTCAAGGCCTAACAATAATTTTTTATCATTATTATTGTTATGATAAATTTTTTCTTAATTGAAAAAATTTTTAAATTAGAATAGAAGAAAGAAAAAATTTTAGACAACTGCCAAAGCTCGTTGTATAGATCCATTTCGGGAACTGCTAAATTCCTTCATCGGCAACGTTTAGGCGCCGCTGCTATAACCATTCAGCCACCACAGCGGTTTTTTGTTTGTCTTCATTAATCCTACTTCTATTCTGGTTCGTGCCAATTGATATTCACACCACTGCGACATCTGTTGCAGAATAGCTGTGAAAATTGGACTTGTTTGTTGGCAATGCTGCCATAGTGTCAAATTTTTATTGACACTTTTTTTCCCCGTGCTCTGGGATGTATTAACAATTTTTGTTGTTATATCGGCCTACTGATTTTAAGATCGCGGGTTCGAATCGAGCTCAAGGCCTAACAATAATTTTTTATCATTATTATTGTTATGATAAATTTTTTCTTAATTGAAAAACAACAAACAAGTCCAATTTTCACAGCTATTCTGCAACAGATGTCGCAGTGGTGTGAATATCAATTGGCACGAACCAGAATAGAAGTAGGATTAATGAAGACAAACAAAAAACCGCTGTGGTGGCTGAATGGTTATAGCAGCGGCGCCTAAACGTTGCCGATGAAGGAATTTAGCAGTTCCCGAAATGGATCTATACAACGAGCTTTGGCAGTTGTCTAAAATTTTTTCTTTCTTCTATTCTAATTTAAAAATTTTTTCAATTAAGAAAAAAAATTTATCATAACAATAATAATGATAAAAAATTATTGTTAGGCCTTGAGCTCGATTCGAACCCGCGATCTTAAAATCAGTAGGCCGATATAACAACAAAAATTGTTAATACATCCCAGAGCACGGGGAAAAAAAGTGTCAATAAAAATTTGACACTATGGCAGCATTGCCAACAAACAAGTCCAATTTTCACAGCTATTCTGCAACAGATGTCGCAGTGGTGTGAATATCAATTGGCACGAACCAGAATAGAAGTAGGATTAATGAAGACAAACAAAAAACCGCTGTGGTGGCTGAATGGTTATAGCAGCGGCGCCTAAACGTTGCCGATGAAGGAATTTAGCAGTTCCCGAAATGGATCTATACAACGAGCTTTGGCAGTTGTCTAAAATTTTTTCTTTCTTCTATTCTAATTTAAAAATTTTTTCAATTAAGAAAAAATTTATCATAACAATAATAATGATAAAAAATTATTGTTAGGCCTTGAGCTCGATTCGAACCCGCGATCTTAAAATCAGTAGGCCGATATAACAACAAAAATTGTTAATACATCCCAGAGCACGGGGAAAAAAAGTGTCAATAAAAATTTGACACTATGGCAGCATTGCCAACAAACAAGTCCAATTTTCACAGCTATTCTGCAACAGATGTCGCAGTGGTGTGAATATCAATTGGCACGAACCAGAATAGAAGTAGGATTAATGAAGACAAACAAAAAACCGCTGTGGTGGCTGAATGGTTATAGCAGCGGCGCCTAAACGTTGCCGATGAAGGAATTTAGCAGTTCCCGAAATGGATCTATACAACGAGCTTTGGCAGTTGTCTAAAATTTTTTCTTTCTTCTATTCTAATTTAAAAATTTTTTCAATTAAGAAAAAATTTATCATAACAATAATAATGATAAAAAATTATTGTTAGGCCTTGAGCTCGATTCGAACCCGCGATCTTAAAATCAGTAGGCCGATATAACAACAAAAATTGTTAATACATCCCAGAGCACGGGGAAAAAAAAGTGTCAATAAAAATTTGACACTATGGCAGCATTGCCAACAAACAAGTCCAATTTTCACAGCTATTCTGCAACAGATGTCGCAGTGGTGTGAATATCAATTGGCACGAACCAGAATAGAAGTAGGATTAATGAAGACAAACAAAAAACCGCTGTGGTGGCTGAATGGTTATAGCAGCGGCGCCTAAACGTTGCCGATGAAGGAATTTAGCAGTTCCCGAAATGGATCTATACAACGAGCTTTGGCAGTTGTCTAAAATTTTTTCTTTCTTCTATTCTAATTTAAAAATTTTTTCAATTAAGAAAAAATTTATCATAACAATAATAATGATAAAAAATTATTGTTAGGCCTTGAGCTCGATTCGAACCCGCGATCTTAAAATCAGTAGGCCGATATAACAACAAAAATTGTTAATACATCCCAGAGCACGGGGAAAAAAAGTGTCAATAAAAATTTGACACTATGGCAGCATTGCCAACAAACAAGTCCAATTTTCACAGCTATTCTGCAACAGATGTCGCAGTGGTGTGAATATCAATTGGCACGAACCAGAATAGAAGTAGGATTAATGAAGACAAACAAAAAACCGCTGTGGTGGCTGAATGGTTATAGCAGCGGCGCCTAAACGTTGCCGATGAAGGAATTTAGCAGTTCCCGAAATGGATCTATACAACGAGCTTTGGCAGTTGTCTAAAATTTTTTCTTTCTTCTATTCTAATTTAAAAATTTTTTCAATTAAGAAAAAATTTATCATAACAATAATAATGATAAAAAATTATTGTTAGGCCTTGAGCTCGATTCGAACCCGCGATCTTAAAATCAGTAGGCCGATATAACAACAAAAATTGTTAATACATCCCAGAGCACGGGGAAAAAAAGTGTCAATAAAAATTTGACACTATGGCAGCATTGCCAACAAACAAGTCCAATTTTCACAGCTATTCTGCAACAGATGTCGCAGTGGTGTGAATATCAATTGGCACGAACCAGAATAGAAGTAGGATTAATGAAGACAAACAAAAAACCGCTGTGGTGGCTGAATGGTTATAGCAGCGGCGCCTAAACGTTGCCGATGAAGGAATTTAGCAGTTCCCGAAATGGATCTATACAACGAGCTTTGGCAGTTGTCTAAAATTTTTTCTTTCTTCTATTCTAATTTAAAAATTTTTTCAATTAAGAAAAAATTTATCATAACAATAATAATGATAAAAAATTATTGTTAGGCCTTGAGCTCGATTCGAACCCGCGATCTTAAATGTATATATTTTTGTAAATAATTCAAAATCTGCAATTTATATTAAGTCTCCCTGAAGAAGACACAATAACGTGGCGAAACGCGTCGGAGGAAAAAAAGAAAAGCTAATGTTTTTGCTTTAAATTGAACGACCAAGAAGCTCTAATTAATAAATCAACTGAACTATTTCCTTGGTCTAATAAATACAGTAAATGGAGATTTCTGAAAGAATTTTTAATTTTTCGGATACCAAGTCTTATAGCTACAATTTTTTGTAATGAGTTTTGTATTGAGATGGGTTTTGAATCCAATTTTTCACAATGTGTTAACGCCATTGCGCTAAGTGCGCTTTTTGCGCTGCTAAATAGTGAATTTGGTTGGAATACTTTCTGGTACCATATTGGTAGCTTATGGGTCCACGCCGTAAGTTTGTACAAAATATTCGAATTGCTTAGTCGAGGATGAGTCTGGCTCCGATGTCGAAACCTTACTGTTTTTACGACAAAAAACTGACATCGGTTCTTTTATTCAACATATCAGATTGAGGAATAGCACCCGACTGATTTGATTAATGAAAACTAGGCGAAAGTGTAGAAGTGAGATATTTAAAAACTCGATATTAGGCTAATTACAATTCGCCAATTTGATGAAGGCCAGTTCTGTACAGTACTCAGCTGCATATTAAAGTTGCCTGGATGGTATCCAAATCACTCACATTGAGATAGTTTATATTCTTATTTATGAAAATACAAATAAATTCACAGAATGAGTAGATTCAGTTTTAAGATAGTGTGTACTTCACATAAATTCAGAATTGTATTGTTAATGATGTCGGGATGGACGGTACTCCGAGCACCATAGTACAAGTTTGTTGATATGTTCGAAATTATTTGTTTTCAATTTACCATCTCTTTCTCGTTGTTAAAAAAAAAAAAGAATTGCATTGTTGAAGATGTCGGGATGAACGGGACTCCAATCACCATATTGTGAGTTTATTGATTGGTTCGAATTTATTTGTTTTCATTCATGCATTTCTCGTAGTTAACAAAAGAAACTGTGTTGTTGATGATGTGCGGATGGACGATAGTCCGAGCAATATAGTCGACGTTTGTTGATTGTTTCTGGTTAATATCGCAATTACCTGCGACATTGTAAAGTAGGTAGGTGTATAATTTTCAGGCGGCTAGAAAAGGAAGATTCCGTCCTAGATACCATGGCAAGCTACTCAACGCAAAGAGCAGGAAATTTTTTTGACTACACTCCAATGTGCTGTACCTTATAACGCAGGTTTCATGCAACTGAAGCATGTTCCAAAATAGGTCTTACCAACGAGGTACAGCCAAGTGTCTATTCAAAATTTAAGATCAACAAGGTTCATCCTCGAATGCTTGACTACGCTGGCGGTCGCCTCAAACTATAAAATAATCAGACTCTCAGGACATAACGACATTCCCGTTCTCTTTTTTAAGGAGAAAATCGAGTCAGTTAAGCAAATAAACTTCTTACAAACCTTTTTTTCCTGTATTTTTACTAGGAAAAACGCAGCATATCATTTTTATTATACAGCATTCAAACGACATTCCGTCTTCTGATCTAATGTCGTCTTCTAGTTTATCTAATCTCGACGCTATTTATTAAACCCACAAAAGTAGCTTAGGAATTCGCCTATTAGCGCAGTGGCTCCAAAGCCCCTTACTTGAACTTAGCTCAGGTAGAAGAAGTGCACAGCAAATGCTCCGTCGACTCATCCCACTTAAGGCCGGAAGTAAGTTAGATAAGGTAGAGGAAGTGTACGGCAAATGCTCCGTCAACTCATCTCCCTCAAGGCCGGAAAGGCAATAAAGCAGTTAAAGATGTCTAATTGCTCACAAGCAGCCTAATACCTGATCGCGTCGAAGGCGTCACAGAGCAATGAAAATGCTCAGGCGTCCTATTCCACTCTAATCCGAAGGGATAGTAAAGAAGTTACGCTGCTGACCCAAAGCCTGATATCTGATTCTAACGATGGCGAGGAAACGCACACAAAACGCTTAGCTATAATCCTCAAACTAGGTAACGCATTAAAGAGACTGTTAATTGCTTGTTGAGTATTCGTACCCCGTATCCGCCGGGATAGTTTCAACCATAATAAACCACGCCGGTCCGACAGTTGTGAATGAATGTCGATCTAATGTGCTACCGTTTGCTTTGAGTATGCGCCATTGCGAAGCCATTACAATTCGAAGCATACTGTCCTAATTATCCCTGTAATTTTTTCGAATTAAAAAAGGAGTCAAAAGATTGTAGAGAAACATTTGGGCTTTGGACTAAACTAATCACAAGAATGCAAATAGCGTGGTAGAAACTTGATCGTGGTCTTGGTCTTTTCGTTTGAATCCTTGTTTATGTCTTCAGGGAGAACAAACTGATGGTTGGGATTGGATTGTTGTTGTTGTAACAGCACCCGTCTGTCTAAATTTTAGAAATCGCTCCAAAGTTTTCTCGCCGCTTTAGTTACACATTTTCTACTGACTTTTATCAGAAATCTGATATAGGATGTGAAGCAGACTAAAATTATTTAGTTTACAACAAAAGTAAAAGAAGATTTAAAAGAAGTACTTTTTTTTTACTTAAATGCGTAAACAGAAAATGGTTTATAATTTTTACTAATCACTGAAATTCCCTGTCTTTATTGCTAGTCATTATTTTTTGAAACGAAAATTGGACGCTCCATAAATTCTAAAATTACATAAAGGGAAGCAATTAAGTAGAAAGTCTCAAAAAGAAAACTCTATTTTAAATTAAGACGAAGTTTATATTACAAAGTCAATTCGTAGCAACAATTGTAATACAATTTCATGTGCTTATGTTTGTATGTATTTTCCCATGACTCATTGCATGTAAGTACACACATACATACAAACATAATTATGTTGGTAGGTGCAGTTCGTTGAACTTTTCCATCACAGTGATAGAATGCGTAGTAAAAAAATGTGTTGCATTGTTTGATGAAATGAAAATTTTTGAAAATTCCATGATGCGAGTCAGCCACATTTGAAAAATTAACAAAAGCAATTAAAACCGGAAGGGAGGGTGATTCATTCAGTGATCTAAAGCTTAAAATTAAACAAGAAAGGAAGTTCGGGTGAACCGAACATTGCATACTTAGCGGCCAAATTACAGCTTGGAGAACTTTTAAATTACCATATTTTCAAAGTGGGTGTTGACACGCCCATTGTCCAAAATTTTACTAATTTTCTATTCTGCGTCATAAATTCAACCCACGTACCAAGTTTCATAGCTTAATCCGTCTATGGAACATACATACCAAATTTCATTAAGATACCTCAAAATTTACTCAAGTTATCGTGTTTACGGACACACCGACAGACGGACGGACGGACATGGCTAAATGAATTTCTTTTTTGGCCCAGATCATTTTGATATATAGAAGTCCATATCTATCTCGATTACTTTATACCGTTGCGGGGTACCGTTATGCGAACAAAATTAATATACTCTGTGAGCTCTGCTCAGCTGAGTATAAAAATTAATCGTAACTAAGTCAAGTCAGTGATCATAACCATGGCCATTGACGTGTGGTATGGACAGATGAGGGATTGGTGTGCTCTATAGGTGAATACCGAATGTTATCGTAAGTGTAGTCACTACACAGTAGCGTAATGTGAGTAGAGTTGATTCCCTCATATCAGCAACGGCAGATTAAAGGAAGGGTAAGTAAACGGATAGAAGGGAGAGGAGAGAGATGGAAAGAAAAATAAAAGAGAAAAGAAAGGAAGGGAGAGGATTGGAAGATTATTATCTCTTGTTGTATTAACGATAAAGACACTCCCCGAAGGGAGTGTTATCGATGTTGAAGATCCTTTGCCGTATATAGATCCGGTACTTTCCGGTAACAAAGCATAATGGTGCTAGACCGACCATCTCGGGAACGATTTATATTACCACATTAAACCTTCTAGGCCATCCCGCCCTCCCCACCCCCTAATTCCATGAGGAACTTGGGGTCGCCAGATTGTCTCGGCTACCAATGAAACAGGATTAGCCACGAGTAGGGTTGGAGAAACTATATATTGCGCTGGCAACCCCTTAAGATGGTTGCGCTACACAACCCCTTGAATCAATTTGGCATTTTAGTCTCCTCTTACGACAGGCATATCTACCGCGGGTATATTCTAAGCCCCCTAACCCGCTGGGGTGATTATTAGTCGAAGCCGGAAGCGTGTTATTAATTTGTTATCGAGTTTTACATTTGGGCGTTTTATCCATTTCATATCCACAAGTTATAGGCTTGTTGCAGGTGTGTTATAGACGATGTATACACGAGTTATTGTACTGTTAACGAGTGGAAATTTTCAATCGATAGCAAAGTTCGTTAATGAATACCAATTTTTTAAAGAAAAGTTTTGGGTTTGTTTTCGAAAGTTATAAAGTTATGACCGATATTTTATTGAACAGCTAGCGATATATTATCGAGCGTATATCGTTTGCTTATCGAAACGTGATCGTTATGTTATCGAAAAGTGAATAATTTGATATCGAAAATCTATCGATTTCTTTTTGGAGTGTTACAAATTTGTTATCGGCTTGATATCGATGAGTAATAGGTTTGTTATGAAAATTAAAACGATAAAACTTCATTACAAAATCGTAGACACATTCCGTCCGCATTCCGCTTTCGATAATAAGCCGATAATAAAATAATAGGTTGTAGGTATCGTTTGCTATCGATAAAAAGCTGACTAGTAGAGGACAATGCACCATAACTGCCTTTAATCTATTGATAGGCTGAGATGTTCTCTAAACTTATGTAGGTGAATAAATTTTACTGACATCCTGACTTCTGCAATATCCGCCAGAGACGAATGTAACGATTTTGTTGAGAGAGGGAATGTGTGTGTTTGTCTGTATGCATTTCACCCTGCCGTCATGCTGTTATTTTGGGCTGCTTTAAAGGCGTTAGAATAACAATACCATCAGCAATGGTAAGGCAGGTGTCGGTCGCTGGCATCCATAGACAACTCAATGCCTTTCTTTACACAGTCTCTAGGCACAGCAATGTCAAAGGGAATGAATTTTCTATTGAGATGGTCAGGAAAGATCTCGAAAGGGATATAAACCATGCCTGAAGACATGTACAATTTTCTTTGAGTTATCTACTGAGGAAAATCGATGAATACTTCATCAGTGCAACGAATTTGTTGGCGGTTAACGGGGATTATTATGAGCTCATAGGTCCTTTTGGTCATGTTTGTATAGGAAAAAAGGAGCTGTCTTCTCGAACTTAGCTTGAGGTTTTTTCTGATACCAACGAGCTTTCTCTGCAGAAGCGGGTAGGATGCCAGGAAATAGAGGTGGTTTCATTTACTTGCCGATGTTCAGGATTGCAGAAAATACGACTCAGATTTATGGCACATGGATTTTCAACAGTCTGGCTGCGACTAGGAAGGTCGATCCTCGCTCAAGTATATACATAAGGGAAAGAAATTTGTTTATTAAGAAGTTAGTAGTTGGACGAATATGCACTCATCGAGGGCATTGAAGATAGACAAACATGTATCTTACGAACATTGTGGATATGATTGGAAAATTCATCACCATGAGCACTTTTCTCTTTGATATTCAAATATCGCTCTTTCTGCTAATTCTTGGAAGGCAATTAACTAGTTCGGAAGGCGAATGTTGTGTACGACCTTAAGTTGGTCATCGGAAACCCCCTCCCACATTGCAGTGTAATCTGCATTCCCCTGTTAAAAGTGAGTTTAATCCCTCTTAGTATGCTCTGTCACTGCTAGTTCTTTCTTAAGGAAATCATCGTCTCGTAGTTCTTGACAAAGCTCTATAAGAACAAAAATAGTTTGTTGACCCTACTTTCTACCGCATATAATTTTATATGGGTTTAGGTAAAGTAGATGGTTTCTACCCGTATTTCAGTCATGACCTTCTAGTTAAGCCGGGCTTTACAGTGTGAGTAAGTATAAGAACCTGATCCAAGTTATGAAATTAACGGTAAGTACTGGAATACCCATAAGATTCATAGTCGTCAATCCTTCCCTGGGAAACAAGAAACGAGAAAACGCAAAATATAAGCACTAATAACCTAATCACTAGACAATACGGGAAATTAACTACACCAAGTGTTGTTTTAGGGCCGTAGTGCAAGAAACAAGGCTCTGGATCCAAGACCGGTAGTCTTACTGGTCACGCTAGACGCTTTTAATTAAGCCAGGTGGGACGACATGCTTGTAGCATTAGAATGCCTCAATACCAGCTCGAAATTCTGAGAGAAAACCTGATAGACTGGTTGCGGACCAGCAAATGGAAACAACACCTTAAAGAAATATCTAGCGGTGAAGCTTGACAGTAAGCTCACTTTCTCAGCGGCCAAAAGCCACGTACAAGGAAGTTGATTGCATCAGCCTCAGATTCTATACTCATACTGTGCCGAAACCTAGGCGAACGCAATAATATAAGGGAAGCACTTAACCGTCCTCACCACGGTGCAACGCAGAGGGGCGCTGCATATTGCTTCGGCTTACCGGACGGTATCGGCAAAAGCTGTCCTGGTCGTTGCGCGAACTATATCGAAATATCTTCAACGACAGCGGATCGGAGGTGAGTAGAGATGCTGTTGCCATACAGGCGCGAGAATAATCCATTGACAGAATGGTAAGGCTGAAAACACGAACTGCCTGTACTGCGGAAATTAGACGACTTGCGCCACACCTTCGAATACGAGCGAAAGAGGGTATAATATTTTCTTGGCGACCGGGTAGTGTCATCAATAACACAACCTGCCGAAGCTACAGATGGGATACGGTCAGCACATATATGAGGCATATACTTCTCAGCAAACGAAGAGATCGATGCCCAGCGAGGAGGAGGATGCTTAGCGTAGGAGTAGCCATAGATATCACGTAGCACATACCTGCTCCAGAAGTGTTGCTAAATTCGCTCCCTGGTACGGGAATTGCACGGACCGTGGGAGGTTAGCTTTAAGTTCACTTGTAGCGGCCTGGTCAGTGCATAGAGTGCTCCTCCTGCTTCTACAAACACAAATAAAAAATTCGAACCACTAGACAGTATGAGTTCGATATTTCCTGAAATAATATCCACAGAGGCCGAAAGTGTAGCAGAAAACCTCGGAAACACCGAATACAGGCACCCTTTATTTTTTGATACTAAAATTTGTATGTGGGTTTGTGTAAATATTTTGTGAAAAACGGTAACAAGTCGCTTGTAGCACACGATTACCACAGCATGGCGCTATTGTAGCACCGCACCACCAACAAACCAGCGAACAGCATGTGTGAGAATCATGCAACCGAAACACAAAATATACTACACACTACTAAAATGGAGTGAAAAAAAACTTGAAATTGAAACTAAAATGCTACTAACGCCGATCGCAAACGCTGATACGAGTATCACAAGCAAATGGGCATGGTAAATTAAAGCCACTATAGAGTTGGGTGATGAGACACGTTCGCTGAAATAGGGTGTGAACTAAGACATCCCCTATTCTGTCTAAATGACACTAGTACCAACAATAACAACAAAAAACATTACAAATATGCTGCCCGCATTAAGTAAACTCAAGTACCATGAAGAGGTTTGGTAATTTTTCACACGCTTCGGCAAACAGTTAATTGGTCAGAGAGTCATAATAACCAGGCATCTACGAGGCGATGTATGCACACATTCGAGACAACCAACGCCTTTAAAATATTAAATAGAAACAAAATAAACTAACGGCAATTTAAAATCGATGCAATTGAATACAAAAAACTCAATTTAGCGCAAAGTCACTTATCAACCAACCAAAAAAGGTGGATGTTGCAAGTAAGGACAGCGCTGTATTTGGTTATGTCGAAGCGATCTCATTATTGCTTTTTCAAGCTAAAACGCTATGTTCTTTGCAAGGCTCACGGGCGCTGTATATATTTGGGTATTGGTTTTAACATCTTAAAATGGTTTGAATGAAAAAGATGTTATCGAGACCTTATGTACGGAACTAAATTTAGGAGTAAATAGTTGATCATATCGACAATGCGCTCAAACACGGAAAAGTCTCGGAATTCACGAAGTTACATCAGCAGTATATGCTTATATACATACAACAATATAGCCCTTAAAGCAGCTAAAAGGTCTAATATATCGGTATTAAGAATATATTCAACACCTGAATCCAAGAAGACATTCCCTCGTTTATGGAAACGCAGCCAAACCCTGGAAAATCCAAATGTTTTATCAAATAATCGGTTTGGATTTCGAATATCGATGTCGGCGATAGATGAAATACAAAGAGTGTCAATACATCCCGGGAAGCCATCAGCGGAGGTCATAGTTAAAGAAATATTTGTACACTGATTACTTTAAATATTAGAAATGCTTTTAACACTGCCAACTGGATGCATATAATTAGAGCACTTCGAAACTGTGGTCTACCTGCCTACCTGCGCAGAATAATTAGTAGCTATTTTTTAACATCAGAGGAAAAAAATCCCTCAGGGATCTGTTATATGGCCAATGCTATGGAATGCGAGCATTATGTATTGACGCTGTAAGAGGAATGAAGGAATGTGTGACGAATATGGGGCTGGAGATGGTTAGCAATAAGATTGAAGTGTTTTGGTGAGCTCAAAGCGGACTGCAGATGAGTTTGTCCTAATCATCGGAAACTATGAAGGTCACGAACAATAGTTAAGTGACAACAAAGGGAGGATCAAGGGAATGAAGCTGGACCTTCACGTTAGTTCGGAATATAGCGAAATGATATGGCGGAAGCAACGCGTTGAGCTCGCGCAGATATTGAGTGGGCACGGCGGTTTCAATGAGTATCAACGTAGGCATAGGATATAGAATCTGTTCACATTGTCCCACCGATATGGAAAACGCAGAACAAGTAATATTTTATTGACTTCGTTCTCTCGGCGACAGACTGGCTGTACTCAGAGTTTTTGGAGAGGAACCTTCCAACCAAGTGGCGATAAAATTTTGCGATTTAATATACAGTGCGCAAGAGATTGCGCCCAAGATAATAGTGGGACCATTATAGTCTACACTGACCTCTCAAATATGGATAAGAGAACTGAGCTACGCTCTACTATAAATATGTAGTCAAACTTAATGATTTTGTGACTCTTGCAGTAGAGGTGTATGCCATTGGAAGAGCAGCTAGATTGCTCAAAGCCGGTACAGTCCCAGCGACCAACATAACATTACTATCCGAATATTATACGGATGTGTCGAGCTTGGCTCACGTCACCTTTTGTTGTGTTACTGGGATCAAAAATATCGGGGGGAATGAAATAGATATAAACGAGGCGAACAGGTCCATATTACTAAGACCGGGTAATCTTTTAAGGCAAATCCAGGAATACAGTGTTAGATCAACGAACTTGACATGGACCAACTGGAATGATTTTGGAGTCTCGAGATTCCAATGCCCATATTTGGATAGTAGATGCTCAATTTTCTTTCGCACACTAAACAAATCAGCAATGAGATTACCTACGACCCTCATAGTGCGTCCGTATTTATGCTTCGATGATGTTGTATACCAACAATGTTTTTCTGTAAAATATGTCAATTCCAGTCCATTTATATTTTCTCTGTCGACGACCAGGAAGGTAGGTAGATTTCATGGCTGCTACACAGGTAGCTCAATTAGCTAATGAAAAGCCGTTTTGATGCCATAAAACTCGTATGAATGTATTGAACGCTAAATCGGATATATACTTTAATATTACAGCGATATATTGTGCTTGCTTGTAATGGAATGCAAGGTAGAGTTGTCTTGCAACCAGGTAAGAACTTGTGTTTCTATCTTTGGTATGATTCGGCTACGAAGTGTTGAGGTAGGCAACATGGAGCCGATAGTTGGGCCAATGATCATGCAATTAGATCCGTGTTTGACACTGTGGGGTTGAGCCTTCCATTGGTTAAAGCACTGAATAATACACTTTAATATTACTTCCAATAATCTAATCGAAAAAGGGCATCTGATCGATATAAGACATGTTCTAGCTAGAGCCGTGCATTTACAGAAAGTGGACAACAGTTGCTTTTGTAGTTACGTTTTAACAACTTCTGGAGTGATCGCTATGCCGATACAGACCCCTTTTTTCATTGGACGCTGGCCATATACCTCATGATGTTATGCAGAGCTTTGTATATGTGTAAAAATTCAAATTTCCTTCCTGACTGCGCCTAGGGGCATGCCTCCCGCTGAGCTCCTACGTGCCAGCTCATAAGATGACCACGATTTAATACAAAATTACTAAGATTTCTTGGCTCACGTTTGCTCAACAGTAAGAGAGAGGGAAGGGAGGTCAACTTTGTGCTCTTACTTAGTTCCAGCTGGGAATGGAGGTGGTTTATTGAAGACTGATTTACTATTAAAAATGTTTCTAACATCGGCACTTACCTAGGGCATTAAAAATTAACTAAAATATTTCTCAGTGGAGAAACTTCCAGGCACGCCCTTTCAACGGAGTCCAAAGTGTACAACGTAATACTTTTGCTCCAAAAAAGTTTAAATTTTACGGGGTTTACACTTCCAATGTTTTAGGGGTCTCGTTTGTCTGATATCGATATTTTAGTTTCAGTATTATTGGGTTGTTAATACTATCCACTCGACGACCGTATAGGTAGGGTTAAGTAGATCTCATCGGTCGATAAATATACAACATTGACTAAATGTATCCCCAGTGCTACCAGAAGTCCATCCTCTTGCTTGCTGCTCGAGATCTGAAAATTCTATCGCCCTTAGAAGCTGGAGCCTTGACGTAGCCAACGCACGACGTGAACACAGAACGTACTCAACCGTTTCTTCATGCAGCCCGCCCTACATACAAAAGTCAGGGACGATCTTGAAATTTTGGTTTATATTTTCGAGAAGGGTATACCAGAAAAAATGCATGTGTTCAAATAAATTCGACTTCAAAAAATGCAACATTTAAAGCGCTTGTTGCCTGTCAGCAAACACTTTACTTTTTTATAATTTATTGTTTTTAACGTTTTTTTTTTAATTTTGTCTTTTAAGCGTTGGCAGTGTGACCATTTACCTTTTTCATTTGTAAAACTGCTACTACCATTCAATTTATTTTAATTACGCCAAACATAAATTTTTTTCCTTTGATGTTGTTCTTGTACTGCCATTACAGATGAGCATTCGAGTATTGTTTTCGAATTTTGGCTAAACACAGCAATCAGTAATTTGCGCAGGCGCATAAGGGGCGGCTCATACTCGTACAGGCGCAGATAAATTTTTGGCTGAGAGGTCGCGTGTTGTATTTCAATAAATTTTCAAATGTTTACCTTTTTGTCGCATTAATGTTTGACTCATTGCTTGGCCTGTGTGGTGATGTTAATGTCGATGCAGCTGATGATGCTGTTGTTATTGTTGTTGTTTAATGTAATCAGAGATAAAGTATGAACGTGCGGAAAAATAAAAATACTTAATGGAATTATATTGAAATAGAAATGCACACATGTGAATACATACATACATACTTACATTTCATTATTGACACTCGTTTTGCTTTCTAAGCAGTTAAGCCCATTTGAAATTTGAAACTCTAACGGCGAATTGTGCAGTTTCTGGACCTCTTAGAATTTTTAATTCTTCTTCTGCTTGTACATATAAAAACACTCACCAAAAGTTAAGGGAAGTGTTATCGATGTTGATGGCCCTTTTACGGATATAGATCCGGTACGTTCCGGTCACCAGCACAATTAAGCTACTTGGCCGACCATCTCTGAAACGATTTAATATGATCACGTTGAACTGTCTTGGTCAATGAACCTTCTAGTTGATCATTTGGTTCTTTCCTCACAGTTTACGGTCCGTAAGGAGCTCACACAGAAGTTTGTCCAACTACAAAAGTGGAAAACTCTATTAAGAACCAGGACGTATGTTAAAAGATGGCTATGTTCGATTACTGGTTACTAGGCGTTTTCTAGGACCCACCCTTTGTGGCTTCTGTATCGGAAAATTGTGCCGTTCCGCACAACTGGGGGAGTGCAGTTAAAGAACACAATATAAGCTTAAACGTTTCATTCTGCAGTCACACTTCCTACCTTTGCTGTCCTTTACCAGACTAAATTTATGGATAGCTGTCGTCAGAACGTAGCCTACAGTCATCTGTTTTAAGCGATTAACTTTGTTCAATGTCGTAATACTTCCACATGGTCTTTGACACTTTGCAGTCCCGCGCTTGATTGGTCAGGAGCAGCTTCTTGAGCTCACTTTTATCTCATACAAACTTTCTAGGACGTCTACAGTATGAGCTTCAAGGCTTGCCCTATTCCTTGTCAGCTCATCTGCCCTTTCCTTACACTCAATCCATTCATAAATATGACGCAAAACTCAATATAAATGGAATTTTTCCTTGTATTAGTTTTTTAGTATTTGTTTGCATTGTTGTTGTGGTTTTAGCGATAAAAATACTCCCCGAAGGCTTTGGGGAGTGTTATCGATATTGATGGTCCTTTGTCGGATATAGAACCGGTACGTTCTGGCAACAACCATTATTAAGGTACAAGTCCGACCATCTCGAGAACGATTTTATATGACCACATTGAACCTTCTAGGCTATGCTGCCCCCACCCCCTTCTTCCATGAAGAACTTGGGGTCGCCAGAGCCTTGGCTGCTAAAAAACAGGATTCGCTACGGTTAGATGAGGTTGACAATTGGGTTGTAGAAGCTATATATTTAGTGTACTACTGAGCGCGATTTTGCCTTAATTTCAACCTCACTGTCAATTTCAAACGTTCCCACCGGAGGCATATGATAGGTCGCCTGATATCTCTATAGTCATCGCGGATATCTTTGTTGTGCCTTTCTGCCCGTGTGTTTCGGAAGTTTAGCGAGAACTTCTGCTCTGTCCTTCCTATGCCATCAGAACTACGAAATATAGGTTGTAAGTTCTGAAATAAGTTGTTTTTGTTGTTGTAACAGTACTTCGCCCTGCTTATTCGGTGCACCTAATCCTGGAAATGGAAGGTGACGTATCAAACAGGGTTATACTGATCGACACTGCTTTAGCTCACCTTTACTTGCTGATCAAAATCCAAGGGGTTCACCCGTGAAATCTCTGTCCTACCATACAGCATAGAGATATACGCCGCCGATAAACGCCGCCGCCGCCGCCGATTTTGGTCGTTTTTCGCACGCTGCCGCCGAATGTCAAAAATATCGGCGCGTCGGCGCGGCGTCCGGCGCGTTACTATATTTTCTACCCGTTTAACACTGTTTAGGCCATTTAATGTTTATGTCGAAAATTGGTCGGATATGGTCGAAAGTGGTATCAACGGATGCGCATCACTGCCAGTTATAAGAAACTAATTGCGAAACTTAACTCTTTATAATAATTAAAAAATTATTTAAAATAACAGGCGCTTTCGATGTCAGCTTAACACGGACTTTGCATCACCCAATTCAGTAAGTTATTAAAACAAAACACTAAAAGGAAAGTTATATAATAAATTTATATGCTCACTTTGCATTTTTGAAAAAATTAATAGTGAAGAATTAATTCAAATAAAATGACCCAAGGCGAACATGTTTTTAAATTGTCCTCAAGAATAAGCGAAATCAGTGATGCAAAATCCTTTAGTAGGTTCTAGGGGCATAAACACTCCTTTGAAATTATTCTTACGTCATACTTAAGTTGAGGATATATGTACTTTGAGAAGGGTTTGAAAAATCACTAAGTCTTGCATTCAAACATCTGTCGTTTATTTGCGAAACTATACAAAGCGTCTGAAATGTTAATTTTGATTTTCACACTTCATCCTTCAACACCCAAGTCTACCGGTTTGACATTTCCTAAAGTTGGCGGCCCTATCCAAAACTAGTCCCTTGGAGTGAATCGCATTGATTATAGCTTATCAACCAAGTTTAAATATCAGCTACACGTTACGGTTCCTTTTACAAATGTCAATACGTAGGCACATATATCTACCAGGTGAGGCTTTGTCCTTCGCAATAACACTCAAAGTGGTGAAGCAAAAGCTTTCCCAAGACAGTGGAACTAATGACCGTGTGTGATACTACCCTAACGTAGTGGACAGTCGAACTTGTCTGAAAGCTGAAGCTACGCGGTCATCCATAATGAGCTCCTATATCGTAAGGCCGGAAAACAGTAGTTAACAACTTTCAACTTAAAATCCGTCGACTTTCATTCTAAATTTGATTTAACGAAGACTATTCAAGTCAATGTTGTGAACACAAACGTCTGCAATCTTTGGTCTACATTTTAAAAATTTTAGGTCCTTCTGTGGTGTAGCTCGGAAGCATAGCTCGACAAAAGCATCCGTTGGAAAGTCTTCGGAGCTACGCCTAGAGCTTCTAGGAAAGTGACGTCGACGAAGGTATGAGTTCGAAGCCGCAGTGCTATAGCTTCTGTGCTGGCATATGGTGTGTGGCTCAGGAGGCGTGGTAGCAACTGGTGGTAGGGATCCCTACTGTTCGCACATCGGGAATTATAGCTCTTAAAAACAGCCGAAAAAACTCTAGGCACCCTGTGCCACGAGAGTCATGAGTATTAATAGACCATTAATAGCAACCCTAAGTCGCCTTTATGCGTGACCGCCAAGGAGCAACAAATGATTTAAAGAAATTGTGTTCGCGACGATTATTAGGAGTTAACCCTAGGTGAAACTACGCTTTGCACGAGATATACAGGCAAAAGTGTGACTATTTTATGTATCTCTATTTCTTTTCAGCAGACGCAGCAGTACCAATTCCATAAACCGGGGTTAGGTTCGAAGCCTCTCTAGAGCAAGCGAACGAGGGACAATCCCTTCGCAAGGAGCTACTCCTGAAAATTTTTGAACGGTCTTTTGAAGCAAAAACTCCGGAACTTTCCGAAATGGCCAACACGTTGATTTCCTTAAATACATATAAACAAAATCCTTCCTAAATATTATTTTTTTAAATAGAAAAATCAAGATTTTAAAGTAAGAACACCGGCGTACGCCGCCGCCGCCGGTATATAATAGAGCTTACGCCGCCGCCGCCGATAAAGTGATCGGCGTAAACCTCTAATACAGCAACAAGGTATCAATTGCCGGACCCGAAATTATACACAAAATTCTTCAACCGAAATTGTATGTTGCATCCTTCCGTGAATAGTGTCAAATGGCGAGCTAAGTGAAATTTGATCAAACAGAAAAAATGAGATACCTCTATCAGCAGCAGCAGCCCACAAAAAGGCTAAAGTTCGAAGCAGATACTGATGCTAAAACATCTTGGTTCAGTACTGAAACTGTGCGCAAGAAGATTTATATAGTCCAGCATCTTTACTATCGCCAGTAGCGAAGCAGTTTTGTTCTCCTACTATATCGAAAATTTGCGTCTAGCGGAATACAGAAACGCAAATCCTTTAGGGTAAAGCTAATATTCGGCAATATGGTCGTCGTCTTTCACGTGAGATGAAGTTCTTATCCTTCCAGAATACCACACTCAGAAATGCTAAAAATTTTCTTCCAATGATGCCTCAGCATACTTAGGCACAATGTTAAAGATCGCAACGATAGGCGTGGTGGCCTAGAAAGTTCATTGTGGTTATATTAAATCGTTTCCGAATATTATTATGTCACAGATGCCTAGACCCCCTGAAGAAGATACCATTACATCGAAACGCGTAGAAGGGAAAATAAAACTTAAATTTTACCTTAAAACTTATCGGCCTTAGAGGTACAACTCAGTATCAAAATCAGGCATTTTGGCTTATAAAGGTTTAACACATACAACATTCTGCCAAATATGAAGTAGTTTCATTAATAGTACCCCACACTGTGCCTCTTGACATAATTTTTATTAAAGGACAGTTGCAAAGTTGCTATTGACGAAAAAAAAAATTGCATTCGGGACTCATTTTACAATATTCACAAGCACATTTCCAAGTGCATACACAACTAACTGGTGGATTATATGAAGATCGGAGCCGCAAGTCTCACACATTCACACTCATACAACCGCGTACAAATGTATAAACTCATGAATTGTCTAATGAACTGACATACGTACGCTTATCTCGAGTACCATGCTGAGTTTGCTGCTGCTGCTGTGGATGCTGCTGTCCCGCTGACTATCAACCGCCAGCTGCATTTATGGGCGTCAATGCAATCCTCTGCTCTCACCGTCACTTCTCATAAGTTGGCAATCATCGTTTTGGTGGCGTAGTGCTTCAATCGGTACTCTTAATGCCACAACGCCGTTAATGCGCCATCAGCAATTTATTAAAACGATTGCATCTGATCGATTGTGTTGCATGCAACAACGATGAATATACTGCATACAGCTTAAACGTTGTGTATGTGTATGAGTGTGTCAGTTTATATGTATATGTATGTATTGGTGTGCATTTTCAAAATGTTATACCGCATTTGAACTCGTACTCCTCATAGTTTATTGCTATGTTACATGTTTCGTTTCTATTTTCGATATATCTAACCTCATATTGACAGCGCATGCGCCACCACTAAGCAAAACTAAAACTGCCTATACTCGTATGTATGTATGTGTGCGGAGGTAAGTGCACCCATAAGTGTAAGCACAAGTACCAGAAACAGTCGCTAAGCTGCTGAAGAGGTAACAACCGGCAGAGAGTCATAGCAAGGCTTTTAAATATAGCAAACATATACACACACGCGTAATCATATTCATATTCTCATACTCAGTTGATTCGGGTGAAAGTAAGTCTGCATAAAAAATACGTTAATCTTTTTTTTCAAATATTATAACGTATCTTTTAGGGCTTTGGTTTGTATGTATTTATGTTTGTATTTCCATCGTAGTTACGATCCCATATATTTTTATGGGATTTGTTGGTGGGTGAGGCTGATATGCGGTTTTCAATTGTTTGCTGCCACCACTACTGTTTTCTGTGCTTCTAATCATTGAGTATATACAGTTGGGGCCATATAAATAGAATCAGTACGCATAAATTAAATTTAAAAACAATTTTGCTTAGAGATTGATGGTTAAGAAATCTCGCTAAAATTTTAAACGTTTTCATTATTAATTTTAGTTTTCCAAATACAAGTAGGAGTGTAGCTAGAGTAAGATTGAGCTGGCTGGTCCATTGAGACCTCACATAGGCTGAATGTGTTCATAATGTTACCAGAAGTCTGCTCGTCGATAAAAGTGAAAAACCTCCAGCACCAATAACGTTGTGCTTCTGCCGCTTCTAGTTGCTTCAGCCTAACTATGGCGAGCGCTGGACACCAACACATGTCCTGCTCAATCAAATCCTGCAACTCCTACATCTGCTATCATTGACGAGGCCTAATTAAAAAGTATGTGACATCAAATGCAGTGTCCAGTCAAAATACCCATCATGAGGTTGTAGTCATCTCTTTTGAGTGAAAAGAGTAACTTTTTTAGTCTAGTGTCGGAAGACTTCATATGGATACTCGACACTTTGCCGACTTGTGCTGAGTTCAACACCTTTCCTGCTTGGTTGATAATGTGCAACTCTTGTTTTCTCTTAATCTCCCCAATCTGATTAAGATATATACCGGATATCCAAGTTTCTCCCTCTTTTGTGATATACGTATATACTGTCATGTTGTCTCTCATAGCTTCGAAAGGGATCAAATCCGCTCTTTCCTCGCATTCTGTCCCGATGAAAAATGTGGGTCAATATGTTGCCTAAGGGTCTTTTCACTACGACATGTCCATCCCCCATTATTTTCCTCTCTCAGATATGAGTTTCTTTAATCTATCTCGGATCATATACATATAAAATTCTACCAATGTTGGCTATTTTAAAATAGTCTATATTTATAACACCGCTATCCCAGGCGCTGTGGTGCGCAATCGTAACCCTTTGAATTCTTATTGTGGCGTTTACATTCCAGAATAAGGGTATGCTTCATCTCCTGCTAGGTACTCAGTCATGAATATTGATATAATATCTGAGAATAGATATGTATTTCCCGCCAAGACTGCAGCTCACATCCTGCATTTCGATTTCACGTAGTAAACGCCAAGTCTGAGCTCACTGAGCCGAATAAAACATACCTACCAATGAGAGAAATGCATCTTGAACAGTGGCACGTCAAACGAACCGTCCTCAAGAGTAATCGGGAGTTCGCCCGGCGCCACTATACTGCGTTGAAGGTTCATTTGCAGGAACCTATCCAACACCTTCGTCGTTACGTTTACGTACTCCTATTCTCCGCTTAATTTAAGGCTATCGAGGTCCAGTTTCTATTTCGTCCGTTTCTTTCGTGTTATGGGCGTTGCCCTTTCGTATAATCTTCGTGAGGCACTGAAAAAATACCTCTGATTTCCCAGAAAATTTTCCTAAGCTCCGAAAACAATATTACCTGCAACGGTTTGTTTGTTTAGCGAAGCAATGCGCAGGCCGAGGCAGTGGCCTCCTATTCCTTGTATATTCGGTTTCTTATTCTGCAGAAGAAGCAGCGCATCGTCTGACTACACAACGCATGTAATGGCCTTTGTATCGTGGTTGTCTATAATAGCAATTAAAAATAAGAATACTAACACAGTTGAAATGAATTGTATGCATGTTTTATGCTAAATGCATGAAAAAGTATGCGTGCTGTATTGGTAAAAAAGTATTAACAATTGATTCGCACTCGAGTAGAAAAAGCGTAATGCATGCATGAAATATGCATGTTGTATCAATGATCGTATGATTGCAAAATTACACTTTTCTGAATTTTGTCTGCGCGTATATATTTAAGGATTCTTTGATTTTTCTTTACTGTCTTGAAAAAAACTTGTTTTCGAAAAGAACTCCAGGATGTGAATACATAACTAATGAGAGATTGGACAACTCGGAGTAATAAACTTGGGGATGTGTCGAGGATTAACGACGACCGTTTGGCCAAGGATGCTTAGCCGTCATTGAACTGTTGTGAAAACAATTTTTAGAATGGTGGGGTTCAACCAAACCGGTAAGAATTGTGTGCTTGTATTAATGGTCCATTAAATCCAAGTCGCGTCATCTCTCATCATATTGTGAAACATATAATCCATCACTAATCTGCTGCTAAGTAAATAATCACGCAACAACAAAAACATTGCAGCGAGCCACCCATGTGCATGTGTACATGAATACATCAATCATCATTTACACCATAGGTCGGCAAAGGTACCCCATCTGGGTATTACGCTCTTCACACGCATTCTTATGCTCTTCATTTCAGTTGCTGTTGAGAGCGAAAAATCAATTGCGCCACAGTAGTGTTAGAACAGAATTTTCATGCCAGTCGTGTTGCAGACAGCAAAGGGATGACACGTATCGTCGCTTTGTTCATATTTTTTATGCAATATATATACTTTCGCAAAAGCATATTTTTTCCCCCGAAAAAATATTGTCTCTTTCCAGACCCTCATATTTATCAAAATCTTTATGAAAAGAATTATAATGTCTCTGGATATTTTCCCAAAGGGATCTGAAATCATGAAAAAATGTTTATCAGTCATTTTTAGGTCGCGCATAAATATTATCATACAATTTTTGCGCTAAAGCGATCACATTGTTACTTCCTTGCTGTCGGTTAAGCAACTGACGCGGATATTTTGTTCTTAGCACCACTGTAACGAAGTTACTCCCGCATTCAACAATACAGCCTGACAAAAAAAAAAATGCCGACCTATTATTTACACACATATGCGCACACGCTTGTGGTCATCAGCTGAAGTAGTGCTCACACATGCAAACGCGTATGACTATGAGAAACGCCTAAACTACAATTATACATGTATATCGCTGGTAACCAAGCAAGAGATTCTAGAAGGTGAAACGTCTACACCTTTGGAGAAATATGGTGACGAGGCCACAGAGAGTATCAAAGCAGCGCAAGCTGGGTAATGACTAATCAGTTTGATTTAAACACGCAATTAGTTGTGAGGTATAAGTGTTATTGTGAAGTACTCTCAAAGTATTCTAATAAAGACATTTGCATTACTGAATATTGTAGTTATTTATTCATCAATTTAGCGATTCGAACGTTTGCAGAAGATTTCAAATAAGCGGAATTTCCCTTACAATATCAATGTTATTGTTATTGTAATTACATATGTAGAATAAATTCCTATTGATCAATGCAGGGTTAGTACTTTCGCACGTATGAAACCTACGTATGGATGTATACATTTTTTTGTAGTGCGTTTGTATGCATTCGACATTAATACAACCATATGCATACAGAAGTAGTACAAACGGAGTAATAAAGTATGCATGCTCCCTGGGAAACTACACGTGTTAAAAAGAAATAACGTGCATGTACACTAGCATGCATACATAGCTGCAACTCATGCCTCAAATATCGATGCTGCGTGCATTCATTTACAACTGTGAAGTTTTGTACCACCGTGGAATGTATTAAATTGGGACTACAAACTTGTAGCGCTAATGGAAAAGTTTTCTCATTTTGCTATGAAACATCCTAGTTTGGGCCAATAAACTTAAACTATGTCTCTAGAATACTTCAGTAACCAGTTGAGAATTACAAGCGCCCGCCCTCATTGGCTCATGGAAAAAACGAAAAAAAAATGTTTCAGTCTAGTCACAGCGGAAATACGAATGATTCAAAAGTAAAAATACTATTTCGCGCTCTTATTTGCCCGTTCGCCGCTGTATATTAAAGTCGTGTGTTTGAAGTGGGCCTGAGAAAGTTGAAAAAGCGTGGCATTTAATAACTTCACAGACATTTGATGATTGATGCATATATAGATGATATATCAAGCACACATACATATATATATATATATTTGTATACATTCTTCTCCAAGCGTGTGGTCATACATCAATATTGAATATTGAGTTAACGCAATGTCAGCCATGGATGCATTTTTTACTTTGAGCTCATTTGCTCAGCTTTGTTTATTGTCATTTGTTGTTGTTGTTTTCTATAGAGATTAGTTAATATTTTTAGGGGGTTGGTTATGTTTCTGTTGCGCTATTGTTTTTGTAATCACTCATAAACGCTTATTAATTGCGAATTTGTTTTTTTTTGTCTCACAATCTAGAATTGAACTTAATAGGCCTTAATCGGATTTTGTAATGTATTTTAACGGTTTATGCAATTAGCAAATTTACTGGTACACCATATAATATAAAATGGTATTCGCTGTAATGGGAAATTAGGCAAAGCGAATAATCACAGGATTAGTTTTGCGTGTTAAGTGCGATTTTTCACACACAACATATTTTTTAATAGTTTTCACCCAGTCCTTTATGATGCTCAACTTCATAAAGACTACCTCTTCGTGATTTACTTGTTGTTTTTTTTTTTGCTCGAAATATTGCATTATCATCGGGATATAAGCTTTGTCGAAATTTTGCCGCACTTAAAACTTACTTAGGTATTTAAAAAGATCGCTTGATTCCTCCATCATGCAGGAGTTTTCTAAATATCTCGATTTGTGCTCCATATAGCAACATATTTTTTTCATGTGTTTCATTGCCATTGGGATATAATCAAACGCAGCCTACAGACCCACATCGTTCTTCAACTGTCCCAGAGCGCATGAAAATGGATTACTCAAGAAAGTAGGTAGAAAATGTTACGACTGTATAAAGAACGCTAGGAAAATAAACTACTACGATGAGGAAAGCGACAATACTAGCAAGCATTGCACAACGTAACAGGGATTAGGACTATGTGTCCCTGACCTACAAGTGTGCTGGTGTCGTGGATATTGGAGAGGCTGGTGCTTGGGACTGCTCTCATATAAGCTACGCAGATAGTTGCTATGTAAGCGGCTATTTGTGGCTTGCTGAGCAGCAGCAGCAGTGGGTAGGGCCTAAAACACAAACTACAGGACGCTGAATGCGGCGATCTGGCCCAAAACACGACATTCGGTGCAATCATAATTTGAGCGTGACACACTTACAGTAGTGAGAACACTTTTTCGGAGCAAGAGAGTAATTAAATGGCATAACACTGCAATGCCCTTGTCTGGGAGAAATCCCAAATCGCTCAGGCACATAAAACCGTTGAAAGAACTTTGATCTGTATACCGCAATAGGTTAAACTCGTACTTATCCAGAATCCACACCGACGTACGGAATGTATGTTCTCCATGTCATTTGCCCTACATGACACTGACCATCTTTTCAGCTGCAATATGTATCAACGTCTCTAACATTCATATTTCTCTGGCCCAATTGATTATGTAAGTTCCTTAGGACTCCCGCAGTCAATTTGTGGGTCATCGCACCTTTTGATGGGACGAAGAAAACCCACAAGAAATAGAAGATGTTAAAGCATTTACCATTGGATGCCTTGGTGATTTTAACAGCAACGTACCCAAATGCTCTCCCGAAATTGGTGTTTCGAAAAATAGTCATGCCCTATGTTGAACAAACCTTCTTCAAATGCTCAAGAGCGATCGCTGGATTGGATCCCAACTCGAGCAAAGATTTAGGCAAATTGCTGTCGATAATATTATGGCAAACACGCTGAGCGTTCTAGAAGTGTAGCAGCAAATCAAAAATTTCGTATAGTCTACACTCAGAGATAATGGCACATAGACGCAAAGACAACAGAAGACTCTTATAAGATTTAAAATATGTAGTGCCAATCCGAAGCAATGCGAAAGTGGTCTCGATTCCAAAAGGGGTACATTTTTGAGTCTATGGATACAGGCCTGCTGCAGCAGCAACAATTATGACCTCTACTGTGGTTAGGTGTTTGACCACACAGTCTACATTTGATATCATCCAATCCACCGCATACTTAACACTGATCCCTTTCATATAGCATATAATTCAGATCTAGCACCCCTTGCTTACTTCTTAATTGGCGCTTAACCGTTTAAATTGGTCACACCAAAGGTATTTTAAATCGTTTTCCACTTGGTTCTTCCAGCGGGCCACCCTCTTCCTCTGTTTAGCTAGGCGGGCTGCGATAAAAAAAAACATTCTCAGTCGGATCGTCATCTTTCATTCGCATAACATGGCCTAGCCAGCGCAGCCGCTGCGTTTTAATTCGCTGAACTATATTGATGTCTGCGTATAGCTCGTACAGCTCATCGTTAAATCTTCTTCGGTACTCGCCATCGCCTACCCGTAGAGGTCCATAAACTTTTCTCTCGAACACTCCCAGAGTTCGTTCATCTGCTGTTGTCATGGTCCATGCTTCTGCACCATATAGCAGGACGGGTACGATAAGTGACTTGTAGAGTATGATTTTCGTTTGCCGAGAGAGGACTTTGCTTTTCAATTGCCCACCTAGTCCAAAGAAGCATCTATTGGCAAGAGTGAATCTTCGCTGGATTACAGAGCTGATGTTGTTGTTAGTGTTATTAAACGAAATCTTTTGGTAGATGGTAGACTTACCAGGTCTTAAGCCGCGCTGAAAAGGTCCAATCAGCCGATTCACTGTGGTCATGAATTTTTCGCACAATACACTTGACAGGAACTTATATATTGTAACGAATTTGCTTGTAAATCCTCTTATTTGCAATCCTCTGCTAAGTTCGAATCACTAAACTGTTGAATAAATAACTCCAATTTGTAATAATGCAAAATGGCCTTTATTAAAGTACTTCACAATAACAAACTTTGCAACGAATAGCTTGATTAATAACCATACTGATTGATAGCTCAATGAAACTCTACTATTCAAAATAACACTGCTATTGCTCGCTAGATATCGTCTTAATCAAACTGCTTGACAACTCAAATCAAACTGAATTACTTCTTACTCGCCTGCATCGCTTTTATAGTTTACGCTGCATACTTCTAGGCTCTTCGATTTCCAGAAGTTACTAGTTGTTTCGGCTACAAAATCGCCAGCCACAACTACGTGCACAAATTATCACTCTCTCTTGTGACAACTCAGATAAGGTATATGCATGCGTTTGTAGTTTACAGTCTCCCGCACACACATAAGCGTATAAGTAAATTCATCGGTGTGTGACATCTCATCTCTCGCTGCCTTGTATGTAAATGTTGCTCGTCGGAATGTGTACATATGTGTAGACGCAATTATTGATTCGTTTATGTAGATACATAATGATTGAATTATTGATGTGCATTCACGTCACTGCTTAGATCGGCTTAGAGCTGGCAGCACTCCTTAGTTTTGCTAATATTCGTAACACTGCCCTCCACCTAAGTCTGATCGTCCCGATCAGACAAATCTCTCGATCTAAACGCTGCTAATCTCTCCAAATGAACCACTTTCATTTTGGTTCGTGGTTTGGTAGTGGTTTGTATGCGGTACACTACATCGTTGATCCGTTTTACAACTTTGTATGGGCCTTCCCAGTTACACTGCAATTTCGGGGACAAACCTTTTTTTCGTTGTGGGTTGTATAGCAGCACCAAATCTCCTTCCTGAAACCCTTCCGAATTAATTGCTTTATCGTACCTCGCTTTCATCTTGTCACTCATAATCTTTGCTCGTTGCCTTACCAGATTGTGTATCTCTCTCAGCTCTTCTTCCAAAACACCAGTGGATTTCTTGACATTCCTCTCCGCATCGACATCTATCCCATACTTCAAATCAGCTGGCAGTCGAAGGTCATTGCCAAAAATTACCTTTGCGGGAGTTTGGCCCGTTGTGTCATGTACTGCCGATCGGTAGGCCATCAAGAATAATGATATGTGTGTTTCCCAGTCCTTATGGTACTTGTCTACTACTTTCCTTAAATGCTCCTCCAATGTTCTATTGAAACGTTCCACCATACCATCGGACTGAGGATGCAATGCAGTTGTCCGTGTTTTCCGAATGCCCAGCTTCTTGCACATTTCTTGGAACACAGCTGATTCAAAATTCCTGCCTTGGTCAGAATGTAACTCCATTGGTACACCATACCTTGCAACCCATTCGTTTTTAACCACTTCTGCTACTGTTTCTGCTTCTTGGTTTGGGATTGGGTATACCTCTGGCCATTTACTGAAATAATCCATAACCACCAGTACGTATTTGTTTCCGCGGTTGCTAGTAGGAAATGGACCTGCGACATCCATGGCGATCCTTTCAAATGGCGCACCTGAGTTATATTGCTTCATCTGGCCATGACATCGTGTTCTGGGCCCTTTCGCTCTGCTGCAAACCTCGCAGTTCGCAATCCACTCAGTGACCGACTGACGGCAACCAACCCAATAGAATCTCTGTTTAATCTTCTCGAGCGTCTTCGTGATTCCAAGATGACCTCCGCTTGGACCATTATGCAGCTCGCTGAGCACGTCAGGAATCCTCTTTCTGGGAACAACTATCAGTTTATTCTTGTATTTACCATCCTCACTCTCCCATACTCGATGAAGGCAACCGGATATCAATTCTAAACTGTTCCACTGTGCCCAATATGACTTCGCAATGGGACTCTCTGCTGACATCTCTTCTCTGTTTGGTCTTTCATTTCGTTCGAGCCCTTGCATAACACGTGACAGATCTGCATCTTCTAGCTGGCACTTCCTTAGCTGTTCCTTGTCCCATTCATCTGTACATGTTATATTCATTAGCCGGGCATCTATAATGTCTTCTTTAGCCTCGGCTTTTGAACAGTGCTTGCATTCCAAACTACATGGTCTTCGTGACATTGCATCAGCATTTCCATGGGTACTACCTTTTCGATGCTCAATGGAAAAGTCGTAGCTTTGTAGTCGCTCGATCCACCGTGCCAATTGTCCTTCCGGATTACGGAACTGCAGAAGCCATTTCAACGCTGCGTGATCTGTCCTGACACGGAATCGCTGGCCGTAGAGGTATTTGTGAAAATGTTTAATGCACTCTACCAATGCCAACAGCTCTCTCCGCGTAACACAGTAGTTCCTCTCTGGTTTTCCAATCGAACGGCTGTAATATGCAACCACCTTCTCCTGTCCATCGACCAGTTGTGATAAAACGCCTCCTATAGCATATCCACTCGCATCTGTATCCAGAATAAATGTTGCTCCTGGAATCGGATATGCTAACATTGGGGCAGTGGACAAACGCTCCTTCAATGTTTGGAAAGCCACTTCTTGCTCCTTCTTCCATTTAAAAGCTTTGTTTTTTCTTGTAAGCTCATGGAGGCTATGGGCTACGCTGGAAAAATTTGGTACAAATCGGCGGTAATATGTGCACAGCCCAAGAAAACTTCTCAATTCATGTAGGTTCTGTGGTCTTGGCCAATCCTTTACAGCCTCTATTTTTTCGTTCGCAGTGCAGATGCCCTCTGTCGTTACCTTGTGACCCAAATAATTGACTTCCTTTTTAAACAGCGCACACTTTTTGGGACTTAACTTCAGACCAGCGCCAGCTATTCTCTGGAAAACTTCCTCCAAGTTCTTAAGATGTTCATCAAAGTTCTTGCCCAATACGATGATGTCGTCCAGGTACACCAAGCATGTTTTCCAATGTAGTCCTTTCAGTACCTGGTCCATGAGTCTCTCAAAAGTAGCTGGTGCATTACAAAGTCTAAAAGGCATCACTGTAAATTGCCAAAGACCATCACCGACACTGAAGGCTGTTTTCTCTTTATCTTCCTCCTTCACCTCCACTTGCCAGTAGCCGCTTTTCAAGTCCAGCGTGGAAAACCATTTCGTACCAGATAGCGAGTCCAGAGTGTCGTCAATTCTTGGCAATGGGTAGCTATCCTTTTTCGTTACGTCATTCAACTTCCGGTAGTCCACGCAAAACCTCATTTTTCCATCCTTCTTTTTTACAAGTACTACCGGTGAGCTCCATGGACTAGCTGATGGTTCGATGACGCCGCTGTCGCTCATTTCTTGAATGATTTGACTCACAACTTCCCGCTTCGCCAGTGGAACACTACGTGGAGCTTGACGGATCGGCCTCGCATCTCCAGTGTCAATTTGATGTTTCACAACGTTGGTGCGGCCTGGTTTAGAATCATCCTGGTCAAATATGTTCGCGTATTTTATGAGCAGTTGTTTTGCCTTACTCTGATAGGCTTCCTCTAGCCCATGCGTCCATGCCGTGATATCATTTGAAAGATCAGTATTACTAGATGAAACGTGTTCCTGGAGCTGTTCACAGTTAATAACTACTTCGGCCTCTTGGCATCTTCCCAAAATAGCTCCTTTGGTCAAATTGAATGGTGACTTGAACTCATTTAGTACTCTTACCGGAATATGTCCATCTTGTTTTGTCATAGCCAGGGTTTTTCCTACAAGTATGTTCAGTGCTGATTTATTTGCTGCTTCGACAACCCACAATTTGTTTGTCCCACAATCTCCATCAACCTTTGCCCAGATGACTGCTTCGGATTTTGGTGGTATTTGCTGACTCTCTTCCACCAGCACTCGTTTACTGCTGTAGCCTCTCTCGTAGCCGAAATTAAGTGGTACATCCATGTTTTTATATCGCATCGTCTTGCTTTGCATGTCGATCTTGATGCCCTGGTCGATTAAGAAGTCCACTCCAATTATGATTTCATCAACAATTTCTGGCACTATAAAATTGTGTACTACCGTGACGTTCCCAATTGCGACTTCACATTCTACTTCTCCAATTACCTGGGTGTCCTCTCCCGTGGCTGTACGTAATCTTGCTCCAAGCAGTGGTCTTATCTTTTTGTTGACTAAATCCGCTCGAATGATGGAATGAGATGCACCCGTATCTACAGTCAGTAACCGTTCCTTTCCGTCCACATGTCCTCCAACAGTAAGATTGCTCGATCTTCTTCCAATCTGCGAGATAGAGATTATGGGGCATTCAATTGCGGGAGCCAGCTGTCGCCCCTTGCTGCTGACTCGCTTTAGTTTAACGATTGATTTGTCTTGGAGATTTGCTCATCTCCTTCTGCTCTGCGTTTACGACCACCCACATTGTTGGAACTGTTAGGGTTGGTGTTGCAATAACGCGCAATATGCCCTGGCTTTCCACACTTAAAGCATTTGACTGCATCATTATTCTTCTGCTGCGTACCCTTCAATGCTTCCAAAATTGCGTCTACCCAGTCTGGCTTTTCCACTTCCACGCGATGAGCTTTGTACGCTGGCTTACTCAAAAGTGAGGCTGTTTCCTGAGTCAGTGCATGCGATACCGTTTCAGCAAACGTTAGTTTTGGATTCGCATATGTAGCCCGCTTCGTTTCCACATCTCGTATGCCATTTATGAAGCTCTGGATTTTTACCCTTTCAGTGTATTCCACGGGTGCGTCTGCATTTGCAAGATGAGCCAATCTTTCAATATCTGAAGCAAACTCCTGCAATGTCTCATTTGCTTTTTGGTAGCGGTTTTGCAACTCAATTTGGAATATCTGTTTCCTATGCTCGCTTCCGTAACGTCTCTCTAAAGCGCTCATCAATGTTTCGTAGTGGTTCCGCTCGTACTCTGGGATGGTCTGTAAGATTTCTGCGGCAGGCCCTTTCAGTGCCACGAACAGAGCTGCAACTTTATCTTCAGCATTCCATTGGTTCACTGCTGTGGTCTTCTCAAACTGTAGCTTAAAGACCTGAAAAGGAACAGAACCGTCAAAGGATGGTGTCTTTACCTTTGGATTACTCGCTGAAACAGCTGGGCGGTTTAGTTGTAACTGCTCCATACGACCTTTTAACGCTTCTATTTCGGCATCAATTTTGTCCTCGAGTTGTAAAATTTTTGCATCCTGTTCTTCCAGTTTCACAAAGAGCTGCGATGATACCTGTTCCGAAATTTGTGCCGTCATTTCAGATATACGTGCCTCTTGCGCTTCCAGTTGAGATGCCAAATGTGTCTTCTGTTCTTCCAATTGTGATGTTATACGGGTTTCCTGCGATTCCAGTTGGGATACCATATACGTCTTCTGTTCTTCTAGTTGAGATGACATATACTTTTTCTGTTCTTCTAGTTGAGATGCCAGTTGCGACGACATTGATGCTACTGTCGATGTTTGTGCAGATATTGCAGCCAATATCATGTTCAAGTCTGTGCTCGTAACTGTCTGCGATGTTTCGTTTTTCTCTTCAATTTTTGTTGTTGTTTCGTCCCCATCAGGATAAAAGACAAACTCGTCCACATCAATTCCTTGCGACTCCATTACCTCTCGTAGCCGTGCTTGAAGTTCGATCTTATTGCCGGTTGTATTTAATGCACGGTTCTCCAACTCCTTTTTCAGTTGCTGGATCTTCAATTCACTGAACTTTGCCATGTCCAAGTTGTATTCCCAATCTTCGGAATTTATTCAACAATTCCTCTTCTGACACCAATTGTAACGAATTTGCTTGTAAATCCTCTTATTTGCAATCCTCTGCTAAGTTCGAATCACTAAACTGTTGAATAAATAACTCCAATTTGTAATAATGCAAAATGGCCTTTATTAAAGTACTTCACAATAACAAACTTTGCAACGAATAGCTTGATTAATAACCACACTGATTGATAGCTCAATGAAACTCTACTATTCAAAATAACACTGCTATTGCTCGCTAGATATCGTCTTAATCAAACTGCTTGACAACTCAAATCAAACTGAATTACTTCTTACTCGCCTGCATCGCTTTTATAGTTTACGCTGCATACTTCTAGGCTCTTCGATTTCCAGAAGTTACTAGTTGTTTCGGCTACAAAATCGCCAGCCACAACTACGTGCACAAATTATCACTCTCTCTTGTGACAACTCAGATAAGGTATATGCATGTGTTTGTAGTTTACAGTCTCCCGCACACACATAAGCGTATAAGTAAATTCATCGGTGTGTGACATCTCATCTCTCGCTGCCTTGTATGTAAATGTTGCTCGTCGGAATGTGTAAATATGTGTAGACGCAATTATTGATTCGTTTATGTAGATACATAATGATTGAATTATTGATGTGCATTCACGTCACTGCTTAGATCGGCTTAGAGCTGGCAGCACTCCTTAGTTTTGCTAATATTCGTAACAATATTTATATAGCACTCAATGTTTTTTGATAGAAAATGGATACATTTTTGATAACAAATCGTTTATTTTTCGCTATCAAATCGGTATTTGAGACAACAAATCGATACATTTTCTTTTCCATAAATAACCGATAACTTGTCGTTAACACGCCGATAATGAGACTTGGACTCATTTCAATGCTGGTGTACTGCAAATTTACTAGTTTTGAATTGCTCGAAGTGCAAACTAATGACATTTCACCGAGTGAAGCCAAGTTTAACATCGTATACGTTAAACAGCACGCCTTTGGAGCGTATATCTGTCGTAAGTGATCTAGACGTTCTTTTTGATCCTAAACTGACTTTTAATACGCATATTTCATCAATGGTAAGCAAATCAACTGGTATACTTGGTTTTGTGAAGCGATGGACTAAGCAGTTTAATGATCCGTATCTGACTAAGACCCTCTACACATCGTTGGTACGATCAATCTTAGAGTATTGTTCGTGTGTCTGGTGCCCAGGGTATCAAAACTTTATAAAGCGTATTGAGTCAGTACAGAAGCAATTCATTATATTTGCACTACGTGGTCTTAACTGGGATTCTAGTGTGCATTTGCTACCGTATAGAAATAGGCTTCTCCTTATAAATCTGCCAACTTTAGAAAATCGAAGATCTTTACTCCGGGTAATGTTCATTCACAAGCTCATTATGGGCGAGATAGACTCATCTGATCTTGTTAGTCGACTAAATTTTGCTGTTCCTGGTAGAACGGCCAGGCACTTTGTGCCTTTTTATTTACCACTTTGCCGGCAAAATTTTGCCAAAAATAATCCACTGCGAAGCTAGTGTTCGCACTACAACAACTTGTATAACTGCATCAGTTTTGAATGTTCGTTTTCCGAGTTACATAATTCAATACTGTCACGTCTGGCCTGATATTTTGTACCTGCTTTCATATGTATGGTTGAATTTAATTATTTTTATACTCAGTTGAGCAGAGCTCACAGAGTATATTAACTTTGATTGGATAACGGTTGGTTGTACAGGTATAAAGGAATCGAGATAGATATAGACTTCCATATATCAAAATCATCAGGATCGAAAAAAAATTTGATTGAGCCATGTCCGTCCGTCCGTCTGTCCGTTAACACGATAACTTAAGTAAATTTTGAGGTATCTTTATGAAATTTGGTATGTAGATTCCTGGGCACTCATCTCAGATCGCTATTTAAAATAACCTATATCGGACTATAACCACGCCCACTTTTTCGATATCGAAAATTTCGAAAAATCGAAAAATTGCGATAATTCATTGCTAAAGGCGGATAAAGCGATGAAACTTGGTAGATGGGTTGACGTTATGACGCAGAATAGAAAATTAGTAAGATTTTGGACAATGGGCGTGGCACCGCACTTTTACAAGAAGGTAATTTAAAAGTTTTGCAAGCTGTAATTTGGCAGTCGTTGAAGATATCATGATGAAATTTGGCAGGAACGTTACTACTATTAGTATATATGTGCTAAATGAAAATCAGCAAAATCGGATGAAGAACACGTCCACTTTTTAAAAAATTTTTTTTCAAAAGTCAAATTTTAACAAAAAATTTAATATCTTTACTGTATATAAGTAAATTAAGTCAAAATTCAACTCCAGTAATGATATGATGCAACAAAATACAAAAATAAAAGAAAATTTCAAAATGGGCGTGGCTCCGCCGATAACTGTTTTCTGTGAAAATGGGCGAAATCGGTGGAAGCCACGCCCAGTTTTTATACACAGTTCACCATCTGTCCTTCCGCTCGGCCGTTAACACGATAACTTGAGCAAAAACCGATATATCTTTATTAAACTTAGTCCACGTACTTACCTGAACTCACTTTATCTTGGTATAAAAAATGGCCGAAATCCGACTATAACCACGCCCACTTTATCGATATCGAAAATTACGAAAAATGAAAAAAATGCCATAATTCTATACCAAATACGAAAAAAGGGATGAAACATGGCAATTGGATTGGTTTATTGACGCAAAATATAACTTTAGAAAAAACTTTGTAAAATGGGTGTGACACCTACCATATTAAGTAGAAGAAAATGAAAAAGCAGGGCGAAATAAAAAAACCCTTGAAATCTTGGCAGGAATAATGTTCGTGGTATTACATATACATATAAACAAATTAGCGGTAACCAACAGATGATGTTCTGGGTCACCCTGGTCCACATTTTGGTCGATATCTATAAAACGCCTTCACATATACAACTACCACCACTCCCTTTTAAAACCCTCATTAATACCTTTAATTTGATACCCGTATCGTACAACACATTCTAGAGTCACCCCTGGTCCACCTTTATGGCGATATCTCGAAAAGGCGTCTACCTATAGAACTAAGGCCCTATCCCTTTTAAAATACTCATTAACACCATTCGTTTGATACCCATATTGCACAAACGCATTCTAGAGTCACCCCTGGTCCACCTTTATGGCGATATCTCGAAAAGGCGTCCACCTATAGAACCAAGGTCCTCTCCCTTTTAAAATACTCATTAACACCTTTAATTTGATACCCATATCGTACAAACAAATTCTAGGTTCACCCCTGGTCCACCTATATGGCGATATCTCGAAACGGCGTCCACCTATGGAACTAAGGATCACTCCCTTTTAAAATACTCATTACCACCTTTCATTTGATACCCATATCGTACAAACACATTTTAGAGTCACCCCTGGCCCACCCTAATGACGATATCTCGAAAAGGCGTCCACCTATAGACCTAATGCCCACTCCCTCTTAAAATGATCAGTAACACCTTTCGTTTGATACCCATATCGTACAAACATTCTAGAGTCACCCGTAGCCCACCCTAATGGCGATAAATCGAAAAGGCGTCCACCTATAGACCTAATGCCCACTCCCTCTTAAAATGCTCAGTAACACCTTTCGTTTGATGCCCATATCGTACAAACGCATTCTATAGTCACCCCTGGCCCACACTAATGGCGATATCTCGAAAAGGCGTCCACCTATAGGTGCCCACTCCCTCTTAAAATGCTCAGTAACACCTTTCATTTGATACCCATATCGTACAAACATTCTAGAGTCACCCTTGGTCCACCTTTATGGCGACATCTCGAAAAGGCTTCCACCTATAGAACTAAGGATTACTCCTTTATAAAATACTCATTACCACCTTTCATTTGATGCCCATATCGTACAAACACATTCTAGAGTCACCCCTGGCCCACCCTAATGGCGATATTTCTAAAAGGCGTCCACCTATAGACCTAATGCCCGCTCCCTCTTAAAATACTCAGTAACACCTTTCGTTTGATACCCATATCGTACAAACAAATTCTAGAGTCAGCCCTGGTCCACCTTTATGGCGATATCCCTAAATGGCGTCAATCCATAGAACTATGGCCTACTCTCTCTTAAAATACTCTTTAATACCTTCCATTTGATACACATGTCATACAACCACATTCCAGGGTTACCCTAGGTTCATTTTCCTACATGGTGATTTTCCTTATTTTGTCTCCATAGCTCTCAACTGAGTATGTAATGTTCGGTTACACCCGAACTTAGCCTTCCTTACTTGATAATTGTAACAATAATTTTATGTTTTATATATCTTAGTAGTCTACCGCATTGTGTCTGTGTCGACTTTAATCCAAATAAATTAAATTAAATTAACAAACCAATAACTTATCGATAACGGTTTTGATCGATAGCAACAAGCTCCTTTCCTCCCTCCACTCCCACTTTTACCGCCTACACTTATCCTTACATTCTGAACTCCCCCCTGCAGGGTACCCTTACCGCATATTACCGTTACAATTTCCCTTAACTTATTGTATTCCGCCAATACAGCATACCACTTCCAAACATTACACTTACCTTACACTTACATTCTGGATTCTCCATATCGTGAGCAAAGATCATCAAAAACACTGTTTTTCTTCTGAGGAAATGAGTTAAATGTAACGTCAAATGTAAAAAGTTACTGCATTATTTTCTAGACATTTGGATCTAAGTATATTTCAATACTGCCTCTGCAGCCTCAAGCTTTTTGGATCTCAATACAAACAAGCATAGCCAAAATGACAGGAACTACAGCTTCCTAATGATTTTTGCATTAAAAATTCGCAAACCAGATTCTAATATTCTGCGGTGTTTTAGAATTTCTTTCAATTGATGAAGCCGATGAGGTCTAAGTAAATTTGTTTAACAAAGTAATGTTCATAAAAAACCTTTCGTACATGCACACAGGGCAGCCGCCGTGGTGTGGTGGTATACCACACCGAAGATCTTGGGTTCAACTCCCGGTCAAAGCAACATCGAAAATTTAGAAAAAGTTTTTTCAGTTAAAAAAAAAAAATATTTCGAAACGGGTTCGCCCCTCGGCAGTAATTTGGCAAAAAACTCCGAGTATATTTCTGCCATGAAAAGGTTCTCAGTGAAAATTCACCTACCTTGCAGATGCCGTTCGGATTCGGCATAAAACAAGTAAGTCCCGTCCCGCCAATTTGTAGGAAAAATTAAAAAGGAACATGACGCAAATTGGAAGAGAAGCTCGGCCTAAAATCTCTTCGG
The DNA here is from genome assembly GCF_040869045.1 of Eurosta solidaginis. Classification (NCBI taxonomy): domain Eukaryota; kingdom Metazoa; phylum Arthropoda; class Insecta; order Diptera; family Tephritidae; genus Eurosta; species Eurosta solidaginis. The sequence goes on along the minus strand of NC_090319.1, from coordinate 277,282,340 downwards.
AGGTTATCGCGCCTTGCATATCATTCAGACTTACATAAGTATGCTTAGAATGAGGCTTGTGAATATCATAAATACTCATGTGTACATATTTATGTTCGTAGATAAATAAATGTATGAAACCAAAGCAAAATGCATACAAATTCGAAAAAAAATGAGATTTCTACATTTGATATCGAATTGTAAATCAAGTGTGTGCGTATAATGGGCCAGCATAACGACCGAGCAAGAATTGAATAGAAAAATGGTTGTTATGAGGAATCATTTGTTGTTGCAGCTTTTCTTTGAAGAATGCGAAACAAATCGTTTGGGTTGTTAGAGCGGCTTTGATAAAGAATTCCTAAAGTATTGATACAAAAAAGTATGGTATTTGTTCGGTTTTACGATTGCATTTTTCGTAGCCAGCTTTATAGAGATATAAATATCTACAGCAGCGCACAGCAAAATAGCAGTTTTATAATTCTTATTTTTTTACTTTCGTTAATTTAAGAAAAAACTTCTATGCATTTTGTAACTGCAATTATGCAAACCAATCCCCATTTTCGGAAAAATTCGCGAAAATTTTACGAAAATTTCGAACTTTTTATTTAGAATTTTCTCAATGTTTTGTTAGACTAAAAACTGCATATTCCGTCAGAGAACTCCAAATAAAAAGTTCGAATTTTTTTCGATAACGTTTTTGATTTTCATAGTTCCAGTTAAAAAATTCATTGAAGTTTTTTCTTAAAGTATCGAATTAGTAAATTTAATGAGTTCGAATCCCACTCGTAGAGAATATAATTTCTAATTTAAAAATACCAAATAATCTGAAGAGATCTTTGGCAGGGTCGAAATAGCTATAATATCAGCCAGTATGTTTAGTTCCTTTCAGTTTATCCATCATCAAAAAAAAAAAAGAAATTTGATAAAAATTGCCACTGTTATTTTTCCGTTCGCTGCTCTATGAATACATGGTCACCGACACCCTTAAAAACCCGACACCCTTAAAAACCCTCTTTTAATCGGTGGTGTACGACTTTTAGTTTTTTGTTACAAATTGGCGAGACCTCCCAGCTTTGCACTTCAGGAAGTTGAAAGTGGAACCTTCGGTGTAAGAGCCATGACACTACCTCTATACCGTAGCGATCTCCACAAAAATAATAAGGCCTTGTGAGGAATTACATGGACGGAGATACAAATGGAAATAAGAAGTGGGTAAAGTTCATACATAAACGCATCAGTCTCCCCAATTTGGCACAAAATGTATGACTAATGTACTGTTCGAAACACTGAGACTTACCGCCACGATCTGGTTCGATGCTAGCTGCTGAACTGGCGGGGATATTTCTGCGAAAGTCCTTAGGTATATTAATGCACGTACTTCTGAAAACCATTTATTGCTGTGGCTGCTGTTAAATACTCGATACTGTGTTCAAACAACTACGTTCGGTCAATCTTAAGTTCTGGATGTTGAAACCGAAGACCTCGTCGTCGCAATTCCTGTATCAGCCGTTGATTTTATCTGTTATTCTAAAGATTTTTAGATTTAGCAGGTTCGCTGCTCTTTTCGAAAACTAGCCCCGCTTGTTTGTTTGTCTTGAGATTTCTTTTGATTGATGTCAGCTGATGCAGCAGCTCCACTGCCTCAGTGACATCCAGCAATGCCCTTACCTTTGCAGTATTTTCTGACTTTACGTTGACCTCACTCTTTCTGTCAACAGGGACTCGTAACAGCGTTATATATGAGAAATTTACTGGACTATGCGATCGGGCAATTAAGTACTTTAAGTGCTGCTTCGCCGTGTGAGTGAATCAAGTACTTTTGCTGTGAAAACAGTAGCCGAGTCAGCTAGACGTACTGAAAGAAAAAAATGGCTCCTAGAAAACAGTGCATACCGCTCCGCATTCTTTTTGAACCCATCGGTGAATAGCAGAATTCCCCACTGTTGTTGTTGTTGTTGTAGCGATTAGGTTACTCCCCGAAGGCTTTGGGGAGTGTTATCGATGTGATGGTCCTTTGTCGGATACAGATCCGATACGCTCCGGTAACAAAGCACCATTAAGGTGCTGGCCCGACCATCTCGGGAACGATTTATATGGCCACATTAAACCTTCAGGCCATCCCTCCCTCCCCACCCCCAAGTTCCATGAGGAGCTTGGGGTCGCCAGAGCCTCGTCTGTTAGTGAAACGGGATTCGCCGCTCTAAGGTGAGGTTGACAATTGGGTTGGAGAAGCTATATATTGCGCTACACAACCCCTTGAATTCCCCACTCTAACCACTTCGTGTCCCTGCCATACCATTATTGATAGATGTATTTCAAACCTGCTTGTATATACCTGTCACAATACTGCCTTGAGTTCCAATAGTCAGACTAACTAAATCTCACGTCTGTGAATGCCGAGAGGTACCTCGTTATAGCTCACTTTCAGTGCGTCTATTGGACACAACCTTTCCGATGATTGTCCGCTGTACTTTAGGTGACTTCTTATATTATGTGCGTACAGTGTAGTTGGTCCGACACAGGCTCAACACATTTGTATGGGTCTAATGGTGGCCATACAAATTCTCACCTCTAGCTTTATTTTTGTATCGTACTTCCTGCTGACTATTCTTTTGGATCAGAAGTATTGATATAGAGCTAACTCTCGTGTACAGGGATAGGGAAATACCATTTCCTTAGTTAGTGAAAGATAAGCTTTGCTTTTTAACGTAAAAAAAATGTTCAAACCTCCCAAAATAAAAAAAAACTGAAAAATTTTTATGTTTCTACACTGCGCTTTGTTCTGCCCAAATTAGCCCACCCTGAATAATTTTTTTAACAAAATATTTTGTTTTTGTTCAAGGGTCGGCTATCCTAAGCTTACCTTAAGCAAACGATCCACATAGGTTTTTTGTTTTTAATTCGCATTTCAGGTTACCAGCTTCACGCAGCTCGAAAATTTTTGTTCCGGTAATTTTTCCCAAAGGTGTGCTAAGGAAAACAAGGAGTCGGCAAGTCAACCACAGTTAAAAAAAACTGCTTGATTTTGCAGGATTTTGAACAAAAAAACTTTTTTCCCTATAACATTTTTTTCCAAAGGTGGAGCTATATGGGACTAATCTTAAGTAAACGAGCCACTTAGCTTTTATTCAATAAATCGTTTTTCGGGGGCAAAAGCTTCACACAGCCTTCTAGAATCTCGTTAAGTCTCAACTGAAAAGCCTGCGTTTCTAGAGTAGATTGCACCCAATTGTGTCAACCATTTGAATATGAAGCTTGATATCCACAAAGTCAATAATTTCTCTGGACGACAAAAACAACAATAAGAATAGTTGTAGAACCCAAAAGCATTGAAAATTCCATACCCTTATACTCATACCCTTTCAGGGCTTTTCTATTATGACTAAAACATTGTATTTTTTACTCTTACCGCGCAAATACATATAAATATGTATACAAATTAACCTAATAAAATAAAACAAACATTAATCGTACAAAGTTGTAAGTTGGAAAAAAAATCGCCCAAAGCCATATAAAAATAAATAAAAATCGCCTTCAGCATTTCCGCACGCCGATAAGATCACTTACGGTTTGATGCTGCCAAAGAAAATTACGCTAAGATTGAAAAATTCGCTATGGCCTCGATTGGGATAGCGTAACCGGTGAAACTCTTTTTAAGATAAGCATAATTTTAATTTAAAATCAAAATTAAATTCTAGCGCATAACGCCAAATACGCGTAATGAAGATTGGACGACGGTTGTACAAACAAGTAAAGATACAAACGTAGGCGCTATCTATGTAGTGGTTTATGTAGCGCAACACAGCATTAAAAATATAAACAGTCATATCTGGATATCTTGAGCAATTTTTACATGGCCTGTTGTTGGCACCCAGGTTATTGGACTTAATAAATTTAACAGTTTTCGAAGAAAAACTTGTTCTATGGAAGTAAATCGCGCCAACAACTTATTTTTAATACAGTCTACAATGTTCATCAACCACAGAGCAAGAGAATTTGCATAATACAAAGGCTATCGGAACAGACTCCAGTCTTTGACAATACATGAAAAGGCTCCAAACAAAAACTTCATACCGACACTGCAGCCTAGTCGTACTAAAGACGATTACAACCTAAATTTTGCTATTGCAGTGTCCCAATAGGTCTTTATCCCTTGCTGTGGCCAGCTTCCTTTGATCGAACCACTTTGGGCCAGAAATAAGCTTTTATTTTGAGTTAATCTGCTTTTTCTTATTGTTAGGCATTGGCATAGCAGATGCTACGCGTTTCATCTCCGCCTATGCATTTGCAGCTGCAACATTTATGGTAGGATCTATAACAGGGGCGTTAGCCCTGACTTATTAGGGTCAAAGGTGAGTTTTCGTCCTTGGTTATACGAGTATCAAAATAGCTTTTCTGTATCACTCGTTAAAAGTACTGACTACAGCTCAATTTTCATGTTTATAGCATGCGTGGACATGGTTACGTTAGGTTAGGTTGAAGTAGCCGCTGCAGAGGTACATAGGCGAGTGTAATTAGGCCCATTGCGATAACACCGTTATCCCCTCTTTGTCATTTTCGACCACCTGCCTTATATTAACCAGAAAGGAAGCCAGCGCTTTTTGACGCCACTTAACACCAGGCAGTTGCCTATGAGGTGATCGCCCATTTCCTCCTCTTCGTAATATTTACAGCTGGTAGCCTCTCCTAGCCTTTCTGCATGCCTATCAACGAGGCAGTACCCAGTTAGTACTCATACAAGTGTTAAAATTGTACCCCACTTAGAGTCTAAATATGACGAGATCTCTTCAGATCGTATTTTGGCCAGGTTTGCTTAGGTGTCCGACACTCTGGATTTTGTAGCTATTTTTCGTTGTTTTTTTACGGTAGATGTATTCATTAGCTTGCATGCGGCAAAGGGTAAACCTAAGCGTTCTTTGTGAAGAAGAATCTGCTTGGTCGTGCCCTGCCTAGCAAGATCGTCTGCGCAACAATGCCCCTGTGTCTGGCGACCCATGTAAGTTGTGCACAATTCTGTTGAGCCCTCTCTTGAAGCGATCGGTGACAGTAAAGTTGTTAGTTCAAAAAGGAATGAGTAAAAGCCAAGATATTTTATGGCCGCTGAACCGTCGCTAAAAATGAAGGCTTCTTTGCCGATAGTGTGTATGCAAGCCACGGCTTCCATGTTAGCTGATACTTCTGCTTGAAAGACACTATTATGATTAATGATCCTCCCACCCTACGTTACATTTAGAACCGCTGCTGTATATCCTGCTAGTTTTCAAAGCTTTGCTTGGCGTTGTTCTTAAAGTCCTGCTAATGCTGTCCAAACTAGATCTGTGGACTTTACTCTACAGCATATCTATACAGGCCACCTTAAAAAGATGATACTGAAGTATTTGGTACCTTAATGGAAAGACTGTAGATACGTGAGTCCAAGCGCTTCGTGTGGTCTGGCTTTTAATCAAATAACCATCCGTTTCTTATCCTAAAGCATGCTAAATTATTTGTGGCACCATGGACTGCCAGCATTCGCGGTTTATATTCGCTTCAATAGTCAAGAATGCGGAAAGTGACCTCTGTTAACGGTTTCGATAGAAATATACCTTCCCATCAAGTTTAAAACCATTGGTGCTTCTCTGATTAAGACAATGTGTTGTTTTCGTTCTCTAAAAAATAAAATCGATCACTTTTTTTAACAAATCGATAATTTTTCGATAACAAATCGATATTACGCCGACAAAAAGTTGTTCACACTCTGATAACAAATCGATAACTTTTCGATAAATACTCCATAACATTTTGCAAAAATCGATATTTTCCCGATAAATAATCGATACTTTTTCCGTAATAACTTAATAAGTTCTCGATTAAAAGCCGATAGTTCGATGATACAAAAATCTTAGTTATCAATAGCAAATTTAAAATGTTTCGATAACAAATTGGTAGCACTCCGATAACAGTGCGATAACTCTTTGATAACATATCGATAACCTTTCGGTAAATAATCGATAACCTTTCGTTAATAATTCGATAAAATTGTTATCGATAGCTAATTTAAATCACTGGGACAACAAATCGGTAATACACCCATAGGAAATCTCTCGTTTCCTATCTTTTTCCAACCTTTTCCTTTCTTTCCTTGCCTTGCTGTTTGATTTCGCCCATAAAAACTCTACAACTAGACTTACCCTGCGCCTACGTTATGTATTCCCTAATTAAGCATGCCACTTCCAAAGAATACGCTTACGCTTTCACTTATCTTATGCTTACATCTAAATCAATGCATTAAATCTCTTAAGCAATATTGGGTGCGCAACCTTTTACTTATCCTTTTTTATAAAATAAACCTCCAACATAACGAGTCCCCACTGCTCATGCCTTTTAACGTTTAAAGCTACAATCGTTATTATCAGTTTCATCATTTTAGTCGTTATCATTGCTTTCATCATCAATTATGCTCAAACAGGTCGATTTTTATGTACAAGCAAAACGGCGTACGCTCATACATACATACATCGTACATAAATAAGCATAGAAAAAGTACTAATAAATATAGGTTCTTAATTCTATCAGCAACCCAATAACTTTGTTTATAAAATGCGGAAGACATTTATTGTTTATTATCCAGACGGCGCGCTGCTATCAAAGCAAACAAAAAACAAGTAAGGAAGGTTAAGTTCGGGTGTAACAGAACATTCAGCCCTATTCTGCATTTCGACTTGGATTGGAATTTTTTCGATTTGGCAATTTTGGTATTCTGTGTTCCAATCTCTTTCGATCCAACTTCGAATCGTTCGATTTTTTGTATTCTGCATTTCGATCGTAGTTCCGTTTTTCTAAGTTGCAAATTAGTTGGCGGAAAAATATTTTCTTTTTATTTTTTTATTAATTTATAACAGAATTTTAACAAAAATGTAAGTAAAACTTGTTAAGAAACGTAGAAGGCTTGATGATGATTGTTTTTTATATGTTTCCAGGTCAAAAACAACATGTCGATGTTGAAGTCCTTGGACGTATTTGCCCCGCAAAAGTATTTATCACATACTTGAAAGCATCCTTGTTAAGTCGAAAGTTTTTTTTGAACCTAGATAAGAAAATAAGTCATTAAACTTTACCACTTTTAAGTTCAGTTTCTTACAATTCGTCACTCATCTCAAATGGATTACACAAATTTCGCAATATTTGCCTTTCCATTCTCGCCTGGCAATTTTCGTAGGCGTTGCTTTCCAACTCCAAAAATAATGCCGCGGCTATTGATTCCATTATAATAGACAGCTATAATCTGTGTCTGTTCGTTGAGTCCAATTATATGCCAAAGCAAGCTGCCGGCATAGAGGAAGGTGAAGCGAAAACGTAAACAATCTTTGCGGAAAGAATAAATAAACCTTTATAAAGTATTTTAGGCCAGTGCAATGAAATTAGCATCCTTAAAATTCAAAAATGGCAACTATATTCGTGCAGGAATCCGTTGTAACAAAACTTGGTGGCCACTGCAGGGAATTGGCCAAAAGAACGACAAAAACGCACTTACAATTATGAAAGCACTTCACTCAAAAAAATGTAACACTGCGGCAATATATTCTATTGCTTTTTTTTTGTACAAAATGGCGTGGATAATAAAATATAAACGTTTTTCAGTGTTTTTTACAAATTTTCATTAATTTATTTTGTTCCAATGTTCACACATTCCGTACCAACAGCTGATTTCGAAAAATCATTTGCTCTTCCTCTTCTCTTTACGATTCCGTCGTAATGCAGAATACCAAACTTCGATTAAAGCGGAGCGTAGAACGGGAACGTAATCGAAATGCAGAATAGGGGTGATTACATACCTACTCAGTTGAGAGCTATGGTTCCAACATAAGGGAAAATAACCTTGTAGGAAAATGAACCGAGGGTAACCCTGGAATGTGTTTGTATGACATGTGTATCAAATGAAAGGTATTAAAGAGTATTTTAAGAGGGAGTGGGCCATAGTTCTATAGGTGGACGCCATTTAGGGATATCGCCATAAAGGTGGATCAGGGTTGACTCTAGAATTTGTTTGTACGATATGGGTATCAAATGAAAGGTGTTAATGAGTATTTTAAAAGGGAGTGTTGAGCTACCAAGCAATTAACTAATTGTTTTAATAAAAAGCACAAACCACAAATAAATTTCCACTTTAAACAATTTTTATTTTTAAATATAATTTATAAGCATATACGATGCTACGTGGCCGTGCGCTTCAGAATGATCAAAAAAGGAATGAAATAGAAATCAATTTGTATTGCAATGCTGCTGCTTAAAATTGTATCAGCGAAGCAAAACTGAGACACATATGTACATATGCTAATTTCTTTAACTAACTGCAGCCTTCCAATATATCACCGTTTTTTGGCAAATAGGTACATATTCTTATGAGAGGGCAAATGCCCAGCCATACATACTTTATACATTAGACAAATGAATACATATCCTTAGGTACATATGTTTATATTTATGTGCATATTGTGTGCATACTTATGTTCAAGAGCGGAATGATGAGTGTGGCAACAGTTAGTTAAAGTTTTGTATGATATGAGTTCAGCTGTTATGCTAAGGTGACCAGATTACATTTCAATATTAAGGTGACCAGGTTACAATATGATAAATACATTTATTACAGTGCTACTCAAAGTTATTTCTCCCATCTTGCAGTGGTTTCACTTGTGGCTCCGAACATCCTCCCCCCGTTGAAAAATTCGGGCTTTCAACAGAATCCTTGACGGGCAGGACGCACAGTTTACTTACTGCTCGACGCGTAGTACCAGTAGATGTTCGTAGAATGGCTACTCGTGCAACGCCGTCTGACCCAGTAATGATATCCGTTACGCGAGCTAATGGCCAGTTTAGGGGTGCCGTATTTTCATCCTTTATGCACACAACGTCGTTAACCTTAATATTTGCCTGTGGTTTACGCCACTTGGTACGCTGTTGGAGAAGAGTAAGGTATTCTTGACTCCATCGCTTCCAAAATACTTGTTGTATTTGAGTAACGCGTTGCCAACGGTCAAGTCGATTGTAGTTGAGATGAGTAAGATCAGGCTCAGGTAATGCTGTGAGCGGACCACCAATCAGAAAGTGCCCCGGCGTTAGTACGTCTAGATCATCTGGATTTTCTGAAATTGGTACAAGAGGACGAGAATTAATTACAGCTGAGATTTCACATACCAATGTGCGTAGTTCATCAAAGCCGAGAAGCGCAGAGCCCACTGAGCGATAAAAATGTTGCTTGGCCATTTTGACGGCTGCCTCCCACAAGCCACCAAGATGTGGCGAGCGGGGAGGTATAAACCGCCAGTCGAAGCCATTACTTAGACAGAAATTGTGAACTTCATCGCGATGTCTTTCGCTGAGGAGTAGCCGACGAAGGTCCTCCAATTCGTTTCTAGCACCTACAAAATTAGTGGCATTATCAGACCAAATACAGCTTGGTATACCACGTGTGGCAATGAACCGCTTCAGCGCTTGAAGAAATGCACTCGTTGAGAGGTCTTTAACTAGTTCCATCCAAACTGCCTTTGTTGAAAAGCATATATGCTGGACTAGCCGTGGTCTTGATCTGCAACATATGATACACTTTCGCAATGCTCTTGCAACAGTTTTCCTCCCGCCAATAGGCCAAAATTTCATCCGAATGAAAGCGAGCAAAGATTGAGGGCCTGCATGATGATTCTGAGTAATTATAGCAAATGTAAGCGGATGCTCCTTAGGAAGAATGCATGGATGCTGCGCTTCGAAGCCAAGATTTGAGCGCCTTAAACGCCCACCGACTCGAATGAGACCAAAATCGTCAAGAAACGGAGATAGTGAGGCAATACTGCTTGAAGCGTGGACACAGGAATTGTTTTTTAATGCTGCATACTCAGACCACAGCTGCGCCCTTTGAATAATGCGAATTAACAACTGAGTGCCGTGATGAATATTTTCAGATGTAAGCTGCGATGTTGTCGTCGAGTTTTTGAATTTGATGAATTTGCTTACGTACCCAAAAATCCGCTGCATCATAGAGAATGAGTTGATGTACTTGAAATTTAGCGTTATGTCGACCTTGTCGTTGACTGTAAGCAAAACCTTTTGACGAACTTCAGGAAGTTTTATCGGAGCCAAAGGGCTTTTGGGCCAGTTCTCCTTGCTTTCTTTAAGGAATGATGGTCCATGCATCCAGAGCGTTGAGGCAATGAGGTCTCGTGGTACAGCCCCCTTTGACAACATGTCAGCTGGGTTCATGGCTGTGGGGACATAACGCCACTCCATATCTCGCGTCAGCTGTTGGATGGCGCAAACACGATTTGCTACAAATACGTTGAATTTAGACGATTCTTCTCGGAGCCACGATAGTACGACGGACGAGTCTGACCAGCGATAAAAACGACAGTTAAAAAGATCCATTTTTTTTAATTCTCCCACTAACTCCGCGAGCAACGCAAAGTTCCAACTTTGGAACAGTAAGTGTCTTCAGAGGCGCAACTCGAGCCTTCGAGCACAGCAGATGTGTTTGAATGTTGTCATCTTTGATTGAGCGGGTATAAATGCAAGCGCCATATGCTTCAAGGCTTGCATCACAAAACGCATGGATTTCGTTACTGGCTCCCGGTAGTAATACATAACGCGAGAATGCAGAACGTTGCACAGCTGCGAAATCTTTGCAAAATTCCGACCAGGTCGTTTCTAGCGAAAGTGGCAAACTTTCGTCCCACTCTAGCTTATCCCTCCACATCCGTTGCATTATGATTTTCGCTTTAGTTAGTGTTGGACCTATCAATCCAAGTGGATCATAAAACCGAGCAATTGTGGATAGGACAGAGCGTTTAGAATGTTTACGAGAGGTTGGTGGTGGTGTGAATGAAAATAAAAATGTATCCTTGACAGGATCCCAAACAAGTCCCAGCGCCTTTGTGATTTCACTGCCGTCATCGAATTTTAAGAACTCTTCCCTCTCGGCATCGGGAATATTGCGAAGAACTTCCAAGTTGTTCGAACACCACTTACGTAGGTGAAAGTTGCCATTCTTAAGAAGGTCGGAGGTTTGCTGCTTGATGTTTATCACTTCCTCAACTGAGTTTCCACCAGATATTAAATCGTCTACATAGAAGTCCCGAAGGACGATATCCGCACCAAGGGGGTACATAAGCGATTCGTCGCACGCGAGCTGATGCATTTTTCGTATAGCTAAAAACGAGGCAGCCTTCGTGCCGTATGTGACCGTATCCAATTTGTAAATGCGTAGATCTTCTTCGGGAGATTCACGCCATAGTATGCACTGGAGCGTGTTGTCTGGCATTGCGACTCGCACACAGCGATACATCTTGCACATGTCTCCCGTTAGTGCAATTGGAAATATTCGAAATCTAAGGAGAATGTTAAACAGTTTTGGCTGAATTGTTGACCCTGCCATGAGCAGGTCGTTCAAGGACGAACCGGAAGTTGTTGTTGCAGAGCCGTCAAACACAACTCGCAGCTATGTGGTGGTACTATCGTTTTTGGTTACACAATGGTGAGGAAGAAAATACCTGCATTCATGAGCAGAGGCGCTGAGTACTAAAGACATATGTTTTAGGTCGAGATATTACTTCATAAATGCACTGTATTTTTCCTTAAGATATGGATTACGATTAAGTTTTTGCTCAAGATTACGAAATCGACGACAGGCTTGCGTAAATAAGTCTCCTAGAGACTCTGGTCCATGTTTCATAGGCAGGCGAACTGAATATTCGCCTGAGTTCAAACGCGAGTAATTTTGCTTGAAATGCGTCTCACAGGCGAGTTCTTCTTTAGTGGATTTAGAGATGGGTTCGAAGACGTGCTCGATCTCCCAGAAGCGGCGAACTAAGTTCTCGAGTTGAGTACTAGTTATTGTCTTGGGAGGCTCTATGACGCTAGATGAACTCAGACTAACCACCAAGGACGATAAACTAAGGGCGTGCTGAATGCCGCCACCAGATAATACCCAACCAAGGCGAGTCTTTTGAAGCAGGGGCAACCCAGGTGCTAAGTGAATTTGACCCACACAAAGCAGCTCAAAGAAAAGTCCTGCTCCGATGAGCAGATCAATCCCTTGTGCAAATTGAAATTTGGATCGGCTAGCTGGATGTTCGAAGGAACCTTCCAATCAGTGGTGCTAACTGACAAACTAGGTTGATTTTCAGTGATGGTTTGAACAATAACGGCGGTGATGTTTGTTGCGAAATCTGAACTCCGCGACTTCAGAACGATATCGACTGAATGCCCGTCAGTAGAGAGGTTAGCATCCAAATTCCGGAAACGGAAACAAGAGATTTGGTTTTGCGTCGCTGTAGCTGATTGGCGAAACGAGTTGTGATGAAGTGCAGCTGTGAGCCCGAATCCAAAAGATCGCGACAAGGTACGAAGGTTCCAGCTTGGTTTTGATAAGAACTACAGCTGTGGCTAAGAGCACAGCATCAGGCGGAGAGAGGGCGTGGGGCGAGGCAGACAAGGATGCTGTCATGGCATTTGATTGAGCGACGGATGAATGTAAAGCTATAGGTGGAGTAGTGGGTGAGGCTGCGGGAAAACGGTTAAAGTGCAAAAGCGTGTGATGCTTTGATTGGCAAGTGCAACATGATCCAGACTTGCAGTCGCGCATCTGATGGCCCTTCTTCAAACAATTAATACAAAGGCCTAGCTTCTTAGCTTCCCTTTGGCGTAGATTAGGTGATAAATTGGCAAAACTTTGGCAATGGTAAATCAGATGCTCAGAAGAGCCACAAAAAGTGCATTTACCTAACGAGCTATTCGAAACAACAAAGGACCTTTTATGGCTTGTACTCACGTTTTTTCCATTTTTATTTACTTGGTTGATTGACGTTAGTGTTGCATGCTCCACGTTTTCAAGTGTTCTACAGCGTTTTTCCAAAAACGCAGACAACTGGTCCCATGATGGTAGCTCGGTAATTGATGAAGTTTCTTCCCACTTTGCCTGAGATGTCTTATCAAGTTTTTGCGTTAGAAGTTGCACAATGATGCAATCGGAGATTTGTTCTTTAGAACCAAGTGTTTGTAGTGCGCGAATGTGTGCAGTGATCTTGTCGGTTAGTTCCCGCAGCCTGCCCCCAGTAGCATCCGCCTTGTCGAGCCCAAAAATCTCCCTGATATGTGCCTGGAAAATTAACCTTTTGTTATTAAAACGTTTTTGAAGAAGGTCTAGTGCTGTATTATAGTTTGAATCGTTAATTTCGAGTGCGCGAATGGTATCTAGTGCAGCACCACTCAAGCAGGAACGTAAGTGCTGAAGCTTATCGACAGGTGTAAGGTCGTTGTCTTTATCGATGACAGACATGAACATGGAATAAAAATTGGTCCACTCCGTATAAGCACCACTGAATTTCGGTAAAGTTAGCAAGGGCAGACGTGAACGCTTAGCATTCACTACAATTGATGGAGCTTCAGTGGCGTTCATCCTAAACGTGGAGCAGTGTTGTGAGACATTACGCTTACCAATTTCACGTTGGAGTGTAGCTCTGAAATTGACTAAAACGGTATCGAATTTGCTGAGTAGATCACTAACAATGGCATCAAAATCTAATTCCTCTAAACTTGTATGTGCTACCGTGAAGGTCGATTTCAGCTCACCCAACGAATCAAATATTGCTGTTAGACTATACTCATCCATCGCAATCAGCTTAGCGGCATCCATTTCTGCAACTAAGCGTTCGAGTCGACTGAATGTAGCACTAGTTTTTAAACGAAGAAAAGCAATACGATCTGTAGGTGCCGATACACCTGCAACATCATCTGCAGCATCCTTATGCGGAGTACCATTACCTGTCATTTCGAAGCTTTCAAATATTACCTGTGCAAGTATCACAAAATATGTAGGGTACTTTGCTGGTCAGCAATTGAAAAGTACTTATATATATAACGCAATGATACGAATCACGTTATCGCCAAGGGTGCATGTAAGTTACGATGCTTGATGGATTTTCACAGCTAAACGGATCCAGTGCATCGGCTATAGGGTTGATCCCTTTGACAGCACTATCGCCCTTTCCAATTAGGTGTGATGAGGTTATTCCTAGTAAAGCGCACGGCTATCACGTCGGGGTCACCAAAAATGTTGAGCTACCAAGCTTTTTCGGTAACTAATTGTTTTAATAAAAAGCACAAACCGCAAATAAATTTCCACTTTAAACAATTTTTATTTTTAAATATAATTTATAAGCATATACGATGCTACGTGGCCGTGCGCTTCAGAATGATCAAAAAAGGAATGAAATAGAAATCAATTTGTATTGCAATGCTGCTGCCTAAAATTGTATCAGCGAAGCAAAACTGAGACACATATGTACATATGCAAATTTCTTTAACTAACTGCAGCCTTCCAATATATCACCGTTTTTTGGCAAATAGGTACATATTCTTATGAGAGGGCAAATGCCCAGCCATACATACTTTATACATTAGACAAATGAATACATATTCTTAGGTACATATGTTTATATTTATGTGCATATTGTGTGCATACTTATGTTCAAGAGCGGAATGATGAGTGTGGCAACAGTTAGTTAAAGTTTTGTATGATATGAGTTCAGCTGTTATGCTAAGGTGACCAGATTACATTTCAATATTAAGGTGACCAGGTTACAATATGATAAATACATTTATTACAGTGCTACTCAAAGTTATTTCTCCCATCTTGCAGTGGTTTCACTTGTGGCTCCGAACAGGGAGTGATCCTTATTTCCATAGGTGGACGCCGTTTCGTGATATTGCCATAAAGGGGACCAGGGGTGACTCTAGAATGCGTTTCTAAAATATGGGTGTCAAACGAAAGGTGGGCCCTAGTTCTATATGTGGACGCCTTTTCGAGATATCGCCATAAAGGTGGACCAGGGGTGACTCTAGAATTTGTTTGTACTATATGGGTATCAAATGAAAGGTGTTAATGAGTATTTTAAAAGGGAGTGGGCCTTAGTTCTATATGTGGACGCCTTTTCGGAATATCGTTATAAAAGTGGACCAGAGTTGACTCTAGAATGCGTTTGTACAATATGGGTATCAAACGAAAGGTGTTAATAAGTGTTTTAAAAGGGAGTGGGCCTTAGTTCTATGGGTGGACGCCTTTTCGGGATATCGCCATAAACATCGACCAGGGGTGACTCTAGAATGCGTTTGTACAATATGGGTGTCAAATGAAAGGTGTTAATGAGTATTTTAAAAGGGCGTGGGCCTTAGTTCTATAGGTGGACGCCTTTTCGAGATATCGCCATAAAGGTGGACCAGGGGTGACTCTAGAATTTGTTTGTACGATATGGGTATCAAATGAAAGGTGTTAATGAGTATTTTAAAAGGGCGTGGGCCTTATTTCTATAGGTGGACGCCTTTTCGAGATATCGCCATAAAGGTGGACCAGGGGTGACTCTAGAATTTGTTTGTACGATATGGGTATCAAATGAAAGGTGTTAATGAGTATTTTAAAAAGGAGTGGGCCTTAGTTCTATATGTGGACGCCTTTTCGAGATATCGCCATAAGCGTGGACCAGGGGTGACTCTAGAATGTGTTTGTACGATATGGGTATCAAATTAAAGGTATTAATGAGGGTTTTAAAAGGGAGTGGCCCTTAGTTGTATATGTGAAGGCGTTTTCGAGATATCGACCAAAATGTGGACCAGGGTGATCCAGAACTTCATCTGTCGGGTACCGCTAATTTATTTATATATGTAATACCACGAACAGTATTCTTTCCAAGATTCCAAGGGCTTTTGATTTCGCCCTGCAAAACTTTTTCATTTTCTTCTACTTAATATGGTAGGTGTCACACCCATTTTACCAAGTTTTTTTCTAAAGTTATATTTTGCGTCAATAGACCGATACAATTACCATGTCTCATCCCTTTTTTTGTATTTGGTATATAATTATGGCATTTTTTTCATTTTTCGTAATATTCGATATCGAAAAAGTGGGCATGGTCATAGTCGGATTTCGGCTATTTTTTACACCAATACAAAGTGAGTTCAGATAAATACGTGAACTGAGTTTAGTAAAGATATATCGATTTTTGCTCAAGTTATCGTGTTAAAGGCCGAGCGGGAGGACAGACGGTCGACTGTGTATAAAAACTGGGCGCGGCTTCAACCGATTTTGCCCTTTTTCACAGAAAACAGTTATCGTCCTAGAATCTAAGCCTCTACCAAATTTCACAAGGATTGGTAAATTTTTGTTCGACTTATGGCATTAAAAGTATCCTAGACAAATTAAATGAAAAAGGGCGGAGCCACGCCCATTTTGAAATTTTCTTTTATTTTTGTATTTTGTTGCACCATATCATTA
This sequence comes from Eurosta solidaginis, assembly GCF_040869045.1. Taxonomy (NCBI): domain Eukaryota; kingdom Metazoa; phylum Arthropoda; class Insecta; order Diptera; family Tephritidae; genus Eurosta; species Eurosta solidaginis. The sequence goes on along the minus strand of NC_090319.1, from coordinate 277,266,067 downwards.
CTGGAGTTGAATGTTGGCATAATTTACTTATATACTGTAAAGATATTAACTTTTCTTTTAAAATTTGAATTTAAAAAAAATTTTTTTTAAAAAGTGGGCGTGGTCGTTCTCCGTTTTTGCTAATTTTTAGTAAGCAGACATATAGTAATAAGAGTAACGTTCCTGCCAAATTTCATCATGATATCTTCAACGACTGCCAAATAACAGCTTGCAAAACTTCTAAATTACCTTCTTTTAAAAGTGGGCGGTGCCACGCCCATTGTCCAAAATTTTATTATTTTTCTATTCTGCGTCATAAGTTCAACTAACTTACCAATGTTCATCGCTTAATCCGTATTTGGTAATGAATTATCGCACTTTTTCGATTTTTCGAAATTTTCGATATCGAAAAAGTGGGCGTGGTTATTGTCCGATATCGTTCATTTTAAATAGCGATCTGAGATGAGTGCCCAGGAACCTACATACCAAATTTCATCAACATACCTCAAAATTTACTAAAGTTATCGTGTTAACGGACAGACGGACGGAAGGACGGAAATGGCTGAATCGAATTTTTTTTTATGATACTGATGATTTTGATATATGGAAGTCTATATCTATCTCGATTCCTTTATACCTGTACAACCAACCGTTAATAATCAATCAAAGTTAATATACTCTGTGAGCTCTGCTCAACTGAGTATAATGAAGGAAAGACTTAAGCAACGAACTTGACCACAACAATGTGCTTTTTTAAAACAAATTTCGCAAATATAATTGCAAAAGCAGCAATTACACTAAAGAGCATTTATGCCAATTTACAAGACTATACAGTTACTGCGCTGTAGAAGATATTGGAGAAAAAAATGTTGAGTTCAAATTGTACAGAAAACGCTAAGCAATGGCATTAGGGGCGTATACCATGTAGAAAATGGGTAAGGGGCAATTGAATGGGCACGATTCTATAAAAAAGATTGGAAGTAAATAGCTTTGCTAGTTTTATTTTTTAGTTAGCATACTGTTTTTTTTTTTTTTTTTTTTTTTTTGAAATGTCTAATTTTTTTTTTGATTTTTAAACATTTCTCTCAACATCAATCAAATATTGAATGTACGTATGTTTGTATGACTGTGTGCTTCCATGTAGTACGTGTAGTCATTTCTATTAAAATTACTTGTTTTAATTTTTCATATTGATCGTACGGCATACCTTCAGCGCAGCGGTGGCCAAATAACTCTAGCATCATTTAACTTCAGGAAGTCAAAACCCATTAAGATAAGCTCAGAGTAACGCACAAAATGGAGGGAGGTCTTGTTGCATACCTCTGCCCACAAATATTAATATTTTTATATTTTTTTGGCATAAACATATTATCTGGAAAGCATTTCGTCGTTATTCTTAAATTTGATAAAGCACACAAAGAAAATGCATACATGCACACACGGATATTATGGCTTAGCAATGAAATTTGAGTTGTATCATAGCGTATAGCTGAAAAGAACCCACTCGCCCCGTTTCAGTTGATGTAAGACAGTGGGTGCCACAGTGAATTCGTTGGCAGTCAGTGTTTGGTTGTCGATAATTTTTATGTGGGTGTTAAATTGATGTTGATGGTCCAGCACATCATCAGCACGTATGTGTGTTTGTTTTTTTATGTCTGCAAGTATTAATTTACAATGCAGTAAAGTGTGTGTTGTGTCCATAAACTATAATCGCAAGCGTTAGTAAAATATATGTATACGTATTTTTGTGTGTGGGTTTTGAGTAGAGTATCCGAGATAAGTACTGATTTAGTCAAATTACTGATATATTCTCATTTTACTTTCCAGGAAGAATTAAAACTCTTCAAATTTCAATCAAATTTCACCTATCTCGCTTACCAGTTCGAAAACGCCATATCTCAAAATTTAATTGAAAAAGGCCCTACTTCAGATTTTCTCTAATCTCGTTTATTTCCATTAACTGAGTTGGTGTCTGAATGCGCTCATATAAGCTCAGCCATGTGGCCTTCATCCTGTGATCAGAAATGGTTACACATAAAACAAAATGTTAGGCCGAAAGGTTCCCGAACTACTTATTTACCTGTGATGACCTTCTATGTATTAAGGGCCATTCTGCCATCCATATCAAAAGGGCAGTAAGAAGCAAGATATGAAATCGGAAGTAATTAAATTTTTATTTGGAAATTTTAAGACTTCTTAGGTAAAGATCAAATTTAAAACATTGTTTTTTATCTTTCAACGTAATAAGCTTTTCATGGCATAAGTACACTCGGAGTGTATTGTTTCTAAATATTTGGCAAGTTTTTTGCCCAGGACCTGGACCCAGACCTTCGGTAATAGGCGTAGCACTACCACCCCTCCACGGCGGCGATATAGAAAGCACCATACCCTAGTATATATCGACTAAGTAAAATACGGCCCAGTCTCGGCTGTCGTTTAGAAACCGCCATATCTCTGAGCATATAGCTGAGACAGAGTTAGACAAATTTGAGAACACAAGAATTAAAGAATAAATAAAAGGGAAAGGGGAAAGAGGAAGGAAAAGAAAAGTAAATGAAAGGAAGATGAATGACAATAAAGGATGAAGTAAATGCAGTACGAGCATGACAAGAGAAAGGGAAAGCAAAGGAAAGGAGAAGGAAAAATGGAGAGATTAAAGGAGGGAAAAGGCAGGGAAAGGAAAGGCTAGAAACTGGAACCAAAACCAGAACAAAAATCAGAACCGAAACAAAAATCTGGAATCGCAACAGAAACTTCAACCGACCCCGAGCAGAAGCGATAGGGGTTCAAAGGGCTAGGCGCAATGCAAGGCTTTATAGCTTTCACAGCTTCCACAGGCAGTACTCAACCTGCATCTACCAGAAAGGAATCCTGCTTCAAATATGAATATATTTTACATACATCAACAGGCGAGGTTCTGGCGACCGCAAGTTCCTCATGGAAGATAAGGGAGCATGCGGGATGGTCTTGAAGTTTCAATGTGGTCATATTAAATCGTTCCAGATATGGTAGAGCTATTACCTTATATTCATTATATCCCTCGAAAGGACCATCAGCATCGATAACATTCCAAAATCGTTGGGGAGTGTTTTTATCGATACAAGAAGGAGATGAAGCCAAAGAGAGAACCGAAATAACGACCAGAATCGAAAACGGAACCGGAGAGAAACATTGACTATAGCAGAAAGCGAATACGGAACCGAATCTGGAAATATAATCGAAGCCAAAACCTCGACTGAAACCGGAGCCGGAGCGAAACAAGGCCAAATCAAGTACCCACCGTGAAATTTAAATCGAAACTTAACCTGCAAATAAACCAAAATCAAACCCGTAACCGAAATCAAAGTGTAACTGAAAATCGCTTTTTCAGTCGAGCACGAAATAAAAATCTGACTCGAAACCTACATGTCTTCGTTGAACTTTGGTTAGAAGTGTATGGACATTTGCTCCTAGTGCTAGGTTACCACGTTAGATCAAAGAATATTCCTACAGAGCAGGTGGAAACATCATTCAGATGTCTTCTCCGCTGCTTTTCGATGACAAATGTGATGATGGGCAAATGACAATTGGTAGGCAATTTAAAAGCAAAGTGCTCTCTCGTTGAACAAAAATCAAGCCCTATAAGTCGTTCATCATTCCTGAGATGTATGGCTTTGAATCATAGACGGTGCCGATAGAAGATGAGATGGCTCTTGGGGTTTTCGAGAGAAACGTTTACCGGAAGATTTATGGTACTGTCCGCGACGCCGACGGCGCGTATCGAATATGGTATAATGAAGAACTGTAGAGCTTTACGCAGATATAAAGATAGTGCAGCGAATAAAAACCCAAAAGCTCCGCTAGCCAAGTCGTGCGCTAGCTAGGTCATATTATGCGAATTTACCAAGACGCTCCGGCCAGTAAGTATTTCAGTAGACATCTCAGTTTGAAAGGGGGAAACCTCCACTGAGTTGGGAGAGGCAGATGGAGCAAGACTTAACCTCCCTTAGTGCTCTCTTGGCATTAGTTCCGAAATGTTTAAAATTGCTTAGGCGGCTTAGCGCCAATTAATGAGATGATGCTTTCGTTCGGGTTCCAAATTTATTACCTACCGACCTTCGTATTCAACAACCTCAGTTTAAAGAGAAAAAGGGGCCATTTAAATCTGTTAATTTAGCCAAATACGAGTCCAACGGCCGCCAAAGTCGTTTGAATATAGGTTAATCGTTTATATTGTCATATATTCTATTTTGATTTGATCCTCCAGTGGGATTCCATCAGCGTTCCAATTTTTTTAAGGGCTCTTGTTGTAATTCTTTTATTTTTTAACCAAAAAGACTCCCTGAAGAAGGTGCGAATAACACAAAAACGCGTTGGAGGGAAAATGAATAGTTTGCTGACTCTGTTCCAATGGCTTTAAAGTTCATTAAAAATAAAAGGTACAATTCCAAGTCTCCCCGAAGGTTCTGGGAAGTGTTTGCTTATCCCTTACTTTACTTTACAAAGGATTTTTGAAAAGCCTTAGTAAGCTTTTCCCGATAAGCATTTTCCCGATTTCTTTTCGGCAGGCGCGGATGGAGTTTGTATTTTTACAATTTTAACAACCTTTCGGCTTACACCTTACAAGTGATTAATATCATTTATTCTAGTGTTGCGCTTTTAATTAGAAGTTTGTTGGCTGCTCGAGACGCATTTCAAAGATTGAACGTTATTCGTTAATAAATACATCGTTAGTTGTCAAGAGTTTTAACAATTTTGCCGACATAACAATGTCTATGAATACAAACATTTTTTCTGGCAGCTAGTAATACATCATTGTTAGTGGCCAAATAGTCACATACTTACGTACATACTGACGTCACTCGTGATGTAATGTGATGCAATTATTGTTGCATCTTAACAGACCTACATGCAGCATTCGAATGAAGAGGAATAGCCAGCAACAACAGCTATCAAATGCCAACAATATTATTAATATCAACAACAATAACAACACGAATAACAAATGACAATCAAGAAGCGGCTGAGAGTAAGAAAAAACCGCTAAAAAAGAAGAAATGAAAAATCGAAATAAAATGAAGATACAAAATGCAAGGCGCGATAACCTCCGAAGAGATTCTAGCCCGAGCTTCTCTTCCAATTTGCATCATGCTCCTTTTAATATTTCATTAAAATTTGCTTGACGAGGCCTACGCGTTTTACGCCGACTCCGAACAATATCTGCAAGGCAGATGAGTTTTCACTAAGAAGATTTTCGTGGCAGAAATAAACTCGGAGTGCGCTCTTAATTAGAATCACTGCCGAGAGGTGACCGCACTACAAAAATTTGTTTGTAATTGAAAAAAACTTTTTTACAAATTTTAGATGTTGCTTTGCCCGGAAATTGAATCCAGGATCTTCGTTGTGGTCGGCGGAGTACGCTGCCACCACACCACGGCGGCCGCCAATAAGATAAAGAGTAGACTATAAATATATCTAGAAAAGCTAAAAACACACATATTAAAGATATCTACCGCTGTAACAATGCAAAGCATAAGCTTTAGTTTGAGCAATCACTATAACAACAACAAATATATTTAGGCGCATAATCACAATGACATGAAAAACGACATTGTCACTTACGCGTCTTAAAATCACGATCCACTCATCACCTATCTGCAATATATACAGCAGCGAATAAAAAAATGGCAGTGGAAATGTTGGTGAAATTGCCAAATAAATTTTTTTTTTATTTTCGATATTTAAAAAAAATCCTAAAAATTTTGTAACTTAAACTATGCAAAACTATGAAATTTTGCGAAAACTTCGAAGTTTTTATTTGTAGTTCTCCAATTTCCTCCAGACAATTTGTGAAAAATTTTTTTATATTGAAAAAAACTGAAATACTCTCCGAAAAAGTTTCAAAAATCAAGCCGAATTTTAACAGACCTTTAACTAGTACTTTGTTTGACTAAAATTGATTGGGCTACAAAGATGCATACTCAAAAAAGTTCAGAGAAATTCAAATAAAAAGTTCGAATTTTCGTAAAATTTTCTTGAATTTTAGAAATTTATCTAAAACGTTTTTGAGATTGCTTTGCATAGTTTGAGCTACAAAACTGATAAAAGTTTTTTCTAAAATATCGAAAATAAACAAATATACGAAATTTGATAAAAAATGTCCACTGCTAATTTACATATATGTACAGTAGGGTGGGTCGATTTGTATGGACGAAAGTTAACCGATATCCCGCCATGTATTTTTCGATAGGATTTGGGCTTGGGAAAAAAAAAGTTCCACTAGGCATACCCAAAAAAATAATTTTAGAGCCTGCGAAATGTAATTCTTTTGACTTTTTCGACTTTGATTTTTAAGGTTTTTTTCATGACCTAGGGTAACCCTGGAATGTGTTTGTTTGACATTTGTATCAAATGGAAGGTATTAAAGAGTATTTTAAGAGGGAGTAGGCCATAGTTCTATGGGTGGACGCCATTTAGGGATATCGCCATAAAGGTGGACCAGGGGTGATTCTAGAATTTGTTTGTACGATATGGGTATCAAATGAAAGGTGTTAATGAGTATTTTAAAAGGGCGTGGGCCTTAGTTCTATAGGTGGACGCCTTTTCGAGATATCGCCATAAAGGTGGACCAGGGGTGACTCTAGAATTCGTTTGTACGATATGGGTATCAAATGAAAGGGGTTAATGAGTATTTTAAAAGGGAGTGGGCTCCAAGTGCTCTTAGAGATCTGCGGTGATATAATAGTGATCCGACCCGATGTAGGCACCTGGAATCTTGCGAACATATAAAACACACCGCCGACATGCTGCGCGCCTATCGAAACATGAACATCGAATGATGACAGCAATGTATCTGAGTGGTTTCTTTAATATTTATACTTGAAACTAGGTATGAACCTATTACGCGCACCGGAGAAGTCAATAAGCCTAAATCTGTTAACAAATGTGTAGAATTGCTGTTTTTGTTTGTTTGAAAAAAACATTTTTCTACCCGCGCGTCAGTGATGGGTTTGTAATTGAAGAATTGAACCTCCGAAGAGATTGTGGGCCGAGCTTCTCCTCTAATTTGCATTGTGCTCTTCTTGATTTTTTCCTACAAATTGGCGGAACGGGACCTACTTGTTTTATGCCGACTCCGAACGGCATCTGCAAGACATATGAGTTTTCACCGAGAGCTTTTCATGGCAGAAATACACTCGGAGTGCTTGCCAAACACTGCCGAGGGGTGACCCCGCTTAGAAAAATTTTCTTCTAATTGAAAAAACTTGTTTCTAAAATTTTGATGTTGCTTATCCCAGGATCTTCGGTGTGGATGGCGGAGCACGCTACCATCACACCATGGCGGCTGCCGTGTATTATTGTAAAATTATCTATTTGTCATTGGAAATTTACTGATTTACTATCGAATATTCATTGTTTTGCTATCGAAAGTGTACAAATCTGTTTTTTATCGAAAAAATATCGATTTGTTATCGAAAAGTTGCCTATTTGTTATCGAAAATTTGTTGGATTGTTATCGAAAAAACATCGATTTTTTATCGAAAAGTTATATATTTTACTACCGGAGTGTGAACAAATTCTTTACTTTCATTGTGTGTATTTTGTTTTAAACGGTTTTTTTGTAACGTTTTCTCTGTTGTGGTTAAACTTCAACCACTCATTGATTGATTTTAAAACTAACTTTTCTAGACGTAAGGCGATATGTTAAAGGATCGAGCTTCACGAATACTTCGTACTCACGCCATATTTTTCAACATTTAGTTAGTACTCAAGTACTTCAGACATCAATCGATTTTGTTCTCGTAGACTTGGCCAACCCTGTTCACAAAACTTTACTACAATAGCTCAAAGGGCGGAAGATCACAAACACATAATCTAGTGAATGGCTAACATAGTCAGCATAGCTCACATCAGCATTGCGAGAAAACTAAACAAAGCGCCAAAGGCTCACTAAAGCTACGGCGGTGGCGGCTGCAGCAGCAAAGCGTCGCATAGTAAACGTATGCTGTCACTTTAAAAATAATATTCAATAAATCAGCAACTAGAAAAATATTCATGTGAATCGTATTTCGGCTCCTTTACTCCTCACCACACAAATGAACTGCATGTTTAAGTAACAATAGGCGCAAAAAACTGAACCTAGAATAAAAGGGAATGAACACTAAGCCAAGGAAACACTGAATGTTTAAAAAGCTAAGTTTAACTCTAAACACGAAACAAGATCCATGTCCAAGCAAAAGATGATGTAGAAGACAGTCCATCATCTTTATCATTATCATCGTCATCATCATCGTCGTCGGCAGCGTCACCATCATCGCAGTCGACTGCAATATTAGCGAGAAAGCAAAGTGACAGTGACAGCCTTTAACCAGCCAGCTAGCCATCTTGGAGCAAGGTTTGTATCATCTTACCAAGCTGCAAAATCCCATTAGACAAAAAAGTTCAGCAAAATGAGAAACAAAAGAAGAAGAAGACATAGTGCACATTTAAGCATCAATTCATACTCGTCATTGTTTGAACAAAAACAATAGTCATGCATGATTGGAAGGTACTTACTTTCGTGATGTATATACATAAGTGTGTACCAATGTAATTGCACGAAAAGACAAGTCACATCTGTCGACTCGCGGCTGCCGTATGGCGGCACCCCCCAAAATCGACAATCGCGCATGCGCATATGTACATTCTCCCTCAACTCACTCGCTCATTCGTATCCTGAATGTAATGGCGTAAACAAAATTTGCAAGTACTTTATTGTATTATAACAACAAATATTAAGTTTATTCAGTTCGAAAATAATGGCTATTCGAAAGCTAAGCTTTTACCAAGTGTATTTGAAAGTACATATGCGTTTTAATGTCGTCTGAATTTGATTAGAAATGCATTGTACTATTACAAGAGTATGTAAATGTATGAACAAAAGCAACCCAGTGAACAATAAAATTGATTAATCTCCAGCTCGAAAAGTTCTCATTGTAAACTCATCTGCAGATGCCATTCGGAGTCGGCATTAAACAAGTAGGTCCTGTCATGCCAATTTGTGTGAAAAATTAGAAGGTGCACGACGCAAATTGGAAGAGAAGCTCGGCCTAAAATCTCTTCGGAGGTTATCGCGCCTTACATTTTAATCTGCAGCTTGATTTTTTCCAATCATCCTACTTTTTAGACATACGTGACATAAAATATGTCTGATGAGCTCCAAAACTACTTAAACGAATTTGATAGATTCTTTTTTTAATTAAACTATAAGAAACGCGGTCGCTTGGAAGGATAGGGGGAAATATACATCTATATTGGGCCGCCGAGCGAATGGAAATAGATGAAAATGAAAGAGAAAATGAAGCTTGTAATAAAGAAGTCCCGAGATTCAAAGAAGACGGGAGTTACACATGATCGACCGAACAGAAAAGGCGTGGAATCAAGCGCGGGGCTGCAAGACCAGTAAAATAGCTCTTATCAATAAAAAGAGAGAAGTGTAGGCTCATGATGAGTGGACACTGCCGTTTGGCGTCACATGCTTTTAATTAGGGCCCTGTCAGTGATAGCAGATTTAAGAAGTGTTCTGCGATCCCAGGTTAAAATTCCTGCTATTAGGAGTGACACAGATATAATCAGGATGGTTGCATCGCGCGGGGTGTTCTGGGCTAGATTTCAACATTTTCCGACCCTGTCATCTTAAAAAATCTTTTGTGGCACGCTGCTGTTCGTGCTCAACGGCGTCACGCAGTCTACCCGCCCCCCTCTCCCCTACCTTGTAACAGCTCCGCTACTCAGCAAGCCAATACAAGTACCCGCTGTTGCTCGCGCCTCTATTTCACACGGCCGCTCCAACCCACTACTACAATCTCCGTAGCATTTTCAGTATCAATACTGAGTACCAGCCCTGCTCCCGTCGTGTCCCCCTATTTCCGGCACTAGCATACTAGTATGCCAGGGTAACAGACTCTTAGTCCTTATAACCCTGTGCACCGTTTGCAAGTACATAATATTTATTCTTGCGACATCTGCCCTATGTAGTTACTGCTTTGGACGGTGCCATATTCCTAGTTTAGGTGAGGTCAGGTTACAGTGGCCACCGGTGCGAGCACCAGTGCACTTAGGCCCAGAAAGGTCCCATTGTGATACCACGTGGATCTCTCCCCTACTCAAACCAACAGGTCGACACAGCAAACGTCAGAAGTTTCTTAGGTTCCAACTTAGCCAGATCATAAAGATCGTCAAAGAAGGGAGATCCCAGAGATGTCTTCCTCTTGTGCCAAAGCGCGGGACAATCGCACAGAAAATGTTTGACTGTTTCTATCTCCTCTTCGTCTTTGCAGCTCCTGCAGTAATCATTATAGGGAGCACCCAGTTGTTGTGTGTGCCTCCCGAATGCTATGTGGCCGGTTATAAGTCCAACCACCAGAGATATGCCCCCTTATCAAGGAGAAAGAGACCTTTTGTGCGTCTCGCGTCCCATTCAGACCACACGAGCTTAGAATGGTAGCAGGATTCAAGATTGCTCCATCTCACACCCGCTTCCCTAAGGAAAATCCCTTTCAAAATGAGCTTACAGGTAGCGAGCGGTATGCTCAATCCCTTCCAGGACTACGAAAGCGGAACGGATGTGTCCCCTCTTGCAAGTTCGTCAGCCATCTCATTGCCCGGTATATCCGAGTGTCCAGGTACCCACACCAGACTGAGGGAAGTTTGCTCAGCGATCTCGTTAAGAGATTTGCGGTACTTCTCTACTGTCCTGGACTTACATGTGACCGATCCAAGTGCTTTTAGTGCAGCCTGGCTGTCAGAGTAAATACAAATTTTTTATAGCCGTGAGCAGCCTTCCCCAGGTGATCAGCGGCCTCATTTATAGCAGCCACCTCCGCCTGACAGACGCTGCAATGATCGGGTAGGCTAAATGATAGATTCCACCCTAGTTGAGGTGCAAAGACACCGCTGCCCACCTTATTATCCAGTTTGGAGCCGTCAGTATATATCTGCAGCCTATCGCTCAGGTATGGCGGCTTCTTCAACTAATAATCCCAATCCGGGATAATAACCTCGCACTTCATATTGAAAAATACAGTCGGAGCGCAATAGTCCGACGAAGGCGAATCCAGATACTTAAGGATGGCTGCATGACCATCCACATTGTCTCTCCATCCGGATAACTCTCGAAACCGCAGAGCAGAAAAGGCCGCACATTGCTTGGGCATTAAATCGATTGGCAACACATAAAAAATAGTGTCCAGCGCCTTCGCAGGGGTGGTGCGCAGAGCACCCCCATGCAGATTAGAACACTTCTTTGTACCTTCTGGAATACCCGCAGGTTTGATTTAGTATCTAAGCTCGTCCACCAGACCACTGCCCCGTATACAAGAATTGGTCTAAAGCTGTACAGTGCCACCGTTGCTTTTTTCACACGCTCTTGAGCGTTTTCCTTTCAGGATAGTTTCCTATCCAAAATTACTACTAGGTATTTGGCAGAGTCCCTCAGCATCAGGGTCGTACCTGCTAGCACCGGCGGCTGCAACGCAGGTATCTTATATTTCCTGGTGAACAGAACCCTGTGGGGTGCTTCTCCTTATGTGCTTGACCACCGTAGAGCCTACCAGGTTAGCATGAACCTTTCTTCGCAACAGTAACTGCTGAACAAGTTTAACTAGCCCCGGATCGGCCCCCAAGCCGATTAGTGCATCAGTTATCGCAGAGGACGTAACATTGTTGAAAGCTCCCTCAATGTCGAGAAAAGCTATGAGTGTGAAGTCCTTGTACGCCAAGGATTTCTCGATCTGGGTGACAACTGCATGCAAGGCCGTCTCCGTGGACTTCCCTTTCATATACCCATGCAGGGACGTCGATAACTTCCCCTCCAAGGACTCCCTTAGTGTAGAGTACAATAACCTCTCGATGAATATTTGAAGTAGATATACAATACTTGCTGGGTCAGCTGAGGTATATCTCATTATAGTTTCATACAGCATCGTCCAAACAGAAGTTCACACTGTAGAAAAAGCTACAACAAGTCTGCAAGATGGACGGAATACCGATATTTTTTGAGGAGCTAAACGTTGTGTTTTCATTCTTGAAGTTTTCATAGAAAATTAACTGTGTATACCCGCTTGGCACTCATGGTGTATACTCAATAACTCAGTATCTTCCCATAGCGATTTTTCATAAATTTCATATGTTTACTGGGTTTACCACAAATTGCATAACCTTTAATGCTCTTATTGTGGTATTATTGCATTAGGTGCATTGAAAAAGCAGGTCGTTGATGGTCGGTTTTTCTTAACAGCTTCACTTAATGGCGCTGTGATGTGTGGAGGTGTAGTCAACTGCATAGATGGATTTCTGTATTGTCGATGACAATGTCACGGTTTGTCAGTATTTTACTTGAACTTGATGATACTTTGATGATGATGATTTTCAAAAAAAAACCTGATTGTGAAAGTTTATGCTGTTGTGATAGGTAACAAATGAACTTTGTACGTACACACCCATACAAACATATGTTTTTCATGTTGTTTTGTTCTTGTAAAAGGGAGTGTATTATGGTGTGGTGAAAGGATTTGTTTCGCTCGAGTTTGATGCTTTACAATTCCATGCCATGATTTATATATTTTCAGCTGTTGTTGTTTGATTGTTTTCAATCACTGATGGATCACATCGAATAGCACGAATGCATTTAAATGTATAACCAAATATTGTAATGAGTCTTGTATGTGTGTATGTACTATATATTTTATATACTGAAAAATTGAAACTTTATGCACAGCTGCGTACGAAAAATAGCACTAGCACATTTTTTCTCAAAGTTTGTCAATTACTTAAATTTTCTTATTATTTTTTTATTTTCGATCTAAAAATCTAAAACACCCTTCCGAAGAAAAATTGTCAAAAAACATTGCAAATATGCAGGTCTCTGTACTTTGTTAGACTAAAATCGATTGGGCTATAAAACTGCATACTCGAAAAAATTCAGATAACTCCAAGAAAAAAATTCGACTTTTTCATAAAATTTTTGGGGATTTCCAAATTTTTTCGAAAACGTTTTTGACATTAGTTTGCATAGTTTCAGTTGCAAAATTCATAGAAGTTTTATCCTGATATATCGGCAAAAAAGAGTTTTATCGGCGAAATTTTTGAAAAATTGCCACTGCTATTTTTCTGTTCGGAGCTGTAGTAATGATTGACCGAGTCGATATTTTTGAATCCATTTTGGGTGAACACTTTTGAAAGTCATGCAAATCACATAGGTGACTTATGTAAATGCTTTTCTAAGGCCACCTCCTAAGGTCGAAAATTTATCCTAATAAGATTCATTAAATATTTCACATATTTTTTTTGTAAATGCACAAATCTGCCGAAAAAACGGAAACTTGTTCACGATTCCACCTGAACCCGTATGAAAAGAGACTATCGCGCTTAATATTGTCGTTAGGAAACTAGATTAGGTTAGGTTACGGTAGGGCTGCTGGCAAATTGTGGTAACATTGGAGGGGGCTGTGATCTTCCCGCTTTCCTCAAAGAAGTGAAACTGTAGCGCATGGCTTGTTTAGTATAGCGAAGTATGTTCCTCACTTACACAGAGGCAAGGCAATCTACAAAAAACTTTAGTTTAATGAAGTTGAAATAAAGAATAAAATAGTCGGATATACAAAATAAAAAGAATTAAAATGTTAAGGGAATAAAGACAGGCTAATGTTTCGGAAATAATGCCCAAATTGTTCAGACTTAATTTCAAAACAGTCCCGATAAAGTTTAGAAGTTATCGCAAAATCGTCCCGAAAACAATACCTTTATCATCTCGAAAAAGTCCGTGAAACCATACCGAAATTATCCACAATTCCAAAAACAGTTCCGAAACGTTAAAAAAATAGTGCCGAAGGTAGTTCAGAAATGATCTTGAATTGGTGCGAAATGGCCCAGCAATGATCCCAAAACATATTTCACAATGGTCCCGACTACAATCCAAAAATATTACCAAAATGATAAAATGATCCCGATATGGTCTTAAAAGTATTTCTAAATTCTCCCAAAAACATTCTTGTATTTATTTGGGAAATTTCCGAAGTGATCCTGAAATGATCTCCAGTTGAAACCGGAATAGCGCCAAAGTTATCCGAAACAATCCTGAAAACTATCCCGAAATGACCCGAGAACAATCCCAAAATGATCTTAAAACAATTTCAGAAACAGTTCTTAAGTTAGTCCCGGATATAGTTCCGTTATGATCTTGAAATGATCCGATATAGCCCCCCATGATCCCACAAAAATTATCCGAAACAATCCTGAGAACTCTAAACTCTAAAATAATACCATAAATAATCACGAAATGATCCATAGAAAGTTCCGAAACTATACTGAAATAATCACAAATTGATCACGAAAGCAGCAGCGAAATGATCCCTGTTTATCCCAAAATATTACCGAAAATATCGTGAAATAGCATGGACACGATCCCGATGTTATATATATATATAGTAAAAGAATTATCCGGAATTATTCCATGAAACAATAACGAAATGATCCGGCGATAGTCCTGAAATAGTCCGAACAGATCCCACAAATTGATAATTCCATATCGACTACTGAATATCACCCCACCTCGGCTGGCAGTTCGAAAAAGCCCTATATCAGAAGTTATTTCAAAAACGCCCTATTTCAGATTTTTTTTTCATAAACGTCCTACCTAACATTAAAATGTTAGGATCAGATAAGGCGTTTTTGAATTCTTAAATAGAGCGATTTTTAATAAAATTCTGATAACAAATTCTAAAATAGGGCGTTCTTCTAAATGTTTTTGAGATAGGTCGTTTTCGAAACGGCAGACGAGATAGAGTGATATTCCACTCAGCAGTCGATCCTGATCCTGCAATTAACAGGATGGTCCCGAAATGATTCCGAAACAGTCCGAAAGTGATCCCTAAAGGATTCGGTAATAAACTCTAAAAAAATCGCGGTTTTCTTCTCTACAAAGCTCCAAAACTAAAGATCTGAACGCGAAATAAAAGCTGCCAGTGTCTAAATAATGTAAGACGAGTGTTTAGGTTGAACTGTCCGGTCCATGAGGACCTCACATAGACTGAATGACTTTAGCCACTTGCTGCTTCTAGATCTGACAGCTGTATTACTCCTAATAGCTAGAGTCTTAGTCTGGCAAGCGCAGGGCACGAGAACGGAATGTGCTCCTTCGCTGTGCCAACTTTTCCAAAACTTTTTAGACCCCGACCGATAAGACCCACTTCATAACATTGAGCTGGGCCAGTAAACATAGTCATTATACAGAAATACCATAAATTAAAATTGATGTGACCGCTAAAGTGGGAATCTAGTACATCTTTCGCTTAATACCCCATCTCCTCCATAGAACAGTCTTGTAAGCATACAGCAAAAAAAGAATTGCTTTCTTTATGTTGTTTTTGCTGCTGTAGCGATAAGGACACTCCCAGAAGGCCTTTGGAAGTGTTATTGATGTTGATTTTCCTTTGCCGGATGCAGATCCGGTACGCTCCGTTAACAAGCCCCATTAAGGTACTAGCCCGACCATCTCGGGAACGATTTGGTATGATCACGTGAAACCTTCTAGGCCATACCTCCCTCCCACCTTCCATATCCATGAGGAACTTGGGGTTACTGGGGTCGCCAGAGCCCCGACTGTTAAAGAAACAGGATTCGCCACGGGTAGGTGAGGTTGACAATTGGGTTGGAGAAGCTATAATTGCGCTGGCAACCCCTTGAAAGGGTTCCGCTACACAGCCTCTTGAATCAATCTTGTATTTTATTCCCCTCTTACGACAGGCATACACTCCGCGGATATATTCCTAGGGGACTCGTCTAACTTGTCTTTTGTAGATCTGCCGATTTCAAGATGTATTTAATTCCACTGGTGTGGTTGCGGAGAAAAAACCATAGTATTTAGCGCATTTTGTCCTTGAGGAGTACCAATAGAGACATACATACTGTGGCGAATTCTAGCATCACTATGTTGTTAGTAAATAAAGGCACAACAACAATAAAGCAAGCTGCCAATCTTGTGTACATGAACACATGAATTTAATCATCATTTACACACATACATGGAAGGCGATGAGAAGTACATGCACACACATAACCAATAGCCGAAATTCTCACTCACTCATACATACGCATATAACTAATTACCAAGCAGGAGATACAAGAGTTCTAGAAGGTGAAACGTCTAGACCTTTGGGACGAGGCAACAGAGAGTATAAAAGCAGAGCAAGCTGAGTAAGTTTGATTTAAACACGCTGTTGTGAAGTACGTGATATTGAAGTATAATTGTATTACTCCCAAGTAGACTAAATAAAGACCATATTGCAATACTGAATATTGGAGTTATTTATTCGACAGTTCAGCGATACGAACGTTAGCAGAAGGTTTCAAATAAGTGGAATCCCCCAAAATTCGTTACAATATATGTTTTCTAGTCCTCTAACTCAGTAAATGAGAATAAGGAACATGACTGAGCGTCTCCATAACGACTATGCCAAATTATCCAAATATCTGAGTAAACTTCAAAAATTTTGTAAACAAATTAAATAAAACGAGGTACTATTTACATTGAAGCGTGACATGGGCGTAGCTTACAAATTTAAAAACAAACTTAATAGAGATCTAGATTTTTGTGGGAGGCTCAGAAATAAGCAAATAATATACTTTTTCTTGCCAAAAGATTTTCATTAGCAACCATAGGTATGTATTCGTATATCTGCTTACATGTACGCATGTATGTATGTTTGTTTATATAAACTTATTTATTTATTTTGGAAAATGGCAATCTATTTCGTGAGATGCTGCGCCCTCACAATCAACAACGACAATGATGACAACAACACAACAAAAACTGCAACAGATAAAACACATTAGGCCATTTTGGTCAGAGGGGCAAACGTTACAAGTACAACAACAACTATTAACTTAAAAGTATATCTAGCATGTGAAACACAACCATTAGCTTATGCACATACAGCTAAATAGTCAACGTGAAAGGGTGTAGTGGTGAATACCCACCAAATAATTGTGTATGTAGTAAGTAGGTAATGATCTACATGTCAGCAAGCAAAGCTTCATTCCTTGATTTTAGAAAACTAATGTGCGATCCGGGCAAGGAAAGATTAGGAAAGGGCTAAAAACGTTTGTTATAGGTGTGTTATCGATGGGGTATAAACGAGTTATCGATTTGTATCGCAGTATTAAAAATTTGCTATAGATAACAAATGTTATTTATGACTTATCGATGAGTTGTTATTTTTTTATCGAAAATTTATCGATTATCGGAGAGTTTTCAATGTTATCAAAAAGTTATCGATTTATAATCAAAAAGTTATGTTATCAAAAAGTCATTGATTTGTTTTCGAAAAGTTATCGATTAATTATCGGTGTGTTCCCGTTTTTTACGGGCATTTAATATATTTTTCAGCAAAACATCGGTATGTTATCAAAAACTTAAACATTTGTTAGAGAAAAATTAAAGATTTGTTATTGGAGTGTAACCAATTTTTTATCACCGTTTTATCAAGAGGCTATCGATATGTTATCAAAAAGTCATCGATTTGTTTTCGAAAAGTTATCGACTAATTATCGGTGGGTTACCCATTTTTTTACGGGCGTTTAATACGTTTTCCACCAAAACATTATCGGTATGTTATCAAAAACTTAAACATTTGTTAGCGAAAAGTTAAAGATTTGTTATTGGAGTGTTAACAATTTTTTATCACCGTATTATCAAAAAGCTATCGATATGTTCTCAAAATCGATTTGTTTGTCGAAAAGTTATCGATTATCTGTCGAAAAGTGATCGATACGTAATCAAAAAGCTGTCGATTTATTTTCGAGAAGAAATCTATTTGAGAGAGAGAGAAGACAGAGACTAGTACCTTGTATCGCCTTGCGAACAATACATACCTATCTGCAAATCGCTGAGAGTTTGGATACATTGTCCGGTTGACGTTAAGGTAGGTTATGTCGTCGGAGAATGAACCAAGAAAGCACCATTCCTATCTTCATATTCTTCTTTAAATTCATATTCAACTTAACGTCCATCTCAATCTACCACTCCTAATTTTTTTTCCTTCTCATCAGAATGCAACTCCATTTCCCATTTCAGCGCTTTATTCTTTACACTTCTTTGTAATCAGTCCTTTTTCATACACATTTCCCAACCTTAAGCTCACTTGTTTCCGCTCTTGGTTTTCTGCACGCTACGTTGGCAACTTATTCGGACCTTTGGTAGCGGATAAGTTGAAAATTTGATAATACTTAACACTTTTTACTAAAATTTTTCATTTATCGCTGACTTTCCGATCTTCTCCCTGACCTCTCAATAGAATGTTGAAGAGCTTACGAATAAAACGTTCGTTCGCATCTTTCCCTGATCTTTCCTACAGGCGAAAGCTTTCTATCTCTTTCCCCCTGTCTCTCAGAGACAAGCTCTTCTTGAACGTAACTTGAGCTTATCAGTAAAACTTTTTTCCACCCTTCTCGAAATCCGGCCTTGTATGACAGACTTTAAGAACCAAATTTTTGTCCACAGCGAATAATCCTTACTCCTCAATTGACGAAACTTTTAAATGTGCTAAACTTTCATGAGATAGCTCAGCAGTGATATTTTTTTATTGAGAACTGGAACTTTTTGTTGGGTAAGCTTTTGTGTACAAATGTATGCAAGTGAGATGGTAGCGAATTAAGGATGGGGAGTACCATTAGACGTCAACCACAAGCGACGATTCTAATCTCAACGTTTGATCATCTGGATGTGGTCCACATAATTTTCAGCGCGAATACAACAATCTCTTCTTGAAAATTTTGCAACAAACATTGTGTGGAGAGGGAGTGCCCGATGCGCATGCGCTTTACTATCAGTTCAGCTTAGTTCTTTCTTTGAGCGCTCACCCGGTGCTAAAAAATCTGACTACTACTATTAAACAAAAAATAAAATATAAATATATGTAAGTATATATGTTTTTTAAAATATGTAAGTCGTCGGCATTTATTTAGATGGGCCAGGTTATTCGCTTTGATAAATCTTTGCTCCTCACATGCTCTCCATCTGGTTCAGTACCGCTTTTTATGCAATTTTTTCTATTTTGAAATGAATCTTTGCAGATATCTTCATATACGCTAACTATTATATGTATACATGTGTGTATGTATGTACGTAGGTAAAGTCTTTTCCGTAGATTGTGATGCTGGCGATGATGCTCTTCTAAGAGGCCATCGCGATAGGCGGTACAAAGAACTTTAATATAAAGTCAAACCTTAAACTACAAAGAATAAATTCAACAATTTCCTTGTCGCTGTCACACGGTGTTATTATAGCGCTAAGTATGTATGTTTAGTTAGAAAATATTGCATGCATACATATGTACATAGAAAATGCTTCCTATAAAGTAAAACCTAAAACAATAAATTTCATAGAAAAAAACGAAATGAAAATTGCTCGCTTACCACATAATGTGTAGAGAGTGACCGGACTGCTGTGGCCGCATTTATGCTCTGGTCATAAAACTTCGCTCGTTTGCATTTCTGCTTCGGTCCAAAATTCGAAGAACTTCTAGGTTACCTATTTTTTTTAATCCAAATCCAAAAATGCTCCTTGAAATCTTCCTTTGTTGCGCGGTCATACCTCAATTTTCACTGTTTTTTGATGTGTATAGAGGAATTCGGAAAGTAAACGTAAAGTGAGTGCAAGCGTAAGCGTAGTCTTTTCAGATTGAAAGAGTGGATATGAGCGAAATCAAACAGCAAATCAGTTAATGGAAATTAACGAAGAAAAAAAAACAAATCAATGATACATAAAAGATAGAGCGAAACGACAAAGAAAAAGAAGTAAACGTAAAGGTAAAGGAGCTTAAACAGAGGACACGAAGGAAGAAAAAGAGCAGTATAAGAAAAATATCAGTTGCAGAAGCCAAGGAAAGGAAAGAAAATGTTATCGATTGAGCTATCGATATTTAATAGATTTCTTTGTTATCGAAAATGTATGGAAAGTTTTAAAATAGTTATAGATTTGGGAGTGTTATCAGCATAGGAGTGTTATCCATATGTTTTAGACGTGCTATCGAAAAGTTGTCGATATGTTATCGATTGGTTGTCGGATTGTTACCAATTTTATCGGCTTGTAATCGAAACATTATCGATTTGTAACCACAATGTTATTGAAAAGCAGCCGACCTTTATTATCAAAAAGTTGTCGATTTACTTTCTTATCGGAGTCTTCAAATTTGTTATCAGCGTCTTATCGATTCTTTATCGGCGACTCATCGGCTTGTTATGAGGCAGATGCCGTTAAAACTTCAAGACAGAATCGATGACACATCTTAACTTACACCTGTCTCATTCCCGGTCCCTTGATAGTTCTTTATCCGGGTTGTCAGACCGCTCCTTTACCGTGCGCATTGACTGCTTGTGGTTAAAAAACTGGCTACAAAATGAGTTGTGTTTAATAGTGGAGACACGAACCTCTGCTATGGTGCTATCAACATCAAATATCTAAGTGGATTGTAAATACTAAAACGGCACCATATTTGCGTGTTTTTTAGTTTTTAAACTCAGCTGAGCAGAGCTCACAGAGTATATTAATTTTGTTTGCATAATGGTACCCCGTAATGGCATAAACTAATCGAGATAGATATATATATATAGGTATATCAAAATGATCTGGGCGAAAAAAGAAATTGATTTAGCCATGTCCATCCGTCCGTCTGTCAGTATATCCGTCTGTCCGTAAACACGATAACTTGAGTAAATTTTGAGGTATCTTAATGGAATTTTGGTATGTAAGTACCTGGGAACTCATCTATTAGGATATTTAAAATGAACGACTATAACCACGCCCACTTTTTCGATATCGAAAATTTCGACAAAGCGATAATTCATTACCAAAGACGGATAAAGCGATGGAACATGGTAGGTGGGTTGACCTTATGACGCAGAATAGAAAGTTAGTAAAATTTTGGACAATGGGCGTGGCACCGCCCACTTTTAAAAGGTGATTTAAAAGTTTTGCAAGCTGTAATTTGGCAGCTGAGTATGTAATGTTCGGTTACACCCGAACTTAGCCTTCCTTACTTGTTTTAAACTATACTTATTACTATTTCTTACACTTCCTTATTGTTGAAGTTTTTGTGTTCATCTTGGTCGTACGACCACCTGCCCGACGTTTTAGGCACAGCGGTCTAGTGTTAAATGTGGGGATAAAAAACCGTCCGACACAGCAGTACCAACCAACATACCAACAAACAAGAGGCTCACATAAAAACCTGGAATTTCTTTTATAAAAAGTGTTCATACACACTAGGGTGTTTGACAAGGATTTGGCCCCTGGTTTAATCTGGGTCCTTTCTTAGGTAGTTTTTTTTCGTAAATTTTGGGTTGGTGTTTGTGTGTTGTCAATTCTTCGAAGATGAAGTTGTTAGACATGCTTTTCTGTATTCAATATTGTATTTTTTAAAATTCGTTGACAAAAGATTACTGCGTTTATTTCTACGTCTTTAAAGGAAGTGATTAAAGCTGATACTACATAGAGAGGCGACCCCCCACTGTGCGTACACACTTTCTATGCCACACATTCAATATGATGGAAAAACTTAATTACGATGCCAGCTTTGTGATAAACAACAAAGCTCTAGGAAAACAACAAAGTCACAATAATGTTTAAAAAATACAAAAAAGGTCATTTCTTCAGAGTAATTTCTCGCGCCTGATTATAATAAGAATTTTAAATTTTTTTTTTGGTATCTTTAGCTAGTTATAATGAGTTTTAAAAATTAGTAGATTTTGTAGTTGTTTTTACGCTAGAAAAACATTTATATGATTTCGTGCATTTAACTACATTACAACACAAACAAACAAACATGCAGAGGTACATACTCGAGTTAAGCGTTCTCATAATTAATTGGTTTATGTTTATGTTTTGTGCAGTTTCTTACTAAAACAAATTTTTTTTCCTTTTTAAACGTATTTGAAATTCTTTGAAAATTTCGTTGTTACAAAGTATTTAAGGTCATAGAATTTGATTCAATGTCTTACAATTAACCATGAAATATGAAATTAGTAAAATTTTCTAATTTGTTTTAGTCGATTGGTTGGTGTGCGTGATGAAGATGAACGAGTGTTTTAGAAATCTTCACGCTACAATGCATTTTTGTTGTTGTAAATTATTAAGATTGATGTTTTGACTTTAGTCAGCTCTCGGAATAATTTGTTTGTGTGAAAATGCAAATCACTGTCTCTTGCAAAAGTAGAGCGCGACGCATTGAGGTCTATTTGGGGCTATTGATATTAACTAAAGAGCTTAAATAGTTCTTTGAGACGGAAATATTTAAACTAAAAACGACCTCATTCTTTAGATCTTTACATTGACAATGAGTAATCTATAAAACTGGTGAAAATATCTTTAAGAAAACTATTGCAACTTAATCTCTCATAATCACGGTGGCCGCGGTGGTGTGAAGGTAGCGTGCTTCGCCATCCACACCGAAGATCCTGCGTTCAGGCCCCGGAGAAAAGCAACATCAAAATTTTAGAAATAAGTTTTTTCAATTCTAAGAAAATTTTTCTAAGCGGGGTCGCCCCTCGGCAGTGTTTGGCAAGCCCTCCGAGTGTATTTCTGCCAATGAAAAGCTCTCAGTGAAAATTCATCTGCCTTGCAGATGCCGTTCGGAGTCGGTATAAAACAAGTAGGTCCCGCCCTACCAATTTGTAGGAAAAATTAAAAGGACCACGACGCAAATTGGAAGTTGAAACTCGGCCTAAAACCTGTTCGGAGATTATCGCGCCTTACATTTATTTATTTACTTAATCATGTATCATTTATGGCCAGATTATGTATGACGCCGTGACTCTTTGCGTTGCAGTCACTCACATTCACAGTCACCAATATATAATGCCACAAATTTCACAAAGGCAGGTTCACTGTCGCTCAATTACTTAACCTATCGTAATACTGTTAGTTGAATTAGAATATGTTGATCATATATTGATCCGTTTACTGCTTATCTGACGGTGTCCGACGAAAAATTCCAATAGATCTGCTGTCAAGGGAAATGGCCGATGTGTATGACCGTCTGAAGTTCTCAAGAAAAGCGCAAGGTCACGAACAATATCTAGGTGGCAAGAACGTTGGGAAGTACCGAGAAAAGGGCGCTGGACCTTCACGTTAGTTCGGAATATAGAGAAGTAATAGAATACCACCTCACGCAGATATTGTGTGAGCACGGCGGATTCAAGAAGTATTTATTTAAGCGTAGGATAGAGGAGGACCCTTTCTGTGCATACTGTCCCACCAAATTGGACGATTGGAAAACCTTTCATTGCTCTCGTTTTCTCTGTAAACAGAGTTTTTGGAGAAGAACCTTCCGTAAGGAATTTAGTTCCCCAAATGGACAGACAAATATATTGTTGGACTGCTGTGAGCAAGATGGCCCTTCTAGTTATGACGCGATTGATGTATGTTGAAAGGGAGCGCAGAGAAATGCGCATACGGAGTAGTGGCGACTAAGTCGCCTTTCCGCCTGTGACGCTATGCCTAACTTCGGTTTTACGGGGTTTGGACACAAACAGGATTAGGCTGATTTCATTGGGCAGCGCACTGCCGCCCCAACGTCCAATAAAGAAAGATAATATTAATGGTTTTCATACCCTAATCTATCGAAAAAAATAAAAAAATAATAAGGCTATCAAATCCTTAGTGGTGATAACTCGAAAAGGAGCAATGCGGGCACATGCATGGCTTGCACGACGCCATCACGGTCAATTAAAACTCTACCGCCGCGAGTAGGGCAAGTCAGTTGTGACCTTATACAATTTATCGCGTGATGCTTGTATACAGGTCGTGTCCCCTGCCATGAGGATTCTGATGAATCGCGGGGGCTGTGTTTTCATATCGCATATTGGCTTTTTTCCTTAATGCGTTGAGTTAATTTTTGGGGAAGTTGGCAATAAAGCATACTTAATGGAGCTATGCAGTCCCTTCTTCGTTGAAGTTAATTGCTTGATATGCAAATTTTTAATTTTTATAAGCTTTTCTGATCTAATTGTTGATAGTACGAATAAAAGAGACTTATTCCACCTTTTAACTCAACGTTTCGCCAAATTTCCTTGGCTTCATCAGGAGTTAAGATATCTCTATTTATTTAATAAAAGAAAGCGAACATTACAAAAAACATAAATAAGTTTTGTGTGTTTTTTACATACATATATATACAGATATGTAAGGAGACGGTGAACATGATTACACACTTGACAATAATGTTAATTTTGCACTTACTTACATAAAAATGTGTTGATTTAGTTATTAAAATATGTGAAAACCATTAAACTATTAAAACTAAATCAAAAATCGATACCATCGTTTTTTGTGGTAAACTTGGTGGTAAATGGTGACAAGCAGATGCCTATCATTTGTGGATAGCAGTTGTTAATTGTAAAACGATTTAAACAGATGACGTCGAAGTAGTTATTCTACAGCGAACGAACATTTCAATTCGATGGGACGGGAAGGTTGTTATCACATTCCTTAATTGTGGTACAGGTTATACTGGCGCTCAGATATGTTTTGTTCATATTCCTTAAAACTTGTATTAAAATTGTGGAAATGCATCATGTACCTGGCGGTGTCCCAAGCGTCAAAACTGATGTAGCGAATTATTTTTTGCTTAGAATAGAATGATACTAGAACTCAAAATGAAGTCGCCTTGCAACGGGATGCCATTATCCTTAATTGCCAATTATAGGAGGTTTGAAACACTCCGTATCTTACCAAGATAAGTTTATTTGGTACCAATGATTCGGCTACGAAGTGTTTTGGTCAGGGAACATGGAGCCGATAGTTGGGTCATTGATCATGATCACTTAGATCCGTTGTGTTTTCACACAGTGTAGTTGAGCCTTAAAGCAGGTACTCACGTTTAAAGCATATTAATTAACCGTCGTCCACTTAAGTTAATGAAAACTCTTATATCATGCGAACTTTGGGTCACACGAGAAAAAAACTACTCGTTGCGGTATACATAATTTGCCCCTTAAATACTTTTCAAAATGTTTTGGCATCATTTTGTCACTTTTTTCTGCTATCCGTTCAGGACAGGTCCGATTGGATCGGGATCATTTTGCAGTAACTTTGCAACGTTTTGGAACTTGTTTCAAAATGACTTAAGTATCTGTATGCAATTTTTTGAGATATATAGGTGGAGGTGGGGCATTCCATAGTAACGGATGGACCATTTTGACTCGACTTTTACTCAAACTTTGAGAGATTTTTCTTCAACTAGAATTTACAGAAGTTTTGAAATTTTCACACTTTAAGGCAAATATTAATTTGATATGAAGCTACTGAAATACAAAACTGAATTTCTTACACCGTACACCTATACAGAAAAGATTACCATTTGCTAAAAAACACGGGCAGGTCTGCGATGACTTTACTTCTAACTTGAGACAGAGCGTACAAATTTTTCCCAAAACTGGCTGTACCGTTAGTTTTAATGAGGAATTAAGATCCAAATTGAGCCTTAACGTAACGTAAAAACAACAGAAGTTCGTTTTAGCTTGTGACGGAAGGGAGGAGTCACATTGGGAATAAATTTCCATCGACTGCTTCGCTATAAATAGAATAGGCTTTCTATAGGGTTAGTATATCTGCTGCAGGGCTTACATGCATTGAAAGGCAATCATTTATTTCAAGCTTTTTAAATTTGATGACTTTTTTAGCGGAATGGCCCATATGTCTTTTTGTATGTATAAATGCTTTGTACTTGTTTTGCTTTGAAATCATTTTTGCGGTAGTAAGCATTTCTAAAATGCCAACAAGCGCTCAAATTCTTTTATTACAAAACTAAGTTCACTAAACTTTATGACTATGAAATAATTTTACACTCAATTTTGATTCATTATTTTTTGATGTGCGGAAAAAATTTCGTAATCGTTGATTACTTAAACCAAATTTTCTGCTTACTAAATAGGGTTTATTTTGTATACTCAGCTGTGCAAAGCCCGGAGAGTATTTGAATTTTGCCCGCATAACGGTAGCTTTTAAAAAAAGAAATTCATTAAGCCATGTCGGTCTGTTTATCCGTCCTGAATATATAACTTTAGTACATTTTGAAGTTGAAATAGCGGCCCGTGATTGAAATTTTTTGGAAATTTTTAAAAAGGGAAGTGGCACCGCCTATTTCTGAGAAAATGAACTTTTTAAATATTATTGGTCAAATAAAAAAATGCAATAAGTGCACTTACACACTTACGTCACAAATATGTAATATAAATTTTTTCGAACAAATGCGGGAGAAGTCGTTCATTTGGTTATTCTCAAGCTCATAAAAGAGAGAACAAAAAATTGTATAAGGAGTAAACTAGAAAATTCCAGCTAGAGAAATATTCCGTTCTTCTACGGAAAAGTAATTGGAAATTAAATGTCCTATAAAGGAAATTGGCTAGGACTTCATGAAAAATACACAGCATAAAAAAATATTTTACGGAGCAACTAATCTCTCTACCAATTTGTGAGAAATAAAAATGTGAATGGAAGGAATACTTTCTTGTTGGGCCGAGCTGATAACTTAGTTTTTGCTGCTTGGTTGTCAGACTCACTGATGAAGGCACAAAGGCGGGTAAACACGTAGAAGGGACAAGTAAAATTTGAATTTTCTTTTTTATATTTATATCGGCTCAAAAGCTACAGCCCAACAAAAAATTTTAACTTTTTTGCTGTCGTTGGCCACTACTGCAGAGTTATGCAGGGTTGTATAGTGAAATTAAGTAATGACGGATTTTCCTCCAAAATATTTTATATGAAAGCTGAATATGAGAAAAAAAATAGTCAAACCTTTACTTAACCTTACTTCGAAAATAACCTCTAAGCGATCCAAAGTTCATCGAGAGGTCATTACGAAGTATTGTTGTTGTTGTAGCAGTGCTTCGCCCCATTCAATAGGCGCGACCGATCACAAATTGTTATCAATATCATCTAACGGGAGTCCAAGGAAACTTGCAGTTTCAACAGGGGAGGACCATAGTGAGACGGGTGTTAGAGGCGTTGGTTCTACATTACATCACAATTGAACAGATGGTTGGTGTCGTGTGGGACACATTGCAAGCAGGACATACATTTTGTATGCCGGGGTTGATTCTGGATAGTTAAGAGTTTAACCTGTTACAGTACTCAGATCGAAGTTGAGCTAGAGTGGGGGAGAGTTCTTTTCTCTTCTACGAGTTCTGGGTATTTTTCTTTAAGAACTGGATTCGCCGGACAATTCGTGACATAGAGGTTCGACGCCTGTTTGTGGATATCACTGAGGACCTGCTTGTGCTTTTTTGCTTCATACGGCTGTGTTCTTAGGTGCCGTATTTCCTCATAATGCTTACGGAGATGACCCCTTAAGCCCCTGGGAGGTGTGGCCTCATCAATCAGATGTCTGTGGGGATGCCCAGGTTTCTGGGTATTCAACAGAAACTGTTTGTTCAGCATTGCAATTATCTCCCTGATGGGGAGTACTCTGGCCTCATTGTGTAGGTGGTGTTCTGGGGTCATAAGCAGACAGCCCGTAGCGGTTCTGAGGGTAGTGTTTTAACAGGCTTGTATTTTCTTCCAGTGAGTAATCTTTAGGTTTGGCGACCATATCGGGGACGCGTAGCATGCAGTCGGCCGACCAATTGCTTTGTAAATAGTGATGAGCGTTTCTTTATCTTTACCTCAAGGCAAGAGCTTTGAAGATTTTATTACGGCTCTGGATTTTAGGTACAGTTGCGGTTGCATGCTCTCCAAAATGTAGATCCTGATCGAACGGCACACCCACAATTTTTGGGTGTAAGACAATCGGTAGCGTAATGCCATCGACGTGGATGTCCAATATGGTCGATATTTGCCGTGTCCATGTTGTAAATAAGGTCGCCGATGATTTGGTCGGTGACAATGTCAGGTTTCGCAAGGCGAAAAAACTGGAGACATCAGGGAGATAACTGTTTATTTTATTACAAAGCTCATCGATGTGTGGGCCTGGGCCTGTGGCCATTATTGTGCAGTCATCGGCGTAAGAAACGATAGTGACTCCTTCTGGTGGTGACGGTAGCTTTGATATGTAGAAGTTAGACAGAAGTGGGGATAGGACACCATCCTGTGTTTGTTTAATTCTTCTTGGTTTGGATGTTATGTTCCTGAATTACAGCGTTGCTTGCAGACCAGACAGATAAATTGCGGTCAACCTTTTGAGACTTGGAGGAAGGAGGACCCTTCCAAGTCTCACAGTAACGTGCCGTAGTTGACGGTATCAGAAGCTTTTTACAGGTCTAGCGCAACGAGTACTGTCCTATGGTAGGGTTTTTTGATTTAATCCGCAATTTATTTGCGTGTCTACTGCTTTAGATGGTTTAGCATGAACGATGGCATCTTCTTGTATTAGATTGACTGCGGCGTGAACACTTTTGAACTTCGAATAGTCTAACCAAGCGTTTCTGTTCTTGAAAAAATGTTTGCATTAAATAAATAAAAAAAAAAAAAAATGTAAGGCGCGATAACCTCCGAAAAGATCTAATGCCGAGCTTCTCTTCCAATTTGCGTCGTGTTCCTCTTGATTTTCCCTACAAATTGGCCGAACGGGACCTACATGTTTTATGCCAACTCCGAACGGCATCTGCAAGGCAGATGAGTTTTCACTGAGAGCTTTTCATGGCAGAAATACACCCGGAGCGCTTGCCAAACACTGCCGAGGGGCGACCCCGCTTAGAAAAATGTTCTTCTAATTTAAAAACCTTATTTCTAAAATTTTGATATTGCTTTGCTCGGGGTGCGAACCCAGGGCATACGGTGTGGTAGGCGGAGCACGCTACCATCACACCACGGTTTGATTAAATAGTGCATCCTTATGTGAAGGAGCAGGGATAGGTGGAAGGGGACATACTTATAGATCCCCTGCATGTAACTAAACTTATCGACACTTCGGAATTAAATATATTTTTTTATTTTATATTTATCGAAAATGTCGTTTAAGTATGTACATCTATTCACTATATCGGATATTACGAATGGATAAGATTATTGCTCAGCTCCATTCATGAAAGGTATGAAGTCTTCGACAAAGCCGAAGACAGTCCGATCCTTACTTGTTTTATCTAAGAAAAAATATTTCTCAGCTCCTTTGACATGAAAACATTCAACTTTTTCCATTTTGTAACATAAATAGCAGAAACGCATTACTGGCTGCTACACAATTTCTTAAAATACCGTTAGGCAGCATAGAATTTTCGCAATTGACTTTTCCAACCATTTAATAATAATATGCAAATATTTGCTGTACATACATATCGATTTGCTCAAAAACTTATCTAAGTATTTTTCTTGAGTTACATCTCATTTATGATTCTCCCCACTGTAAATGAATTGAACATATTTAACTTGTGTAGGTATGTGTGTGTATTTGCTTATTACCCCTATGGGACCGAGATAATATAATTGTCAATCGTGAATAGCGACATCCGCATGCGTAAGTGCATTTCACACAGTTCTTGCATAATTGTTGTTTTTTTGGCCACTTTCCGGTTTGCCACGCAATTTGCAAAGAGCAAATGATAATGAATTCAATGGCAATAGTACAGCTCTAGTTCAATGAAATAAGAACACAAAATTTTTAAAGTTAAGAACATGATTTCTCTTTTCGGAATGTAAATGTAAGCGTAAAGCAATTGTAAGCGTAAAGCAATTGTAAGCGTAAGCTAACAGAGAAGAGAAAAATTAGAAGTCAAAACCGGAGCCGGAACCGAAAGCGGGCGGCTGTTATCAATGTGGCATCGAAAAGGTACGGGTTTGTTATCGATCGGTCTGTTATCGACTGGTTATGGAATTGTTATGCATTTCTTATCGACGAGTTATCGGATTGTTGTAGGTATGCTGTCGATGAGGTATAGAGAAGTAATCTACTTATTATCGAAGTGTGCTATCTATAGCAAACATTACCGAAGAGTTATTGATTTTTAAACGGTTTTATTTAGCTTGACTCCAGCCGGCCGTTGTGAACGAATTTTGTAATTAAAATTTAAGTAACTTCCGATAAGCTACAAGTTCGAAACTTGGAAAGTATTTCACAACCCGATGACAATGCAATAATAAGAAAAAAACTCCGATAGGTGGCGCATGGATCGAAATATTTCAAAATATCGTATTTGTGGTCCGATTTGGCTCATATTTGGAACACATAATACATACATGCAGCCCTGTTAAATAATGATTAAAATTTTTTAATGATTATTAATTATAATGAGTTTTCTTCCTTAATTATTTTCATTAAAAAATTGTAATTAATTAATTAATTATTTTTAATTGCGTAATTAATACAAACAATGTTGATTATTTTTAATTATTTTTTCGTTTGTCTTATGGAATGATAAGCATAATTATTTGATTGCTTTAATTAACTTTGATTGTTTTTAGTTACATAATTAATATAATTATTTGATTAATGTCAATTAATTTTGATTATTTAAATTACATAATTAATACAATTAAATTATTATTTTTGATTAATTTCAATTATTTCTGTGTTTTTCCAGCATCATAATATAATTCAACAAAGTAAAGAAATTATTACAAGGATATTTATCTCTGAACGGACAGTAACATAAAAGAAATACATAGATACATAAGAATAACAAACAAGGGAAAAAGTACATTGTTTTATTTAATACCAACTAATTACACGATATTACACGACATACGGGTACTATTTTTTTATTATTAGGTACAAGGAATCCCCATATACACAAACAAGTAAAGCTTATATAAGCGTGTTAAAAAAGATTAAGTGCTGTTTGCATTTGCTTTAAATAAAACGAGTTTTCAAATGATAAATCCAGCAAAGATTGACGCATTGGAGAATTTGTAATGCCTTCGAAAGGGAAAATCCTCTCAACTGGGGTAGACGACGTCAGTAGAGTGTTAAATAATATTGGCGCTTCTTTCAGTATTTGGTGGTTTTTTCAAATTTCTGCATCATGGAACAATCGCGTAGGTAGCTGTAAAGTTGACTTTGAACAAGAATCCTCAAAGTTTCTTTAGAAGGTGAAACTTGCGCAGCACTTGGGTCATTTTCATTATCTACAAATAACTTTCATTATTTTTTGAATAATGTATGAATTTAAACATAGTTATTTACCATCATCCTCGAAATGGAAGTATTTCGATCGCGATGACGTTTGGTTAGTGTTCGTACCGTCGCACAGTGTAACTTTTTTCACTTTTAGGATGCCAAAAGTCCAAAAAACAATGTTTTCCAATCTCAAAAATGTTTTGACATGCAACAGATTAATAACCAACTGTTAAGAAAATGTATATAAAGCAAAGTAAAAAACCCACGATCACCATGATAAGCATTATGAAACTTGGATAATTGAAACAAGTGTAAAAATCATTTCACAGTCCAAAATTGTTGACCAACTTTGTGGCCACGTGGTGGATTTTTCGATAACATTTTTTTAATTGTTTTTTGTTTTAGGCAGCCACTAAAAGTTTGGTAAGCTTAGAAAATTTTTCGTTTTCAATAGAATAAAACTTGCCTGATTCCGCCCCATGTCATTGAACGAATATATACACATTAAAGGGAGTTTCATATAGTTTCATATAAAAATAAGTAAGGAAGGCTAAGTTCGGGTGTAACCGAACATTACATACTCAGCTGAGAGCTTTGGAGACAAAATAAGGGAAAATCACCATTTAGCAAAATGAACCTAGGGTAACCCTGGAATGTGTTTGTATGACATGTGTATCAAATGAAAGGTGTTAATGCTTATTTAAAACGTAGTGGGCCTTAGCTCTATAGGTGGACGCCTTTTCGAGATATCGCAATAAGGGTGGACCAGGGCTTACTCTAGAATGTGTTTGTACGATATGGGTATCAAATTAAAAGTATTAATGAGGGTTTTAAAAGGGAGAAGCCCTTAGTTGTAAATGTGAAGGCGTTTTCGAGATATCGACCAAAATGTGGACCAGGGTGACCCAGAACATCTTCTGTCGGGTACCGCTAATTTATTTATATATGTCATACGACGAGCAGTATTCCTGCCAAGATTCCGAGGGCTTTTTATTTCGCCCTGCAGAACTTTTTCATTTTCTTCTAATTAATATGGTAGGTGTCACACCCATTTTACAAAGTTTTTTCTAAAGTTATATTTTGCGTCAATAAACCAATCCAATTACCATGTTTTATCTCTTTTTTCATATTTGGTACAGAATTATGGCATTTTTTTCATTTTTCGTAATTTTAGATATCAGAAAAGTGGGCGTGGTCATAGTCGGATTTCAGCCATATTTTATACCAAGATAAAGTGACTTCAGATAAGTACGTGAACTAAGTTTAGTTAAGATATATCGTTTTTTACGCAAGATATCGTGTTAACGGCCGAGCGGAAGAACAGACGGTCGGCTGTATATAAAAACTGGGCGTGGCTTCAACCGATTTCGCCCATTTTCACAGAAAACAGTTATCGTCATAGAATCTATGTCCCTACCAAATTTCACAAGGATTGGTAAATTTTTGTTCGACTTATGGCATTAAAAGTATTCTAGACGAATTAAATGAAAAAAGGGCGGAGTTACGCCCATTTTTAAATTTTCTTTTATCTTTGTATTTTGTTGCACCATATCATTACTGGAGTCGAATGTTGACATAATTTACTTTTATAATGGTAAGATATTAAATTTTTTGTTAAAATTTGACTTCCGATTTCGCTAATTTTTATTTAGCACACATATAGTAACAGGAGTAACGTGCCTACCAAATTTCATCATGATATCTTCAACGATTGCCAAATTACAGCTTGCAAAACTTTTAAATTACCTTCTTTTAAAACTGGGCGGTGCCACGCCCATTGTCCAAATTTTTTCTAATTTTCTATTTTGCGTCATAAGTACAACGCACCTACCAAGTTTCATCGCTTTATCCGTCTTTGGTAATGAATTATCGCACTTTTTCGGTTTTTCGAAATTTTCTATATCGAAAAAGTGGGCGTGGTTGTAGTCCGATTTCGTTCATTTTAAATAGCGATCTGAGATGAGCGCCCAGGAACCTACATACCAAGTTTCATCAAGATACCTCAAAATTTACTCAAGTTATCGTGTTTACAGACGGACGGACATGGCTAAATGAATTTCTTTTTTCACCCAGATCATTTTGATATATAGAAGTCTATACCTATCTCGATTAGTTTATGCCGTTACGGATTGCCGTTATGCGAACAAAGTTAATATACTCTGTGAGCTCTGCTCAGCTGAGTATAAAAAAAACCGTTGCGAAATTTTGCGTTTTTCTTTGTAATCGCCAACTTGAGGTCTCTATGCCCTCGCTAACGTATGAAGCGCAGTGACCTAACAATGGATTGTTCTCAATTCAAGTCTGCAATACTAGATACCAAAAAAAAAAAGACAGTTATACCTGAAATGGTAAAAACCCAGAAAAAGGAAACTTGTGCACTGAATAATAGCCTTCATTGTTTGTCATATGAGTTTTCCCATAGTTAACGAGTTGTGCACTTATTCCATCAACTTATGTTATTATGTAAACACGCCTACCTGAGGGTCGTCTATTATGGGTGATACTTCTAAGCAATTGAGTGCTTCGGGAATATACATATGTATGTATACATCACATAAACGCCTACCTAAAGGTCGCTCGGAGTTTGAGATCTTAGGTAGATCTTTAAAACAAAGAAATGGGTAAGTATATTTTTGTTAAGCATTAGCAGGTATTATTTTCCCGTAAAACCCCAGTTTCTTATTCAGACCCGTTCATAAACAGTTTGCGGTCAAAGCGGCAAGCATTAACGAGTGAAGTTATTAGCTTTTTATCTGAACCAGAGCATGTCGACGATATTGACTCCGACTAACTTTATACCAGTTAAAATATCACTTTTTATTTATAAGTATGCATTTCGATTCAGTTTTTACAAATATATGTACCTATGTTGTGTTTGACTTTGAAAATAAAATTTTTAAAATATTAATCAAAAGCCTCTAAGCTAAAGTTAAGAAATCTAAACAATTTTTATTTATATTGGCACTGGCAAATGCTTTTAAAATAGAAAATATGGTTATGTGAAATTTCACCTTGTATGAGGTCAAGGAGAAAAAGTGGGCGGACCACGCCCATTTTTATTCTCGAATAAGATTTAGGTATCTGCAACCACACTGCAAAATTTCAAATGAATTGCTCCACTGGTTTGGCTGTTGATGATTTTGGCATCCTAAAAGTGAAAAAAGTTACACTGTGCGTCGACTTCAATTGAAAGTTTGCCTTGTTGATGATACAAGCATATGGTTGAAACAACTTTTTCGTATATAACATCTTTCAGCAAATCACTGTTTGTCTTCTGCAACACCTTGAGCCAGTTGACTTTAATATCTGGTGTTAAAACAGAAGCAGATATTGCAATATTTGCTTCGGGAGCTAAAGAAAAGAAAATATTGAAACGTTGCCTTAACTACGCTTCTAATTTTTCCGAAATAAAGCTTAAAAATTTATTGTTTCTTTAGTTTGTTGTTTAGTGTCACGCCCACTGGAAGCAAATATCCGTACACAACGTTTCCTTCCCCTTTGCACAAAATTAAGAGCCTCTCCTATGGACTGCATTATACAGATATATAATTGTTAATTCCCGAATATCAAATTACAGGAAGATTTGTTTGAAGTTGATGCGGAGCTTTCGAGCTTGCTTTTTCTTTTGATCCATTTTGGTAAATAAGTTGGATCACGAACAACGTCGTCCGCAGAGAAATGCGCCATATTTTCTTCTCCAACCATGTTTTCAACATAAATTTTTTCTGCAAATAATTCATAATGTATAGGCTTATTGAATGGTCAACAAATGTATACAGATGTATACTTACGTCTGTGGTGTAATAAGTCAAAATTTACACTTTCCAATTTGGTTTTTAAAAGTTTTCACAAAAAGCAGCGACACCTGGCAATATCAGTAAGAATAAATATATATCTTATATTTCTTGAGTTAGCACAAGTATGTACATACAATAGTACATTTGGTTTCAGCCACTTACTTCAAACATTTTCTCTTTCATTTTAGTAATTCAAAATAATCATATAATTGGAAATAATTAGATAATTATAAGTAATTAAGTAATTGAAATTAGTCAAATAATTAAATTTAATTATTAATTGTTTGATTAATTTAAATTTTTTGATCAATTTTAATTGTTTGATTATTTTTAATTACTTAATTGTTCTTAATCATATGATTGTCTTTAATTTAAAACAATAGGTACATTTTTTAATTATTTTTGATTATTTTTTAATGGCCAATAATCATGATTATTTTTAATTATATCTTTAATTAATTAATTATTAATTGCTAGATGCTGTGTAAAAAATTAATTAATCATTAAAATTAAAAAGGGAAACGAAATTAATGTTGAAATTTAACAGGTCTGCATACATCAATAGAAAGGGACCTATGAAAAAATATCCGCTAGGTGGCGCAAGGATAGAGGTATTAAAAAAATCTTATTTGTGGTCCGATTTGGCTCATATTTCGAACACATATTACATACAGAAATAGAAATCGATTTATGAAAAAAAATCCAGCTAAACGGGTTTATTGAAAATAATACTTACATTAAGTAATAATAATACCAGGTTAGGTGATAGCTGCCCTGATAAGGATAGCTCACTTGGACAACACCAAGGTCCTTTGTGATACTAATATTACTAAAAGCTAGACTATTATTTTATTTAGCTAAGATTTATGGGTTTATGAGAGTATCGATTATTAATGGAAAAGTTATCAATGAGTTACCAAAATGTTATCGATTCGTTATCGGTGAATTACTGTCGACTTTACCGGCTTATAACTCAAATAGTAATAAAATTTAGTGGAAATTTGTTGACTTAATGCGAGTAAGGGGTCCTTTTTTCGAGGAGCGTCACATACAATGGTGGTCCTATACCATTTTTAGCATATACTTTCTTTGAATACTCTCTTCTGAAGTGTGTCCTAAATATGCCTTACTTCCGTTTCATTCGACACAGCCGTATTCACATACACTCATAAAAAATTTGCTATGTCACAGGTGAAGTTAAAATTTACGATTCCACCTGTTCGAATGTCGGCTGTTTGTTGTTAGTACCAACGCCTGCCAGATTACTCAGCATTAGATAAAAGTAAATACATATTTCTTGAATTCTAGAAACTAAACAAAAGTTAAGAAACAAGTAAATAAAGCGTGTTAAATGAATTTCTGCTCTATGAGCTAAGCGGTATTGTGTTGAATCGTTAAAACCACCAGAGCATCTACTTCATTTTTACGTGCGTGTGCTAATATTTCCGCTGAATTTACACATACCGTGAAGCAGTTCAACGCCAACTTTAACCTAGGTCCATTGGTTTGTTAAGTGGTAAGTGGCAGTGATGTACAAATTTCGAAATCAGTTTCGCAAAACCGGGTTATTTCAGAAATGTTTAGAAATTGCCGATATTTTATTTAACCCATATGAAATGGCCGACAAAGAAAAGCGAAAACTATCCCGAAATGTTCCGAAGATAGTCGGCAACTATACGTATGCCGAAGTAGAACACAAACAAAAACAATCCCGAAATGCTCTAGAGATAGTCGGCAACTATCCCTTAAGTTATCACAAATCTATCTGAAGATATTTTGGTTGCCGAAATATTTCCAAAATGAGCCGTAGAAAGTCCATCAATTTTCTCGAAACGCTTACTCGTCTAACTCGATATAACCCGAAACGACGCCAAAAAATTTCAAAGTGATTCAGAGATAATTCCACAATTACCACGAGTTAGTCCCAAAATAATAGCGAAGTAATCATAAAATATCCCAAAAACAGTCCGGCAATAGTATCTAACAACGCTGTAGTTATCCAGAGATATTTTCGAAAAGATCCCGAAATATTCTTAAAACAATTCTAACATAAACCCGAAATGATCGGGCGATAGTACTGAATCAGGATCATCCTGAAATCATTGCGTACTATTAACAAAAAATTTTTCTAAAAAGATACCTTAAATCTGAAATAGTCCCGAAATGATTTAGAAATAGTTTCGAAATGATTCCAAAGGCAAACGCCTTTAATATAGTCTACAGCAATCCGGAAAAGCCTCGAAGCGATTCGGAGTTAGTCCTAAAACCATTATCAAATAGTACTGAAAACTTCCTTAAAAAAATTTCGAAAACAATCCTTGAATAGTCCCGAAATGATTTTGAAATAGCTCCGAATTTACTCTAAAACGAATAGCCTCTAAAAGATCACGCAAAAATCCCATCAGAGACCCGGAATGATACGTAGTTGATGCTGAATTTATTGCGAAATAGTACCGAAATCTTCCATTGAAAAATCTCGAAAACAATGCTGAAATATGTAGTCCCAAAATAATCTCGAAACAGCTCCGAAATTATCCGAAAGCCAATCCTGATATGATAGTCTGAGAACAACTTCAAAATGAACCCTAAATTATTCCCAAAACCATCAAGAAATCATCCGGAGGCAGCCTATACAATATCCTATTTCCTGAAATTATTTTTTTCTTTTTATTTTATCTGTTTGTTGATTATGTCACATTTTAGCGTTGTCGTCTGGCTAGACGATCATAGCCTATTAGACCTCATAGTTCGTATTCATTTCAAAATTTATCAATAAAAATCGAAACTTATTTCTGGGTAGTCACAGTGTGCGACGAGCTTCTTCAAAACTTAAGTAAAAATTCAAATATTTGTGGACTTTGTTTTATCTTTTTTTGTACCAAATTTGATTATGTCACTTTTTAGCGTTGTCGTCTGGCTAGACGAACATATTTTTAAGCCTATAAAACCTCATAGATCGAATTCATTTCAAAATTTATCAATAAAATTTCAAACTTATCACAATGTGCGACGAGTTTACTTCAAAATGTCAATAAAAATTCAAATATTTGTGGATAAAGTTCAAAATGTAAAATTTCGTCTGGCCAGACGACAACGCTAAGATGTGTTGAACTTATTACCGCTAATCGGAGGGTTAATGGCTTAAACCTCAACCTATGTTATTTAATATTTCAAAAGGGTTCCTCGGCAAAAATCTATACCGACAATATATTTTACTGCTATGGAGAGTGAAATTATCGTTGAGTTATCGGTTTGTTATCTGCTTGCAACCGTCGAGTCATCGTCTCTTATTGGTTTGTAATCGGGTTGTTATCGATGGGTTACAGATATGTCATCTATTTTATATTGCATTTGTATCCCTATCTTTTTCAAAGCAAGCCGATATGTCATCGATAACATGTAATAATACGCCGATAAAAAATTGGTAACATTCCGATAACAAATCGGTAAGTTTTTGATTAAAAATCGACAACTTTCCAAAAAACAATTTATACATTTTCAATTAAAAATCGATAGCAAATCGATGACTTGTCTATACATTTCGTCGATGATCAACCGTTAATACCTTGAAAAAATATTGATAACATGCAGTCCAGTTTCGATACCGACTTCGGTTTTGGCTTCAGTTTTGACTACTTTTATTTGCTCTTTCCCCTTTCATCTGAACATCCAAACATCGACATCGTTAACAAGAACTATTAGAAAATATGTTTCCTACTAAGTTAAACCGCTTGAAATACTCGAGGGGGTACTTACTTTTCCGTGCGATATATATTCGGATCCTAACATACTCGGAGTCACACAACACTATCAAGTGGCAAGTACACAAAGTTGGAACAGTAGCGATTGTAAGTGAAGGTGTGGAATTTGGTTTTATAACAGTCAACTTTTATTATTGTCGGTTGCTTTAATTTAATAGTTATTTTTTTTTTACATGTTTACTTACTGCGTATGCTGGTTGTTCAACTAACAATTAGAATTTCCTTTTTGTTTGTTTATTAAGACTCAGCTTGTTTTTCCACCTTGAACATTGTAATTTTTCTAATAAAATTTTCTACATAGTTCCTTTAATCTAAGCGATAAACCCAAAGAACAGGTCAGGGTTTCATGAAAAGTTACCACGTAAAGCTAAGGTTTGGCAGAGAGAAAGATGCCTTTTGTGAGAGTAATAGGGAAAACTGTAGCGAACAGAACGCGATAAAGATATTTCAAACCAATATTACTAAGCTCTTAAGCGCGCCTATTAATATTCCACACAATTAGGATTAAAAAGCATATAGAATTAGTATGTACCTAAATGGTGAATAAAGGAATAGCAAGAAAAAGGCAAAGTGAGCAGCGGGACATTCATATAGCTGAGTGGTTAAAGGCATCTGCCTTTACACTAGTGTAAAGTATGAATGTTGGAGATTTCGAGTTCAATACTCATCTCCCGAGAAGGTAGCTGATGAAAAAGTGAGATTCAAAAACATGTTCTAGTAACCATCGCCGTTTGTAAACTTTGCAATTTTTCTCTAATATCAATGATATTTCAAAACTGGAACTTTCAATGAACTGAGTCACTACCTCGCTAAGATTACGTTTAGCGGTAATAAGAAATGTGCTTAGTAATAGGATACGAAGGAAGAGATTGGTCGATCACTCTTTCTGAGGGAAGGCATGCATCGTGTGTAGCAGTTCAAGGTATTAAGTACAAGCGCGTATGCCGCTGGAACAGTTGATTGATTCCTCCAATTTTAAGCATGAATATTCTCAGCAACATAAAACGCTGGAGTTTCGGCACTCAGTAGAGAATTCGAGTGGTGCATCAAGTGCTCTAGACTCATTTAAAATCTGTCTTCATTTGAAGGAAGATTTCCTCGGTATTCCAAGTTAAAGTTTGCGTAATCTTATGTGTGTCATGATGAGGTAGACTTATTTTTCGTTTCATTTATGCATAGTCCTCGTGAATTAATATACATATGACGATAAAATTGGTCCTAACGCATAAAAGGTGAGACTCGAGTATACGAGTAAAAGGTGGCTTGGATGTTTTGGCTACATAAACAAAATTTCCACCTTTTACTCGGGAACTCGAGTCTATCCAAATGCTTACTTTGTATCCATTGTTTCTCAAATTCAACCAGGCTGATTTGAAAAATGCTTTAATTCGTTTAAGGGTTATGTAAGTATTTTGAGAAATGCAAAAAAAGCTTTAAAACTTTCTGGGTAATTTACATAAAACGTTAAAACAAAGTGCGGGAGCGAATATCTTTGAATCTTACCATTTGCGTAGGCACTTAAAACCCAAAATAGCAAATGCAACTGGAGACACATTTAGGCCGGTCACAATTCAGGGCATTGACGATGACAATTGTAACGAAGGTATCTAAATGTTAGTGCAACACAAAATGACTATACATAAGTATGCACACAGCCACATAGACACATGTGTGAGTACAGTTGCAACTAACCAAAGTACAGGAAGCGTGTGAGTCTTACCTACACTGCAAGAGGAATCTCAGCTGTTTGGCGATTATGCGTTTAGGTTGCTTGCTGGCAGGTGATGCCAATCAGAGCTGCAGGTAGAATTGCAAAAAACATAAAACGTATGTGTATTTTTGTTTGTGTACGAGTGTGCGCGCCACTGGAAATGAGCAACAAGTGTGTATGCTCCTTAATGGGCAACACTTCTTATTTATTGTAGTTTATTTAAGTACAGTGTTGCGCAACAAATGGGCCACGTCAACAATGAAAGAGTAAAGACGTAGACGTCCGTCAATCCAAAATAAAAACGAAACAGGAGCTGCATATGATCCACCAAGCAGGAAATGCGTGGACAGATGTTACGTTAGGTTGGGTAGTAGCTTCCCGGATAGGGGAAGCTCACTTGGACAACATGAAGGCCCGTTGTGATACCACATATAAAATAAATAAATAAATAAATTTAAGGCGCGATAACCTCCGAAGAGATTTTAGATCGAGCTTTTCTTCCAATTTGCGTCGTGCTCCTCTTGGTTTTTCCCTACAAATTGGCCGGACTGGACCTACATGTTTTATGCCGACTCCGAACGGCATCTGCAAGCAGATGAGTTTTCACTGGGAGCTTTTCATGGCAGAAATATACTCGGAGCGCTTGCCAAACACTGCCGAGGGGCGACCCCGCTTAGAAAAATTTTCTTCTAATTGAAAAACCTTATTTCTAAAATTTTGATGCTGCTTTGCCCGAGGTGTGAACCCAGGGCATACGGTGTGGTAGGCGGAGCACGCTAACATCACACCACGGTGGCCGCCACATATAATAAACTAAAATAACGGTGACGTAGATATAACTACTTAGAGAATCATTGGGTAACAACGATAAAGTTCCGAATGATACCGATCTCAACCTTGGATAGCTCCTCGGGAGATCCAAGTGAGTCGCGACCGAAATACTTTCGCCTAGTTTTGGCAAAAGCTGGGTAATCGAGCATAAAGTGATATGTTGATTCCACCTCATCATCCTCCATACAGCTGCAGCAGGATGGAGTTGTTAATATATTGAGACGTACCGCATGGATACCCATGGGGCCGTGCCCTGTCAAAACCCCAATGACCATTGATAGGTGAGCCTAAGTGAACCCAATTATTTCAGCAGACCTCCTGCCATCCACTTTCAGCCACAAAGATCTTGCTACCCTGCCAGACAAAGTGCCCGCCCAACGTTTGCTGAGCTGACTCGAGGCCCAGCTATGGAGGAGCAATCCACAGGTGGCTAGCGGAATCCCGAAATCCCTACAGCCATCTTCATCCGGTTCAGTTGTACCGCTTGATCCGCTTGACAGTTACCCGGAATATCACTATGGCCGGGCCCCAGATAATCTTAATTGTAAAATAATTCGATGCAATCGCATGTGAGGTCAGGCACTCCCAGACCACCATCGATCGCACTGTAGTTGAGCTCAAGGCCTTTATAGCCGCTTGGCTATCAGAGTAGATGTTAAATTCCCTAAACGTAGTAGCACTCGATAGCATTTCATCTACCGCATCCTTAATCGCAGCAACTTCCGATTGTAATACACTGCAGTGATCAGCCAACTTAAGCTTGCGGCTTACATTTAGCTCTTGACAAACCCTGTCAGAAAGTACCAACGGTATCCCTCCAATCGAGGGAGCTCTGAAGTCGGGTATCTTATATCTCCTTGTAAAAAGAACCAATTCTGTTTTCCCGGGTTGACCGCCAATTCACATGTTTCAGCCCACCTAGCCACTGTATCCAGGTAGCCCTGCAGAACATCGCGCAGGGTGTCCAGAAATTTGCCTCTGACTAGGATAGCGAGGTCATCTGCATAGCCAACCACCCTACAGCCGTTGGCTTTCAGCTCCACAAGAAGCTCGTTGACAACCCAGAGCAGAGGAGATAGGACACCCCCCTGTGGCGTGCCCCTGCACACGTTCGTCTCAGTTATGGCCCCTCCCCACTCAGCTGAGACAATTCAACCAGAGCCGCCTCGACTCCTAAACCCACCAGAACTCTTTCAATTGCCCCCGGTAAGACATTGCTAAAAGCTGTCTCGATGTCTAGAAAGGTACCCAGAGCAAACTCTTTGTGTTCTAGGGACCCCTCTATTTGCTTTACAATCGAATGGAGAGCCGTTTCCGTCGATCTGCCCTTACAGTAGGCATGCTGTGAAGCCGACAGTAACCCACCGAGGCATCCTTTTCCTTAGGTACAGGTCAATCAACCGCTCACACGTTAAGTTAAGTGAAGCCTGAGGCAGTTAGTGTAGATGATGGCCAACCAGCGGCAGGAAATCCCTAAAGACTTTTAAAGTTGCGCAGGAATGATGCCATCCGGGCCGGGAGACTTTCAGGGTTTGCAGGAACCTATAACCCAGTTTATATTACTTTCCGGACAGATGTGCGGGCCGGCAAAATTTCTATGATCATGTGCAAATCCTATGACATTAGACTCACAAAGTTACTCATATCTCTAACGAGAAAAGACTCGCTCGCGATGGGCAGTTAGCATGCCACTATATTCTGGTTTCTCATGCTCATAACTTAGGTCTTGAACGAAAAGCGAGCTGCAGGAAGAAACAGTTGAGTGTTCTGTGCTGGCCAGGTCAGGGCCCCTGCTATTAGGGGCGAAAGAATTGCCAGATATCGCGGGGGTAATTAAGCTAGATCCTAGAAATTGTCTATTATTTTCCAAGAGTTATTTTATAAGTTCTGGTACCTAATTGGGGTTTGTTTTTCTTTTTGGTCGTCAAACCAATTCTGGTAACACTATGGATGATCGGTGCAAAGGTGCTCAAATGGCGGACGAGGCGATACATGTGTACACAGATGGTTCCAAAGTAGTGGAAGTCTGCGGTATACTCTGCTGATCCGGAAATAAACAGATCCTACAAGCTGCCAGATCACTGTAGCGTTTTCCAAGCGGAAGTATTAGCCGTAACCAATGCAGTATCGAGCAGCAATTAAGGCAATAATCTGGCACAGCACAGCATCTAAAATTTTGTTAAGAGTATAAGCAGTCTCTGGAAAGAATCGGGACAGGGAGAAGCATACATCTATATTGGGTCCCAGTGCATATGGGAATAGATAGGAATGAAAAACCAGATGAACTAGCTAAAAAGGGCGCACCCCTTGAAGCTTGCTCCGTAGACGTCCCAATTAGATTCGGCGAGATTAAGAGAAGGCGAGAGGTGCACATGTTCGACCAAGTGGTAAAGGCGTGGGTTCAAGCGCGGGGCTGTAAAGTGTCGAAGATTATGTGTAGGTCTTACAACCATAGACTAACAAAGTTGCTTCTATCATTACAAAGAGAGGACTGTAGACTCATGACGGGTATTATGACTGGACACTGCCTTCTGGCGTCACATGCCTTTAAATTAGGCTTGGTCAGTGATAGCAGATGTAGGAAGTGCGGGTTGGAAGAGGAAAAGATTGAGAACGTTTTGTGCTCGTGCCCTCCGCTCCAGGCTAAGACTCTAGCTATTAGGAGTGATACAGCTGTCAGATCTAGAAGCAGCAGGGGGCTTAAGTCCTAGGAAGCTTCTAGTATTTGCTTGCCAAGAGGACGGAGTTATTTTATAACATAGGTCCTGGTTTTTGATAGGGTTTTTCAGTTTGGTCGTCAAAATAAACTTCTGGTAACACTACGGACCCATTCAGTCTATGTGAGGTCCTCATGGACCGGCCAGTTCAACCTAACCTAACACTATGAACACATTCAGTCTATATGAGATCTTTACTGTCGTGCCCAGTTCAATCTAACCTATGGACCAAAATCTAAAACACCCTTCAGAAGAAAAACTGACAAAAATCAATTTGAGAAACCAATAATTTTTGCTGCATACTTAACAAAAATTCAGAGAACGCCAAATAATTGCATTTGCTACAGTTGCTAAATTCATCGATTTTTTTTTTCTTAAAATATCGAAAGTAAAATAAAATTGACGCAGTTTGATAATCATTCTCACTGCTATATTTTTCTTCGCTGCTGTAGTTATATATTTTTTTTTTCGAAATTG
Organism: Eurosta solidaginis; assembly: GCF_040869045.1. Taxonomy (NCBI): domain Eukaryota; kingdom Metazoa; phylum Arthropoda; class Insecta; order Diptera; family Tephritidae; genus Eurosta; species Eurosta solidaginis. Next base: position 277,221,733 of record NC_090319.1, on the reverse strand, counting down.
GTTTACTCGTATTTTAACGACAAACACAGTAAAATTTTGCCCGCTAACAACAATAATCACCACTTACGACTTGCTGTTTGTTGTTGCCACACTAGCTATCCACTCACTTATTGTTGCTTTTTATTAGACTGTTGTATGTAGTATCTACTGTCATGTTGCTGCAACATATCGATCTCCATATTGGTGTTTGTTTATGATCCGTTCATAATGCGCGTTTGCTCAATTTTTTTTTTTATCAAATTTTTTTTTTATTGTTATTGCTTCTGAGTTAGTTTGTTATTTAGTTTGTTTAGTTACTTGTTTTATTACTACTTTTTTGTGCTTTTTCGTGTTGTCAATTGTGACTGTCAAAGCGTTTGGCAAGTAAGTACGTTGTGTTTAATTTTAATCTTCAAATATCTCTCACACTTACGTCTGCGCGTCGGCATGCAGTTTTTGGTCATTTCATTAAATTTTCAATTGATATTTTTGTGTAGTTACAAAGTTAATGGCTTCCTTTGGCTTTCATTAGCAATTTTACACGCTTATGATTGTTATATGGGTAGTAAGTACGTAGCAGTTTTGTTGTAGACATATATGCCTAACTTCACGGATATCGGCCAACGTTGCACTGAAAATTATGATTTACTGCTCTATGTGTGTTTAAAACAGTAAATTAAGGAGTGGATCAATTTATCGCGATAACAGGAAGAAATAAATGTGATTTAGTGCTAAATTATATTTTTGCTCGTTTTAGTTATTTCGTACACCACATAAGCAGTTTTAGAAAGTGTTTTGAATTGAACATAGAGCTGATATTTATCAATTTGGACGTGAAGTTGCTGTTAATTAACGTTCCTACTTAGCGGCACAAGGATCGCGTGAGCTGTTGAGTGAACTTATTTCACGTTTTGCGAAATGCAATATAATTTTTAAATACTATTGCTCTTTCAAGCCCTTGATGATATGAGAAACTTCAACACACCCACCACATATTTGAAATTATAAGACAAATCCATGGCTTCCTCATCCATGTGACAAGTTTTCAAGCGCAACCAAAAATAATTATATTATCTTGACCGTACTTCGACTCATACGCTATAGATTCCGTGTAGACATTTTGTATGTAATTTAAACCTTATCCCAGCGGATTTTTAGCTATTAAATCATATGAACTGAGAACCCTCCGATTTAGGCCTCGCTTGGTAATCAGAGTGGTGAGGTATACTGATCGTACAACGTCCGGGCATGAAAAAGGCAATGTCTCGATAGAATATCCCATTTGCTTACGCTCGAACCTGGTTTCACGGACTTCTTTGTAAGCATATTGAAATTATTTTATATTAGTTTCGTTTGACGTTTTTCCGCCAGTTTCCATACAAAATTGAAGACTTGCAATCCATTTTTGAGTTACTTCTCGGAGAGCTAGAGTCTTGAAACTTGGAACACACATCGGAACTTGGTTACAATTTTACGTGAGGGAAAAAACTTTTGCTAAATTTTGCTTTCGAGTTTTAAAGAACCTCTCGGTAACTCAGAAATCTGAAACTTTGAGCGATAATTTGGGCTCTATTAGGTTGTAATACTTAGCATAAAGGAGTTTTCTATATGGAACAATGATCGAGAAATTTAGAGGTATTTGGAAAGTTCACTTACAAAATGTGGAATCTTACGACCGCTATTTCAGTAACTTCTCGTAGGGCTAGATTCTAGAGTGCAACTAAAAACATACTTCAGAACCCGTTGAAAATGTAACATGAGGGAAAAAATTGTCGCTAGTTGGTCCAGGGGTATTTAAAGATTCAACCAATCGGCCGACCTTTGAAATTAGTCTTTCGAGCTTTCAGGAACTTTCCGATAACTCTGAGACCTGAAACATTGAATGAAGCTCCGGGTTTATTACATTTTAATATTTAGAATAAGTGTTTTCTAGATGGGACATAAATCGAGATATTTAGAGGTATTAAAAAATCTGTTTAGAATTCTGGAATCATGCGATCGATTTTTAAGTAACTACTCACGGAGCTACAAACATGAACCCTACACGTATGTAGTTCAAGTCATCTTGACAATGCAATAAAAGGAGAAATAAAAGGAAGATACAAAGTTTTTAAGTACTTCCTTTAAAACGATTGCACTTTCACATACGTCATCAGAACACACTTGGCTATGGAACCCAAATACATCAACGGCTGTGGACAAAGTTCATTATGGTTGCTATAGCTACACAATCCTGCAGCAATTAAGCAGCTCTGTCTATAGCATATCAGGAAAAAAAGGCGACGAAAGTCCAAGTGCCGTGGCGGGCTTGTGCGTTGAAAAAATGTAAAAAGAAGACTGTGATTTGAGGAAATGTGCCCTGAATGTTCAGCCCATTTCAGCGGATGGTACCGATGCCCGGTCGATTAAGGTCCTCGTAAAGGCAAATGTTGGCATGACCGCCAAACACGAAATGTGCTAGACCCATGAAAGGTGGGCATAAGGATATAAGCGTAGGTCGGAGCCACGTTTTATAGTTAGTTACAAGAACACTTCGCAGCAAAGTACTTTAGCCCGCAGCGGTGTTGATGTTTTATGATAACATTTATTGCTCTATGCAGTAAAAGATGATCGGACCGACCTGGATAAAGATCAGAAAACACAAAAGGAAGAGAACTTTGGCAAAAGGAAGGGATCTTTGGTGATTTAGTCCGAAAATTCAGCCTCCACGATTTAACATCTGACAACGCGTTGAGGTTGATTGACCACGCCGAAACTTGAAAAATAGGATCCGGCAATAAAAGATACATCAAGCTACTTGGATGTCTACTCATCGGAGTATACTAAACAAAGTCGATCGGCCCACGATGTACGAAGTCTACGGAATCTGGAGCACATCTCTCATTCACTACATAATGCTGCTGAAGACTGGTAGGAAGAGGAATGCCGCGCTGCCTCAGTACGGGAAGTAACTCATATAGCGGTCGCAAGATTCCAACTTAAAATTTTCACGATCTATGGACGGCCAGTGAAATTTCGTTTCCCTAATGTGGTATTGCCATGGGGGTAAGTTCTTAGTCTCGAAAATCTAGTTACTCAAATAGCGGTGGCATCATTCCACATGTTGTAAATGGACTTTATAAACATTCCTAAATATTACGATCCCTGTCCAATATAGAAAACTGTCTTATCCTGAATATTACAATCTAATAAAGCACCAAGTTTCCTTCAAAGTTTTAGGTCTCTGGGTTACTAGGAAGTCCCTTAAAACTCGAAAGCAAAATTTCCATGATCGGACGATTTTTTAAATTTTCACGATCTCTGGACCACCAAACGAAAATTTGTTTCCCTAACGCTGCATTGTCTTGGGGTTCTGTATTATGTGCTTAGTTTCAAAAATCTAGTTGTACGGGAAGTAACTCAAATAGCGGCCGCAAGATTCTATATGTAGTCAATATAAAACTTAAGATTTTTAGGAATTAATGAGCTTAACACCGAGGGGGAGGGGGGGGGGGGGGAGAGGGGGTGAGTTCTTAGACTCGAAAATCTAGTTCTACGGGGATTTACTCAAAAAGCGGTGGCAAGATTCCACATGGACTTTCTAAATAAATCTCGATATCACCATCCCTGTTCCAATATAGAAAACTGTTTTATCCTAAATATTACAACCTAATAAAGCTCGAAGTTTGGTTCAAAGTTCAGGTCTTTCGGTTATCGGGAAGCTTCTTAAAACACGAAAGCAAAACTTTTAAGGTCGGACGATTTCTGAATTTTGACGATCCCTGGACTACCATGCGAAAATTTGCTTTCCCAATGCTGCATTGCTATGAGGTTCTGAATTATGTGCTTAGTTTGAAGAATCTAGCTCTACGGAAAGTAACTCAAAAAGCGGTCGCAGGATTTTACATGTTTTAAACAGATTTTCTAAATACCTCTAAATATTTAAATCCCTGGCCCATCGAGAACATTTATTTATATTATAACGTAGTAAAGCCCGAAACTATGTGCAAAGTTTCAGGTCACTGGGTTATAGAGAATATCCTTAAAACACGAAAGCAAAATTTCCAAGTTCTGACGTTTTTTGTTTTGAATTTTCAAGATCCCTGTACCAACTGGCAATTCACAAATTCGAGTTCGTGTCTTAAGTCTTTCGTGCATTGAATTTCATTTACATCTATTAAAATCTTATTAAAATCTATTAAGAATATTTTATAAATACTACTGTTTCTTAGATTTTATGCATATTTTGAAATTTAAATTTATTAAAAAATTTTTATTCAGTATTAAAAATTTTTTCTTGATATCTATTTATCGACTCTAATTCTCTTTTATTATTCCTCAAGAACTAGTAACCTTTGGAGTATGTAATTATTCTCATCGCCTTAAAAGACAAAAGCTTTTCTTTTCCCTATTACCCCGTGCAATTGATTTTATTTCTTGCTTTAATATGGAAGTAATTTATCTCGTTGCTCTTTTTCTAGCTACCACAACGAAGAGCAGCTGCATTTCTGAATATTTTACTTATTCTCTTTTTTGTTTTTATTTACACATCAATAAGTAACAAATATTCCTGACTAATGCTAATATAAAAACATAATCTATCTGTTATATTTAGGTATTATTCTTGTTTGTTTGGTTTGCCTTTCAAATCATATTCTAAAGTTATTGTTTCCTCTTTGTTATTATACTTTCAGGCTAAAAGTGCTTTGGCAAGAACACCTGCTCGCCACGGTGATGCACTACTCTTTAGTCCAGCCAGCTATTCGCCAATGTGAGTATACAGTAGATAGAATTATATATGTACATATAGTTTTTGTACTTTTGTTTGTATGCTCGTATGTATTTTTTGTAGTCAATCATATTGTATATAGTTTAGGGTGGTTCCTATAAATCAAATTTCTGATTTGGCAGACGATTAGGTAGGGGGTGCTGCACAGCGTTCGAAGCTAAATTTCTGTATGAAGACTCAAAAAATTTATATTTGCATAATTCTTTGTTTTGCAAGACCCAAAATCTACTCTAGTTGGCGATAACACATAAAATATGGAAATGTTAAGCGCTTTAGATTACGCTTTGAAAAACCAATATATTAAATTATGAATTTAAACCTCTGTGCGATACCCCTTAACCGAATCCAATCTGGGCCAAAATTTTTCTGTGCTATTGCCTCGTTGTTGTCGTTGTATGAACAAAGGTTTTTGGTAGCGTTATCGATGTTGATGCTTCTTTTCTGGATATAGATCCGATACGTTCCAGTAATAAGCACCATTAAGGTACTAGCGTGAGCATCTCAGAAACGATTAATATGATCACATTAAACCTTCTAGGCCATTACTTATTTTAATTTTTGAAGTCTCCATAGAGGAATCTTAACTTTGACCCCTGTGCGTCACGCCTTAATCGACTCCAATCGGGACAAAAGTTTATATGTGAAAATTTTATTTATAAGGATTACCCTAATGTAGTTATGTGCACTTGTTTTTTTTTTAGTAATTTTAGTCGTAACATATAAATAATCTCAGTTAAAAATTGTCAATTCACGGCTTACTAACAAGCATATGAGTCGATTAAATTGCCTATTATTTGCTCTAAGAAAAACTTAAACTTCTTTTAACGCAAGAAAAATAGTCAAAAATTGATAAATTGCAAATCATAAAAATAAATTTAAGAAACGACAGTATAATTTCTAGTAGTATGCGTGATTTATTTAGAAAGTTGTAGCAATGCTTCGCCCCATTCAGTAGGTGCGACCACGCACTTATTGTCATCAATGTCCTCTAACGGGAGTCCGAGAAAACTTGGTCGCGCCTATTGGATGGGGCGACGCACTGCTACAAGAAAAACAATAACATTTAGTTGAGACTCTCATAACTCAACTACGAGATATCCCCAAAACCTTCGAAAGTTTTTTTGTTGGAAAGAAAAAATTATAGAACGAGACCTCAGGACAAACAAGACGAACACTTTTTCTATTATACCTTGTAAACTTCTCCAAAGCCTTTTCTACCGGAAGTGGGATGCCACTATAGTTACACGAATAATATGTAATTCTGGATGAGTGGCCACTGTCTCTTCAAAAACGTGTTATTGCAACTAGATTATTTCTCCTGCATCCTTGACCTAGACGGGCGAACAGAGCTTATGACGCTGACATCAACAATTACATCCTCTAAGGTCGTCGGTAACTCTAGGAAGATGCTATTGCTGACTCCCCACCATCACACGCGTCTGAGCTCCCAATAAGATGCATTTTTACAGCAACGAGATAGCTGTCACGCCTCATCCTCCACTCGCACCAACCAGAAGACACATTCAAGGGGTTGATTAGCGCAATACAAAGCTTTATAGCTTCAAAAATGTATCATACACATATTTAGCAGGCGAGGCTGTGGCGACCCCAAGTTCCTCATGGAAGTATGAATGGGGAGGGCGGGATGGCCTAGAAGGTTTAATGTGGTCATATAAATCGTTCCCGAGATGGTCGGGCTAGTACCTTAATGGTGCTTTCTTACCGGAACGGATCCATATCCGGCAAAGGAACATCAACATCGATAACACAACCCAAAGCCTTCGAGGAGTGTCTATCGTTAATACAACAACAACAACCACAACAACAGAAGACACCTTCATAAAAAATACAAGAAAATCGCCGAATTGTGCTATATGGGTTATAAAGGAACAGCCGCTTATTTCCGCTGTAAGTGGCTCTAGCCAATATCGGATGAAAACTGTATAAAGGTAAATAATAATAAACGAGCCGGACCCGTGCGCATCTTGCGCAACACATATAAAGGTCTCATATCAAATATCAACAGAAATCAGCTGGTCTATCAATCAAACATCTAACAACTTGCATGCGCTTGCGCTGCCATCTGGCGAATGTTAGCAACTGCCGGTAATGCAGTGTTAGTTCTAATCAAATATTCACAATAGCGCCATAGGCAAATATATTTCTTTGTGTGCTCATAATCGTTTATTTTTAACAAATTATTTTAATAAAATATAGCTAAACACAACCACTACGACTAATAATGCCCAAAGCTCGCTAATAGCACGAATCCCCATCTTTACAACCAAAACTTTATTTATAGATTTGGATTTCAAATAAGAGCAAAAAAGCGACCTGTACATAAAAACAGCAATTAGAAATAATATATAACATAAATGCCAGACGCCGGTTAAATTTATTCAAAGTTGAAAAACATGTTTATACATTTTTGATGTCGCGTTGCCCGGGGCGTGAGCCCAGGATCTTCGGTGTGGCAAGCGAAGCACGCTACCACACCACGGCGGCCGCATCAACAAATAGTCCAAGAAATATGGTTTAAACTAAATGCTGATCAAAAAAAAGAAGCATCTTAAGGATGGTATCCGGTGGCAAAGCAAGGGAAAGAAAAGTCAAGTAAGATAAAGAAATGGAAAGGATAGGAAAGAAATGGTTTTTTATAGGCAAGCACAAGTAAGAGCTTTTTGTCGGTGAGTTATCGGTTTTTTGTCGAAGCGTTATCGACTTACTATTGCTATACTATCAAAAAGTTATTGATTTGTAATCTAGAAGTTATTGATTTGTTATTGACAATTTATCGATTTCTTTTCAAAAATTTGTCGGCTTGCTATCAAAAATTTATAGATTTTTTATCGAAAAATTATCGATTTGTTGTCGAATATTTATCGATTTTTATCAAAAAATTATCGTTTTGTTTTCGAAAAATTATCGGTTATTTATCGAAAAGCAATTGATATTTTATCGGGGTTTTACCAATTTATCGGCGCGCAAAGGATTTGTTAAAGACGGAAAAACTTCAGTACAAAGTCGATGACACATATTTAACCCCGACAACTCTACGATAATAATTCGATTTCGTTAATAAGCCGATAATAAAATAATAAGTTGTCGGTATCGGTCGTTACCTGTAAGAAGCCGGCGAAGCTTTGCTCAAAAAGCCGAAGATTAGATGTTTCGGGTGAAGTTATGGTTTAACTTCAATCCATGGCCATGCTCTGGTTAATTTCGAAATGTTAGTTTTCGAGACGTACACCTGCATGTTCTCACATTGAATTTCATAAATACTTGGTACTCACGCCTTTTTTTTTCAAAGAAGGAAGTATTCAAAGCCTCAAAGTCAGTCGCACTAAACCTCCTACCGTTTAAGTACCATTTCCCTCCGCTTTTACCCTCGAGTATTCCGTCAATCGGTTGCCTGACCACTATCCTCTATGTCTCTTGGTGTCACTTTTCTATATTTTCACAGTTGCACGGCATTGCACAAGCACGGTCTGGAACCCGCATACGTATACGTCGGTTTAATCCCACCCTTGCCAACTAATCAAGTTTGTTGACACTTTCTAGTTATGAAAGGAGCCTATGTTTGGTATATACCTAACAAAAAAGGGACATTTATAATAGGGCACCACCAACACTATTGCTCTCAAACTTATCCGGGGGATACGTCATTGTAAGATTTTTTTGTTATTAAATTTTTTTAAGTTTTTATACTCAGTTGAGCAGAGCTCACAGAGTATATTAAGTTTGATTGGATAACGGTTGGTTGTACATATATAAAGGAATCGAGATAGATATAGACTTCCATATATCAAAATAATCAGGATCGGAAAAAAATTTGATTGAGCCATGTCCGTCCGTCCGTCCGTCCGTCCGTTAACACGATAACTTGAGTAAATTTTGAGGTATCTTGATGAAATTTGGTATGTAGGTTCCTGAGCACTCATCTCAGATCGCTATTTAAAATGAACGATATCGGACTATAACCACGCCCACTTTTTCGATATCGAAAATTTCGAAAAAACAGAAAAAGTGCGATAATTCATTACAAACGACAGATAAAGCGACGAAACTTGGTAGATGGGTTGAACTTATGACGCAGAATAGAAAATTATTAAAATTTTGGACAATGGGCGTGGCACCGCCCACTTTTAAAAGAAGGTAATTTAAAACATTTGCAAGCTGTAATTTGGCAGCCGTTGAAGATATCATGATGAAATTTGGCAGGAACGTTACTCCTATTACTATATGTACGCTTAATAAAAATTAGCAAAATCGGAGAAGGACCACGCCCACTTTTAAAAATTTTTTTTTTTTTTTAAAGTAAAATTTTAACAAAAAATTTAATATCTTTACAGTATATAAGTAAATTATGTCAACATTCAACTCCAGTAATGATATGGTGCAACAAAATACAAAAATAAAAGAAAATTTCAAAATGGGCGTGGCTCCGCCCTTTTTCATTTAATTTGTCTAGGATACTTTTAACGCCATAAGTCGAACAAAAATTAACCAAT